>NW_026947494.1:16741440-17456440 GCF_034190915.1 Cavia porcellus | reverse complement strand
AGCTCTTTCTATCATTGACTACTATGAAGGTGCTCCAATGAACATACGTGTTTACTCGGTTTTTTATAATAGGCACAGAATTGTGTGGCCATGGAATTACTTCTATATTTAAAGTCTTGAAGAATTTTATGATGTTTCACCTAGTAACATATGAGGATGTTATGGTTTATGTCTATATGTCCCCTCACAGTGTCTTATGTGGTCGTGGACTTTTTCAGGGATGGCTGAATCTAGTGTGTGTGATGCTGTGATTAGGGTACATAATTAGTAAATCAGTCCACTGATTGGTTTGCCATAGCTCTTAATATGCCAAGATTAAGGGTGTGAGTCCTACATCCACCATAGTGCGGGTAGTCTGCAGAATATAAGAAACACAGAGACTTGCCTCTTTGCTCTCTCTTTGTTGTTTTCACTGTCTTCCATTGTCATAAGCCATTGCCCTTCTGCCATGTATGACTGTGCATGTATGATCCAGCTATAGACTGAAACCTCTACAAACCTGTGAGCTAAATAAAAATTTCCTTTCTTAAGTTTGGATATTTTGTCTGAGCAGTGAGAAAAATTAACTAAGAGGGCTTCAATCACTAAATGGCTACATTAGTATTTACATTTAGTTTTAAAATATATTCTTAGAAAATGTGAGATACATAACCATCTTTCTGATTTTGATTTGAATATGGCTAATAACAACATATGGAATATCTTTTCATACAATTGCTTGGTTTTAATATACCTTGGAGAAATATATATTTCTATGTTTTCATTTTTAAGTGGATTTTTTTGTCATTTTTGTTGTTGAGTTGGGAGCATTTTAGTTCAGAACATTAGACGCTTACTGAGTATATAATTTGTGCTATTTTCCCCTTTGGGAGGTGAAGTACTAAATTTCTTAATAATGTGCTGTTACAGATTGAATGGCATTTCTCCATATTACATGGGTTCTTTTTATGACACAATGTGACTGCATTTGAAGTGAAGGCCTTTCAAAAAATAAAGAAAGTTAAAGGAGAACATAGGGATGAGGCCCTAATAAAACAGAGCCAATGTTCTTATAAAAAGAGATGGCAGTGTTGACACAGTGAGGAAAGTTCACCTAAGGAGACAGAGAGAAAGCGCTTATCTTGTAACTGAAAAGAGAGACCTCGGGGAAAAAATTTAAAGAAAAAATAACCTGATCTTTACCTTCCTGTGTCTAAAACTATGAGGACATAAACTGCTTTTTAAGTAACTTCAATAGAGGCTATTTCTTTATGATAGCCAAGAAAATTATTACTTGTCCCTTTTAATGCTCAAAGTGCTTAAATTGAAATAATATATTATATATATATATATATATATATATATATGTATATATAATAGCAGCAAACAATCATTAATTACAGCAAACAATCATTAATTACACAAGAAATTGTTACTGGCTTCTTTCCACTGAAAGTACCATTTGAACAGACAAATCCACAAAGAAATGTTGAGGATGTCCAGAAAGTTACAGTAATTTAATTTTGATTCTATATACCCTTAAGAGCAAGAAATATGACAACGAAAACTATGACACTATTTGATGAAGTAAAATAAAATAATATTAGAATTCTACTTTGTTTTGTTCTGGGAGAATAAACAAGAAAATTGACAGTTATTTCCACTTTAGGGCATATACCTCAGGTTCAACTTCTGAGGAAATTTATATCATTTTCTTCTTTGCCTATTAGCAGGAAAAAAATGTTTCTTGAAAATTTTGCTGAAAAATAAAGCCCAACCTTAAATTTAATTTATAAAGCTTTTAACATTGCACATAAAATGATCAAGAGAGCATAACTTAAAAAAATGAAATTTAATTGTCCGGAAATACATAAGAATTGAGAGAGTAATTAAATTGACACTGAAACTGCTCAACAACATATTCTGTCTTTTAGGAGCTTAGATAGTACAATCTTTCCCATCAAAATTTAATCTTCTGAAACACTAGTGGACAGAGATGAAGTTTTTAGATAACAAGTAATGTCAGAGAATATTGGAAATTCCTAACGCCTGTAAATCTCTGAGATTTCTTGGGAATATGACAGCAGTCACTGTCATTGAAGAGTTCTTTGGAATAGAAGAGTTCCTTGGAAGAGATGAACTAAAACCCCCAAACACTGGGCATTTTATTTTAACCTATTAATGTGCTATTCTCATAAGACAGGAGAAAAGCAGAAATAATCATACAACACTTAAAAATATGAATCATGATTGCTTATTGTGATTTGTCAAATGAGCTTGAGTAAGAAGCTCATTCCTCCCATGTTCGGAAATTTGGGGTGTGTCTATAGATGAGTGACATGCAGGCCAGAAAACTGAGAAGAGACTCCTCCAGGGCACCAACTAAAAGGCTGGTAGCAGGACAAAATAAATAGGGAATGAAAAAGGAAGTGTTTTCATCTAAAGGGAAAGAATGTTAGTCTTCATGGTTACTTTGAACACTGTGGTCCAGCTTCTTCAGTCTTCCACAGAGACCCTGCAGCTTTCAAAAGCAGCCTCACAGAGCTGACTCTGCACTGGGCTGCCAGGACTTGGATCTTGAGTTGCTACTGGATCATCTGGTTTTCTAGCATGCAAAAGTCCATTGTGGATTCTTCCATTTCTGATCTTATAAATGTACCTACTAAAATTCTTTTCACAATTATTTACATTATATTAGATTGGACACCTGAAATTCATGGGAATTTTGTTTCTAGAGTACCCACAAATTAAGAAAAAGCCATGAATTTCAGCTATGGTCAGAAAAAGGCATATTTTTATATTTTAAACCCTAAATATTCAATGTCTCTTGGAGCAATGAAATTTAATTTAATAAAATATTATCTAATTAAAGCCTTATAAGGTACAGGGCATTTTAGGCATCTTAGGATCTTAGGACTTTAAGAAGAACAAAACCAGAAATAGTCAAACCTACACTGTATACAAACAACTCAAGGTAATCAGGAGCAACTTGTATTGATGCTGGAACGCTGTTGCTCTTGCTGGAGATGGGTTACAGGTTACCAGCCAGCCAGCAGAAGACAGAACTGAGTAACTCTCTGAATTGGCTCCTTGAAAACCTGCCACAAAAAAAAAGACTTCAATGTCCTTACATTTGCAGCATTTTCTAAACAATTCTTAGTTTCTAAGGAAAAATCCACAAGCAACTGAGGCTGCAAACTCTGAAGGCTGCAAACTCTGAAGGGAGACATCAAGAGGGTGTACTGTATACTGATTCAGTTTCTCTAGAGAATTCTAAGAGATCTGTCAAGGCTTCATGCATTTCTGCAACACACATGCCATGGAAGAAGAAATATGGTGATTTCACTGCATCCTCACCAATGCCCTGCTTCCTAATTGAGATGTCGTTTACAAATCGTTGACTTTTAGTATGGATGAGATAATAGATGCAATTCTAAATTAGAAGACATTGTGAGAAGGTTTAAAATATCATTTATTAAAAATACTGAAGCTAAAATTTAGAATAAATCCCATTATGAGCAAATTTTCATAAAGTTTAAATGACTTTCACCTCATCAGTTTTCAGATATGTGAAGAATTAAAATAAAACTCAATATCAATTACAATTCATTATTCATTGTTAGAAGAAAAAAGTGTCAAATATCTTTATTATACAAAACTTTAGGCATAAAGAGTAAAGCGAGTTACATAGATCATAAAAGCATTTCATGGTTGCAGAAGGAGTTCATTCATGTCATTGTCCTAGTTCTTAGTCATTATTTCTGTCAATGTAAAAATCATTGATAAACTTAATGTTCACTTTGCTCAAGTCTTCTTGTATTAGCACAAACACTTTCTTCAAATGCACATTTTTCCCACAAACACATTTCAGTTTTCATTTGTAGAGCAGATGAAGTACAGTAATGCACAATTAGAAAATGCTTTTCTTCTGTGTATGTCATTACCAGCTCCTCACCACGCTTAGATTTTTTTGTTGTATATAAAACAAAACATATCTTTGACATGTTGTTTCATCTGTATGATTCATTTTTAAAGCAAATAGTACACCTATAGCATGAGATATCTCCTAAAGTCTATTGTCTCAAAAATTTTTATAGAACAGTAGTATTTGAGATTTTTCTACTTAAAATTCCATAATTCCTGGAGTTGTTTATGTACAATGTCTCTCTGTACACTGAACTGTTGCATTCTTTCTTCACTAAGAGAGTTTTAACACTACCATAGACATGAGTTCAGTAGGAGAGAAAATTTCCTTTCTTCATGGTACTGGTACTTACATTTTTGTGGAGGAGGCAATGATAATGCAAAAAGTGATATTTCAAACATTAGTTAAGAGCTATTTTTGTAAGATGTTAAATGATGATTTTATCCCATTGAGACAAACTTCAGTTTTCTCAGTTTTAATTTCATTTCATAAAATGTTATGAGCACACTTCCTTCCTACATTGCACACATTTATCCACTCTTGGATTTTGCCTCTAGCGACCTGATTTTAATTTAGCATCAATTCAAAGCACTATTTTGAGTCAGATTCATATTTTTTCCTAAGGTAACTTTGTGTTTATTTGGAGTGGTTCGAACCAAGATCTCTCTCCCCCTATATGCATCCATTCCTTGGTTCTCACATTCTTCTTCCAATGAGTTTAATGAATTTAATCTTTAAAGGTGGCATCATTCTCTATGACAAGACAGCCCCTTGAATTAATAAACTGACTCTGTAAAATAGCAGGGCGAGATATGAGGGACTACAAATAATAGTTTCAGGACTTTTTTAAAAAAAATAAAATGTTACAATACACAGATACACAAAAGAAATATTTGCTTGTATCAAACTAGAATTCATACAGGAGCAATATTTTTGTTCAGGGATTACAGATGAGAAGTGGAAGTGTCTTCACTGTAGAAATGAATAATGGCATCAACCACAGTGACCACCGGATGTCTTGATACTGATTCCTGTACTGTCCTTGCCTGTTTGCACAGGAGTTCAATTTCCATCCAGGAATATACCGATACATCCAAAACTTGAGGATCCAAAATATTTTCCTTAAGGTAAAAAAAAAAAAGAACTAGGAAAATAAAATATAAAGGAGAACAAAAATGTGTGGAATTAAAGCCATTTTTCAAGAATATAGTTAGACAACATGAAGGAAGAAAAGTAAAAATGACAGAGCCATTTTTACCTCGGAGCTGACAATGTCTGTCAGGAAAAATTCTCAGTAAATTCAGTGTTAATCAAACAGTTTGAATCTCAGTGGCTAATGAGGATCCACTAGATGCATGTGATTATTTGTGAGTATATTTTTAAAATTTAAATTCCATTCTCTGAGAAATATGAGTCACTTTTTAATAGTTACATGCAGCTCATGTAATTCACCAATCAATTTTAACATTGATTTCAGTGTGGAAATTTCGGTGGCAATCTCCAAACTTGTCAATATAGGAATAGAGCAAAGAGAAGTGAGCTAAGAAATTTTCCAGTCTACATATTCATAAAAGAGATTTTTTTTTGCAGAGAATTAAAAATATTTTCCATTAGTAAAACATGCATTGTAAGGTCATGAGTAAAAGGAGATGTAAGTGGATTTTTTAGCCAAAGGCAAGGTTATGGCTTTTATGTCATTCTAAGGAATTTAGAATTTATACGCAAGGCTAGGGCATGTTTTTGCAGCTATCCATGTGAGATATTCATGGTGCTGAAAGAATAAAAGAAGTGAAAAAAAAAGTCAGAAACAAACATAGGAAAGCATTCCCTCCAAATTCAACTTTTGTTAACTGGCCCCCCTAAGGAGGACAACCCAGTTTAAGTGCTGTGTACAAATTAGGGTTTTGAGAAGAACAATGAATTGGTCCCCCATCTGTTAATGACACATCACTGGACAATGTGTAGGGGCTGGAAATTGGGAGCTTGTTATCACTTTCCATTTTGACCAATCTCTCCTAAATCTGAGAATTAGTCTTCTTATTATTACTCAAAATATTAATGTATATGCCAAAGAAGTGTGTAAGTTTTGAGGAAAGGAAAGACATTTCCTCAAAAGCAGAAGGCAAAATATTGAAAATTAGCCCTCTTCTGGGGCCCGGCTGGACCCTTATCTATTAATGTGTTTTATATTAAGATTGACTACATTGCTGATACATTTCAACCATCTCTTCTTGTTCTCTTTATCTTCAATCCGTTTTTATTTTCTAGCATAATGCATTTTTGATCCTGTTTATTTCACCCATCATGTCAGTGCTTCTTGCTTTATACCTATATGTAGCTGGTTTCTTATTCACAGATCATTCCAGTCCCATTATGAAAAGGGCAATTTCAGTGCTTTTGTTCTTTTAACAAATAGGTTAGAAGTTCTGATAGGTTTTGTTCTGATATGAGATTTGACACTTTGGGTCTTTCTGGCTTTGCCCTAGATGGTATTAAATCTGCTTCAGTTTACCAGACATATTTTCAGGTCAGTTGTGACATGTTAGTTTATCATACCCAAAAATTACCAAAACACTCACTATCAAATGGACTCTTGGTGATAACTACACTAGAACTTGTAGAATTAATCAGCTGACATAGCTCTTTTTGTAGGTCAGCCCACAGACTTAATAAGTATAACTTTTGTTTGTTTCCACAGGAAAATAGAATTACAAATACTTTATTGTCACATAATCTAAATGATTATGCTTCATCAAGCTTGAATTTATTTGGATAGAATTATAGTTTCCTCACATGGTGCATGCTTTTGCTAAATTATTAATATACATATTTTTTAAAGTTCTGGTAACTTTTGAATATTAGACCACTTCATTTATTTGTAGTTGGGATTATTTATGTTTGCTAGTATTTTACATCATTTTTCTTTTTTTTTTTTTTTGTCTTTTTCCTTTTTTATTGGTACCTGAAATCTCACTTACAATCACACACTTGCAGGGAAGATGCTTATGCCATTGAGCTAAATCCCCAGGCCACATACATCATTTGTTTTCTTATTGAGGTCTTAAATTTTGCTTTTCATATTAAATTACTGAATGTAAAATGCTTTCTTGCTTCTTTTACTTGCACATGCTATATGGGTGATAAATAAATGTAAACAAATTTACTTTTAAAAAATGTGAACCCTCTTTATTCTCATAAAGTAGTGAATAAAAATACATATACAGATATACATCAACGATGGTTAATCACACATGTTCTTTGCCAAAAATTGTGACTATTTCTGTTTCATTATATTTTGACTACTAAACAAATGATATAGAAATATCTTGAGACAAATAATCTTTTCTACCTACTCATAACTTTATCTACTTAAGTTCTTTTTGAATATCAAAAGATTTAGTTCCACTGAGAACATTGTGAAAATTAACAGACCATAATAATAAGATATGTACAAATATCCGTGAAAAGTAGTGTGTGTATAATTAACATTGTGCAAAAGATGAAAGAAAAGGCTCAATTTACTTCTTTGAATAAATTAAAAAGAAGCAAAAATAGTTTTACAGATTCATTCTTATCATAATACTTCCACATGCTATAAAATTAACTTTCTGAATGAAACATATAAATTACCAACTTCACGTAAATGATTTTCTGGGAAGGTAAGAAACATTTGTGTTTGTGTTCCCATAAAATCATTTCAATGTTTTTTAAAATTTAAAAATCACTATATATCTCTGCTTCTACATCTACTGGCATAAGACAAGGAATGGACTTCACTTGAATCTCTAAGCACACATGTAATTGCCAATAAGTTGATATTTATTTAAAAATATCTCTGATCATAGTGAGATATTGTTGAATAGCAAAGTTTATAACACAGTGAATGAAATTTGATGACAGATCATTAAACTCCTTGCTTTTAAAGTCTAAGAAACTTCATGAGTATGTATCTTGTGATTTGTGAACATTTTATATAAAGATTAAATTTAATTTAGAGATGCAATTCTTTTTTATTTTCCACCTATGAAATGACAATACACATTCACAAATTCAGCTCTTGTATTCCACGAATCTTTTGTCTCTGAATTAGATTTTCTGGCTCAATAAATCTGTGTTTTCACATGTGGAAGTCAGCTAAGTTGTGACCCTTGGATTTACTAGACTTAAACTTTCAATTTTGTTGGAACCACTGTTTCCTGACAATTCAACAAAGCTATCTTACATACCAAGCTTATTGTATCATTGATGGTAACACAGTACGGGGGAGGACAGAAAGACCCCTAAAGCTTTCTGTCTTTGCACAGATCCGCTCTCTTTATCTCACTTCCTTAGCCGTGGACACGTATGTAAAGTAGCAGAGGACTAACGTGGGCAGAAGCAGCTTGTCTTGAACTCTGTTTACATGCTGCAAACATTGAGAATTTTTGCCCTCAGAGGGTTGCCTGTCAGTCTCATTTCTTCCTGTGGTCTCTAATCATTCTTTATGCCCTTGGATTAATGGTCTTTGAAATTATTTCTGTCATGGATCCTCATTCTTCCTCAACCTTGGTTTACCGAAACAACCTGTTGAGTATCTTGCACAGCTTAAGTCAAGTGGTCCATTAAACAATAATAAATCTGGATCATAATAATTTCTGGAATTATGCTGTCCTTACCTGGACTGTCAGTAACAAAACTGTGTCATGAATAAATATGTTTCCAGTCCTTATTGATCAGCAATAATTTTATAATGACCTCTGTAACCCATTTTCATTAATTATATTTCTCATGTGTTTTGGTAAACAGGTACTTTATGTTATATAGAAATGACTTACCTTACTTTGATACACTTACTCAGTTGTTACTAGTTGGTTAAAAAAAAAAAAGCTTTGAAGAAATTATAGAATCACTAACTTAACTCATTACTCTGATCTAACTGGTGATTTTGCATTTTTGAAACACTGTAATCAGTTTTTTGAAAAATACTAAGGTAAGAATATTAGAAGTTATAAATTTAAATCACGTATTATTATCTGGTGTTATAAATAATAATAATAGGAAATAAATGCCGTATTTAAATAGATATATAGTTAACGAGGTCTCAAAAGCTAGAGATGAATTCCAATTTGATGAAGTAAAGGATTCATCTTTAATCAAATGCCATCTAGTTTGGGCTTTGAAAAACAGGAAAAAACGTGCAGTTCCAACTATCATAAAGTGAAAATAAATGGAGGATTTGTAAAAAAAAAAAAAAAAACAAAAAAAAAAAAAACAAAAAAAACAGAAAATAGCCCAGGTGAGCTAGACATCAAAGCGTATGATAAATTCATTTAGATGATACAAGAATTGAGAAAAAGAGACTATAAATAAATGAATGGCAGTGAATTTCAAATAAAATTTGAGGGCTGAGGATTTAGCTCAGCAGCATAAGCACCTGCCTGGCAAGTGCAAGTTCATGAGTTTGATACACAGTACCATTAAAAAAAAAAAAAAAAAAAAAGATTTGACCTAACTTAATAATGCAAGTTAAGAGAAATACAAAATAATATTCCAAATCAAGAGATCTTAAGGACAAATTTAAATAATCACATGTTTTATGTTACATGTGTGTGTGAGGAGACTCATGAAGGTGTGATCTCAGGATCTGTATGTGTCTATGGGCACTTGTCTGAATTTTTTCCACTAATCTACTTGTCAGCTACCAAGAACTAAACATCTGTACTCTGTGTAGCCTTTCTTAACGTGACGTTGCCTTGAAGTTAGCCAACCATGGACCGAATTTCCAGAAAGCACAGCCTAATTAAAGTCTGCTGCTTTACGTTATTGGCATTTCATATTGTGTTATGATTATGAAAGGCTGTTATAGAAAACTAGTATCAGAGAGAAATCGCCATAAGCTATACCTAAGCATGCTAACCTGAACCCTTGGAAGTGTTTTGTGGGAGGAGTTTGGGAAGGCTTGGAGATATGAGTTAGATAATTCTTCGAGGGCTTTAAGAAGTGCTTGAAGAGTGATTGAGGTCAAAGTACAAGGCAGAATACTGATAGACAGTGAACGTCAGCCTCAGGATCATTCTTTTGGGATTTAAATTCAACTAGAAATTGAACCAGTGCCATGAGTGTTACACTCTGACAAAAGAAAATGTCTAAACTTTGCCCATATCTTGAGATTTATCAAGAGGTTAGAATAGTTCACTTGGTAAAGACATTGCAACACAGCTTAATGTTCTAGCTGTGGCACTGATACCATTGATTGCTTTTAGCTACATTGAGAACATAAGGGAGAGTAGAAATGTTTGCAACCTTAAATTTAACCCTAAACAAATTTTATATTAAATTAGAACCAAAGTAACTGGTGTTACTGAACTGAGTAATGTGTTCAGGGACAAGAAAAAAGATGCCTGAAGGCATCTCAAAAACTAACAAGACCCTATCCTTCATAGGCTATTGGGTACAAAATTGTTAGCCTTCTGTTATAAAAGTGTCTCTGGGATAGCTCATTAAGGAGACTTCCTATGGCGTGTTCCCCAGTACTCACTCCACTGTGCTCAGCCAACTAAGCACTCAGAAAGCCAGTGAATTTATGGCTAAATGATGGCTGTTGTGTGTCCCCTCCCTGTGTGTCTTCCATATGATTGTGGTTCAATTCGTAGTTGTATGGTAAGCAGGGCTTCTACCCAAATTTTAGAGTAGTCATTGGAGACCAGTCAAGAAGCTGCTAAGGCAGTGCAACAAGCTGTGGGAATGAAAGTTATAAAGTTATAGTGGAGTTCATCAGAGATCAAAGATGCCCGGACCATAGAATGTCTGCTGAAGAAGACTGTAGGAGAGCAGTGGAGCCAGACAAAAGGATAAAAGACTTTTGGAGGCAATACCATTGAGTTTTGGCTGGCCAATCAGTATGCAACTCATCTGAACAGCAGGTCTCTGATGGATCAGTAGGATTTCATATATGCACTCCTAGGTTTCAAATTTCAATTGGTCTAAATTATTTTCTGCCTTTTTGCTCTGGAATAAGGCAGCTGGAAATGTTTATCTTGTGATATTGAACATTGGATTGTGGCTTTTTGTTTTATTTTTACAAAGGGTCATATCTAAAAGTTCTTGAGTCTCAAAGGGGACATTAACTTAGACTATATTTTTAAATAATGTAGGGATAATTAATATTTTTTCAAAATGTTTATTGTGTTTCAGTTGTACATGGAATATTTGTATCATGTTAGGTGGAATTCTAACCTTGTGTTCATTTGAAAATTAAGCATGATTTAAGGAGATGTTTTTGGATATCACAGTATCAAGGGTTGGGGTGTGATGGGTAAAGATGATGGTCAAGTTGATTGATCCAAAACTACCAATGGATTAGAAAAATCAAACTTCTATGTATGTCTAGCTGGGTCAGGAGGGATGACCATGGGATTTGTATACTCTATCTGATCCATTGCCTCTTGTTCTGTTTATTATTTTTCCTATGATTGCTTCTCAGCTTCCCTGAACTAAGCATTCCTAAAACACAATGATGTTCTGGTCTTGGAACAAGCCAACCATGGACTAAATCTGATAAAACCATGAGCCAAATTAATCCTCTCCTCTTTAAATTTATAGATGTCATGTATTGCTTCCTAGTGATGAAGCTAGGAATCAAGCTAATACATGTGTATTTATATGTGTGCATATACATTATGTGTATCTTTATGATTGTTTATATTCACGTGGTAATTTGCAGACTTTGCATATGGTCAAAGGTATTTTGCCTATGTCATAGTTAAATTTCTGAGAGGGAGAAGTAACTTTGAATGATTCAAGTAGTTATGTTATGATCACAATTATGTTTATAAGAGGGACAGGAATTCACCTTAGATGATAATGTGAAACTGAGCTGAACTGAGCTGAACTTCATTGTAGCCTAATGAATTTGGTTTTGAATTTTAAGTATCCATGACTGGAGAAAGTGGATTTGTCTTACATTAAATTACTAATTTTTTTTTAAATTTACACTGGTAAAAGAACAATAAAATACTGTTGAATTTTCTACATTCTTCGCTGTGTTATAAACTCTGATAAAAGTAGAACCAAATCAATCTCTCTTTTTTGTATAATAGCTTCAAAGTCTACCAAAGATACATGTAACACCTGAAAATACTGTTACATGGTAACATACTTAAAGCATGTTTCATTTATTGAATGTTTAACAAAAAATTTAAGAATCAGGTACACAACTGAGGTTCCAGAATACAGATTTCAGAAAGAAAAAATAACACTATAAGCCCACTATTAAACTATTAGGTAAATATATAGACATTTCCTAATATCTGGGCTAAAGTTTTTTTGGATAAACCTGAATAGTTTTAATGTACTGATTTTTCTAGATGATTCTTTGAGATATTTGTGTGTTGAGAACATTTCAAATATTTCAATCAATGAAGTTGAGAAATGTTTCCTAATACATACTGTAAAAATCACTACAAGAATTAAAAGACGTTTACATAATTTTAGCTTTA
The DNA here is from genome assembly GCF_034190915.1 of Cavia porcellus. NCBI lineage: Eukaryota > Metazoa > Chordata > Mammalia > Rodentia > Caviidae > Cavia > Cavia porcellus. The sequence goes on along the minus strand of NW_026947494.1, from coordinate 17,444,059 downwards.
GTAATGTATTCAATTGAAATTTCTGTTCTTATATTAATGATATCTGATATGACTCCTTTCTTGTAGAATGTCTCAGAAAATGTTAGACAAGAATTTTTTCAAAGTTCATTTCCTAACTTGAATATTAGCATCTAGTAGAATTATTTTTAATAAGGAGTCACATTACTTGTTTCTATTTTACTTTAAAGATAATAAAACAAAACAAAACAGAACAAAACCAATCAAACCAAAGCAGTGAAATTGGTACAGAACTTCAAAGCAGGATACTGGATAAAGCAAAAACAGCTACCATAGTATATCTTGTTATCTTCACAATAGTTGTCCATTCCATCAGACAAAGCAAAATTATACCAAAACAAAACCGAATAAAACCAATCAAAACAAAACATTGAATAGAGCAAAACAATTAACTGGAACCAAACAAAACTGTGAGAAAAGTATTGGATTTCAAAGACAAGAACGAAGGAAACCCCCATCTTTGCTACACTGCGTACTGTCATCATCCCAACAGATGCTCAGACTGCTGGCCCCGACCTGCAGAGTCCACCAAGCAATATAAGCGTTGAGTTGCTTTTTGTACCTCATTTGCTATCAACTCAGCCTGTCCTCTGAAGCAGCTGGTTACTTACAGGACAGGGAGAGAGAGGTAGAGGGGGCAGTTCTTAATTCTCAGCCTACTCCAGTGAGATCACAGGAGCTGTGATCTGACCTCTCTCTTCCTGAGGCCCAGATGGCGCACATGGCTTAACAGAAAGGCTGGCTACTTGGCTTCTTGGTGGACTCCACCACCTCATGACTTGTTTTTGATGTTCTTTTCAAATTTAATTTGTATTGGAACATATTTTTAAATTCTTGAGATACACTATGCTGTTTCCTTTCATGAAAATATTGTATGACATCACAGCAATTCAATAAACATCTGTCATCTTAAATTTTCATCCATTCTCTATCTTAGCTTCATTTTTAAAACATATCTTTCAACTATTTCACTGTATATAACACATTATCATTGATATTTGCTTTAATGTCCCATCAGACACAAGAACTTATTTCTCTTATCTAAATATAGCATTGTATCTATTGACCAACCTCTGTATACACTGTCTATAGAATCTAAATTATGCTTTATTTTAGGGATTTGTTAAATTTTTTTAAGATACTTACTATTAAAAAATTCATCCTTTGTCCAACCTTTTTAATGTCAGAAGAGAGAATAAATCCTATGCTCCTTTCATATATACATCAGTTAAAATGTATTAGAGCTATAATAACATGAATTGTAAAAATATGAATACTAAAATAGGTGTTTGTAAAACCAAAAAAGTCATGTTTATTGTTTCCATAGTAAAATAATAATTTAACAATTTGAAATTTTATAAATATATAAGGTTTTGATAAACAGAAAGCTAATTCTTTTTTTTTTTTTTTTCCTTTTTATCAGTACCGGGGATCGAACTCATGACTGCCTGCTTTCAAGGCAGGTGCTTATGCGGCTGAGCTAAACCCCCAGCCCCAGAAAGATAATTCTAAAACTGGCACCATTTCAGCAGATTACACAAGTCATAGCACAATTAAAATCACTTCTTAATGGACAGAAAAATAAATGTGAAATTTGTATTTACAAAAATGATTAATATTAAAATATCTGATATCCACATATAATTCTGCAGGATTAACGTATAATAATAAGACAATTATAAAGGTATGAATGTGTCCGTAAGCAAATAATATTTCTAGGGAAGTTATAAAAAATACAAAAAGATATGATGTCACCTCCAGAGGATGGACATGGAGATAGACTGATCGTTGTCCTTTATTTATATTTCTTTTGGACTTTCTGAAGAGGCCTCAGATACAAAACAGAACTGAATCTATAATAGCAATGCTCTTGTGCTGGTGTAAGGTGACTTATAGAATTCTTTTCAAATGACAGAGAAAGTCTCAACATTATGAGGATCACAAACAGGATCATCTAGAAGTTTTCAGAGACAAGCAGCCTGCAGCAGAGAATAATAGGTCCATCAGTTACACACATATCAGCGAGTGAGAAAAAGATATACAAATTACAAATCAGAATAAAGTAATTTAACAGCACCTGGGAACTTTTCCAGGAGTATTTTATGTTTTCTCTGAAAGATCATTTAATGTGCAGAGAAAACAGGGCAATTTTCATGACAAAGTCCTAAATTCAAAGAACACTGAAATGTCATCAATTATGCTTCCTCTGAAAGTAAAATATAAAACTCCTACCAAATTTTGACTAATAAAATGTATGTGATATGTTCTTTCCTTTCTTTGATTGATTCTTAAGGCATCTACCTTAAATATCAGAAATTATGAGAATCATATTACAACACAAGCTGTAGTGTATACATCTTATTGAAACTATAATATACAATTACTAAACTTGCTTGTATCAAATTCAGAGGAAAAATCTCATATTTTTTGCATCATATAATTGGCTTTACAGGAAAACATTCTGCACGGCATTCAATTAATATAGGTATATTCAGATATATGTCCATTTCCTTTAAGACTCTCAAATATTTTTATGTTTTCAAATATATCTTTTACTTAAAAATAAGTAAAAGATATCTTTCATGTAAAACTTGAGCTACCACTGTACCTGCATGCGGTCAAGAACAAATGCATAAAGCATGAGGAAAATCCCCCATATTTGCTCTTCTGCATACTGCATAGCACACACATAAAGTTCATCATTTTTCTCCACTTGTAGACAGCTCCTATGCCAATTTCTCTGCAGCCAAACAGGAAAATCTAAAGATAAATATGAAAGTATAGGAAGCTGAGGTGGATTAAAGTTCTCTCTTTCTAATGTGATGACCTAGACTAGCGATAGCAGGCCCTTGTAAAGCCTTCCACTGGAATGTTGAAAAATAAGAAATCCTTCATACTGTAAATCGATTCTGCCAGGAATTTTACATCTATAAAATTTCGACCGACACAAAGCCGTACGATTCTATCTGAAGATATAACATTTCCTTTCCTTCCTCTTCCAGTCCATTTAGTTAAGGGTTACTAGACTCTAGTGATTCTGTGCTGTGGTGAGGCACAACATCATGGAGATGTGGTGGAGCAACATTGCTTACCTCAGGAAGGACAAGAGCTGGGGAACAAACATACCCTTCAAAGATCCATCCACACTTCCCTAAGCCTCCAACTAGAACTGGCTTCCTAGAGTTTTCAGCCTTTCCAAAGAGTGCCATCACAGGTGATCAAGTTTGAACACATGAGCTTTGGGGAGACATTAACATCCAAATCATAACATCTTCTTGACTAGATCTCACCAGGACAATCCTCTACAAGACTACAAGACTGATCATCTTTCATTCCACAATAATAAGAATATATCCCCTTTTCAAAAGATTCAAAAACTTCACTTCCATTTTGGACAGTATGATAGTGAATATAAGAATCTTGTTTCCAATGAACGACTTCAAGTTCTGAGTGCTGGATCTGTGTCTTCACCACCAGCATCCAGCTTATGCATTATCAAAAGGTTCTTATGCATTCCAGAGCTCTAATTTATGGGGAAGCTGTATAGCAGAATAATGAACATGGAATGATCCAGCACCTGAGTTACAATAAGTAGATTGGCCCATGATTAAGAGGACCTTCTCTCAAAAGAGAAATATCTTTCCTCTGTCACCTGACTCTATAATTCAGACCCTTGTGAATTCAATAGGCCCACCATGCTAACACAGGAAAATCCTCCTTTCTCATGGTTTCTATTTAATCACACCTGCAAAGTCCCTCTGGACATGTAGGGCAAATGTGTTGACAGATTTTAAGGATGAGTACATGGTCTTGTGAGTCAACTTGCCACATTCTGTTTACTGGAGTTTTCCACTTGATTTTGGCTTGAATATTTCAGTATGTGAGTGATAAAAGACAAAAAAGTGCAAAGAAATAAAAAGAATGGGTAGGCTGGAATAAAAGGTTACAGGAGGGCAGTAGGAAGGAAAAAGAAAAAAAAAATGAAATACCAACATGATTAAAAGGGACTTTTTGTTGAATTTAAATGTATGATCACATAAGAATATAGTAAGGCAGAAAATAAAAGTTCAGAAACGGTATATGAGGTGACAATGAATGAAGCAAAAGGTTGTGTGCTTATATTAACGTCAGACATACATGAATTTTAAGTAAAATGTTTCTACACAGGAGTCATCATATGGAATTTCAATTCTTAGGAATTGTATGAATTTACATGAATCTAAATTATACTCTCAAAGTTATTAAGCAAGAATTGATGGAAACAGAAAGGCAGATTACACTGTCATCAGTGAGGAAGATTCCAGCGTGCAACTCTGTGTCATCAATACAGCATGATAAGGAAAATCTGGCATCGAAAAGGGGCCAGAAAAGGAGAGACAAAAGGAGGGAGCAGTGCAAAATTAAAACTGATATGACATGCACATGTATAAATTTCCCAAAAGAAATATCTTTATTTTTTATCACAAACATGAACTCATAAAAAAACTTAAAAAATAAAACATCAAGACAATGAATTTGAAATTCAAATGACTTAACTAAGAGCTATTCATTTATCTGCATAAGCATATAAACAATATTTTCATAGTATCAGCAGCTGAACTTCAGATATACACTAGTGTTTTAAATAAATTTAATATCATGAAAAAGTAACAAATATTTAACATATAAATAAAGCATATTTCACTTCTCTGGCACAAAAATTTTGATATTACCAAGTAGGCATCAGAAAGAGAGGAGGAAGTTCCACTGACTCATTTTAGTCATCCAATATTCTCTCTCAACTTGTCCTACTGAGTTAGAATCACTGATCTTCAGTACATAGGGTGGATCTATTATTTTAACATTTTGCAAAGCACAGTCTAATTCATAAAATCTTTCAGACAACATAAAAGCATTGTCTTGTTAAATGAGGATGTAAAAACTGCTGATATATTATTCAAAATATGACTTTTTAAATAGAAAAGTTGTTTATCATATTTATTTCAACAGAAATAAATGTAAACTAGGACTAACTAGAAAAGTAATATGTTCTTACTGAACATAATATTTATTTTATGTATCTTCTTGTGAAAAATCCTTGTTATATAGGCACTCTATCAGCAGGTATAGGTATACAATTTTCCCTAAAATACAGGGGTATTTTGTTTCATTTCATTTTATTTATTTATTTTATTTTATTTTATTTTATTTTTGGTACTGGGAATAGAATTCATGACCACGTGCTTGCAGGCAGACGCTTATGGAACTGTACTAAACCACCACCCCTAAAATACAGATTTTATTGAAGAAGTTATTTACCATTTAGATGATATATAACTTTCATTTAATGCCTCAGAAAAAGTAACTGTTTATTTCATTACTGAAGAAGAGCAAACCAAATACCTAATTTGTATTGTGATTCCTTAACTAAAAGCTGATTCCTTTTAGAAATATCTATATTCTAATTTGTTATATAGAAAACCCACGCATAGACTAATTTATTCTAATGTCCTTCTTTTCAAAGAGGCAGATTTTTTTCAATTGTTTTTCAACCAATGTGTGCTAAGAACAAATTGCATTTTACTCCAATGTTTTATTTTTCTGGGGATATGTGCATTGCATCAGTGGAGGAAGATAGTGTTTTTCCACTATCTTCTAGTAGTTTGCTATTTGATTGCCAAGGTGTGGTCAGTTAACTAATGCTCAACTTGTAATGCCCAGTTGAATTGAATTGCATGGTACTGGGTATGGAAGGCCATTATTGCCACACCATAATAAGATAACCAGAGAGGAAAAAGATGTGCTATTGATCCTCTTGGAGAAACGTTTCACACTGGTTTTCCTGTTATGGGCTCATCTGTTCGTATCATCAGAGGAACTCGGGTCCTCGCTGTCATTGAGGATGGCTTCAGTCCTCTTCAATGGAACTCTGGTCTCCTTTGAGTATCACTTCCTGGCTCTAGGACAGGTCCCTCAGTCTGCTGGCTCAGATGCTTCATCCTCCAGGCATAGATTCTCTAGTGTCCACTGTGGACCTTTGCACATTCACAGAGCAGATCTTTAATACAGACTTGAAGGAGATACTGTCATGGGCTCCAGGGTTCCTGCTGGACCTGTAGAAGGCATTGCCATGGGCTGTAGGTCTTCAGCTGGACTTGTGCAGACATTGCTGTGAGATCCAGGCAATTGGTTTGATTTTTAGATCTTTAGTGTGCATGAACAGATTGCTTGTACTCTTCTACATTTGACCTTTTGGATGAATATTTTAGAATAATTCTACAAATGTTGTGTCCTGTTTTAAATGTAGTCACTTATAAACCCTAATCACAATACATGGGAAGTTAGATTTACAATCAGACCTTTTCACCTCGCTGATAGATGGCTACTAACTTGCTATGGGTACAAAACCCTTTTACTTTACTCCCCAAATCTTTCAAAGCATTGTCAACATTTTCTTATATTTGGACATTAATTAACCATACAAGTGAAATTTTATTTTTCAGTGACTGCCTACTTCGATGTAATCTAAATATTTTAATCATAGAAAACCAAGATCATAGTAATTAACTTCTTTTCTCCCCAAAACATGAATTAGACTCTTAAAATTTCCTCCTTTTTAATTCTATGTTATACATTTTGATTGCTTGCTTTTCCAGCTCCTGACTTTCACGCTTGTTTCTGAGTTTTTCAGTTTTTTCTACCTGGAATGCTTTTCCTCTGTCACGAAACAGAGTTGCCTTTTGAAATTCTTCCCATTTCATTAGTCTTGGTTGAATGTTGACATTTCAAGGCTCCTCCTTACTTTCTTCCTATTATATATTATCTAAGTAAATTGTTTCATATATTGTGCATCAACTTCTGTTGGAATATAATTGCCTTGAATGTGATGATTTATTTTATTATCTACATTTGCTTTTCCACTTAACCTGGGCATCTCCAACATATAGAGTAATGCAGAGTATGTAATCGGCAAGTATTTGCTGAGTGACATTGTGTTGTGATTTTAATGTGCATGGCCCTGTGAAAGTGACATGTTGGAACTTGATGTCCAATTTGGTAAAACTGAGATGTATGAGAAAAAGAATTAAGTATTGAGAGCATTGACCTGATGAAGTGGTTATTAGTTTTACATAAGAGGTTAAAGAGGATTTCCAAGTTCATTTTGCTCTTTCATCTGTTCTGTCAAATGAGGACACATCAGGAAAGTATCATCTTAGAAACAGAAAACAGCCATCACCAGACATTGATGCCTTGATTTTGAACTTTTCAGCCTCTAGAACTGCCAAGGTTAAACTTTTATTCTTTAATAATTACCCTGGCTTAAACCTTTTTATAAGAACACTTGCAGAGTTTTATTTTCCTATGTCTTGGGTGAATTGTTACAATTATCATGTGATTTTTTTTAATTTTCCACTAATTTCCAACAGGAATTCATGCTTACATAAACATTCACTCCAGGGCATTTACAAACCAAGATCAGTCAGAAAATAATCACGATATTCAGGGCTGAAAGAAAATATACCTTGGAAATTTGTTCTTTGTAAAACGATTTGTCATCTGTATATTCAATAGGAAATGGTACTATTCAAATGGGAATTTACTCCACATATTAGAAACACTACTGGGAAAACAGGTGATGTTTCATAAGGAAAGCTTCTGTTTCCAAATTTATTTGTCTGGTTTGTCTATAAACCTACAAATGGAATTGATAAAAGTAGTAGGAATTTTTTTCTGCAAAGTTAGCACTACCACTGGAAAAGCCATTGAAACCTGAATTCTTTTGAAGGTAAATCTGTTAAATAATATCTATTATAAAGCCAAAAACATTATACTTATGTTATTTCAATGTTTTATTTAACTATCATCTACCATTTGGGTAATAGTAAGGCACTGACCTGACAATTTTGCAAAGGATCAATAACACAGAATGAATGTATAAGAAAGCTAGTTGGCAGGAAGCAGGGCATGATTTCTAAAATCATAAACCTCTAGGTGGCAAGCATGAAAGTTAAGAGCACCCTGTGGAAAAATAAATGTTTATGTGTTAGTGCAATTGTTTTTAGACAGTGAGAAATATTCAGGATACTGAAGATTTCTGTTTCAAAGTATGACTTGCAAATGGCTTTAGCAAAGTTGAAGCAAACATTGTTTAAGCATACTGAATGACAATTAATGCAGTAGTCTTAAAAATTCAATTATTTCTTCATGAGAATGGCAATAGCATATGTCAATCACAAACAACATGCTGGCTTTTTAAATGGCAAATTCAACTGTCAATAATGTAAAGGTGAAAATGTAAACCACTTCATAACAAATAATATTTTATTATAGAAAGCTTTATACAATGTTTCCTCTGTGTCTCTGATGGTTTCATCTTAGAGTTACGAAAACCTTCCAATATTTATGACTTATTTAAAGTGAAGTTGTACATGCATATATCCTATTTCCATTAGCTGTATGTTTTAAGCCACCTACCTATTATTTATAACACATAATCACTGTAAATACTATGGAAATATGTATTAAATTGTATTAGTTAGAGAATAATAAAAATGGAGCTGAAGGGAAAGTAATAGTCTCAGGATGTGGTATATGTGCATCACCTCCCCATGATGAAGTTATTTACTATATAGGAAGGAACACTACATACTAATACAAAAGTAGTTAATAAAGATACACTTCTCAAATATTTTCAGTCTGTAGTTGTTTGGAGACATAGACATTCATTAAATTGTCTAATAATTTTATTCAGATATATGTGTATAAAGCATGTGTCTATACATGTATATCCTTTTTTTAATATTTTGTGACATTGATTATAATTTGAACACACACTCTCTCTCTGTTTTGTCTTATGATCACCTTGAATACACAAACCAGGTTTCATTAGCTGATATCAGTTCAAGCATATATTAAGAATTCCATAAAGTTGTTAAGTGGAATGAATTATTGGCTATCATGTTAACAGACTGTGTGGATACAGCTAAACTGATTTAAAATCAGATGCATAGCATTTAAAAAAGTTGAGTTCATGTACAACCTTGCTCTCAATTAAACTAAATCTATAAATTTTGAAAGATTTGTGACTAATTTGTTCAACTATTTTCAATTTCTGTTGTGAATTGCTTGTGGTTTTGTGCAGTATGCTGGTGCTACATTTTATCTATCTTCCCATTTGAAAAATTCAAAGATTATGGTGTAAGAAAAAAGTCATGTTTGACAGCTGAGCATCCTGAATCAAATCCGTGCTTGGTCATCTATGAACTCAGTGGCTTTATGGGAGTCTCTTACATTTTTGAGCCTCAGTCTTTAGAAGTGCTATATGGAGAATAAAAATCCCTCTAAGGAATGAATGTGATATATGTAAATGTCCTATACACATTAAGTTTGTAACAAAGTTATAATTTATTTTAATGTCTCACAATGTGCAAATATGAGTTATATACATTGGATTGTTATTTAATATTGCAGTTTACCACATGATAACAACCTTTCTCTAATACATGAGTCAGAAAATGTCTGAATTTAAAAATGAAATTTAGCTAAGTATGTTTTGCTCTCAAGATTATACCAAATATCCTTCAACTAAAATGCATACTATTTAAACATTTCTTTACATAACAATATGCATTTTCAAGAGGCTGGGAATTTAGCTCAGTGCACAAGTGCCTCCTTGACAAAAGCAAGGTCATGAGTTTGATTGTTTGATCGCAGGTTCAAAAACAAAACAAAACAAAAACAAACAAGCAGAAAACATTTTCAAAGTAACTACTTTTTAGTCATAGATTACTCATGAGATAAAATCAATGCCTTTATTTGAAAATTAATTTACTAGCTACATGAAATCTAAATAGGTAAATGGTAAAAAGAATTAGTAGACATGTTAATGAAGACTACCAAGCTTATAATTTAGGAAACATGCACATAACGTGAGCTTGTAAAGTAAAAAGTAAGTTCATTTTATGTATATGTTTGTGTCAGTCTCAGTGGTGACAGCACATGAATTTGTTCTATAACTGTTTGACTGAAGTCTGTTGCATTTGCATTCATAAAATATGTGCCTTTGAATTCTTGCCCTAAATACCTTTCGGGGTAACTGAATCTATCATTGGCCTACTGAAAACCTCATGGAGGAGAAATGTGATAAGAATGCTTGAAGACTTTTCAAGTGCTGTGGATACAATTTAAAGAGCATGCAATATTTCTCTTATAGGAATGATGAGTCCCTGGACTGGATAATAGAAGAATTTACAACTTAAACCTAAGACCAGGCCAGAACTGGAATTACTCCCACATACAGGCACACACACAGTGCCTCATACGTTTAAACACGGGAATTCTGGAAGACAGGAATTCTGGATCTTGGGGCATTGTACTCATCAGTGGAATCATTCACAAGTGTGTTCAGTGATGTGGTTATGTCTGAAAATGAAGCTTGGTCCTATCAGACCTTTCCACTATGCCTCGAACCAAGAACATAGGCTCTGTGACACTTCGTGGCTATATATATGATCTTACTTCCTGACACATAACTCATACTACTGATGAAAATATTGCTACTAGGAGGTCCTTTGTAACTTCAGGATGGAGACTGATCATCAGAAAAACAGCTATGTGATTGGCCAGAGAACAGTTAGCCTTTTCTCCAGGCTGATGGAATATGGGGAAATGAAGAGTAAGTTGATCACCAAAGACCAGTCATTTAACCAATCAGGCCTCAGACAGATTCACAGAACTTCCATGTTGTTGAATCCATAAAGTTGACTGGAAGGTGACAGCCAACAAGAGAGCATATAAGGTCCAAGCTCCTCCTACATACTATGAGCTGCTAACTTTTCTCTATGTGTCCTGTATAATAAACCTGAATACCCATGAGGAAAGGTTTCTCTGAGCTCTGTGAGCTATATTAGCAAATTAACTTCTAGAACAGGGTCCTAGAAAATTGATTTCTAATGATGAAGCACAGAAATTGAGGCAACAGTGGGACCTATTCTGTGCAATGAATACACTACCTGAGAGCACTGCGCGGGTCTCAGCCTGTCACCTGTGACGTCTGCAGCAAACATTGTTAGCATCAGGATTGCATTGGATTCTGTAGCATCCAGCTGGGACTGAAGAATCGGTGCATGAGGAAATGCCTACCCTTCTGGTGTCAGAATTTAAGTATTGAGAGCAGGAGTGCAGAGTAGCAAGTGTAGAGAGTGCCAGCTCTTTCTTTTCCTACATAACTGATAAATCTCTTTCACCTCTGTACACTTTACTTTCCATCAGCATTATTGTCATATTTTGGTCACATGCCATCAATTGTTTTGTTATGTACCTTCCTGAATTCCAACTTGTGGCACTTAAGTTTCGTCATTCTAGACCCTGCTTCCTGGCCTTCTTATTGTCCAACATCTTCAGACAGAGCTTAGCAACCTCCAGTAGATGAAGGTACTGGGAAACCTACAGGAGGCTTGTGCTTCAGTGATTTAGATTTCAATCATGAAAACATTAACAGCAAAACAGATATGACTATTGTTAAGGTTTTTATGACACTGAGTTACAGTACAGCTCTTATAGCCAATTAGAATTATTTTTATTTTCTGTAATTTTTAGTTTTTACTTCCAATAATGAAATCTCACCATACATGAAAGCATAAAGCCCCGTCACTTAAAACTTGTCACAGAACCAGCACAACATAGAGTACAGGACATGAGCAGAAGTGTGGAGTAGAAAGACCCTTGTCCCTTGAGAAGCCCTATATTAAGCTGGAAAGCTCTAATAATGCCCAGCTGGAAACCTGACACCTCAGTTAGGTGTATGGCTGGGATAGTCATAAAGCAGCTGCTCTGACTTATCACAAAAAGGTCAGGGCTACATCTTGGTGACTGGTGTTTTGAAATTAGGAGAGCATGAGAGCCTCCCTGCATCATCGGAGCCTTCTCCCTTTGGTTTCATTACTACTTGTCTCTGAAAATGAATTTATTGTCTCATGAGAGCTATATTTATTTAAAAAGATGGGGCTGGGGATTTAGCTCAGCGGCATAAGCACCTGCCTTGCAAGCAGGCGGTCGTGAGTTACATCCCTGGTACTGATTTAAAAAAAAAAAAAAAAGAAGAAGAAGAAACTAGATTTTCATTTAGATTAGGTGAGGATTTGAATGTTACTCCACATGCAAGTAAAATCACTAATTTCTGCTGACTTATGAACTACTGTGATTTTTGGGCTCCCAGATATTTCCTCTAGAAAATGCGTCTTTGAAATAGCACTGCACTCACATTCAGCACTACTCTACATCAGCTTCTGCCAACCCACCCTCATTTTTCCAAGTTCTTGATTTCCTTTAATGAATGCAGATGATTTGAATACATACTGCAGACACATGGGCTTCTTGCACTCTCACTTCCTCAGTATGGTGAGGATAGTTGGCCTCCAGGACCTCTGTTGGTACTACCCTTCACTAGAGTGCTCTTTCCTAGTTATTTGACTGATCACTGACCACTGTCCTCCTGCATTACCCTCTCCAAGGAATGCAGCATTGCCAAGGCAACATGTAAGACCATAGATGTTGACCAGGAAAAGAACAATATATAGTCTACAAATGGTTGCTGTCCTGAGGCTCTTGTCTTAGTTGGTTATATATAGGAGAGGACCTGGGAGAATATCAGGTCATCATGTGTAAAATCCACCTTTGTAGAGTGCCAAGCTATTCCCTGGTGTTGGGCAGTTAAGGAGATTAATAACAAAGGTGTCAGAAGGAAAAATGGAAGTATTTAGGAAAGGACAGACAGAAAGATAGAACTTAAGAAAATATAGAACATTACTATAGAAACAGTTTCATTCCTAAAGGGTTGTCTTCAAGAATGTGTGGGAAACTAAAATCTATGATAAGATTAGATTGCAAAAGGCATAGAAGTAAGATCCCAGATTGAAGCTTGATAAGCCTAATATTTTGTGCCCCAATTGACAGGCTCATGTTCCACAAAAATTTTAGATGACATCCTGGCAATCATTCAACTAAATTGTGGCACTGAACATGTAGTTTTGAGTAATAATGTGGGCCCTCTTTCACTGTCAACCCTAGAACAGACATTTTAAGATAGATCCAATGGTAATCTATTAAATTATCTAATAGAACTCCATCTGTACAGGTTAGAATAAATTATAATAATCTTGGTGTGTAGAAATCACATGCAGAACCACCTACATATTTCCACGACAAGCTTAGATACAGCAATGCTGGGCCCTAAGCCTCATTATATTTGTCTATAGGTACAAGTCTAGATTTTTAGAAATATGAAAGCTTTAGTTTTTATCCTATTCAGCAGACATTATTAATTATAAATTGGCATATATATTTGCCTAAATTGTTTTCCAACAAGGAAGTAGCAGAATATTTAATAAATATTTTTGTTTAAATAATTTAAAGCTTAGAATTTGTCCCCTTGTAATTTATCTTTAAAACTTCTTTTAAAAATATCAGCATGTACCCTTGATTAAGAAGTGAAAATATCATCTTTGCTGACATCCTGCACGTGTTCGTACTGATAACCATGACTGTGTTAAAATGTCTCTGTGAGTACATAATCTTGCTAAGCTTCGATCTTCTTCTCCCTACATTTTAAGTACTTGCAAGTGATTTTGTCTTACACAGATCGTATTCCGTATCTGTCATGAGACTTCAACAAACTAAATTGGCAGATATGCTGACATTTGCATGTTATTTTGAACAAAAAGTTAAGCTAAACTCATTATGTTTCTGTCAAAACAAACTGCTGCTATGTTTTCTTTATTTCTATCAAAAATCTTCTGCAAGTCACTCTCATGCTAAATTTTGGAACCAGCATTTACTTCATATTCTACTTGCATTCAAAATTCAGTTGCTTAGACCTGTTGATTAATACTTACTATTATTTTTGGTCTATTTCTTGTGGGAACGTCACTCCGATTTTTTCCTTTGGCTACATTCCTATTATTAGTCTTAACAACCAGAGAATCCTGTTGCAAATTAAAAGTTCTGATTATAAAACCAACTTCATTTGTCTAGACAATCATGAAGAAATGTTAAACTATTCCGTCTAGAATTTAAATATTTTTGTGTCCTTCTTCTTAACTGCTGCATGGAATACTTATAATAATTCATAGCAATTATCTATGAAACAGGCACTATTTTCATCACTTTAATCCAATTTAATTGAATTTGGCACAATAACTTTATAATGAAAGTGCTGTTATTATAACCACCACCGTACAGGAAAGAAAACTGACATAGTAGTACTATCAAAATAAAGATTCACCTTTAGGCAGAATGAGCCAAGGCTATGCTGTTAACTGAATTACAGTGTCATTCTCTAGCTTTATCTTCTTCTGAATGCTTATTTTCCTTGCATATAGATTCCAGACCTTCAGGCCAGTGTATTGAAATGCCACGAGCTGGGTAGCTTATAAACAGCAGATATTTATTTCTCACAGATTGGGAGAGTGAGAAGTCCAAGACCCAGTCTCCAAATATTTGGTGTCTGATTAGGGCCATTTTCTGGCTGTAGGTGACACCCTTTCCACTGGGTCCTCACGTGTCACAAGCAGAAAAGGATCTCCCTTGAGCCTCTTATAAGGCCACTGATCTGATGCCTGAGGGTTCCACCATTGTGATCCATGCATTTCCTGAAGGGACCATCTCTAAGTAGCACCAATGTGGAGTTAGGTTTCAACATAGGAATATGGAGGAAAGACAAAATATTCAATTTATAACAATAACGTGCATTTAACATGCACTGTGCTTATTATCTTCTGGCAAGTGTACCTGTTTTAAATAGCAAGTTTACGAGCCTTCCTAATTTTGATCCTTGTCACTTTCATCAAAAATATTCTCTTTCCTCCTATACTTTTTATCATCCTCTGTATAAAGGAATCCCTTATTAAACAAGTTAATGTTCCTGCTTATTCAAATGTAATTATATTTTCTGTCTTTTAGCAGCATGTAAACATAGATTGTGTATCATATTTCTAGTATGCCACGCAGATCCTTAGATATAAAAAAAAATTAATAGATAAAACTCTGAAATCGCAGTCTCATGAACAGAGACTAAAAATTCTACATTAAAACATGGCCTATGAATATATTCCACTTGTAAAATGACTAAAGTAAATAAGACCTTTAATATGAACTTGATAATTAAGCACTCACTGTTCTGTGCATAGGTTTACAAAGAGTATCATAAAAAAAACTAGAAATTTTTATTAAAATGAGGTCTTTTACAAGTCAGATTCCATGTTATTCAAGAATTGATGCATGTAATTCATCTTACTTTTCAAAAGTTAAAAATAATCAATTCATCTATTGTGTGCAACCAAATTCCTTTCCAAAACTCATATGCAAATAACATTAAAACTGTATAATGAGCAATGTGATAGATTTTATTTAAAATTTTGTTACAAATCTGCAAGTCATCATTTTGATCAAGTATGATGTGATTCAGGATTTGTACTTTTTTTCATTTTCTAAATTTCTTTATATTACAAAGAGGGCTTTTTGGACAGCCATAGTGGTACACACTTATGATCTCAACATTTGGGAAACTGAGGCAAGAGGATCACCAATAGTGAAGGCTAATTTGGGCTGCATAGTTTAAAGTCAGTCTGAATTACAAAGAGATATCTTGTCTCAAAGAAAGGAAGGAAAGAAGGAAGGAAGGAAGGAACGGAGGGAGGGAGGGAGGAAGAAAGAAAGAAAGAGAGAGAGAAAGAAAGAAAGAAAAAGAAAGAAAGAAAGAAAGAAAGAAAGAAAGAGAGGAAGAAAGAAAGAAAGAAAGAAAGAAGAAAGAAAGAAAGAAAGAAAGAAAGAAAGAAAGAAACAAAGAAAGAAAGAAAAGAAAGAAAGAAAAGAAAGAAAGAAAAGAAAAGAAAGAGAGAAAGAAAATCTTTTTGAAACCACTTTTTGCTTTGGATATGTGAAAGACCAGAGTTCAAGAATTCATAGGTAAAATTTCAGAGAGAAATGACAAGAGAGAAAATGTGAGCTTGTTTGAAGGCAAAAGATCTTAAGACCATGCTAGGGCAGGGATTTGATGATGACCCACAGAACATAAAGGAAGGAAAGTGAGTGGATGTGTTCAGGTGCTGATTGAAAGTATTTGATAAACAATTAGTCAATAGAGTTAGATAATGTAAAGCACTACGCAGGACTTGTGTGTGTGTGCAAGTATACTATGAAATAATTTTTCAGGACATATGGAGATACCTTTGCTAAAACCCAATGATGTAGCTACTTCTTTTTGTATGAGCATCATTCTTTCACATAATTATGCTCTCACATGTGCTGAGACATCAAGAATTGCAGATAATTCGCAATCTTAATGAGAAAAGAATAATTTCAGGTAGCTCAATTTACAGCAATAAATTATTTCATCTATTGTTACATAAAAGGATTTTTCATCCACTCTATTTCCTTGTCCAGTAGTAACAGGTCATCACAATCTTGTTGCAAATAGATGGATCGATTTGAAGATATTTCAACTGAGAAATAAAGATTTGTTTTAAGGAGAAAGAGAATAAAGTCTTGCTATTGTATTTTATCAACAGATAACTGGTAAAATACATGTTGTGAGATTTTTTTTCTATAATTTGTATTAACTGCAACTATCAACAATTTCTCTCCTATCATTGTGTATACGTGCTGGCAGTCCATCAAAAATTTCTACCAGTGATTTTTTTTGTGTAATATTCACATTTGGTTGTCTTCCACAATACTTTCATTATATATTGTGTCTGGTTTATAGGTGTATATGCTCACTCTGCAAACTTCTTTTCCTCTTTCCTCTAAATCATTTCTAGACTTTCATTTCTCTTTTCCTTTACTCCCCTGAGATTTCTTTTTATTAAAAGTATTAGCCTGACATTGCTAGAGAGTTATTCTAATTTTTCTGTCTATGCTCAGCAGCCTGAGACCATTCAATTGCAATAACACCATTTGCATCAAAAGAAATACATTTGGGTCTAATTAACTCCTGTTCATTAAAAATGACCTTGTTTAATTGAAATGAGCAGTAACACATCTGCCATCTCAGAGACAGACATGGAAATAGGAAGAAAAGAAGTGATCTTTCGGATACTTTCGAGTCTTACAGTCAAATGACGCAGATAACATCAAATTTTGATGGTGTTATTAGCATAATCATCTTGAATAAAATGGTCTATTTCTCCAGTGATGCAAATAGCTGATTTTCCCCAGTAAGCACTTTAATTTTAATAGAGTTCCTCACTATCCCATGATAACAGTTAGCTGTAGTTCCTGTTATGGTAACTGAAAGCCTGCATTAAGAGAACACACGAAAATCACAAATTTCCAAATAAGACATATTGACTTATTCAATGTTAAACTAAAACTCATTTTTCTTTTGGCAGAAAAAGAAAAAAATTGAAACTATAACAGTTAACTGTGGATTCTCCAGTCTACTTTTTTCTTTTCAAATATATGAGTTATTTTCAAATCAGTGGTATACTTGTAACCATATCAAGATGGGCATGAATTTTAAGAGTAATTGATAAATCTATTAAAATTATTGAATTCATTACAAATCACAGCTCTATTCCTCTAGACTAATTAACAAATAAACTAATGTCCTAATGCAGATTTCTTTTCAACAATTACTTAGGTATATTTCCTATATGTAATTTCTTAAACTCATTTCATTGGAAAAAATTTATTATGTGGACTTGTAATCACTTCTACTGTCTTCATACCTTTTTTTTCATTTCTCTGCTCTCTTCATTTGTTCTGTAGATAATCTTCAGCATATGCAAAATGAGTATAACAGGCTTGATTATAAATTCAGCTACTATGAGGACTAATATGGTCAGGAAATACAGGAATCAAATTCTGATTTGTATCTAGTGGAAAGTGGATACAGACCACATTGTTAGACGTTCTCTCATCATGGCTGGATATGATGCAATTTTAATTTTATATGTAAAATTTTCTGAGATAACAGTACCTCAAATTAAAAGCACCTATGGAAATCATGAAATAGGAGTGAGCATAGCTGGTCAGAATGAATAAAAGTATATTTAAAAATAAGCCCACTGAGAAAAGTCCCTTACCACTGTATTATAGAAAATATCATAAATTTGTGGTACCAGTTAATCTGCCTTTCTTGGTTACCTTGTATAAATCATTTTACTTTACTAGGCTTCAGTTTACATCTCCATAAATTAAACCAATTTGACCAGGTTTGAGATTCTTAAATCAGGACAAATTTTAAAGGTAATTATGCCAGGGATGTGCAAAAAGCCCTGACAAAACATGACTTGGGCACAAAGTGCTGACCCAGCTTTGCATTTGAGAACAAGTCCCTGCAATTGCCCAGCAAGATGGTTCTGAGTGGACACCCAGCCTGGCGGGTGTGTAGAATGTGAAGACTCACTGGGTTATTCTGGAAATGCAGCTGTATCTCAGGAACTCAATTATGGTTGTCCCAGTAGAGTGGTCAGGCTTCTGATGACATGGAGCACACTTCAGCCCTGAGCCCTAGATGGAGCTAACTGTGCTCAACCTGGGGCCTTCCTGTGAGAGGATAAACCTTGCATACACAATACTGAACTCTACTTCATAACCACTCTATTCTTTCCTGGAATGCTTCGCAGGCTATTGTTTCTGTCTAGGAAACATTGGCCCAGAAATCATGAAGCTGGAGACACTAGGAGGACATAAGATTGAGCTGTTCGTTGACCTTATTTATTTTTTGCTAGCTTATAACTGAAGGGTTTATGATAAGAGATGGCACCAACTCCCACACTGTTTACTGGACAGAGTTCCTGTCATGGCCTGCAGAGTCAACTGAGTCTTCATAATACATCTTTATTGGCAAATTCTTCTTTAACATTAGACATGAATGTTATTTTACCCATTTGAAAAGGGCAACTAAAGAAAATATGATGCCATGCAGTGAATACTTGTTGGGAGCCTGCTGTATTACCCATGAGAATATAGCCACAGGATGGCGTCTGCCTACCACCTCACTGTTCCCCCGCCCATCGTGTGCCCAAGATGGCGCACACATCCTGCTTCCTGGTTCTTGCTCGGCTTACTGTCCCCGCCATATATGGTAATGATTGATTGCTTCCTTGTTGCCGCCCAATCGCCTGTCCCCATGTGTAATCCCATGATTGGATAACATTAGCTATATAAGCCCAAGTATAGGAAGTGCCCGATGCACAACACGGAAGAAGCCGTCGAGGACGGACATGTATTGAGGTTGCTGCCCAGTTAATAAAGGTGCTTGCAGAGGCTAAGTGTTCGTGTGCTCCATTCCACGGGATGGAAGCGGCGCCGGACAGCTG
This sequence comes from Cavia porcellus, assembly GCF_034190915.1. Lineage (NCBI taxonomy): Eukaryota > Metazoa > Chordata > Mammalia > Rodentia > Caviidae > Cavia > Cavia porcellus. The sequence continues at coordinate 17,424,740 of NW_026947494.1, read as the reverse complement.
GTGGCCCGTACGGGGACTCGAAACCATTCCCGTGCCTTCTGCGGCTCCTGTGACTGTGTTGAAAAACGGTACGTAACTGCGGGTGAGCGGCGGCTTAACCCGGCCCTTGGTGGACACACTTTAAGGGATCTACTGGTCGACCCCTTGCGGGGACCGACATTGCCTGAAAAAGAAGGGCAGGCCTCTGTTGGCTATTGCGCCTCGGGGCTCTTTAATTTTGTTAAGATGGGCAATGTTAACTTCGGCCCCCTCGCCTTATCGTTGTGGTTGTTGCCTAAGGCGCGAGGGATTAGGATAGATAAGCAAACGGTGCTGCAGTTTTTCGAATGTATCGATGGTTTGGCCCCATGGTTTCTGCCCACCGGATCCCTCACTTTACCCTCTTGGGGGAAGTTAGGATGTGATATTCAGTTTGCTGAGGAACAAGGGATGGGTGTCGACCCTATGGTCCGCCCCATTTGGGAGATGGTTCGGGCATGTCTTAAAGCCAAAAGCATGGTAGGCGCAGCTCAAGGGCTTAAGGAGGCACGCCATGCTTTCGAGCGGGCACGCTCAGAGAGTTCCAGAGGGGCCTCTGAGGCTGGTTCACCGGATCGCTCTTCAGATTCAGAGGGGGAAGACCCTAAGGTGGGCCCAAAGGAGGAAACTGACAGTAAGATAGGCCCACATCGCAATACAGGGCAGAAAGTTCATAAACCTGCTGGAGCCTTGTGTGAAGGGATGATGGAGAGCTTAAAGGAAGAGCTCGAGAGAGTGGAGAATGATATACAGGAAGTACATACCCCAGGCGGGATGAGACCAACCCCGTCTGCCCCTCCCTGGGAGCCACCCCAGGAAATGAGGGCACCTGGAGGCTGGGGGCCGCCCCCTCCCTTCCCTGCCACACTTCCGTCCTCCGGACGCCGCTCTGTTTTTGATAACGAGGGCAATTCTCTGACTGGCTGTAAAGACTCACAGCCAAAAAATGGCCAGAGGGGCCCTCCTACAAGGCGGGTCCCCTTTCCCCCAGCAGCCCCTTTCCGGGAGTGAACAGCCAGTCAGGGCTACCCCAGGGTCAGCAGGAGTGGACCTCTGTGCCGCCTCCGGACTCATACTAACACCTGAAATGGGCGTCCAATTGATAGAAACTTCATTTAAGGGGCCCTTACCACCAAAGACTGTCGGCCTCCTGCTGGGACGCTCCTCGGTTGCCCTCTGCGGTCTTAAGGTCATGCCCGGTGTTATTGACTCTGATTTTCTGGGTACAGTTAAAATCATGGTGCAGTCTTTACAGGGGACACTGATCATCAATAAAGGAGATAAGATAGCTCAGTTACTCATCCTACCTAGCCTGCATGATCAATTTCCTGCCAAGCAGCATTCTCAGGGTGATCAGGGTTTCGGGTCCACGGGTAAAAACTTCGTTGGCCTCCATATGACCTTGCAGGAACGGCCTATGTTGCTCCTCTCGGTCAATGGTAAGAAAATTAAAGGGTTATTAGATACCGGCGCTGACCGCTCTATCATTGCTCATAAAGATTGCCCGGCCTCCTGGCCCCTCAATGTGGCAGAACAGACCCTTCAGGGATTGGGATTTGTGCATTCACCCAGTATAAGTGCGCAGTCCCTTCCCTGGCAGGACGAGGAGGGACATGGTGGGTCTTTTCAACCCTATGTCCTTAACCTCCCAGTAACCCTTTGGGGCAGAGATATTCTAGTCCAAATGGACATCACCCTGAATATGGGATGTTCCGAGGTGGCTCAAAACATGATGAAACGGATGGGCTATACCCCTGGCAAAGGCTTGGGCATCAAATTGCAAGGAAATACCTCTCCTGTGCCCGCCGTCACTAAAAGGGACAGGAAAGGACTGGGTTTTTCTTAGGGGCCGCTGTAATGCCTCTCGCGCCCACCCCTATAAAGCTGACATGGAAATCGGATACCCCTAAAAGATTGGTTGTGGCAGGCAGCGGGGGTGGTCTCTTCTCTGTTTGTCCCTGCAGTGGGACAGGCTGTTTTGCAGGCATGGACCTCCGAGCAGCTCGCGCTGACCATGGATGCAGTCAATCGGCTGAGCAACGCCACACGAGAGACCATCAAGGCTCAAAGGCAACAGATTGAGCTTAACAGCCAGGCTATACTTTGGCTACAAGAAGAGATCCAGCTCATTGGGCAGGAGATTGATGCGTTGTGGCAGGTTGCCACTCAACTCTGTGATCAGAGGTGGCTGCCTTTCCGGGTCTGCGTCACCCCTGTTCGCACCAACCTGACTGAAACTACAAAGACTATGACTAAATGGCTGCAGGACACTTATTTGCCAAAATTTCACAACCTGTCAATGATTGTTAGTCAGGAATTAGACGAAATAGAAAAAATTCAGTTGAACCCGGTTAGATTTGATTTGTCTACCCTGAGTGATGTTCTAAAAGGTTTATGGAATCATGTCACCTCTTGGTTCTCCTGGCCCAATTTGACTACCTGGATTTTTATTGCTGTTGCTATCCTGGTTGGATTAGTGGTTGTTAAATGCTTGCTTGATCGCTTGATGCAGACTCAACAACAAGTCAGATTTACAGCCATGGCGGCTATGCAGCTGGCGGAGGCTGGCCCATCTGGTGGTTGGGCGGCTGCATATCTCCTTCATGTTGCAGAGCATCAGTTATAAGGATGCTGAATGGGCGAGCCGAAGACGGGTAAGATCAAGGTACCCCACCTTGCTCAACCTAAGACAGGCCCCGTTCCATTAAGACAGCGAGAGGTACCAAGGTGCGAGACTAGATGGTACTGCATGACATTCTACTCTTGGGGTTTTTGAAGAGAGATGTCAGGCTATATGTCTGTATGTATCTAGGTTTCATCCGAATTACCCTAGCCCTGCGCAAAAGGATGAGGCTTGGAGGTCCCTTCCGACGCGGGGGTGGCCAACCTGTGCCGGGGGATGACCTCAGAGCCATGCGCAGCGGGGTACAGACCTCTGTAGTCACTTGGAAGGTCTCGCTGTCCTTTCTTGTAAATAAGAAAGGGGGAGATGTTGGGAGCCTGCCGTATTACCCATGAGAATATAGCCACAGGATGGCGTCCGCCTACCGCCTCGCTGCTCCCCCGCTCATCGTGTGCCCAAGATGGCGCACACATCCTGCTTCCTGGTTCTTGCTTGGCTTACTGTCCCCGCCATATATGGTAATGATTGATTGCTTCCTTGTTGCCGCCCAATCGCCTGTCCCCACGTGTAATCCCATGATTGGATAACATTAGCTATATAAGCTCAAGTATAGGAAGTGCCCGACGCACAACACGGAAGAAGCCGTCGAGGACGGACATGTATTGAGGTTGCTGCCCAGTCAATAAAGGTGCTTGCAGAGGCTAAGTGTTCATGTGCTCCATTCCGCGGGACGGAAGCGGCGCCGGACAAATACTCATGCTGGAGTTCGAGAAATTGATCAAAGAGCAAACAGCAATTGAGCTGATGACTATATATGATGCTACTTAGCCAAAAATCCTAGACATGAGAATATCTGAAGCACGTGAAGGGCATGAGCAAGTGTTTTTTGATGGGAATCACCTCTGAAAGAAATTTCCAAAGTAAAATTAAAATTTATAAAAAAAAAAAAAAAAACAGCATGGGTTAAAACTAAAGAGAGCCTTGGGTCACATTTTTCATGGCCTCGTAGAACAGAATAAAAATTCAGAAGTGTTATCTAACAGGAACAGGAAGTTTTTCATTATGTTTATCAAAAATTATGGTGTAAAATATGCACATTTCCAGTTAAAAATCACTCAGGATCAAGTAAAGATATTTGACATAGACAAAATGAATGTGGAGAGACTTCACTCGAAAAACATCTTAAGATTTTACTAAACTTATATTTTGAAGAAAAATGCATTGGAAAGAGACTGTATGGTTCAGGGTTTCTATCGATAGGTTATACACTGTGAAGAAGTGTGAGTCTTGTGGAATTTTTCTGTGATGCAGACTTTCATGATTTAGAACTACACAGGACCAATTTAGCTGATGGTTCTTTTGAATCGCTTCCTTTTGTCTCCTTTATCATTTTCAGTTGAGCTGTCAACTGTCCTGGAAACTGAATATTCTATCTATTCATAATAGAGATTCCTTAAAATGTCATTTCCCATAAAGTTTCTGGCCTTAGTTCAGTTCTTTTCATATCTTTGTAGAGCTAGCAGCATCAAAGCCAGTGGATTAAGGTAGACATTGTTAGGAAAGAGATCAACTTAGACAATTCTCACCTTTAGAAAAGAGGTGTCTGGTATTGATTCTGGCCCAATGCTATTTGACCTGCCAAACACTATGGATAAAGTGATCAATATATTTGCAATAATGATTTTCTTGGGAAGATGTTAATCTGAATCCTGACATTTTCAAATATAGATGTACTGTACCTGTCTAGAAAATAATTGTGTATGTGCACACAATTTAATAAACAGATGTCTAAATTGACATAAAGTGATTTCAATTTAAATTTGTATCAGAGTCTTAGTTGTCCAATAACATTATTACATTCTTGATGAAGGTCACTTCTTGAGCATATATCCATGTATGTATTTTTTTTTCTGTGAATACTGTATCCATGAAAGTACCTGAAAAAAACTCTTTTTGTTTAATTTTTGTTCTATGTCATTGTCTTATACATATATCCTTAAATTAATTTTATAGCTAAAATTTTTAAATGAAAATAAATGTAAATTTTATGGTAGAATAATGGGATATGAAATTAGGGCTATGACAATGAAGTTTGTAACACTATTTAATTCTAATGTTTTACCAATACATGGAAATCATTAAGGTAGCAACATTAATAGATTATTAGGAGGCAAAATTAATTCTACTCTTCTTAATAATTCCTAATATGTGTCATGACGTGTATTGCCAGGTATGATACATTGGCTTCTGTCCTAAAAGACCTTATAATAAAACAAAACAAAACCATACATGGGTTTTATGTGTACAATGCAACCCTCATTATTTAAAATGAAAATGTTGCACCTTTTTGTACCAATGTCTGACTTTTCCAGGTTGACAAAGTGCTTAACTAACATAAAGCTTTCTTTTTCATCTTAATTTTTTTTCTGTTAAAATTTTAAATAAAGGTACATATCAATGCAAAAAGTTTTTTCTCAACTGCATCTTTCGGATTATGTAAAGCAATTCAGGGTTACTGCATGCCTTTTTATTAAGAACTAAGATGATAACTAGAAACAATTTTATTTGTCAACATAAAAAAATATGAATTAAATTGGTTGACTAATACTTAGGTATGTCCAAAGCTCACACCATCACCAATAGATAGATAGTTCCTCAGAGGTGTTAGCAAATGAATTCATGGAGTTTCTGAGAGATAGGCATGAGATGAGAAGCAGCAACGTGAATGTAGCCACCACAAGAAACTGAAATTCAAAACATTTGAATCACTTTTGCTAGCATGGCTTATTCTAGAAGTATTCAGGGTTCAAATGCATTCATTTTCAGATAGAATTTCAAATACAAGTCAAAGAAAGACTACAAAGTGAAATGAAAAAGGGAATGGATGCCTAAAGGGAAGAAAAACAGAGAAAAACAGAGAACTGGGCAAAGTTTTGAAATATTTTATAGAGTACAGTAAACCAATTGTACATTCTTTCTTGCTTTGAGTTCTCTTTTGTATGAAGAGAACTTCTGTTCTCACAGAGAGAACCACTAAGAAAAGCCAGTGAGAAAGTGGAAATGGAGCCCTCCGTACCAAGGCTTTTCAGATGTGTTCATGCTCACCTTTTACATTTGTGTTTTTTGGAATATGTTATAACTCAACATAGAACATTTTTCCAAGAATGTGGACTATTTCTAGTCCACAAGTTTTAAATCAAAAAGATGACCGGGTTTAAGTCAAACAATGTTACTATGTTAATTATAGACCTTATTTTATATAAGGACCTGTGGCTGTTAAGGACAATTCTCTTTTCCACTCAAAATTTACTTATTTTGAGCAAAATAGCATTGATAGACATGAGAATCCATAGTGACACTATGTCAGTGCATGCTCTGTAGCTAAAGTAATAGGGCAGGAGTCACATTTGATGCCATACCCTGCTCTGTGCTTCCAGTAAGTACCCTCTGAGAGTTTCTATAGAAGCCCAGGGAAAGCTTTGGGAAAGCTCAATAATGTCCTTGGGTGGGGACGAAATGTGCACTTGTATAAGTTAATTTTAATGGAAGCTCAGAAAATTTCACCTCATGGGAGACCATCTTTTCCTTGAGTGTCCCTGGTGACAGGTGGTGCTTGGTAGGACGTCATGTTTTTTGTTTAAGTGAAGGTTTCCTTCTTTGACCCCAAGTCCCTTTATGGCCATGAACTCATCGTGCTCCCTGCCCTTGTCATTCCCTCATGACCTTTTTTACCCTTTTATTGATCTCTGAGAGGTTTTATTTATTTATTTATTTATTTATTTATTTATTTATTTTTTGCCTCCCTATACTCTGTCTAAAGATTTTCTTAGGATTAATTTGATGCTTATTCCCTCTGTCTCTGGCATTTGACTGCCAAGATTTGGTTTGAATATTTTCTAAAAATTCACACCGTGTTTCTTCAGTATTTCTGTTATAATGAACTTGTATAATTTCAAAGTGCATCAGTTTCTCCATTTGAAAAGGAAGGGTTAAGATGTAAAGAAATCCCAGTATTTCTTAAATATACACTCTTCTCACATATCCTGCAATTGGCTAAGCATATTTCAGAATGTACCTTACATGGATCTAGACACTGAAAAACAATGGTCTCTTTAGCCAAGTGATCCACTGACCACCACTTACTCATGTTCCCATTCTGTGTGCTCAGTGATAAAATCGTGAAAACCACTATTTGGGATGTTTGTGCCTTTCCTTTGCAATCACAACTCTTTGCTTGAATTTTCAATGGAATCCTAATTCTTTACTTATCTCCACACCTTCCTTCCTCGATTCATTTAATGTGTCCCTTATCTAGCTGTCATCATAAAAATGTAGGTACAAATGCTTTACTGTAAAAAAAAAAAAAAGAATACAGGTACTTCATAAAATAAATAATATATAACAGTTCAGAGCAATTGATCAGAAGAGAGCATCACACTTCACATCGCATTCCAAATTCATTTTATCAGGTTAAGAGTTGCATTTTTGTAGATAATTCCACATTTAGAGACCTCACACTTAATTTTCTAAAGTAATCAATTTATCTTACCTTTTGATACTCTCTTAGGAAAGAAATGAACTCACACATAGTAAACCTCTTCCCTTTCCCTTCTCCCAATACAAATTGCTGCTAAGTTTGTATTTATTACTCTTTTGCCTCTAACATACACGAATCGCTTCACATGTGCTGCCTATTTCAACAACACTTGGCCTGCTCCCCTACTGTGTCCCTCTCTAGTTTTAGTTCGAGCTCTCTGTATTATTTTCTATGAATCTGAAACAGTAGCAATAAAATCAAGAGAAGGCCTTCATTGTACAGCAACATGTTTTCATGGAGAATAGCAAAGAGAACTGAGTTTGGCTGTCTGTGCACTGTAAGGCTCCTACACAAATCCAAAGGGTGGGAAAAAAGGAGAATTTCTAAAAGCAAATTAGTCCATCTAACTTACCTTGAAATGAAGCTCAGTGGTCACAGAAGCTCATCCTAGCAATCAGCCTTTGCTCATTAGGGGAAAAGACCTTTCTAGGCACTAGTCTTACTGAGTTACATGAAATGCTGCATAAAAAATAATCTCGCATACTAAACCAGGTTTAAGATAATTGGTGGGTGTGTAGGACAGATTGGATGTCTTAAGTGAAATGACATCAAGGCATGCTTAGATACCACTTTTGTGCATGTCTTTCTGCTTCTATTTTGTCATGGCTTTACATGAATGACTTCATTTTGATATTTATAACTCTGTACTTTTTTGTGCTAGCTTCTGTTTTCTTTCTGTTTTGGAAAATTTGTTTAAAAATTCTTTAAATTCATTGATGATTCTTTCTTTTGGTTGTTGTTGACAGAGTAGGATCATGTCTTTGATATAATTTCATTTGTGCTTTGGAAATAGGAAGTGAATTAACCACCTTGAAATGAAAGCACTAATTTTTGCCCTAATGGCCCGTTAAGCATTAAGAATATTTTCTTCCTGAAGTTAAAGTCGTCATATTAGACTGATACTGGCACATCCATATGTGTAGCAGCAGAAGTCATAAAAGCTAAATCTTGGAATTGACCTATGTGTTCATTATAGCTAAATGGATAAATAAAATATACTATTTGCCTACAATGGAGTATTAATGTACCATAAAGGATAAACATTTGTAGGAAAATGGATTCACCTTGAGATCATAACATTAAGTGAAATAAATCATACTCAAGAGCTTAAATTTGCTTAATCCATTCTTTGCCTTAAATGTCTCATATTTTCCCTTATATGAGAAATCTAAGAAACTAAGAACAATCTAAGAACTAAAACTAAGGAAAAAAAGGCAAACAATAATAAATAAAGAATGGCTCTTTTGCAAAATGAAAGGGCATGAGATAGAGGATATGGAGGAGAACAAGAGAAAAGAAAAGAGATCTGTTACATACAGGTACCAACTTCCTATGGGAGATGGAGTCATTATATACTACAATCATATACAAATAAAATTTAATTAGAAAAGAACATTCTATATTTCCCAGGTGTCTTGTAGGCTGAAACTATTCAAATTCAAATTCCCAAGAAAGTAGACAATAAGACAAGGATTAGTGTATGTTAAGTATGAAAACATAGAGACTCACAATGAATCTAAGGAGACAGTAAGTTCTTGTAATCCTAGTGACACAAGAAGCTGATTCAGGTGGATACCAGGACCGCCTAGACAACTTAGTGAGACGCTATGATAACCAAAATTTTAACAGAGGGCCGGAAGTGTGTCAGTGGTATTTATCCAGCATATGCAAGGCTCTAAGTTTGCTCCCTTGTACCAAAAAGCAAACAAATTGTGTAATGACTGTATCAATGAAAAATTTTTCCAAAGTGACATTGAAAGGGTGCTCAGGAGCAAGGACTTACCGCACATCTGAAAGTGCTGTTGGAGAACGAGAAATTTGCTTAGCTCCACACTTTGCCTCCAGGCAGCAGGAACCACTAGGATGACTGGTAATTAATTACATTGTAATCAGGGACTCAAGATAAATGTCTAGATGTTATCTAACTCCAACCTTTTGGACATTTTCTAGAGAGCATACACTCTTTTCTCACTCTTCTATTGGTCATGTAGCTCCTGTTCCTTCTCAATATTTACCACCTTTCTTATAAAATAATATTTATGACTTTGTAAGCAACCAGCACTGTTTGTACATATAAGCTCACATTTTCTGTGTCTTCCACAGAATGCAGAATCAAAGGTCACCTGAAACTAAGTCTCTTGAATTGCATTTCCTAACACTGCAAATAATCTTCTTTTATTTTGGCAGTATCTGAGTTTGAATTGTTTGACATAAATACAGAAATAGAAATGCATACTTGTCCACTGTTCTCTCTAGGTAAGAGAGTAAAGGATTGGAAATCTAAGCACCACAGTTGACCTTCTGGGGAAGAAAGACAGATGGAGATTGAGTTAATCATTAGAGGACTAAGATTTAATCACTAATGCCTACATACTGAGGCTTCCCAATCAACACTGGATGATGTGGTTTGGAGGATTTCTAGGCTGGAGAACTAGTGTGTGCTTTTGGGGTCCATGAGTGGGCACATGGAGAATTCATGGCAGTTCTTCTCCCTCAACCATATATTTTATCCTATGAACTTCTCCAAATACTTTCTCCTGATGTCTATCTTCTCTAATAATTGGGTGAACATAAGTGAAATTATTTCCTAAGCTCTCTGAGACAGTCACACGAATGATGCAACCCCATGAATAAGACATGGAACTTCTGATTTATAGCCCACAGTCAGAAGCATGGGTGATGATCTTGACTGCAATTGATCTCTTAAATGGAGAAAATCTGTGTGATTCAACAGTCAACTTGTGGGACTGACTCTATTTTCAAATACAAAATGTCAAAATTAAGTTGAATTGTAGATCCCCAGGTGGTATGTGCAGGTAATTGCAGAATGTTTGTTTTAGGGAAAGCTCTCGGTATTTGATATAATAAATGCAGTTTGGGAGATAGCTGAGAGTACAATGAAAGTAGAGTGTTTTCTTTGTTCAGAATGATCCTGGGTACATACTTTCCAGGGGGAGCAGAGAGCAAGCAGGAACACCTGCGGAAGTCAGGCTCACATGCATTCACAACTGCTCAAGTAAATTATCAGTCATACTGAATTGAAAGGAAATACAACTTAAAGGCAAATCCAGCTGTCCTGGATAAGGGCTGCTGCGAGCCAGGAGTCTGAGAGATTCCAGCAAATGGAAACTACATTTCAGTCCTGAGGTTGAATCTTTCCTGCTCAGCACAGTATCAGTCCTTATGCACAAATCCTCAAAAGGAGGCCTGGAAATGCCAGCTATACCCTGTCTATCCCAAAAATGTTTACATTGTTTGATCTTCCACACTCGCTGCATGAATTCAAGTATCCTAATAAAACTAAATATACTCTATTGTTTCATAATTACCTTTATTTCATATTTTGATGCCTTCTTACCTCAACTCAGATACACTTTGTATTAGAAGCTATCATTTATCAAACAAGTGCAGAGCCATTCAGTCATTGTTAGTTTTCAGAACATCTTAACCAAGTTATACATATTTACATCACATTTAGAGTATAATGGAGTATATTAGATGTATTTCATCATGTTAGACTTGCAATATTGCATAATATTGATTAAAATAGTTGAAGAAACACACAAAGAAAAATAAAAGGTTGAAATATATGGAAAATAATATAGGAGAGGAGATCAGATCCCACTTGATTTTGAAGTCATAAAGGATAAGCATGACATTCCTTCTCCACTAGGGATTCTCACCTTCGATGAAAGTGTTGTTTTGTAGTTAGATGTTATGGTACTAACATCTGTCATTCCAGTAATTAATTACTACACGGAATGAGTAGCTAACTGTGTTAAACACATGTTGGCCTTCCCATCAGTTTTCTAGCCTCAAGGTCCTATTGTTGCAGGTGTATAGAAGATTCAGTGAAACAATCTTTGTCTCCACTTTCTGAGAGTGACAGACTCAAATTATGCCTCAAAAATGAACTTTTAGAATTAGATTATTAAAGAAATAATGAATGTAAAAATTACTTTTGAGTGATTCATTATCTTCATAGATCTACATTAAGCATTGAATTTTGTAACACAAAAAGAAGCTGACTAACATTTATCAAGGCTGTCTCTAGTGGCTTCCTGGTGCAGTGGGAAGGAAAAGGTCATGCAAATTAACATTTGCCATTGACACAGGATGGAGCACAGCGACATCGGTCTGATATTTATGATTGTTTTGAAGAAATAACATCTAAGAGTAGCCCTGATCAAAACCATTAACACCAACAAGACAACAGCAGCATCCAGCTGATACGAGACACTTTTTGTGTCGACAGTGTAATGTTGAGGATTAAATTGAATATTTTTAGTTACTGTCACCCACATTTATGCTTCAGGATAAGTTGTAGGTGATTACATTCTTTAATCTTGAGAAAAGAAACAGCTAATGTCTGGAAAATTTAGAAGCTTCCTAAAATTCCACAACTGGCTCAACACAAAATGTCTTTTCGTGTTTAACATGCACAGTGATACCTTCCAGAAACAGCTTCTATATACCTCAGGAGTGTTTCATAGTTTATGAAATGCTTTCCTTTATCTGACACAACTTACGATTTGAGAGCACTGAAATAAGCTTGGAGTTCATATAGATGATTGTCCTTATTTGACTTGTCAAAGAGATCAAAGGCTTTCCTTCAGTGGATATTCACACATCTGAGCTAGAAACAAGAGGCAGAAGAAAAGAGATTTATTAACTTGTTCATTCATCTTCTGTGCCAATATGCATCCAATGTCTTTCACATCACAGGCCTTGAACTAAATTTTCCTATTGACTCTTTTCATCTGCAAGAAATTGGTTAGTTTACCACGACTTTATAAGAGCAAACAATATTTACTGTAACAGACACAGATTCCAATTTCATAACATAATTCATTCATTAGAAATTTCTCATTGTGCTCTAAATAACTGTTAGAATCGTAACCCACAAACAAACATATGCAATTCAGGGGTCTTCATATTTCAGATAATAAACTGGGTATTTTTCCAATTAAAATATTTAAATTACCTAGCAAATGTATTATAGGTACTGTTATAATACTTTTAATGTGGGCCCTGATCTTACCATTGTTCCCCTTTTTTTTCAGTTTTTATAACTGCAGCATAGAGAGGTTTAGTGATTTGCCCAAGATTACACATTTTCAAAGTGGCAGATTGAAAATTCTGACCTGAAGTCTCCATTTACAGGCTGTGCCATTTCTACAATTTATAATGGATCATTCCATCATTTGGGAGGGTCAGATTAAACTGGATAAAAATGTAAAACACATACCAATGAGTCAGGAAATACTCAATGAATGCTTATACCTCTCCCTCTTGAGCCCAGATTTTAGAACTGCAAAGTTGTGCTACTTCTGTGCTGTCAGGCTTCTGCTCCATAAATAGTTTCACAAATAAGACTTTTGTTTCTGAGGGATTCTAAACAAATGTTCATGCAATCTGTGACAAAAAATATCAAGAAAGGAATGTGGATTCTTATAAGGAAACAGTTTTCCTCAAGGTTCCCACTTTTGCAATCTGTATTTTTATATCCTGTCACTAAATATAATTTCCATTACTTGTGTTCACATACAATTTCAAACCTCAGAGTTGCTAAGGAAACAATAAATCATTAACTAGAAAGAGGGAGCAAAATACATACAGTTGTAAATTGAAGCATCTTGGAAATGTGGGAAATTTCTCCATATGATTATCCCTTTTCTTTAAGTTCATTAGCCATTTATTTCTTTTGAACTCAGTGTTCATGGGGAACATATATGCATATTATCATGTTCATCTTTCTTTGAAAATCATTCTTGTTCACATCAACTTTGTTTATTCTTTTTTAGAATTTTATTTTTGACAATTACCTGATTCCTTCATTGCTATTTACTAATGATCTCTTTCCTTTAGCATAAAAAAAAACGTGCCAGTGGTAAAGTAACTCCAAGAGCTCTAGAACATTCTCTAACACTTTCTGGTATAATGCTAATAAAGGAGACCAGATCTCTTCAATTAGGTCAATTAATATATGACGCTTTGTCTCTTTTTTCTTCAAGTGTAATAAGTATAAAGGTATCATGCCACCATAAAAACGAAATCAGAGATTGCTTAATACCTGTAAAATATATTTAAAAACCATCATTTTTTATTTTTGTCTTAAAAAAATAAAGATGTATTAAAATACCTTTCAGCTCCATATAAGCTAAAAGCTCCCCCTGCCAATGAAACACTATTAGGAAAAGGAAAAAAAAAAAGTATTTTAGCTGTTTGATCAAATCAGTAAGGTTTGTTCCACTGAACGCACTCAAACAGACAGGAACACAGACTTAACCTTCCATGTCACCCAGGGGCCACATGGTTGCGTCAGGAAGATTGATTCTCTCACAATCTCTCAGCTCAGTTGTCCTCACTCCATGCATGGCGTGAATAGAAGAAACACTTCACTGTGTGACAATGGACTCATTTTAAATATTCGTTTTTTTATAATACATATCTCCAATAAAAGCTAATTACTTCCTCTCATGCTCAACAAAATAATTCAATGATTCTTTATCTGAATTGCAGAGAAAAATAATACAATCTAATTTTGGAGTTAGTGAGCGAAGTAAAGTGTAAATATGGCACTTGCTGTGTGATTTACAGGTGATGTTTGAAGTATTTTGAGGCCAAATAGCATTAGTGGAATGCTATTATGCCATTCCAGTGTTAATGGAAACATTTTAAAAAAGGATTCATGATACTAAGATTTTTTAAGGAGTAGTTCCCAACAGAAAAAGAAATGGAAACAATAATTGGAGTGCAAATAATTCACCTCAGTGGAATTCAAAAAGTAATAGAGAGTGGGCAAGTAGGGACAGGATCCGGAAAAGATGTTCTTTAGCCAGTGGGTTATTACTGTTGGCAGCAGAGTGTGGTCCTGCTATCGAGCTCAGGGAACTTAGCATGTACCTGAGCATTGCACGGGGGGGGGGGGGGGGGGAGGAGCCAAACCCCATGGCCATTGGCCATGACTCCACAGGGCTCTATGGCCATTTTTTCTACAATACTCCCTGCACGCCTGGAGCTGGCAACACCCTGGCTCACGTGCTCAGGAAAAAAGACAGAAAAGAATAAGACATGAATATGCCTACAAATAGCACTTGGTGGGGATACAGACTCAAAGGAACTAGTTGTTTCTGGTTGAAAGGCTATGCCATTAGTGCAAAGGTGTTTCCCTAAGTATGCACAAACTCATACTTATCATGGTATATCAGTTAACAACAGTTATCAGCCTGACCAGAAAACATGGCAGGACAACTGGATAACAGTGTTGGGGATGCATGGATATTCATAGCATACTGTGCCATTAGGAGGAAAAGACCACTTGAAGGACAAGGGTCCAGGGGCCATGAGGTTCTAACTGTGATCTGCTTCCCAGCTGCCTGGAATTGAGTCCCTTTACTCCTCCAAACCCTCGCACTGTTTTAGTTCTGCCCTGGAGCCAGGTCAGCATGGGCAAGAACTCAGACACCACTTCTTTCAAGTTATGGAAGTCAGGCAGTCTGTCCCAGTGAGAGGGAGGCTGACCAGTATTCACAACTGGAGAAGTTCAAGTTTTCAAATGTTTATAGTTTATTCAGCTGAAGTTCAAGATTCTCAGTTCATTCTCAAACTGGTAATTTTGGCTTTTTTAGAATATGTCTCCTATTATACAATTGGGACACAACTATTTCGTAAAGCCAAGAAGGACACAAGGAATATTTGAAATACGACCCCTGTCACATCATTGCTTCATTTTTCTGATGCTGCTGGTATCTTGGTTTTGCAGTGAGGTCAGATTTTTTATACACTCCTGACCATCCTGGGACTATGTAGACTGAGCCACTGAGCATTATAGCTACACAAGCAACAAAGGTAACATTTCTCTTTGAACTTATCTACAGTTTCTAACACTTTTTTCTCTAACTGAAATTTTAAAAATAAGGAATAATCACTGTAAATCAGAACTTCTTTCTTCTTAATGACTTCTTAAAATTAACCTTCAGAAAGAGTTTGCTTTCATCATCATAAATTTTTTTTTAATTTTATTTAAGGAGAAAAAAGAAAAAAAAAAACAGAAAAAGGGTACAAGTTATACAGGATTTCAGAAAAAAGAAACAGTAAGAAATCACTAGTTAATTACATATTTTTATCCTAGAAATAGTTGTTGAAGTTACAAAATTAAAGCATATAGAGGGGACTTTCAAACAATGAGACTGCAAACAGTTTCGTTCAATGATCCAACAAAACTCAGTAATATGGTTATCTATCTTACACACTTAAATATATATGCAGTTATACAAAAAAAGTATTAAGAACCGTGGGAGTAATAAAACCCAAAATGTGTAATTGTCATTGTACAAAAGAAAGGAAAAGAAAGTTCTCTAAAAAATCATCATCGTAAATTTTAATCAGGTCATTTCTCTCACTAAAATGAATCCTCAATTTTAATTGTGACTTTACTTAACCTGTAGTGGCTTTCTATTAGCACTGCTAGCGAAGGATAGTTCAAGTAACCTATTGAGAGTGAATTTATTTTTAGCTGTGAATCTCCTACTGTAAAGAGCTATTTTAGAAAAGGATAAACAGTCTAATTTTGTTTAGACCTTAAAAACTGAAAGCTGTTAATAAGTTATAATCTGATAATAATAGAAATTTAATCCTTAGGGATTCTTAAGTAAATATTCTAGTTTGAAAAGTAAGATTCTTGTTTTGAAGTCCCACCAAACTATGGCTCTTCTATCTCCATTGGTTTTATCATGATGTATCTTGTTGGATTTTATTATATGTTATAGTATAAACAAAAATTGTTACAGGCAAAGAGATAATATAGAAACCATTTTTCAGTTTCTGTTAGCTGGTTCTAAATACCCTACAATGCTTTCATCCACTTGAATTGTTTTACACTGACTTGATATGTTTGAAGCTATAGTATATGAAGTTATATTCAAATATTCCAGGAAAAAGACACCATGGTAACTAATATTAAGTTGGATTATTTGGTGGTGAAGCACTAGTTTGCTGAAACTGTCATACTTTGACCTGGATTGTTATATTGTTATGTCCTCTTTTATCTCAATCTCTCCCTTATTCATTAAAAAAAATTTAGTTATTTTTCATGATTTTTTAATTAAGGGGAAAAATTAGCAGAATATATTATAGTAACTTTTTTGATTTCCTGTTAACTTGATTTGAAGTCCTGTAATAATCCCACTATCTTGTTTTGACTGATTAGACTCTGTTCCTTTCTGTATGATAGTATCAAGTTTGAGGGTATAGACAACTACTTTGAAGGCAATAAGATTCACTATGATGCCCATTCTGGTTTGACTATTATCTTCTTTGGAAGTTCTGTAATGTTTACAAGGTTTAGGTTTTATTGGTCTTGTTCTCTATATTTGTTCAACTTTATAATATCTAATGAGATAGACAATTATTTTTAAGGAAGCAAGAGGCATTATGGTAACCATTGTTGATAACCTTGTACTCTGTTTTTTACAACATGTGCTATGTCTATCCTTGATTTTGACTGACAGCTTTGTTTTGCTATATTTGAGTTTATTCTTTTCCAAAAAAAAAAAAAGTAATAAGAACTAAGGAGAAATAAAACCCAAAATGTGTAAATTATGTTGTAAAAGAGAGAGGGAAAAAAAGTCCTCTAAAGGATTCAACTGCAAGTGTGTTTAGGGGTGTTAAATAGATGACCATATTAATGTTTTTGGTTGGATCATTGAAAACAACTGTTTGCAGTCTCACTGGTTGAATGTCCACTTTGTATGTTTTGATACTGTGACTTGAGCAACTATCTCTAAGATGATAATATGTAACATATTAACTGGTGATTACTTACTTTTTTTTTTTTTGTAGTTCTGTATTACTTGTATCCTTACACTGCTTTGTTTTGTTTTGTTTTTTCTCTTTTTCCTTTTAAATAAAATTAAAAAAAAAAAGATTAACATAAATGGGAAGACTCATGAATAAAAAGCAATAACAGAATTATGAGTTTAATAATTCATGAAAATTTTGATTATTTGGATAGCAAATGCAGATATATATATATATATATATATATATATATAAATGAATCTAGCGAAGACTAAGCATATATATTAGAAATGATTGTTGTTAATTTTATTATTTGAATTTTGTATGTTTGTGGCTTTAAAACTCTTTTTACAATTATTTCTGAACTTGTTTTATGAACCTGTGGTGAACTTACTTTCTCCATTTGAAAGCTATGTATTTAAGAGGATTAATTATACAGACATTAGTTTTGAAATACAAGATATACGTCCCATTGGTAGTTTCTACATCTGATGAGAACTTACAAATCATTATCTTGGGTTAAAAAGTCCGAATGTTGTATTCACACTATTGTATTTGTAAGTGTTAGCTAACGTGTTGTGTTTTGAATTATGTCTTTCATTTTTATAACCTTAAAGAGAGAGCAATTTTACTATCATTACATATATGCAAAAACCAACAAGAGTTGAACAACTTGTTGAACTCACGAATATGAGATAAAATACAAAAATATTTTTAACAAATAAATAAAAGTGCAATTACATTCCTATGCAATAACTTGAATACTATGTGAAATACTAACAGGAATTTAGATTTAAGATTCTATTCTAGTATCTCCTTTTTGTTTGTTTCATACTTTATTCCCACTTTTATATTCTTAAGCTTTAATCACTTGACCTTTAACTATAGTTAATTATATATAATTACACAATCACAGATAACTATATATAATTATAGGACTGTTGTGTCGTCCAATCAATGTATTTTGTAGCCACTCACTGCTTACCACATGTGTGGTTTGTTTTAGACGTTGTAGCAACTTACAACAGATTTTGTGGCTTACATCAACACCAATTTACTGTTCTTAAATGCAACGCAGCGTTCATAAAACCTAACGTGTTCATAAACATTGTACCCCTTATTTTGTTTTCCACAGTGTCTTATATTGTATATATCACATGATGGCATATTTGGAATAAATAATAAAAAAGTGAGTTAGGGGATTTAGTTATGCATGAAATTTAGCTTTTAGCTTGCCAAGTGTCCAGTCAAGGATGAATAATATATAATACCAGTTTTCTTTCTATAATACAATATTATGTCGGTAACATCCAACATTGAATAGAAGACAGAGAAAAAGGAGGCGGAGGAGGAAAAGAATAAAGAAGAGAAAAAGTAGAAGAAAAGGAAAGCAGGAAGAGAAAAGCAAGAGAAAGAAGAGGAGGAGGAAGAGACGTTAAAGGGGGGTATAGGTAGAGCAGTAGGAGGAGGGAGCCAAGGAAGAGAAGGGGAGGAGGAAGAGAGAAGAGAAAAAAGAACAAAACAAGAGAAAGAGAAACGGGGAATAGGAGGAGGAGAAAGAAAAAATAAAGGAGATATTAGTTTTATATATCTTCCCATTTCTGGTATATTAAAATTAGAATTTTACAGGAGGGATTCCGAATAAAACCACAGAAGTAAATAAAGTAAATTTAGCTGCATTATTTAAGGTGAGTATTAATTTAGAAAGCAGTTTTTGCATTCATTAGGAATAAGAAAGTGCTGCATCTATTCCATAGTCTAAAGACCATCCTTGGAATATGCATCAACACACACTGTTCAATAAATCTTAATAATCAAGTGAGGAGCGATTACATCCATATGCAATAATTTGCCTTAAAGAAAAATGAGCCATCTTTTCACTGATTCACCTGGGTCTTTTCTGGATTTGGACAAATAATGTCACTGACTGTGGGCGGAGCCTCAGCTCCTGCCTTCAATGCGCTCTCCCCTCTCTTCATTGTGTGCTTATGCACAAACCACAGGGTGGGTGTAATTCAGGGAGTAACCCAAGCTCAGCAAGCGACCCCTGATTTATTACCTAGGACATCAGTTGTCAACCAAGAGAAACAGAGCACATAAGGAAATTCTTCGTCCTTTCTCTGGAGGCATCGTCCTCACATGTGGACTGCATGTTTCTTGAGAGCACAAATCCACAAGGCCAGGGAAACATACTTGCTGTCAGCAAAACCATGAATCCCAGTATGCATCCACAGCCAACGCTGCTCTGCGAAGGGAGGCGCTGACCCATTGCTCAGCTGAGGCAGCTGAGTTTCACAAGGTTAAGTGCTCTACATCAAGGGTAGGAACTCGCTGATTTCTGCCACCTTTGCAAGGCCAGCTAATTTACTTAGTTTTTGTTCCATTTGTTCTTCAAAATGCTTTCCATACATGTGTTTACTTTATCTTTTGATAATTCTACACATTAGTCTGCTGGATCTGCTATGCAAGTTTTCAGGTTTCAGAAATAAACCAGACCCACAAGCTTAAATATCCTATTGTTTCTCTTACCTAAGATGGATACATAAACAAATAAACATAAAATAAAGGATACATGACAAAAAGTGGGGAGATGGATCTTTCTCTATGGGAAGAGGACTAAGATATGTAGGGAGGCACAAGAGGGAGGGAAACGGTTTGAAAAAAAGAAGAAAAAAGAAATAAGATGTGTCATGTCTGCGTCAGTGCTCCACGAGGAAAGTAATCTGTACTTGTGACAAATACCAATAAAAATGGAAACTGAAGAAAAAGTTCAAATTTTCATTGAGGACACAGGCAAGAGTATTAGTACCCACTTACTGTTTAGTTGCATGGTTGTCCACGGTTAATTAAGTAGAGTAATGATTATGAATGATAACCATACGCACTTACCATGAATTATTAATTTCCTCGTGTCTGAGCTGCTCAGAGCAGGGCTCATAGGAGGGAGAGTCAGGCAGATGGGAGTGGAACACTGACCACTTGAAGCTCACAGCCAGATTCAGGCCCCCGCAGATTTCCTGAGGCAAAGATCTTTCCGTGAATCCTAGCAGATAAACGGTGGTGAGGCACGCAGAATCCTCCAAATCAAAGTAAAACAATATCAAGCATATATTCATGACTTTGAACTGTGTATATAATCCCAGATACTTGGAGTACGTTTAAAATACATTCACTTCTTAAAGTCACACAGCCATAGAATAATAGAATCTTAGAATTCTATGTAGTCTCAAAGAACATATTCTGATTTCTGCAATTATTTGTTTTCTTCATTCTCTTTGAATACGAAAGTCAACCAACCAACCAACAAACTAACTGAACACACAGACCTGATAAACCTGTAGACAGGGCAATTCAGGAAAATAAGAAAGCTATAAATTACCAATATATTAAGAATGATAGAGATTATATCAGTATTAATTGTACACAAATTGAAAGAATACGGAGGAAATATCCCCAGGTATGGTGGAACATAACTATAATTCCAGCCTTAGGGAGGATGAAGCAAGAGGATCTCTACAAGTTAAAGGCTGGTACAGGTTTGTCCAGTAATGAGTGCAAATTCAGCATGAACTCCACAGTGAGATCTCGTCTCAGAAAAAAAGGCAATGAGAAACTTTATGAAAATAATTTGACAAACAGAATAGATAAAAATTTTAAAACTCACTCAAGTATAAATAATATAAATATTTTATATCAATTTATATCATTTTTCAAAAACTTTCCCACAAAGAAAGTTCCTTGTTTCCTATGAAGAAAGCAGGCTTTCTAACCCTTAAGAATAAATGAGACAATAATCTCAAATTCATTTTTTATGATTTAGATGACTACAAAATAAACACATCAACTAATATTCATTCAACCTATTGATAAAAACTGCCTGCACACATACCCATGGCCAGGTGCGAATGGGCAATGTACAGAGCATGCAATAATGTGGATGAATCTCACAATCATAATGTTGAACAAAGGCAAAGTTCAATGAACAAACGTTCATTTCATTCAACATACATATACAAAGTGGAAAAACTCTAGGTACTTTTTGCAAATTATTCAAGTCACAGTTGCCCACGTCCAGTCTAGTACGAACTGGAAACAAGTCTATGAGCTAGTAATGCTCACTTTTTTGAAATTGTTATGATGACTTACTAAATTTAGTTGAACAAGATACTTAAAATGTTGGTACTTTCATCCATACATATCACATTTCAATAGTAATCTGTAAAACAGATTGATGCTAACTACTATATTAAAAGACTACTCCAATAACTCATGTTCTGTAAAATCTTGCAATTCAGTTACAAACATAATCATATATTTATCAGCAATATTTATGCTACTAAGAATATTTTACAGAAGTTTTAAACAAAGTATAGACTTTGTTTACTAAACTATTAATGTTGTGTTTTTCTGAGATAAATGCATTCTTCAATAAATATTTGCAGAAGGTTAAATTTTATTTTCACACTGTGGATTATTTTCACAACTAAATTACAATTAGCTGAATGCTGTTATTTTCCAAAATGTATTTAATTGTTCATTTTCCACTAGTAGGACACAGTGCAGCAAGTGATCTCAAGAAATGAGGGATAAGCTTAAAATGTACAGAAAAAGTGGCAATAATCAGATCAATGAACACAAAGTTCTGATAATTTTACTGATCTTCCCAAATCTCTGTGACTCTAGGAAAGAATTTATGATACTAACAAACGTATCACAAATTCTGATTTGATTATCTCATATTTTCTTTAGTAGAAGTGACAGTAGAAAGTTATTACATCATAACCTGTCTTTTGTTGTGGGAGGGCAGCTGTAGTTTTACTCAGGTATTTTATTAAATGTTGCACTTATTCTTTTCTTGGAACTTCACAATTTAAAACTCTGTGAAACTAATTCACCTGCAACTAAGTTTGGGAATAGATGAGCTATAAATAATAAATCAATGAGCATTAGTTGATAAAATACTAATATATTGGACAAAATATTTAATGATTTAGTCTGCAGTCACAATTTCAACATTCCTGTCATGCGAGTAATTTATAGGATGCCAGAATCAGGATGTTCTGTTTACATCCCATGAAATATGTTTGTTCAATCACAACCTGGAGCAGAGAAGGCTAAGTTAATTATCCACACATTGGTGGAAATAAATAATGGAAAAATAGACTGCTGAGAGACAGGAGATGTGTTTAAATCATTAACGAATGTGGAAGAGACTGCAAATAGAATATTTCAATTTGGATGAACCAACAACTCTGAAATGCCAAGGCATCAGATGTATTACTTTAGGTACTTCTTCCATCAGGGATGCTGCAGTCCAGGGAAGAAAACTTAAATTATTGATTCTATCACCAGCACACTGTCATTTACAATAGTATCAACAGCACATAAACCATAGCGTTGCAGTAGGAGAGCTTCAGATCTTATCTTGAATACTATCAGAATGGAGTACACTTAGGAATCTGTCTACACTCAACCTCAAAGATTTATGAGCTTCCAACCCAAATACAGCATTGTAGTTCAAGTGTCAAGGGAAATGAATCAGGAAGGCAGCATCATTTATTTGGGCTGGCAGTGGCATTGATCCACAGGTGAATAATAGCCCCCCTTAAGGTAAAGACATAGTCAGGAACAGGCATTTTCAGTTTTTAAAATATGAGTGTTAATCTAGCATCTGGAGATAAAAAGTAAAAGTTTTTTTTTAATTAAACATTTTTTTCCTTCTAAAAAGAATCAAATATGTTTGTAGACTTCCTTTGTATGTATAAACATCCTAAAATCATGCATCCAAAGGGATGGTGTTTATTTTTCACCACAATTTTCATTTGATGTATCTTGGAGATAATAAAGTTTTAATTAACTAATAGCAAGTTATCCTTAGTGAGTAAACTACTAAACAATTAAATAATTTTTTCAGACAATGATATTCCATAGGATAAAAGTTAAAATGAAATTGGACCTAATTTTAAAAACTAACTAGCAAATCCAAATTATTAGGGTGCCATCCCAGTTTAAATATTACAGTTAAATTATAGCATTGAGCCTGTCTCGGTCTCTCATCTCATTTTCTCAGTATCCTATGCCCTCTTTCTCTAACTTTTTCCCTATCTCTTTCCTTTGTTGCCTTTTTAATGCAGGGTGAGGATTAGAATTTAAAATGCGTGATAATACTTAAAAAAAAAAAAAAAAAGAGGTTCGAGGTGTGTCAGTGCACACTTGTAATTCCAGCATTGGAGAGACTTGAGGCAGGAGGATTGCCTTGAGCTCAAAGCCAGCCTGTGCTACCCAGTGAGTTCAGGCCAGAGAAAATTACATAGCAAGACTTTATCTCAAAAAAGGAGAAAGGATTGTCTTAATATTTTTACAATTTCATATTTAAATATTGGGTACAGAATTTGAGAAAAAGGTATTGTAAATTATTATCATTACAAAAGCAATTGATGTATATAGCACAATTTAATTATACTAAAAGTGTTCTGCTTATTGGAGAATTCTGTTACTGAATTTCACTTTTCATTTATGCAATAGATGTTTATCTCACAGTATATAAGTATAAAGAATGTGAATTTATAATTTTACCATACACAAGAATCTATACTTTCTTGTACCAATATAAATTCCAGAATGAAAATAGTTTGCTAAAACTTTTATTCCTCTAAGCATAAAAAGGGCAATTTTGAGATAAACAACCTGAAATTGTGATTGCTTTCTTTATTAATTTTTTGTTTGTGTGCCATTTTATTGATGGAATCTAATGAATTTGAACTTCCTGAGACCTCCGTCTCTCCAGATGTCCGGGAAGTAACCTGAGACCCTCAGTTGCTCAGCACACTGCGGGACTCTAGCAACTGAGGGTCTCTGCCCCAAGTGCTGGGCCAGCAGCTCTGGCTCCTTGAAGCCATGTGGCTCAAAACCTCCCGTTACTGTGGCTTTGGACAAACTCACTTTCAGACCAAGATACGATCTCATCACAGTGTCCACTGAGGGACGTGTCAGCGATGTGAGAGGATGTCACTGTCAAAGTCAAAGTGGGCAATCTGGTGCGTAGTGTAGACCAGGGAACACTTGATGAGGCCCCACTGGTGTCTGCTTTGTCACCTTCTCCATTTCATCATATCTGATAGCTTCCTGCAGATGGCAGGTCACATCCATCAGTGAAACACTGGGAGAGTCTACAGGGGAGGCCACCCCAGGGAGCCATCCACACAGCTCAGGGGTGAGCTTGTTAAGTCCAGGAGATTCAGACATGATGGTCCAGACAGTTCCACACCATTGTGTCAGTGTACTGGCAGTAACACCCACTATCTTCTGGGTGGTTCTAATAACACTGACTTTGTGTCCTGCCACTATGACAAAGTTGTCATGGAAGTCCTTGGTCAATAAGGACAGCCAGTCAATTGTACACGCAACAATGCAGAAGATACAGACCACCATGAGAGGTTGTCTTCTCATGGTTTATACCTAACACAAATATAGAGGTCTCGGTAAAAGAGGAAGAGACGATGATACTTTTCTTCTCTCTAATGAGCCCCAGAATTCCCCATAGTGCTGAAGACACCACTGGACTCCAAAATATATTCAGCAATAGGATTACACAATGTGATGTGGAGAGCATATGGCTCCTGGAAGATGGAAACTGACTCTCCTTTGATAACAAGCTTTTGGTTCATGGCTTGACTGGGTCACTGGACCAGTGAACTTGCCTTGGGGTAGTCACACTGGAATATGTAGAACACATGGCTGACGTGAGTAAAGAGGCCCTGGACTGCAATGGCCAAGACTTTGCCAGAATTGTAAGACGAGGCAACAATGCATCTCAACTTCACGGTGTTTTCTCGGAGAAAAGACTGGTATAACTTGCAAAGACTTGCTGTCTGGCAAGTGTGGAAGAGCAGAGCTGAAGGGTAACATTTTTCACATAAGAAAAATTATGACACTCTATGCCTGTCCTAATATAATGTCATTCATTAAGTAACATTTTTAATATTTGAAAAATAAATGCAAAATGTATGAATCAACATCAAAACTACTACTGTACCATGTTTTTAAAATTCAAATTAGAAATATATGTGATAAGCCTAGGAATGTAATTAAAACCAGTATGAAAAAGCAAGAGTCAGTTTGTAGAAAATACAAATGAAGTAGTTAAAGAAGGGAAGGTTGGTTTGAAAAAGGTTCTAACCCCCCCAAAAAAAGAGAAGTGTTTATAAAACATATGAAGGGAAAATAAAATGCATGAGAAAATACTTATCAAATTTTTGCAAATTCTTAACTACATGCAAATTCTGAAAACCAAAATGGAATTTTGTTTAATATGTTAAACCAGTGCATTTTAATTAAATATATTCAATAATACCTTTTGATGAGTGTGCAGGAAAAAGAAGTGCCTGGGTGTGATTGTAGCATTGTTTGTAGCACAAAGGCAAAAAGATATATTAAGGGAGACTTAAAAATATGCACATCACCAAAGAACAATTATGTAAATTGTGTTGGTACATTAACAAAATAATGCATATCATATTTTAATAAAATAAAATATATCTATACATTGTGGTTGAGAAAAAAATTTCCATAATATTTGGTTTTTAACATCAGAGAGTTGGATATTCTAATATAGCATTGTAGGTGATTTTATGTATACAAGACATGTTTTTCAAATATGAGATACTGGATTATAGATAAAGACTAATCTTCAGAAAAGTATCTCTATTGTTATTTTTGTTTTGTATATTATATGATTATATTATTTACATCCTTTTTTATTTAATTCTTAGTTATAAACTAATTTAAATCTAAAATATATAATATTCATAACAGGTGTTCAAATATTCAAAAACGTTAAAATTCAATGCTTGGGACAGCTGGCAAAACTGAAGGTCTTCTGAGAGAGAGAGAGAGAGAGAGAGAGAGAGAGAGAGACAGAAAACAGAGACAGAGACAGAGACAAAAGGGGGAACAATGACAGAACACAGACAGAATGAGAAGAGTAAGACGAAAAAATTAAAGTCAGAGAGTGAGGACAGAAACAAGCACAATCCAGAGAGAAGGAATTACAGACACTCTCTTAATTTCTATTCACTGTTCGTAGCATTTTCTCCTATAAAATGTGATTCTGAAACTTAAGAGCTCATGAAGAGTCCTTGCAAAGCATTGCTCTTTTATAGAGTCTCTAAAAACATCTTGACCTGAGGAAACATTTTTTTTCTCAATTTTCTCTGAGAAAACTATATGAGAAGTAGATTTCAACTTGACAAAGATGCCCTGCATTACTTTAATAAGGTCTTTCCAGTGTCACCTGAAAAACAATCAGATTTAAGACATCTAGGTTTCAGTTTATAGAAAATACAGTGGACAAGAGGAAATGGTAAATGTGGGGAAATAATATGAGAAATTAATAAATGGAACATTTTACCTGACCACTACTATGAAAACTTCCAAACTCAAAATGACAAAAATATTGTAAAAGATAAATAAACTAAGGACTGGAGATTAAGCTTAGTGGCATAAGCACTTGCCTGGCAAATGCAAGGTCCTAAATTTGAGCCCCGACAAAAGATAGATCAACCAAGCGACTAATACATTGCAGAATAAAATAATAGAAAGCATTAAGTATGATTATTTTATGGTTTGGATCCTAGCTTGAAAAACAAAATCTATGATATATTCTTAAAATTTCATTTTAAATTTGGTTGGGATATTTTATAAGAAGATGATTTTAAAACTTTTCTCCACTGTGACAATTATGCCATGTTGTAAACTTTGATCTTTAAAAAGCTGTTGTTAAATAGTTATTGATGAATTATCATGACTTTTATGACAGAAATCAGACACAATGTATAGCCAAAGACGAATGAGAGAAGAAAGACAGAAGGCAAGTAGAAATATGGACAAACTTCCTTTTAAATTCTACATTCTACATAAATGTTTATTGGGGAATTATTTCAAATTTCATGTGTATTTGGAGACCAACACAGAATGTTTGGGAGATACATATCACTAAATGCTGAGATATCAACTAAGATTTATTCAGAACTTTATAAAATGTGAAAATTTTTCTTCGTAAACCTTTTCTGCCATATGATAAAAGATTGTAACAGGCTAAAAACTGTGAGACCTTTTTTTGAGTAACAGATTTTTCAACATAAACTAAAATTTTATACACATTCTATTTAATACTTTTAAAAGGTCACTAAATGGCTGGTTCATCAAAATGCATGTTTGTAAATTTGGAATGGGGCCATATTTGCTTCTAGAGAAATCTGTAAGTTATATTTCTCTTTTTACTTATATATCATGGTTTTATATATCATGCAGATACATAAGTGAATTTTCCAGAAAATTACAGAGACAGTTAAAGTAACAAAAGACCAAAACACACACATCCATGTGTTGACACGTGCACGTATACAACCATCACAACTATTTGGTAGAACATGTATGAAGAAGAAGTTAACTAAATATCAGAATGCTTTAAAAATCAGTATTTTGAGTTTTTTTCACTTTTCCTCTGCATAAATTGATAAAAGACTTGTTTTTTGTCATAATTTATCAATCTTTAATGTTAATTAGCTGCTGTGAAGAAAGGAAGAGCTGAGTACAGTTGAGGCTGGTGTGACTGGGGGGTGTTTAGGAGACTCAGTGGACAGTCATCGGTGGTGAGCTCACCATGAGTTAGCATACAAGCTCTGAGAGTGTAGAGAGGAAGTAACAATGATTCTGTTGCTATGGAAGGCTGTATTATTAATCACTAGTACACTGTCCTGTGTAGTAGACATCCCCTAATTTTAAAGGATGAGCCTTCTCATAACCATGTATAAAACATCATCACTGATTAACAAAGATCATTATTAAATCCAGAATACCTGACCATGGTTCAAATACCAAAACTCGTCATTTGTTGCATGATATATCCAACATATCATGAAAGGTTCTTGCTCAAAGCTTACATTTATTTTAAATACTACCTTTGGTTAAAACATTACTCAATGCTAGCAGGCTGTGGTAGCACATGCCTATTATCACAGCATTTGAAGGGTGAGGCAGGAGGATCATCATCGATTAGAGGCCAGCGTGGACTACATGGTTCAAGGGCAGCATAAATGACATAGCATAATCCTACATGAAAAAGAAAAGAAAAGAAAAATAAATTATTCAGTACTATATCATTCTAGATGGGAAATATTGAGTAACTGATTAAAATTTTAATTACTAATATGTAAACTCATATAACTGTGAATTTCCTATGTCTACAAATATAAAGATAGTCTGCTTTTAAGTTCTATTTTATATGTAATTTCATTTTCTGACAGACTGCCTTGGTAAGTAATATACTCTGTGAAACAAACAAACAAACAAAAAACCAATATCTTTCCCTTTGTATTTTCACTTTATCATTCTAAATTTCAAAAACAGAGCATTAAAAAGAAACTGAAACAGTAAAATCAGGTCTAAATGTACACAGATATTGTTAAGTGGGAATAAACTATTCAGAAGGATAAAAGGGCTAGAATGGGGGAAAGAGAAAACACAGCAGGGAAAAAAACAAGTCAGTTGTACCATCAGTGTCTCTTAGTTCAGTGAAAAGGTAGGTTTGTGCTAATATCAATTAGAGTAATTTTTATGCCCATATTTTGTACCCTGAGCAACTACTTTAATGTAACAACTTGTACTGTATTAACTATTGCTTTTCTCTTGTTATTTTGTTATGAAATTGTCTTCTATCTTTTATAAAATAAAAAAGAATAAATAGTACTTAATCATATATTTTGACTCTGCATTTATATGAATGTATAGATGAATTTTGTTTTGAACAAAAGAACAAACGAATTGCATCATTTATAATTATATAGCAGTCCAGAAATACATTGTATAGTCACCTAATTGATATATTTTATTTGAGGAATTTGATACATGTAAAGATGAACTTAGCAAGATCGTAAGATTTATGGGAAAGTTATCACTACAACTACTAATAATGATCATTAGATTGTCTATGCATTTTTTAAGACTATAAAACTGAAGCCGAATGCAATAAAAATTATGGTTTCCAATTATAGGATATGCCCTCCAACCAGAAGTTGGACCCAAAGATATGAAATTTTGAAATGAATGAGCTGAAAATGGTTCTGATGATTTATATAAATCACTCTAGTATATGTCATCTAATTTATGGAACATTATAAAATATTTTCCTTTACTGATGAGTAGAAACGCTTGTCGCAAATTTTCAAGAGTGTCAAACATAAATTCTATAGCTATGAAAATGACTAATGAATTAATTATGCAAAATGAATTATGCAAATGAATTAATTATGCAAATATTTCTAAAACACTTGCAATTATTACAGTTCCTTTCACTCTCTGCTTGTCAAGAAAAATTCAGAATATGCTATTAAAACTCTTCACAGAAAAAATAAAAAATAGTTTGACACAATTTGTATATAATTTAATAATCATTCGAAAGATTGACATTATTTGTCTTAATAGTGAAAACAAAAATTCAAAGAAAGCATTCAATTATGGCTTGAGCTTTGTGAGTATTTCACTAGTTTATATGGATAAAAAGCTAATGTTTTTGAGACTCACTATTTGCAGTGAAAACTTGATTGTAAAAATC
The DNA here is from genome assembly GCF_034190915.1 of Cavia porcellus. Classification (NCBI taxonomy): domain Eukaryota; kingdom Metazoa; phylum Chordata; class Mammalia; order Rodentia; family Caviidae; genus Cavia; species Cavia porcellus. Next base: position 17,395,088 of record NW_026947494.1, on the reverse strand, counting down.
TTCTTTTACAAACTGTGCTCAAAGCTGAAACTGAGGGCAGCTGAAATGCACCTGTATGCATAAGGGAATTCCTTGAATTTGGTGAGAGTACCATGCAAGCAAGAACAAACAGCTATGCAAAAATACACTCCCTGACACTCTGCTAGCTCTATAATAAATAGAGATGGAGGATCATTCCTTTTACTGCAGATATCACTGTAATTTCTCTTGCATTTTCTCCAACGAGCCACAGAATCTGTTTACAGTGGCTGACAGCAGGACCTGGTCACTGACGTGCTAACAGCTACTGGTTCGCAATGTTTCTATCTCAGTGGTGTTCCTAGCCCTTAAGAGGCCAATCAGTCTGTAACACAGAATCTTACTGTTTTGGAGCTCAAGCCAAAAGCTTGAGTACTTGTTAATAAAATGAGGGCCCAATTGGATTAGAGAGAGCGATCCAGCTCAGCCTCATCTCCAGACAGAGTGTCATGTGCCCCTGCGTGTCACAAACGCCGTTTTGACCTTCCTGATCACAGCCGCTGGCAGACAAAAACCATGTAAGTTCCCAACTTACCTGACGTGGAGCTAAACTGTCACCCAGGTGCTGTCTTGACTCAAGACATCTGTGAATCTGTTTGAAGCCAACAATTTCTCCAGTAGGTTTTCACACTGGAATAATTAACTAGAGTACTCTTTTACAATGTTATGCCACAAACGAAATTCTATTCAGGGTTTTGTTCAGTCACATGTCAACAGTGCATTACAGTACACGTCAAGTTATGGAATTAGGCAGGTGTGCAAAAATAAGGAAAAATGAAAACCCCAATGCTTCAGGAAAGTAAAGCAATGCTTTAATTCAGTATTGGTCCTTGTCAAGCCATGTGTGTAGTTACATAGTACTTTTGTAGTCAAGAGGCAGTCTTATTCTTAGACCAAACACTCCTTTAAACATTACTCAAAAGGATTTTCTAAAAAGCCCAACTAACTAAATTATAAAACACTTGCTTCAAAAATATTTTTTTGTAGAGCATGGGGCAGAAGTTCAGCTGAGAATCAAATAGAGTTGCTAGACGAAGGCAATTTCCCTTTTATTCACAGGCAAGGATGAATATTACAAAATCAAAGTAAACTGTATAATGTATGTTACCTGAGAACCAAAGATCACAGGTCCAGCTATATAAACAAGATCCCTCTGATTCACTTCAGAGCTTTCATAGGCAACAAACAAAAGCTGTTTATTCTTGCACTCCAGTTAAAAGCTTTGTCTTACTGATGTGCCATCATTGTGCAAGGATCATTTTTGCTCTGATATTAAAAGTTTCCTTGGATTTATATCTCTTCCTCGGACAGAAGAGATATAAATTTGTTACTTCACTAAAAACAGAAACAAAAACAAATTGAGTGATCTGCATCCTCGGTTTATGGAGAGCCGTGTTAGTATTGAAATTCTCATGGTGTCTAAGAGCTGAAATGTCTGACTTTGTAGTACACTAATAGTTCCTAGCCCTATGTCCTTGGAAAGGGCTCTTAATTCTTTTCCTTCATAAAATGCTCATTTTGGTCTGTGAGTTTGTGAGTTCAAGAGAGTATGTAAATGTGTATGTGTGTGTGGGGGGGTGTGTTAGAGACAGAAACAAAGAAGAGTGTGTCTTAATACATGGTAAGTTTAAAAATAGTTGGGATAATGTCAGTGTTCAACAATGTCAGCTGACATTATCAGTATTGTGTTTAGATAGTTTTGTGTTCTCAAACTGTTTTTCATTTAAATGTGCATACTTGAACCTCATCTTTTCAAAGATATTGAGTGTTCTGTCATTAATTTATAAACTGAATATTTATCTCAAACGTATATATCCTTTCTCACTCTTAACAAAATTTTATTAACATAAATTCTTAGTATATATATTTTAGTGGCATATGCAAGTCTAAAGATTTGGATATGTACTTTAGAATATCATTAAGTATTTATATTTTCATATTTTTATAAAACATTTTCTATAGTTAATGTCTGGTTTGTTATTATGGATATAGTTAAAAATTGATATCTTTTTTAAGTTAGTAACCAAAATGTGTACTAAATCATATTCACAATTATCAGATATTTCAATTTGTCAACTTTTAAATTAACATAGTATGTCTGGACTTTCCCATTTTTAAAAATGTAAATATTAACACATTTCCAATTTTAGCACATTTATAATTTCAGTGAGTTATGAATGTTGAGAAAAAGGCTGTACGTGTTTGACGTATACATCATAATGTATTTGGAGATGAGTACATGCCTTAATAAACCATCACCACCATCTGTCATAAACCTATGCAAAGCCTGTTAATTAATGTGTGGAATTTTGCTGTTTATATCCTTCCAGAAAGTATCAATTTCGTAAAATTATCATATGCGTTGACCTACAAATATTTCTATTAGCCCATTAATTTTAAGTGGCCACAGGATCAGTAAGGAACCTGAGGGATAATTTCGTTTATTTATGATCTTGGTAATCTGTCATATCTCACTTTTTTAACTGCCTACCCTCATTAAAATTTTGTCAATTTTACTGATTTTTCCAATATGCTAGTTTGATTTCTTGGGTTTTTCTCTATTTTTCAATTTTCTCCTGTATCAAATTTCATTGTATTCTCCAATTTTTTATGATTTCTTTTCTTTGTTTTTGCTGCAACCTTGAAATGTTGTTTTTCTATGGGATTCATACAGCAGAAGCTTTATTTTCTATATTGAATTGCAGTATATTGCTTAAATTGTTACTTTATATAACTGCTGATGTATAATAAAGCTGATAAAAGAAAGAAATGAAGGTATCGAGTTACAGACTCTTTTATTAACATTCTTCCTAATTTTATGTTTACATTTTTCCCTTACCAGTAGATTCAAATTACTCACCCTTGTCATACTCTTTCCTAAACTCAAATTATACTCCTCGTCCCATGTGCTGTTACTGTCCTCGTTGGATCCCTCTAATTCTGTAGATGTAACCAGTTCCTTTGAGAAGAGCTTTGGCTCTGTCCGTTCTCCTGATGTGGACTCCTCTAAGGAAGAATCTCTGGGAGTGGGAAGGGCAGCAGTCTGCAGTGCTCTTGTCACTGGTCTTCCTGCATCTTACCTCTGCCCTCTGAGTGCAGTGGGGCCAGGGCCATTGAGGCCCAAAGTGCCTTCTGCCCAGCGGTGGGCTCCCTGCTCCCGGAGTAAGGGCCATGAGGAAGGACACTCCCGACCTGGCTACCAGACTTGTCCTTTAGCTCTGCAGCTCAGTGCTGCTGCGGAGGAGATGCCTGCTGCACCCTCTTTCCAGTGAGACGCCTTGTGCAGTCCTGGTCTGGCCCTGACCGCCAGCTGGAGCAGAGCTTCTTAGAAAGGAGATGGGAAGGAGACCAGGAGGGCACCATGACTCAGATTCACACACTGCGCTTTTTACTGAATAAAAGGAGCTTTTCTTGAACAAATGTTTTATTTCATTTTTTTTTTATTTGCTAAATGTCATTGTGATAGTTTCCAGAAATTTTAAATGTTTCTTGCTTTCAATTGTTTTCAGCCCTGTGTTCATTACAATGAAAGATTTCATCACCTTCTTTTCTAAATGTGGAACTCCAGGTTTTTAAAAAATACAATGTTCAATAGATTTCTTTCAATTCATATCATGGTTGTAAGTTTAGTTTTTCTATTTATTTTCTATTTCCTATGATTTTGAACCCTTCATGTAATACAGTTTTATGCTCTGATCAAAGTAATATTCTTTTAGTTGTAGCTCTGTTTTACCATGTATATTATAAACTGTTTGTGTTTTAATAACTGTGCAAGTTTAAATCCAGTTTAATTATTTAGTTCATCTCTCTTATCCTTTGAATATTGCTATGATTAATTTAACTTATTCATGTCATTTTATACCCTAATCCTTGGTTTCAAAAACTATTTCAAAGATACACTTTATGTCAATGGAGAATAAGAAAATTAAGCTTTGTACCTTATTTTCATTTATTCTGGTTTTTATGTGCTCTTTTTGTCTATGCAGTTTTCTTATCTAAATATTTTTCTTTCTTCTCTGGGAACAACTTTCCGTCATTTTTTGCCAGGCCAGCTGGCTACTGCAGTAGAGACTTAGTTCACATTGGCTGGTGCAGTTTCTAGCTGTCAGTGTAAGCTAATAATCACTGCAGCAGTTCTTCTGTGCATGGTTGCTTCTGTGTGTGTGTGTGTGTGTGTGTGTGTGTGTGTGTGTGTGTGTGTTTACATTATTGTTTATTGATCTATGGATCTCATTACCAGTAAAGATAGAATTTAGGGAAATTAAAACGATAGTTATCAGGTGGTAATTTTTAGGCATTACTTGAGTAATTTTTCTCTCTTTTATATTTAATTCTGTTAGGCATCCTGTGATGCAGGGCCTGTTATTATCTCCATTCTCCAGCAGACAAAGCTGAAACCACAGAGGTTAAACATCTTTCCAAGACTGCAAGGTGGAAATGTTACTGTTACAGTTAGATTTTACACTAAGGCCGCCTTGGGCTGGCCTCTGTCCTCTTCTCAGTGTGCTGTCTGAGAGCCCAGCATGATCACAGTGAGTGTCCACACCTGGCCTGTTAAGAGAACCGCTTTGACCTCCTTTCTGGAGGACAGTTCGGCAGTGCATGTGCCTCAAAGGCCTTAAAAATGTGCACACAATGCTTTAAATTCTAGGAGCTCTTCCTTTCCCTCCAAGTCCTCTCATCTTTTCTCCTCTGCTTCTCTCTCTCCTTCTCCTTCTTCGCCTTCTCCCCTCTCCCTCCCTTTCCCTTTTTCCATCTTCTCCTCCGCCTTCTCTAAGTTAATGGATGCACGTAGATACTATAATCTTAAGTGAAATAAATCAAGCACACATATAAACATTGCATCTTTTTTCTCTAGCAAGAGATACCAAAAAGGTAGAACCAAAATCTTTATAGAGATGGGAAAACAGGAAGAAAGGTTTCAAGTGGGAAGCGGAACAAGGGAGGTGGAGAGGGGAAGGAAGGGAGGGAAAAGCAAGAAACGAGGCTAAAACAGAAATAAATGTTTTAAACAAGGAGGGGAAGGTGGGTTGAGGGCAGGGGAGGGAAAAAGAGAATCAAGACATGTCATATACAGCTACAGTATCCCTGTGATGAGTGTGACCATTATGTGTTAAAAACACAGATCTATTAATGGCTACCTAATGTACCACTGTATGGTCAAGACACAACTTTTTGGTGGTGTTGCTGGAATTGAACCCAGATCCTGTTTAGTAATCTAATCCTGACCTACAATTTCAGTACAATTTTGATTTTGTTAATACATTATCAGTGCTGTTTTGATACCATTGTGCCAACATTATGTGCTCTTGTCTTATTTCCCTAGGAGAATTCCTTATCATTTGAAGTAGGTGTAGTGCACACATCTGTAATTCTAGCACTCAGGAGGCTGGGGCAGGACAATTGCCACCAATTTCAAGCCAGCCTGGACTATATATTAGACAGTGAGTTCAAGGTCAGTACCCTTGAACTACTGAAGTAATTCTTGTTTAATGTATTTTTAGTCCTTTTATATATATATATATATTGCGTCCTGCATTCATTTTTATTGACATGATGCTAGGAAATACACTAAGAAATTATTTGTTCTTCCTCTTTAGGTAAGATGACTCAGCCACTTTAGGCTTTTCAATATTTTCTGTTTGTTGTTGGTTTTCTGTATTTTGATTATGATATGGCTATGCACAGTTTTGGGTTTCTTTTTAAAGGTTTTTATTTTTCTTTTGTTATTTTCCCAGTTAATGTTTGTGAGTTTGCAGAGTGTGTATCATAGCATGCACCCTTAATTTTGTAAATTTCTCAGTCATTATAATTCCAAGTAATACTCTTTCTCCATGTTTATCTCTTTCTTGTATCCTATTACACTCTACACAGAACATGCCAAAAAATGGATGCATAAATAAACACTTGTATAAATATCTTAATAGTAATTTTTCAGACCTTAGTCATTAATGCAAGTTACCATTGGCCTCTGCAATTACAAGAAGTGCTCAAATTGCTAGCTATGAGCCTCCAGACATGTATTACTGTGGTGGAATGCTGAAGTACGAACTTTGTTGGCAGATACTTTATATTTGCATTTTTTATCTGTTTCCATGATTCTTAGGTCTTGCATTTGTAATAGTCTTTTTTTTTCCTCTTTGAATTTCAATTCAATTTACTGATTCTTTTTCTGTCCTACCACTATAGAATTGTTTTAGATTGGTGCTATGTTAATATATTTGCCATTAATAGGCAAATAATAAACATATAAATTCAATAGAATACATGTAGATCTGGTATTAAATGTAGTTTAAACTGCTCTAGGTAATGAATTTTATCTATTTTTTTCTTTTCTATTTATGTATATGAATCAAGGTAAGCATAATTTCTGTGATATTTATTAAAATCAGAATACAGAAGGGATCCCAAATGACAGAAGTATTTAGTTCAGATGTTATCTTAGTTACTTTACTTTGGTTACTGAGACAAAATATCCAACATACAAAATTAAGGAATGAAATATTTATTTATCTCACAATTTGTACAGATTGCTGTCCATAATCAAATGGCTCCCAGGAAGGTGGCACATGGCACCGAGGCAACAGTTCAAGGTGGCAAAAGATAGCAAAAGCAACCAGAAGGAAAGGGGAAACAAACCTCTTCTCCTCCCTTATGTTGTAAGCAGGGACCCCACCAACACCATCCTGGTGTCCTCCCCCTGCAAAGGCTCAGGATGTTTTCCACCTGAGGACTCCAGTTCCCTCCTGATTCCCTTACTGAAGCTTCAAAATTTCTCAACCCTCAAGCTGAAGCAATGGATCAACCATTACCGTTCACTACTTGTCAACTTAGCAACCAGATACATTTCTTTAAATTGGTCTCTAGATATAAATATATGCTTATTCTCATCATCCCACAACTGAACATTATAACATGAATTTAAAAATTCTGCAGAACCAGTATTATCTACAAACCTGTATTAAAATAGAACCTTAACATTTTACTGCTGGCACCCCCAAAGACTCATGTACATGCCTTTATGGAAAAGACATTTAGTCCATTTCTAAGAGATGCCAAAGTCCTAATGGTTTCAGCATTGCTGAAAAGTCCAAATCTTAAGTCTCATTCAAGACGTAAGGCAAACCCTTAGCAACAAGCCTCTGTACAAAGACTTCCAACATAAAATGGCACAAGGTAAACATTTTCACTTTGAAGTTTACAAGTGGGGATACAAAGGAAGGTACCAAAGCAAGTACAGGATGAAGCAAAGCAAACACTGAGTCTTGTGAAGCATATGAAGCAATCTGTGGCAAACTGTGAGCTCCAAGGGCCTGAGTGACCCCACCCCCTTGGCACTTCTGGTGTTTATGGCTCTCTTAGGCCCACTTTGCTCCCTCCTTGCAGCTTCACTGAGATGATCCTCATTCCTGGCTTTTCTAAACGTCCGGGGTCTCCACTGCACCACTGGCTTCTCTCTTACAGCTTAACACACAGCCCTCAAAGGGCCACATTGCCTGGCCTCCCAGGCCGTATGAAAGAAGCTGCCTTAACCCCATGTCTCTTGCATTCTTCATGTCCCTACAACTGGCACCATGAGGATGCTTCCAAGGTTGCTGCCAGCTGAAGGTGTAGCCTGCTCTCCTCTCTGTTGTAGGGGTTGAGTGCCTGGGTCACTGGCATCTCTGAATCCAATTCTGAGGGAATAGTTTTCTCTGCTGCCAATATTCTGGAGCATGTTTTTCTGTAGCTTTTTCCTCAGTGAAAATTCTTTCACTTTTGCAGTGTTAAGAGTTCAAAATGTGGAGACTTGCTGCTTCCTGTAAAGCCATCAAGCCACCTTTTAGATTGTTCAACAGAAGGAACACCTACTCAGCAATCAAGATCTCCTCAACTTTATCTTTGTAGTCCACAACTTTACTGGAGCTTCCGTTTTGGTCAAATTCAGAACCTTTTAAATCATCCTGTGGGCTCTTTGCTCTTGATTCTCAACACAGATCTGGCTAAAAGCCCCCCAAAATAGCCATGGCACCACCTTAAAAGTAGACTGCCTGAAATTTTCTTCTGCCAGATTAATTAGTCTGTTACTCTTAATCTTAGCCTCCAGCAAAGTCTCTGGACATGAGCAAAATATAGACAAACTTTTGGGCCAGCCATAGCATATATCATCTGTCACCCGGCGTCCAGTGAAGTCCTTTCCAGCAGAAGCCTGCTAAGGCTGTTTTTTACTGAAAGGATTTCAGTCAGTCTTCTGTTCTTCCGAGATCTGATCAGAATTTCCCACACCAAAAAAAAAAAAAAAAAAAAAAAAAATTCCTAACAACATCCAGTGCTACTCTTTAAGTTGAATTGTTCCATGCTCTTCCCACAAGTCATCCCCAAAGGCTCTTGAACCACACAGCAACAACCCTAATCTACTAAATTTCTGTCTTGGTTACTTTTCTCACATTGCTCAGACAAAATACTCAACACCCAAAGTTAAAGGAGGAAAGGTTTATTTAGCTCACAGTTTATGGAGGTTTTAGTCCATAATAGCTGGCTCCAAGATTTCATAGCACATAGCACAGGGCCAGTATTTCAAGGCAACAGAAGACAGAAGAGCAACAAGAACAAAAAGGAGAAACAATAGTCTTTTCCACCTTCATAGTGTAAGCCGGCTACCCATTCACATTTTATCTGTGCCTTCCTCTTGAACATGCTCAGGATGCTTATGAAATGTGGATTCTGGTTCCCTGTTGAATTTCTTAGTTAAGCTTCTAAACGTCTCAGTACTCAAGCTGACACAATGTATCAACTATTACAGATGTCCAGTATAAATTCAGATTCATGTGCAAGAAACAGTTTTGTTGGAAGTAGATGAGAAAGGAAGAGCCCAGGGTGCAAAGGAGAGGGGAGGGATAGAGAGGAATGGAGAGGAGACACACAGAGAAAAACACAGAAAGATAAAACAAAGACAGAGACAGAGACAGAGAGAGAGAGAGAGAGAGAGAGAGAGAGAGAGAGAGAGAGAGACAGAGAGAGAGACAGAGAGAGAGACAGAGAGAGAGAGAAAATAACAGAAGAGAAAAGAGAAGAGAAAAGCTATAATGATTTATTCAAATGGAGTGCCATAAACACTTTACCAATTTTTAGAGCTGAACCAGGGTAAAAGTGTACAATTTATCTGCCTTAATACTTTTGTAATGCTGAGACAAAATACCACACACTCCAAGTTAAAGCAGAAAGACTTATTTTAGCTCAGCGTTTGTAGAAGTTCCAGTCCGTAGTCTGCTGCCTTCAAAAGGAGGGTGCATCATAAAGGAGAGACAGCTCATCACATAGCAGGTAGAGGTTGTGAGCAGGAAGTCTTCCTTCTTTCTGCCCTTTATATTCCATCCAGGATACAAATCAATTGATTAATGTATCCCCTTCACAGGTTGGAGTTTCCACCATCTATACCCTTAATCCCAGCATCACAAACTTAATCCACGTTCACACACCTAATCCAGCCACTTTTGAATTTCCCCACCCATGATAGCATGAGGGCTTCTGGGGACATCTACAAAGATGCAAGCTATACCTAGAGAAATGCTGCGTCAACCTTAAGGACAAAGCAACACCAAGAAAAGCATGTACAGCCAGCACTTCTTCAGTAATTCCTCAAAAACCTCAAAGGTATTTACATAAATTCGTGTATATAATTAAGAATTTATACAAGCAACAATATAGATGACATTGTATGTTGTGACTTTGCAGTATGCTTTCTTAAATCAAGAGACAACAGTAGAGAGAAAAGTTGGGAAATGTTTTCGTTAAAGCCTAAAAACAGGAAAGCAACAGATAGGATAGTGAGATAGATAGATAGATAGATAGATAGATAGATAGATAGATAGATAATTAGACAGATAGACAGATATAGAGACAGAGAAAATGAAAAATGTAGTAAAAAATGAACGTATAGCTGAGTATTTGTCCCTAACATAGTAAGTACTGAGAAACCAGTCAATTTTGGGAGAAAAAAATCAGGTAATCAATTTTGGGCTAATTTATCTAACATTACTGTGACCTTCTATGTAAACTCTTACAAATAGTTAATGGAAATTTGTACATAAAGTAAACCAAAGCTTTTGTTTTTATTTACTGAGGTGTATATTCAAACTATACAGATAATTTTAATGATGTGTATGTATTAACATTGTTGCAATGCACTTTCAGTTTTGATAAATAAAAATTATATGAATAAGACTAATAGAGGTTAAATAATTATAAAATTATTAGTGTATTTTAGAATTCTATACTCATCAACAGAACAGGTGATTTGGGTAAAGTGACAAATTTTGCTTGAAATAAATAATGGAAAAATAAAATTTCATTTGCATCCCTGTAAGTTCTCATTGGGTAAAATAGTGATTCAAAAATAAGTTTTGATCCATGAAGTCATTGAGATTAGGAGTATAAACTACAGCTTAAAATAATTTTTCCCTCTGACCTCTTTAAACCTATATTACAGTTTGAAAGTATTAAAATTTTTCAGTGCGCCTGAAGGCTCCTATTACAGCAGTAGAATGCTATTGCCATTCTGCCTTTTACTGTCAAAAATCATTATAAATTGATAAAGTGGTGATAAAATTTCATGATTTGATATAGAAAAAATTTTAAGTGCTTAGCTTTAAGTGCCTGTCTTGGAAAATGGTTTGGAAAGCTGTAAACCAGTAATTTTAGTCAATTATTGTGTATTTTAGTAACTATATTAAATTTTGCTTTTAGGGATGACATTTTTGGGGATTGGTTTAAATTACAGATGTATAAAAAATTCAAGAAGAGGCTAGAGTGATCCATGAAAACATTGAGATATATTAATCCTCTACTGACTGTACGTATTTATGATAAAGGTATAATATATTAGTTAAAATGGCATAATTTTAAACTAGAATATATGAAAAGCACTTAGAGAACTTGGAATATGGAGCACTTCTTTCCATATGTTCTCTAAACACTTCCAATATTTTGATTAACTCAAAAGAAAACATTTGATTAACAAATACATTTATTGCTTTAATGATTATACTTTTTTAAAAGTTGAGATGTGCTTTGAGAGCACTATCATTATCTTTTTCATAAGTAGTTCAAATATAATTCACATTCGCAAATAGGTAAAAATGATATCATTTTAGATTATTCTTATCCTGTTAGGGTATCAGGCATCTTTCCAAATACTGAAAAAAGTAGGCACCCCATATTTAACAGAGGAACCAAAATAAATAAATAAATAAATAAATAAATAAAAGACAAAATGAAACAGAACAAACAGATGCCATAGAAATCTAGGCTCTTTATCAAATGGTGCTGGAAAAACTCATTATCCACATGCAGGTGGTTTACACATATTTCTTAGCATGCACTAAATTAAAACCAAAATGAATCAAAAGTACAAATATTAAAATAAACACTTATGCTGCAGGTTAGTGTAGGTTAAACTCCTGAAGTCATAGGTATTGGTAAGGATTGTCTAGATTTTCTGAATCCTGACTGCATAGAAATAATTAGTAAATAGGATTATAAATTCAAATTTCCTGTAAGGGAAAAAGACGCAAATATTAGAGGGAAGAAGTAATATACAGGACAGGAAAAAAATTTCTTCAGCTACAACTCAGTCAAAGAACTAGTATCTAGGATATATAAAGAACTCAAAAATACTACAACCAAAAAAAGCAAAAATGAGGAAAGAAAATGAAAAGACATCTTGCAGAAGAAAAAATATAAATGACCCACAAGTACATAAAATTTTCAGTGTCACTGACCCCTAGAAAAATGAGAGTGAAAACCAAGCTGAGATTGTATCTTGCTCAAGAAATCATGATTACAAATAGTGATGAGGCAGGTGAAAGAGGACACTGCTACATTGTTGGTGAGATGGAAACCAGTGTAATCATTATGGAAACCTGTGTGGAGCATCCTCAGAAAAACTTACAATAGAAAGTCCATTTCACCCAGCTATTCCTCTGCTAGGTATCTTCCTGAAGGAGTCATTACTGCATGCATACAATTTTTCATAGCAACACACTTTGTAATAACTAAATATTGAAAGTATCAGCAGCCTGTCAATAAATAAGCAGATTTTAAAAAAATAGTATTTATACACAATGGGATACTATTTTGGTACAAAGAAAAATGAATTTGAACTGTTTGTAGGACCATGGGTGCACCTTGAAAACTTAATGCTGAGTGAAATAGCTCAGATACACCAGCTTAAATACCATTATGATTTATCTCACAGCATAAAATAAAAGCACAAGTACAGAGCAAAATAAAGGATATCAATTTTGATATTCATATACAGTACGGTATTTTCCATAAAGAAGATGCATTTGATTTGTTTGTAGGTAAACATATGTACTTTGAGACCAGAAGTTTAAGTTAAATAAATCAGACACACAAACTTAAATATTGTATGGTTTCTATCACATTATCTTATCTCTGTGTACTAACTGGCCACAATTAATACAATCTTAAGGTATTACAAATAGATACTACTGGAATATAGAATATTGTCAAATACTTAATAAATATATTAATAAAATGTGGAAATCTTGAAATAGATTTTATCTTATTTGTGTTGCTGTTTGTTGTTTCCTGACTGTCTCGAATGTTTAGTCTGCATGATCACTGATGTAACCATTTGCCTCCCTTAGCAGGCAAATTGGAAACAGGTTTTAAAAAAACAAAACCTGCAGCCTTTGCTGCGGGATTCTGTGCACACGTGTGTGCAGATCTTCCTCACTCGGGCGTCACTTCTTTCCCTTGTGAGACTACCAGGCGAGCATGCAGAGCTGTCTCAGGCCCTTGTGCTAGCATCAGGTGTGGGGACAGGCACAGCCCAAAGTACGCACGTGGCATTTTAGATTTCCATAACTGTGAGCGAGTTCTTGAAAATGCACCGCGGGAAAAATTAACCTAGCGAGGGAGGTTCGACTTATACATATTAGAGACTGTTTGGTAAGCGGGGTCAGGAGGGCCAAAGTAGGAGAGTTTTCTAGGAACCGGTGCCTGCACAAGCTGCAATCCTAGTTTAGCCCTCCAGGGGCAGCCAAGCTGTTGTTTGTAGACTATTCAACCTTAAAACTATTGTGAGAGGAGAAAGACAAAAGGACATAGAGCTACTTGAAGCAGCCCACAGCTGCTTATTGTGGTCGCATTTACTTGGATTCTTACTGTTAAAAACACTTGGTTAAGGTGTATGCTTCTGAAAATTTACATTTTACTTTTTTTTTTTTTTTTTTTTGTCCGCGTTCCCACTGCTGTTGTGGAGACTTTGAGAGATTCCTTCTGTGGCATTTCTCCTTGCATCCGTGATACATTACTTTTATACTCAAATGAGCCTGGCAGTGGTGAAGTCTGTTGACCATAAAAAAAAAAAAAAAAAAAAAAAAAAAAAAATTGAAACCAGAAGAGTTAGATCTGGTTGAGAACTCGCTACAAGATCCACAGAATCTGTAAAACTCTCTTTTCTCTAGCTGGTCAACAGCGCATTTATTCCTCAGAATTTATTCCTTTTTTTTTTTTAATCTCCCCCTGGTGAATTCTTTATCTTCTTTCCTCAGGATCTAAAAAACTTAATACTCCCTTTTATTTTGTGGTTGCTACAGTTTTTGCAGACCCGTATTATTAGAAAAGATAAAGTTATTTCATTCAGTGTCCTGGTTTCCGGAAATAGCCTTCCTTGTCCCCGTTTTATAATCACAACTTAATTTCCTCCAAAATAATTCACAATCAATTTTCCTTGCTGCACGACAATTTGTGGTTCAAATGTCCTAAACGTTTCCACATAGGTCTCAAGATCCTGCATCACAAAATTTCATTCTTTCGTTTTTTAGTTTACTTTCTGTATCCTGAGTGTTCCATCAGCACTGAGTTTTACTATGGTTGTTACTGTATCCACATCATGCTCGGGATTTGATTAAATTTAAAAGGAGAAATACAAAGTAGTCAAGTGAAATATTAAAAGCAGAAAAGTGACAGGGTTTGCTATTAATCCTTTGAGTTCATTTTAGGGACAATGAGAAAAAAAGTCTTTCTCTGTGTTGTACCAATGGCTTGTACCTGTAGTGGCTTTATATAAAAGGTACAATGCAAACTTAGTATGTAATAAGTAATTTCTTATAATGGAGCCGAGGTATGAAGAGAACTTCTTTGGAAAGTATTCCATTTTAAAATTCAAAAGCCATTTTGTATGATACGGATTTTAAGCATTTATTTGCTTCTTGGTTATATTTTTAAACTTCAATGAACTTGATCTGGAAAATATTTGTTATTTCTATAAGATTCACTGATAAAATTAAAGTTTTGAATATATTACTTCATTGTTTAGAAAACAAAAAGCAAATATATCACGGTGTCAGTTCACAACAAACTGAGCCTCTTACACTATATAATTTAATGAGTTCGTTATGCTAGATTTCAACTGTAAACAAAATGCAGGGCATTTTAATACCCGAAAATTCTGTTTGAATCTTCCTAGTCCATTTCGTCCACTGCTTTTTCTCCCAGAAAATATCAATCTTCTATATTCACTAGCGTTATGTCTGAATTTATAGCATTTTAGGCATATAGAGTCACACATCTGGAATTACAAATAATAAATATTTTATTTCTTTGATTCAGCAATATTATTTTGAGATTCGTCTAGGCTTTTGCAAATATGCAATATTTAATTCTTTTTTACTGTTGAGTAACATTCCAAGTATATTTTTCTCATTTTGTCTATTTAGTGATACTTGTTTGTCTTCACTTTGATAGTTCTTTGAATAGAGCTGCTATAATTTTCATGTATACACCTGTAAGTGCACTTGAGAATAAAATGAATCATATTTTCTATCCAACATTTAAATTTAGGAGAAATTCTCAAGAAGTTCTGACAATATAGATATATCACTTTACAGTCTCACTTGCACAGTGTGTTTTGATCTCTCCATGAACTTGATGAAGCTATCACACTTGCACATCAAACATTCTAATGGAAGAGTGGTGTATCACGCAGGTGCTGGTTTATGTTTCTTTTTCTTTTTATAGTGCTATTTTTTATTTTGAGAGAAAAGGCAAGACAGGAAAAAGGGTAGAAATAATAAAGAACTTGAAAAAAATGGTGATTTTTTAATAAATTGGTACTCAGGTATAAAAAGGGTGATCTTGAGGCTTTTATAGGTTAATGGAGGCAACTTGAGACTATCCTTATAAGTGAAATAAATCACTCATATTTGACAATATCATATCATTTCTCTAGTATAAAAATAATTTTAAAAAACTGAAAGAGTAATAATATTCAAAATGTATAATGGATATTGTAATAATGAAAGGGAAAGAAAGTGCTGTAAAGCATATAACTGTATGTATGTTTAAGTGTGCAAGATAGATGACCACATTACTAAGTTTTTTGTAATTTATCAAACAGAATACTTTGTGCTGTCATTGTTTGATTGTCAACTTTTTATGCTTTGATTTTGTAACTTTAACAACTACTTCTAAGAGAACAATATGATTTGTATTTTTTTGATTAAAGAAGATGTTTAGAACTTTTATACATGTTTTTGACAACATCTATAACCCATCTTTCATGAAACTTCAAGTTAAAAATTTTAACGTATTTTCTAATTACATATGAGCATTAATGTATTTGTGATAGAATTCTACCTTTGAATATATAAACTGTGAACATATTGCCATGTCTTACTTTGTTTTTGTTTTATGCCCACCAGTCCCTTAAATTTAGGACCTACTCTAATCCACCTAACTTTATATTAACTCAATTACATTACAGAGACCCTGTATATTTCTAAGTTCATTATGGTGGGTAATTGTCATCATCTGATTCACTAGAAGGGGGACTAAAAATTATATAGCACAAAGCTGGGTGTGTCTGTAAAGGAATTTCCAGACACTGTTGACATGTTGATTACCAAACTGGGGGCACATGATTCAGTAGCTTGAGGGCACAAAGGGAACAACACATGAAAGAAAGGAAGTTTGCATACACAGTGTTGTGCTCTTAGCTTATTCGAAGAATTCCACATTCTTTGAATGTGAATTTGGACCTGTGAGTTTTGAAGGCACTGCTAGGGTCTTCTTGGTGCCTTTGGGTTTGCATCCTTAGTTTATTTCATTGTGAGTTTTTCAGCGCATGCCCTGAACTATTGACACCATTGGTCCCTCTCACTCATGATAGCCACTGAGGGGTCTGCCAGGCTCTGACTCAGTAAAGGCAGTTGGAGAAACTCCTTTGTATATGATTCACTTGAAGACATTCCATTGGTTCTGACCTGCTAGAGAAACAATGTATAAAATCACTAGTGGATTAAATTTTAGAAAACAGCATTAATTTAGAATAATCCTTTCAGCACCATCATTTCAAAGATCAAGTCTCTAAGAATATTTTCAGCTTCACATTATGCTTATGGTTTACTACAAGAGAAGAAAGATGTGTATTAAAATTTTAAGAAATAAATGAGAGCAGGGTCTGAGGCCTATCAAAACATACATTTTCCAGATCGTGGTGCTAGTGGAATGTGGCATGGAACACCTGTGACAGTTGTAAAAATGTGGGGAAAACACCAATCTGGAAGCTCATCTAAACCTCAGTACTCGGGGTTTTATAAGGGCTCAAACCAACAGACATGTTTTCCTCACCAATGTATCTCAACTTAGCCTCTAACTTCAAATATCAGGCTGAAAGCAGATGATTCAGCCTAGAAATCACACGGTTTGAAAAGGCTATTTGTTGTGCCCATATGCTACCAGCTAACCACGGAAATTACTATTAGGTAGGACCTTCCAAAGGCTTAGAGGATAAATACCAGGAGCCAAGAACCACTGCCCAACTTTCTTTGGAAAAGGATAATCCTTTACTAGATAAGTTTTCATTAGAATAGTTTTGTCTTTAGATTCATTACAGAAGTATTTGTATCCAAAATTTCTTGGTAACTGTAATTAAAAATACCACAATGTACGCTTGGAATTTGCCAAGAGGACAATTTGCTAAGTATTACCATTATGAAAAGCAAAGAAAGTAAAAGAAAGAAAATGAAATTATGTGAGATGAAAATATTTAATTAAATTTATTACAGCCATTATTTTGTGATGTACGCATTTACTAAAACATCGTACTATATAACTCTGATATTGTGAAATATATGTTTAATTTTTAACCTTGTTTCTTGGTATACAGCCAGTAAAACTTTTGGACTCTAAAGGGAGAGAAATATCTTTTGCATGGTAATGAGATGATTAGTGGCTAGAACTCCTAGACAATTTCAGAATGATAGATGGTCACCTAAAACCCCAGTATATGTTTAGAAGGTTGAAACCTTTAGCCTCAAGCTCTGGGGAAATAAGTATTGCTTCTACTGTGTTCTTCTGTATCGTATGTATGAATTTTTATTGTGAATAACTAAAATAAATTGGTGGATTATAAATCAAACTTCCTAAGCAAAATTGTAATTAAAAAGTGTAGGATAAGTATTTGCACTATAAAAATTCAACCAATAAATTTTCTTTGTAATAAAACTCTAGAAGAAATGTCAGAAGTATTCTAAATTTTATTGTAAGATAAACTGATCATAATACACTGGAAAAAATAAATTATTCCTTCATATAATTGTTTTCAGAAAGCAAAACTAAACTTCTTGAAAATAATATACTATAGATATAAATTTTTATGTGTATGTTGTAGGAATATTGTTGACTACATTATAAATAATCATTTGGAATTTTTTATTAAGGAATGATCCAAAATTATTTATCTCAGATTTCAATGAGATACAATTTTTGATTTTCTGTAAAATACTTTGAAATTGATATATTTAATTTAATTAAGTACAACTAAATTTAGTCATATATGACAGAATTTGCTAATAGAGCATCATCAAAGTAAAGCAAAGGTTTATAAATTAAAAACAAGTCAATGAAAAAGAGAAACAAGTAAGAACTTTTTTTTTGTTTTATTTTCCTCTCCGATGGCAAACTGATTTGCTGAAAACTATCTAGAAGAGCAGTTTGCCCTGAAGCAAACTGATTCACTTATAAGGGAAAGTAATTTTAGTTATTTGCAGGTTTCTGAGGAGCCTCGTGAAGCCAATACTGTCTTGTTGATCTCTGGCGATGCTGCTGTGTCCCTGTCCTTGGCTTCTCCACCTTAAGCCAGAATCGCATCATTTCCCTCTATGTGGCTCCACAGTGTGCTGATACATTAGTTTTGTGAACAAGTTATGAATTTTGCAATTTTTTGTACTAATTATAACTTTTGGAATTTGTAACCATGAATAATTTTCTTCGTACTTTCAGTCAAAAAAACTGCAAACTGATGTGGCCATCCAAATTTATTACGTGTGCTCATTACTACAGAACACATTTCCATGTTCAGGCTCTTCCTGCTTTAAGAAGGTTTTTTTTTTTTTTTTTATGTCTATTCTGTTGATTTCTATTTTCTCCTCATTTACATACTTCTATTTTCAACTGCAAGCTTTATTAAAGTACAGAAAACTATTTAAATATTTTGTTTGATAACAATTTTATTTTTATTTATTTATGATCATTAATTATGATGTTTCCTCAAGTATAACCAAAGTGTACTGGTAAACATCTTGGCCTGATTTATCTAATTCTTATCATGGATCCTACATAGGTAAACATAATTATGTGCTGTTGTTTTCCTTTTTATGTGCTAATAATATCATTGAAATAGGGAAGCATAGGAAGTATATTAAAATGTAGATCTTTCTTAGAGAGCACACATTTCGAAAATAAGCAGAAAGCAGTATCCCTCCTAGCAACAATTTTGAAACTTTCATCATCCCGCACTCCTACCCATTTATTCCAAACACAGTCTTAAGCAAAAGCTTTCATTGTCATTTCTCTAACTTACTTTGAAACTCCAAATGCAATCAGAATTCATCCCGAGGCCTCCATTTGCTTTGCAGCTTCAGGAAAGCTTGCCAAACTTCCTTATAACTCTTCTCGGGCGCTAGTCATGGTCAATTCATACAAATAGTGAGTCTTACTTTTCAATATTTAGAGCTACAGCCTTTTCCCACCTGTGTGAGCATGTTCTTCCTCTGTTTTTCTTTCACAGTATCTAAAGGAGAAGCAGTACAGAAAGCACATCCTGCTACAAACAGAATAAAATCATTTGTGGTTCAGATTCTGTTACTTTAATGATAAGATTTTGTTGTATGGTGGAAGAAAACTGGAGAATTTAATAAATTTCATTTTTAGGTATCTTGATTTTCTTACAAAGGATGTTAGGAGTGTATTGCAAACTTCATACAACTCGATTTTCAAATATTTAATGTTAATAATCTCAGTTTTCAGTTTCTATGCTTGAAACATTTAATAATATATGCACCAAATATAATTTCTATCTTAAAAGTGATCAATTTGGATGGTCCCTGGTTTAAAATAGTGGACTGATGATTTTTCTTTGTTACATAAGTGAAGCGATATTTTGAATTTTGTTATTTTCTTGCTAATAGTGATACTCTCCCACGATGGTAGACAACAAATGTTAAATCCTACTGAGTCAAAATTCATGTTAGCAAACAATTCCTATTCCTCAGTGCACTAAGTGGCCAAGTGATGATATTTGCTAGGATAATTTATTAAATTTGTTTTTGACTGGATGGGTTTCTTTGTGTATACTAAAACAGCCATTATAAATCAAAAACCATCTGGAGTAACAGTTTTGATGAATCATAGGTAAATCATCTATGTAATCATAATGCTTAAGCTGTCTACCCAGATCAAACACACTCACAACAAAATATACACTAATAATTCAAATTTAAAAGTCCAGCAAGACAAAGGAAAACCTAGTGTTTGATGCAACTTAATAAAATGTCATCTTATACTCCTTTTGGGACAGTTTGATTTTATGTTTATAGCAACCACAAAAATTTTGTTGATTTCAAAATTGCTTATATATATATGTGCTTGGATAAATATGGCTACACTTAAATTATTATTCTCCAGTCTCCAGTTAGTTATGACTCATAGGTTCTTCTTTTCTAGGTTTATATTAAGCAGTTTGATCAATTTCACTAAAATTCTGTTACAGAGAGTAACTTCTTAAAGTAGCTTTCTGGTAGTAAATACTTTAACAATTTTAGAATAGATACAGTAAAAAAAAAAGAAACTACTCAAGAGGACATTAAATTATTTGAAAAATTGTGTTCGCCTGCATCTACTAGTCTAAGCAATTACTTTGAGGATAACAATATGCAATATAGCAACCATTGTTAAATTCCTATCATCTTTGTGTTGAAATCCTGTATCAACATTGTTCATCATTGTTCTTGTCATCATTTCGCTTTTGTTATTGTTTTTTACTTGTTTGTTTGCTTCTTGAATTTTCTTGGGGTTTTTGTCTCTAAAATTAAAAAAAAAAAAACATTTTTACAGGATGTCTGGTGAGAAATATTTAGAAACATTTATTTTCTTTTTTTGGTACCAGGGATCAAACTTATGACCTGAAGCTTGCCAACCAAGAGCTTGAGCTATACCCCCAGCCCAAATTATTCACTTTTGCCAAAAATATAACAAACAGTAAAACTGTTACAGACTGGCACCAACATTTCACATGCATTGAATTTAATTCAAATTGGTAGAGTCATTCCAGTGTGTCACTTTCATCATAATGTGAAATTTCATGAAGCTGCTAAAACATATTAAGGAAGATTTATAGCTGCTGGAAATTATTTATCAGACTTCAACTAATCCCTTTTTTTGTACTGAGTGGTCTTTTGTTGACACCTAATTATGTATTTAAAGTCCAAGACTGACTATGATAGAAAATAACTTTTTTCATTACAATACTTTTTAACAACCTTGCTACTGAAAAATTGATTCTTTGTTTTAATTCACTTTACCGCATGCCACATGTATGCTGGGGCTGACCCTGTCATAGCATTACATTTTAACTTAGAACAGTCCTCCATTCAGCATTTCCAAGTAATTTTCATTCTTCTCCATCCCTACACACACACTAAACATGCACTAGAAAACTGACCACTAATTATGGATTATGACATTAACCTTGGTTCTGAAGTTCCCCACAATTATATTCCTGTGAGTGCATTTCAATCTGAGCATAGTTATTTCTTCATTTTCTTCGGGGAAACTCGTGTTCTAGGACAGGTCCTTACACACACTTGGATATTTCAGAGAGCCTGTGTCAGTTGATTTCTTATTCATTCTGTGATATGGTACAAGAGACATAACCTGGCAGTCCAGCTTTCTTTGGTTCCTACTCCAGACCTTCTAATTATAAACTGAGTGACCTTCAGCACTCACAAAGCTACTCCAAAACCTGTTACCTCCCATTCTTTCTGAAAACATTGCCTTAGTCTGATTATTACGCTGCTCGGAAGACTCTATTCACTGTTCATTAACAAGTTCTGTATCAATCCTCCATTCAGGACATGACCTGAATATTTTTGTATTCTCATGTGCTCTTACATATTTACCATCTTTACCAGAAATTCTATTTCTCAGTTTTTGTTCCTGAAATACACTTCACTTAAGCTACATAAGCTTTGTGCTAATTTTCACAATTACATTAATTAATTTTGCAATTATATTAAGCTTGCCAAAAATGTATTTTTATTTTTCAATTATTTTCACTAAGTAAACCTTTACAGTGTAATAAACCTAATAATTTAATAATGATAGGCAAATAGGCAAGTATTTTAATGATGAAAGAAATGCTGCAGGAAATTAATGGATTTAAGACAAACAGAAGTGATTGAAATAAATGTGTATGTAATTTAAAACATGGAAAATGAGTTTAAAGGTATTTTTCTGTCAACATTTATATTACTGATTTTGTGAACAAATATAATAAATATCCATTGTCTTCTAATTTTTAGCATAGTCTAATAAATCATTGGAAGTATTATGGAAACATACACTAAGTGACATAAATAATGGCATTTGGTCACCTTTCTAGTTTGTTGTTTTAAGTTAGTGTTCAAACTTTGTATAAGGCAAGCAGAATATCTCTATACTGAATGCGATTATTTATCTGATGCTTTAAAAATGTGGTGCTTTATTGACAATGATATTGATTCATCTATTTTCTCAATTACAAGCTACTAATCCACAGTTCACAATACTATTTTAAAAATTCTCTTGACATTCATAACCGTTCTACTAACTGCATATAAAAAAGACCAATTACATTCTCTGATAACAAGCAAATAATTCAATCTAATAAACTCTATAGTTTCTGATTCAATTATTTCCAATTTTAAAAATAAACCAAATAGCCTTTTCGTCTAAAATGTATACCAGATGATACTAGATAGTTCTATAAGTGTCAGATAAAGTACAGCATATGAATATATTACTAGGATTCATTTTGAGATTTTAATTGTTCTTTATTTTGATTCTCATACACAAGCATTTTAAACAATGGTTTGAATAGATTTTAGCTAAAAGTTGTATTTGTTTTAAAAATGAAAAATTGGGGCCGGGGATTTAGCTCAGCAACATAAATGCCTACCTTGTTGAGTGCAATCATGTGTTTGATCCTGGGTACCAGAGAGAGAGAGAGAGAGAGAGAGAGAGAGAGAGAGAGAGAGAGAGAATTTGAAAAAGAGCATTAATGTAAATGGTGAAATTACCACTTTTTTATATAATGGGTTGCTTAAAAATTGTTTTAAAACTAGATAATTTCTAACTCACACATTTATAATAGGTATGAAACAAATGGATTTTTAGTACAATCAATACAGTAGTAAGAGAGAAAATTATACGTAATGCAAAATTACCTATATAGTATCCACGTTTTGCATTTACATATATTTGCCTGTATATCTTTTATTATGGAGAAAATGTATATTGCATAATTCTAAATTTATATGAAATCACATATTTATGGTTAAGTAAGTCTTACATTTGTTCCAAGAGATATTTGTTAGCAAAATAAGTTCCAGGAATTATTATTTCTTAGATTACTATTCTACTTAACTCGCATAGTATAAAGTAGAAATTAATAAAACCTCCATTTTATAGGGGAAGAAATTAAGAAAATGAAGTCAAGTAATTAGACCAAGTTCCACAAGAAGTAAACAGAAAGGAAATTGTCATTAACACGAGCAATCTGATACTCAGTCTTGTTCTTTAGGGAGAATTGTGGATGAATAATTATTGAGACATTGTGAACCAGACATATAAGAAATGTTTGTAACATAGGGTAAACACTTTTTAAAGGAAATGCTGAGGAAAACAGCACAAATAACTTATCTATGTGACTCAATTTATTAAAAATAATGAAGAGACTGGAAGCCACTTTTCACCAATACCAAACCAGTTTTAAACTTTTAAGATATAACTACTGCTTTACAGTCACATTTGGAGTAACAATCCACTTCACACAAGGGACTCCATGTTTAGTGGACAGTAAGGTTGCAAAGCTCTCTGGGGAAAGAAAGCTGGAAAACCATGCGTGGATGTTTTCACTTCTATTTTTTTTTTTTTTTCTTTTTTGGCCAAGCTTCTTTTCTCATTTTTGAAAACCCCTCATTGTACTTGGTTTCACTCAACTACTTTCTCTTCTAAAGTCTTAAGTCATCCGTGTGATTTCCTACTTCATACCAGATCACATCAGACAGATTAGCACGCTTTCTTCAGCATCATGGTGTTCTAGTGGAATAGAGCTTCCTCCGGGCACGCTGTACAGTCAGCATCTAAACAGCTAACTCCTGGTGCTCTGATTACAGTCACTGGTGGCTCCATCATATTCCATAAAGGAGATGATCTATGTTACAAGGCCAAGTATCCACCAACAAACTGGGAAAGATTGGGGGAAAATAGGAATTCCCAGAGACATCTTCTTCTCTGTCTTTACTCAAAAAGTCACTGTGTTCTGATTCTTCATCTTCTGCTTAACTCTTTATCCACACACCCTGCTTCTTGATTATCATATTGGTATGTTTGGAAATGTTGGCATTCTCAAAATACAATCCTGTCCTTACTCCTGGTCATCCTGTCCTCTCCACACTGCCTCCTTCTCATCTTCCACACCTACCATTTCCTTTGGGCTCTGTGATGGAGTGTGGCCGCTTCATTACTGGGGACCACTACACCTTGCTGAATGTTTTGTCACAGGAATTCAAATCCTTTTCCCATAAGGTTCAGAGTGGCATGGAGTAATCCTGGCTACGTGAAAGTGATGACTGAGGCAGGGGTAGCCAAGAGGCTGGATAGGCAATGGCAGTGAGTAGTTTTTTGAGCAAATGATAATCATGCCAGAATCTGTATTTCTGCAAATATTTTAGATACAAATGAATATAGATGGAAAGCTATAAAGTATTTACTGAATTATCGAACTCTTCATTACCAAGATAAATGGTTGCAAATATCCATGAAGTCTCTTGGATCTCTACTTGAAAAACTTGTCCAAGAAGATGTCACAATCAGAAGGAACAGCTTACAAATACACATATTCTGGCCTGCAATATATAACAAATTTGGTATCCTTGAATTAAACCTAACATAAATTATCTAACCAATAATCTTTCCTACGATCTCTACAATCTTGCCAGGCCAATTACAATTTTGGTTCACTGATATTCTGAGTTATCATTTTATAATTATATACTTCCACTTCATAATGTACTATAGTCACTTGAATATATTCATTGCATCATTCAGTAGGAAAAGACTAAGTTCTGAGGAGCATGGCATTTTAAAAACTACTCATATTACGAGAAAGAGTTCATCTTTGAATTATTATGTGAAAAACTTGCGAATTTTTCATTCAGCCATTGTGAAGGAATAAAATAATTATGTAAAAAAAAGTTCTAAAATTTTAGTAACTGTAATTAACACTCAACATGGAGCCTTCATACCCAGTAGACTGATGAGTTGAAAAGAAGTGTAGTAACCTTGTGTTGAGCTAACTATATGGAAGAGACAGAGAAGAATTTAAACTTTCCCAGAAGCACTGAAAGCATCATGCCACAGTGATGTATGTGCACCCATGTTTATAGCACCACAATTTTATAATACAGAATTTCAAAAACAAGTTAATAGTAGATTAAAAACAGTTAATATAGTCCATTATTATTATCTTTAAAATAGTTTCTCAGATAACAAGGCATATGAATGAAAAACTGATCAGACAATATAAGCACCAACTATGGTTTCAATGATCTAATACAAATTAGTAGTATAATTATTTTTACTTATATATATATATATATATATATATATATATATATATATATATATATATCTCGCTTTCTTTTCCCTCCCCTATTTTCACCTTTTCCCAGTTGTTCTTTCCTTTTCAGCAGTTACTTCTCCTTTCATAATATCTACTGTAAATTTTGTATTTTATTTACTCTTTAAGTTACACTAGGGAGACAATATTGTGTTTATACATGCAAGTCTGATTTATTTCACTTGCGAGTATGGTCTCAAGTTACATCCATTTACCTAATAAACTAATCCTTTATAGCTGAGTAATGTTCCACTATATAAAACTACCTCATCTCTTTTATCCATTCCTCCATTGATGGGCATTTGAATTGTTTCCAAACTATAGCTATTTCAAATTGTGCTGCTATAAGCCTGGATGCACACACATTACTGTAGACTTGCATATAATTTTTAAATTCACTGACACAGTTAATAGATTAGCAATTTGTTACTCCCAGTACCAAGTAAACCACAATTGTTTTAATATGACGTATATTGTTCTTCCATTTACTAGTAGATGGCCATTTAGCTGTTTCTATTTTTTTTTATTATAAATAATGAGCCTCTGAATGTGTGCAACAAATCTTTGTGGATATAGATGTTAATTTTGCTTGTTTAGATGATCAGCGTTGTATATAATTATATGTTCAAATGTTAAGAAATCATTACATATTTTTGCTAAATGACATTGAACCATTTTTACAAGGGCTTGGTTTCTTCACATTGCAGTGATATTGACATTAGCAATGTTTTGTTTTTAATTAATGTTCTTGTCAGTGGGTAGTGCTATCTCACTTTGGTTTCAATTTGCATTTTTGCATTTACTAATGATGTTGAATTTTGTTTCATGGTTGTTTTAGACATTTGTATATCTGGTAAAATTGCTTTGTAAATGCCCTGCACATATTTTATTTGGTTAGCCTTATCACGTCAAACCAATGTAATCAAAGACTATTTATCAGAAGGAGGCAGGGTAGTTGCAGTCAGAAAAAGATGTATAATGCAGGAAACATTTTAAAGGAAGGAGGGTAGGAATGAATCCATTGCTGGACAGGAAGCAGTGGCCTGGGCATATCGGATGCCCCCAAAACCTGTTTTCTTATGGCAATTATTTTTCAAATTGTCCGCAGACCAGTTGCATTACAGTCTGTAATTCTACAAAGAACTGATGACCAGCTTTAGAATTCATCAATGGACAGGAAATAAGAAGCATGTATTCAAAGTATTTATATGTTTTTTATGCCAATTTGATACCACTGCTCTGCAGAAAGCTTACTGTTTTTTAAAATGTATTTACCATTGTTGTTCTCTATTTTGTTATAAAATTTTGTTTTTATAGTTTTTAATATTTTGTGTATTGTATTATTATTATTATTATTATTATTATTATTATTATGCTATTGCATAGTATTAAAACAAAAATTAATAGAAAAGAAGTTCAGTCTTCATAGTCTTGTCAGAAGTGAGGGTCCGAGGATCCAGAAACCCAAGTCATACTTTAGTGTTCTCAGACCTTGGTTATTATATGTTATAATATGTTTTTAACTTACTCTGGCTTTTTTATATTAAATTCTAACATCTGAGGTCAGTGTTGTTTGAGATCTCAGGGGTCTACTTTTTTATTTAAAGAGAAAAAAGAAAGGAAATAAAAAAACAAAGCAGTAAAAGGGTATAAGTAATACAGAATTTCAAGAAAAAATTATACAGTAAGAAATCACTAGTTAATAGGTTACATATTGGCTTCTTAGAAACAGTTGTCCAAATTATAAAATTAAAGCATATAAAGTGGACATTCATAAAGGAGTAAGTTCCTTTCATGATCCAACAAAAGCTCAGTAATATTGTTTTCCATCCTACATATTCAAACATGCATGCAGTTATATCCCTTAGTGCACCTTCCTTTCCTCTCTTTTTTACAATAACAATTATACTTTTTGGGTTTTAGTACTCCCACAGTTCTTATTACATTTTTTGAAGAGAATAAAACCAAACATGACTAAGCAAAACAGAGTCAGTTAGAACAGAAGGATGAGCATAGTACATGATGCAAAAACAGAATACCAGGTGATCAAAAGTGGTTACCATTGTGCCTCTTGCTATTTTTAAAATGAGTTGCCTATATCTTCAGGTATAATAGAAACGATTAAAATAGTACAGAACAAGACCAATAAAACCTACACTAGAGACCTTACAGGATATGAAACCTCACCAGGATATGAAACACTCTACTCAACCAAAGCTGCAAATGATACTTTATCATAAAGTTTCAATGGACCTTACCACAATGGGCATCATAGTACATCTTATTGCCTTCAAAGTGGTTGCCTATTGACTACTATTATGTTAGAATATCTGGTGGTGAAACACAATGATGCTTAAATTTTTCGGTTCTGACCTGTGTTGTTCTGTTACAATGTCCTATTTTATCTCAATCTCCCCCCTTTTTAAATTAATCTATTTTTTCTCATTTTTTTCAATTAAGGGAAAACTAAATTAACAAATAGTGGGGCATATTATAGTAACTTTTTTGTTTTCCTATTAACCTGATTTGAACGCCAGTGTTGCTCTCCCCATCTTGTTCTGTCTGATTTTACTATATTCTATTTTGTTTGATGGGGTCTACTTTTTTATATTCTATTTCATGCACTGCTGCACACATATTTTAAAATCTATGTGATGTGTCAACCCTTGGTTATATTAATGAATGCGTGTTTTTCATCAGACTGCTTTCACTTTTACCTTGTAATCTCCCTTAATTTAGGGTAATAGTAAGGAATGTCCAGGGGCACAGAGTAACGATTCAGAGCTGTGACCCCCAGTCTGCATGATCAGCATCACCAGGAAACACCGGGTCACAGCTCCTGATCAGTCACATGGTCATTACTGTAAGGAAGCAAGTACGCCCTGATTCAGTGTCTTTCATGCATTTTGTAAATTGTGTTTTGTGTTTATCACATTAACAAAATTCCTATAGAATTTATATTGAATGATTTTATCCAACTATAAACCATGCTAAGTGGTTGGATCATCTTTAAGACTGTGTAGGTTAAGGTATGATGTTTGATAGGTACATAATACTATATGCACTTTGACTAATGATTCTTTAATGTACGACTATGTCACATCAGCATGAATGGAGTCCAACAACACTATTGTAAGTTGAGGCTCATCTGTACACAATATTTTGAATTTCATGAGGAAGTGCTAACCTTAAATTTGATCTCATTGGCACAGTAGTTTCCGACTTTTCAGAATTTAGACAAAATGCTACACACCTCACCAGGATATGAAACACTCTACTCAACCAGAGCTGCAAATGATACTTTATCATAAATTTTCAAGCTTTGTTATTGGTCATTGTGCAGTGTTTTTTTGACAGAATCACAATGACTGCTTCCTGAATAGAATCCTCAAAAAGATGCAAAGAAACAGGATCTTGTATATCTAAATCAGAGGTTAAGAACATATCAATAAGGCAACTAAAAAGAATAAGTAATTTAATTATTTTAAGATCATGATTCCTAAGATTCACTTCTAAATGCAATAAACTAGCAAAGCATAACTATTCAAACCTGTGTCAATTAGGCCTGTAAGTAATACTCAAATTGACCATTCTTTAATTGGGGTCAAAGTTTTTTCTGTAACACAGAAAAATCTGACAATAGATGAATCAGGGGAGTGGGATAGAATATCTCGACTTCTATAGACATCTTTCACTTTTAGTTTCATGTTAGGTTTCACAGCACCATGCACTGAGTTTAACAAACTGGAAAAAGAAATGACAAGGAAAATATTTTCACTTCTCATTAATGACAAGTTCTATTCAGCACATCTATCAAGATTTCCTAACATAAATTTAGAAATATAGCCATATATATCGAGATCAGAGATTGAATGACTACTCACTCACTGTGTAGCCATTTATCCAGAGAATTATACAGAATTATATCCTGAAGAAGTAAAAATGGATACTGAGAAAAGCTCATGATTCCGTTGCACATATGATCTAATAGTACTGCTATTTAAAGGTTCTTCTGTTGACACTGGATTCATATAAGTTAAAAATATATGTAATTAACTTTCCATATATGAAGATATCAAAGTATCATCCATATACTTACTGTTTTTGGTTTCTTTCAATATTTAACTTTCAATTTAGGAAACTAACTTTATTTTTCTTATTTAATATATATGTTCAATAAATTCAGTTATAAGAGTCCAGCAAGAATAAATTGAAATTTCATTTTAACTTTCATTGCTAACTCATTCGGGAAAATATTTTAAAAATGCCAATTATAAACTGAATGCAAGTAGTGACTTCCCAGTGGTTCTAGTAAGTTAGTTTCTTAAAAATCAAGGTTTTCATTCTTTGAATTAAAATTGTTCCTTCAGCTGTGCACTCAAGAAGAACTCCTAAGGCAATCTTCTTCAAAGTCTTTTCTCTGCACGGTGGCTGTGTGCGCTGCATTTTACAGTCTACGTTCATTCATTCTGGGTGGAACTAACAAAGTTCTTGTAGTTACCAAGAAGAGCACTGGGGTTAGACCTTGACTTTTTATTTTAAATCTCCTGAATGTTAAATTTTTATTCAACAACACATCACATAGTTGCAACTTAATCTGAACAAAGCACATGATAACAAAAAAAAAAAAATTCATCTACTAACACGGTCAGAACAAAGCTTATATTTCCAATAGAATCAGTGATCAGAATGCATCACTAAATATTATAATCACAACACAATTTGACCCTCTATTTTTGTGGTCATTTCGTGGGGGAGTTCTGATCTTCAAGAAACCCCTCACCAAAGTCACTGCTCTAATTAAATGGTTTACAGTTAAATGCTGCTTTAACTATGTTCTAAATACAAAGCCATGAATCATACATATGTGTATATATTACCTATAAATTACATTTAAAATGGTTCTTATAATTTTGATAGAAAGAAAACACGCCCTTAATTTAAAGATATTTAGCTAATTTGAAACTGATAAGCTCAATTCAATTTTTAAAAAGATGCCATATATGGGATGTTAAGTTATTGGCAAATTTTACAGAACAATTAGGCTACTGATTACCAAGATGTTAAAATTAAGTAGGTTTAATGACACACATTCTCCGAAGAAATAATTACTTGTGAGTTTAAGCCTGAATATATTTATCATCTATATTTAATTACGTATTAATCATTAGTGATGAATGCAAATTCCAATTAATTATTTTTACTTATGCAATGCAAATTCCATTTTATGGTGATTCTTTAAATTTTTATTGTACACCTTTGTAGTACAATGTTATTAACTCATCAAGGTGATTGAGATACCTTAATTTTCATTTTTAAATCCTTCTCTCTTTCTTTTTCCTCCCTGCTCCTCCTGGTTCTGGTGCTTTTGCTCCTTTTCTTATAAATATGTTTGTATAAATAATGATCATATTTCTCACAGGAATTTAGTATACGTACACAGCCTTCCACAACCTCTTCCCCTTAATTTAGTAATCTAATCTGCTTTCATTCCATGTCCATCATTCACTAACTCCCCATATGTCAAAGATCCATCCTGCTTTTTCTTATTGTCTGTTTTTATGTTTCACTGTGTTTATGTAATGATGTTTGCATGTAGAGAAACTATGTACCCATGAAGCTTGAATATCTGATTACTTCACTTAAAATTATTATTTCAAGTTATATCTATTTCTTACAAATGATTCAAATTTATCCTTCTGTATGTAAGTGTTGTATTCCATTGTATATAAGTATATTTTTTCTTTATCTATTCTTCTTTTGCTGGACATATATGACATGCCCAAGATTTAACTATTAGAAATTGCACAGCTCTAAACATGGGTAAACAAGTATAATTGTAAGAGGATGTCCTTACTCCTTTGGGAAGATGGCTAAAAGAAGAATAGCTGTGAAAAACTGAATTTATATTTGCAGTTTTTGAGCCATCTCCATACTGATTTCCACAGTGTTTGTACCAGTTTACATGACTACCAATAAACAAGAAGGGTTTCTTTGATTCTGCATCCTATCCAGCATTTGTTATTATTTGACTTATTCACAGTAGTCATTTTACTGAAATAAAATGGATTCTCAGTGTTATTTTAATTTACATTTCACTAATGGCAGCAATTTTACATATTTTTGCATTATTTATTAGTCATCAGTGCTTTATTGGAGAAGTATCTATTCACTTCAGATGCCCATTTTTTCATTAGGTCGCTAAATTTAAAAGTTATAATTGTTTAGCATTCTCTATGCTTCTAGATATTTGTCTTCTATCTAACTAGCAGCTGGAAAAGTGTTTTGCCCATTCTGTGGATTGGTTCTTCACAGCTGGTCATTATCTTTGATATGCAAAACCTTTTCAACTTCATGTGATCCAATTTGTTGTTCCTTGGTACTATTTTTTTGTGCAAACAGATAGTCCTTTCCTACTTCTTTGTCTTTGAGTTTTGCCTGCAGTGTCTTCCCACAAGTTGTGTCTTTGTTTTAATATTTAGATCTTTGATCTACTTTCATTTCAGTTTAGTGATAGATATGCATCGAACGAATATTTGGCATGTGGACAGGCATTTTTCCCAGCACCATGAGTAAAAGACTCTTTTCTCCAGTGAAAGTATTTGACTCCTTTCTCAGCAACGAAATAGCTGAGTCTGCCTGCAATATTGTTTTCCTTTATATGCTCTATCCTGTTTCACTGATCCACAAGTCTCTGTGTTCTTTTTTTTTTTTTTTGCGATATCATACTCTTCTAATTCTATAAAGAACTTTGAACTTTACAGAAAATATAATTAATTATCAATTTGTAAAATATGGGAGTTTTTTTTGATACTAGCAATTAAACTCATGACTTGCCAGGCAGGCACTTATGCTGCTGAGCTAAACCTCCAACCCAATTTGAAATATATGTTTTAATATGTAAGGGATTATACATTTTCTTATCTAGCCCATGACCTTCTATCTAGTCCATGATTTGCTGAAAATACTAACATACTTTAGCATAAGGACATGCTCACATATACAATATATATCAACATAGTTTACAGAACAAAAGTATCAGGATGTGAGACTCCAGTGGTCAAATTCAAATTTCCTGGCGGCTCTCTTCTTACTCTGAACTGATGGACATACGTCAAGCTTCCAATTTGAATGTCTCTTTGAGATCTTAATACAAAGTTAGTAAAAAATGCTCTGAGGTACTTAAATATTATACAAATGACATAAACATATCGCTCTTAGGAAATAAGTGGAAACATTTCAGGGTAGTAATATTAGTATGATTATCAGCAAAGGGATACTAACATTTTTGCAAAATTTTAATGCAGGTCAAATAGAAGAACACTTTTAATGCAAAATGGACAATTTTTGACTATGAGTTTAAGTCTCAGGTTAGATAGAAATACGTGTATTTTATTTCCTTATTTAATTATAGAGAGTGAAACTGTCCATTGAAATCATCTGATTTCATTTCACTATAGCTTTTTGTTATTTTTTAAAATCAATATTTATTATTTTATGTCAAAGGTATTATTTTCCTAGAAATCATTTACAATCATGGAAGTAACTTGGTGCTGTGCACTGTTCAGACAGAGCCATTTCATGACTGTTTGATACTTGATGGATGACTGGTGTGATAGATGACAACTGCATTTTTAGTTTTATTTTTCATAATTTTTTTTTCAACTAGCCATAAGTAGCTAATAGCTCCCATCAGGAAAGCACAGGTCCACAGTAGTAAGGATTGATACTGCATTGGAGAGCCATTTTTATCTGGAAATCAGTGGCAGATGTTGTCACTTTCTACATATCTAACCTTGCCATCATTATGCATCGGTATTTTCTTCCTGACACTAGATGGCACATAGGTCAGATGCATAGGGAAGTTAACTTGATCAGGTCAGAATTTGGTTGATAGAAAGCATTTCATCATCCTTGCAACATATTGGGAAAACTTGATTCAATACTAATCCTGGCCCCGATATCGGAATCCAGTTTTCCACCCTAACGACTTACTGAAAACAGGTCTTATTTACTTCTTACTTACTTTCTGCTCTTTCTTAGTACAGCTCACTACTACTGTACCAGTTGTTCCCAGAATTTCCTGCCAAATAGGCTCTGTCTTCGGATCTGCTTACTTCTTTATGGGCCCTCTTTGTATTGCTCTGTATTTATGATTTCTTTTGCTTATCTCCCATCAAAAGTATGCAATCTATGACAATATTTTCAGCATCAATGCATCTTGATTTCTTAGGAGACTTCCTGACAAATACCATAAATTAGTATATATTCTGTGACTGAATGGGTGAGGGAGTAAATAAATAAATGCATGCACAACCAACAAAAACTAAGCTCAAAGTCTGCATCACAAAAGGTAATGCTGTTTATCCAAGTTTTCACCACTTCTAGACTGATGACAGTTTTCTCTTTTTATGTTAACCTATTAATCTCATTTCCATATCCTTTGCACATTATTTTTCCTTCCATGGTTATAATTTTTCTTCTAGTATTATGTTCTAATATTCTGTGCTGTCCTTCAAGGTGTCACATGTGTATTTGCTAACTGGGTAGTATTACTCTAGTTCAGCTAAAAAGTTTGCTTCCAGGTGTTGAATCATTTTTGTTGTTGTTGTTTTTGTTGTTGTTGTTTTTCTGATTCCTGTTATTTTTAAAAGATCTTTCCTATCCGGTTCACAAGCTTCAATCTTGTCTTCGATGTCTGAAATTCTATCTTCACTCTCACTGAGGCCGTTTTGCCAACTTTCTATGGAATTTTTGATTTCTTGTGTATCTCTTTGAATCTGCTTCATGCATTCTGTTTGTTTCTTATTTTGTTCATTCAAGGCTTCTATCTTTTTGCATTGTTCCTCTAATTGTTTTAACCATGTCTTCTTTAGATGTGTTCAGCATTTCTTTCACTACATTTGTCATTTCTTCTTTTACCTGGGAGACTGTTTCTGATCTTAGTTTTTTCGTAGCTTCCCAGAGTTGTTTCTTTACTGCAGTTGTTATCATTTCAGGAATTTCAGGTGTATGGCTTATATTCTCTCTTCTGTGTTCATGTCTCCTAGGCTTGCTTTGGTTGGGCTGGAAGTATGAGACTGCATTTTGTTCTTTGGTCACTTTCCTATATTTTCGGGTTTTGAGTGTTATTTCAAAGCTTCTCCGTGTGCTGGGAAGCACCTGGTCCACTTTTGGCTCCCACAGAAGACTGAGGCAACTGTTAGCCACTTGGAGTTCGCTGGGCATAGGCCAGTTAGGCCTGTGGGGCCTCCCATGAGTTCTCTGGTGACTTGGGAACAGGGTCTGGTCTTACCGCCTGGGAGCAAGGTTCCAAGGCATCCCTGTGCCCTGTGCGCTGAGATTCAACCTGTACACATTCAGCACTCGGGACTGAAATCAGGCTCCTTCTAGCCACTTGGAGTTTGCTGAGCTTCCAACTTTACTCTATGAAAATAGTTTTAACACACACACACACACACACACACACACACACACACACACACTCATACAGTCTTCTTATTATTTCTTCTCTGAAGGTTTCCTAGTGTTCTAGATGTCGATATACAATGGAAATTGTGTTTTAATTACTGCCTGAACACGTTTATCATTCCATGTTCTTAAAGGTACTCACCCAGAGAATAATATTTCCTTTATTTGGAATTAAAAATGTCAGGTAAAACAACATAATTTTAAATGTATGAATTACTTGTGAAATACCTTCCAATGCTTTTAACAGATTCAAGTTCTAATAGAAAACATGCGACACATTTGAATCTGAGTAATAAGCACAAGGTCTATTAGTATATCCAAAGGTACTGTCTGGTTACATAATGGGTTGAGTGCAAGAGCATGTCCAAAAGTAACGCAGAAACTCATACAGAATGAAAACTGCTGCAAATCTCCCCAAGTTCATTAAGAGTTGAAATGTGTGATTAGAACCCAAAAGGATAAAGAGTTCTGTAGAACCAGCTTCCCCAGGGGGATCAAACACCTGTGATGAAGCAACCCAGTTACTCTGAGTTCCTCTTTCTTTACTCAGTTTCCTGTAAGAGATGCTCACTGGCCAATCATAGCAGGAACCACAGAACCTACAGCCTCCTTATCTGAAGTGTACAGGTCAGCGCAGTACGTCAGGCAAAGTTACAGGGTGGATCTTGGAGGGCAAATAGAAGATACCACAAGCATTCATCCACAGAGAACACTTCACAATTGTTTTCTACTCAAATTCTAAACTTTCAATTCTACAGCAACTGATGTAGGGAAGCATTTTGTTGTAATTTCTCAGTATTTAGAGAATTAACATGATATAAAAACATGGTACAAATACATTTCTAATCTGATTCAATCATACTGATACTTTTGTGGGGAAATTTATAGAAGGTACAATTAATACCATGATATTGGTCTGAAAAAACAATGAATCTCTGTATTTTTTTTTCAGTAAGAGAACTAAAAGTGAATGAATAATTCTGGTAAACCCTCCAAGGAAAAGATTGTTTATTACCAAGTTGCAAGTGAAGGGAACAAGAAGTTTTCTAGTAGTATTGCACAATAGTGACTATTAATAATAATTATGTGCTGTGTATTTCAAATGTTTAGAAGAATAGATTTTTAAAGTTTTCAGCATAGATAAATGGTAGAAGTTTGAGAGCTAGGTATGCTTCAACCTCATTAATATACATATATTTCACATTATAGCCTTAATGTATGTAACCATTACATTTTGATATATCAGGTAAAATAAAATTGCCATAGACTAAAAATTAATTACAATAGCAAAACTGAAAAAAAGTCTATAAAATTAAAAAAAAATTTTTTTGAAAAAAGGCAATATCTGCATTGGGCAGATTTCCCTTGCTAGAACAAAATACTTGATGAACACAACATAGTAAGGTGAAGGTTTATTTTTGGTTCATGATTTTAGAGGGTTTGTTACATGGTCAGCTGGCTCCAATGTAGTAACATTATGCAAGAAAATAATAGCTGAGGAGAATTTCTCCCCTCAGGAGAATTAAGAAGCAGAGAGAATTGGAAAGAGTGAGAGAGGAAGGAGGTCAGGGAACGGATGTTGTCCTCAAGGCATGTGCTTGAGATCCACTTTTTTTAACTTAACCTGTTGAATTTTCATCACCTCAAAATCCAATCACATTGCAATCTTATTAATACAGTAAGAGCCCTCCTGCTTCAAATGTCTTTTGTAAACACCATGTTTGAACATATGAAATGTTTGTAGGAAGTTTTATAACTGAACCACAAGCATATCATTGCCAAGTTTAAAATAGCGATTAAACAAGGCATACAGTCACTATTTAAGCAAAAGCTTGTAAGTTTTCTCAAAAAGTGATTCAATGTAAGCCTAATATAACTTCACAATTATTTCTGTCATGTTAAATGAAAGTATTGTTCAAACCATTTAGATTACTTTTAGAAAGCTAGAAATAGTCTTATATTAGATTGCAAACAGCAAAAGAAAGAAAGGAAAAAAATGTGTATATGCCTATGAAGGATTGAGGTGAAATTAATAGGAACTAAATACAAACATACAAGGAAATTAGATCCCTTATCCCTTTTTAGAATTATAGTACCTGTAAGGCAAGCATTTATTTCTGCGTTTAAGAATAGTTAGGAATGAAGTTATGCCACTGCAAATCAGTAAGTCAAAAAGTTTGATTTGCAGGTCATCTCTAATTCAGTGATGACCCTGTCCACCAACGTAGGTGTTAATACTTAGGAAAATGGACTTTTCTGTGATTTTTACTAAAATAAATCCTTTTGGTGATCATGCTAACAATTTTGTTTGACAACAGTCTGGGCAATTTTTCCTTGATAAGATTTGAAATCTTTGGTATTTCTTGCCATAAGAAGCCATGTTAAGTGGGTCATGGGTTTATAAGTAGTCTAGTCAGATGTTTTTTTGATCAACAAATTGAGCTATTACAAATTTTGTTGAGAGTATTTTTATATTAATGCTGCTGTAATATGAGTATGAGATTGCTGCATAAGTGCTCACTTTCAAGCAATTGAATGGCATCTGAATTTTCTTTTCTACCAGAAATTAATATCCAGACTAATTCTAACAAAAATATAAGGAGGATATAAATACATTCTTCAGCTGTTCCCTACTGATGGCATGGAGACACATTTATTTTTCTAAGAATTATGTTTTCACTTCTAGCCAAAACCCAGTAACCAATTTTCCTCTAATTGAATTAAAAATAAATTTTAAAATGGATTGAAAATTGAAAAAAATGCTGTCTTTGAAGATGAAATAAAATTTCTTGCAATTAAATTTTGACTTTTATCATGCAAGATAAAATAACTATAAATTTTTTGTGTCCATTAATGTTTGCTATTATTATCATCTTATAATCAAAATAATTTGGAAATTCATGATCATAAATTATGATTTTCCAAATAAATATCATGCAATCTAGATGATTTATACTATGATTAAAAGCTCTCAAAGCTTTATTCTTTTAGATGTTTTTATTAATGAAAAATAAGATTATATGAAGCTTGTGTGTTCTACAAAGAAAATAGGCTGAAGACATTTAATCTTTGCTACCTTATAATTAACTTTATTATATTAAATATAGAAATTGAGTTTTTTAATTAGAATAAAGGTTGTAGGATACATATTCTTTAGCATAAACAAAAGCTAGCACATCATTTCTTGGATAGATAATATAGATGACATGTAAGTAAGTAAAACAAACCAAAAATATCATTTGATTATTTTCTTAAGTTTCTTCACATGTTGATATAAAATAGACAACTGGTTCTTTGAATAGTGTCATATACTGTGTGAGTGTGAGTGTGTGTGTGTGTGTGTAATAATGCTTTATTTTTGGCTTGTGGTTTGGTTTGAATATTGGCTAATATATGAGTCTGTGGCAGTTCAGTTTCTCTAATCCTATACCAACTCAATTTTTTTCTTTTAATATAAAAATGTTTGAATTTCTGCACTTTTGCAGCAAGTAAACAGAGAAGGTGGCAATTGTTTGTGACATAGTAGAAATAGTATGATGACATGGATTTATCATTGCAGATGATGTGGAACAGGATATCACTGCGGTGTTATGCTGAGAAATTGTAAAATCAGATCAATGGCATAAGAGCTGCCCAGATAAAGTTTCCCATTCCAGGTAATTATCTGTAAAAGGTTAAGAAATATTCAGTGTTTATTGTCTTCTATGTTTATAAATACACTGAAATTTCAAATATTTCAATAAGTTGCATAAATTTTGAAGTTTAGAAAATAACAGCCAGATGTTGTTCAATGCGATTTTTATAAAGTACTATCCAATATATGTTTTCTATAAAGAATTAACTCAGATTATTTTTTTCATAAAATTTTAACATAATTTATAATAAATATCTAACTACTAAAAAAATAAGAATACAAAGTTCTCAAAAAATTACCAAACATTAATTAAAGTCAACAGAAAATGATTTAGTAACACAAGCACTACCATTCTTTTTTAAGGTGAAATGTTATTGCTTTTGGAGTAAGAGATACAGATAACAAATAGAAACCCTATACTGATAACAAGAACTACGTTATGTAAAACCAAAAAAAAAAAAAATTCTTATTTCTCTACATCATCCAGAGATATGTAATCTTCCCAAATCTCATTCCAACTTCCCTTTTGACCTAACAGACAATATAACAGCCCTCTGCAAATTTATTAAAGGGCTCTAATACCTGCTGTGGAACCTTTATCCAGTTCTGCTTTTAATTTTGTTTTCAGTCTCATGTTTAAACTTTCATGCAAACAAATAATTTATAGGGAATGAACTAATTAGCAACACTGACAGCACTGACGACAAGAAATACATAGTTTCTTTGTGAGAAGGAAAAGTATCAGAAATATTTACATCCCTTTAAAAACTGTCAGCTCTAATGAAGCAAAAATTAATAAGTAGATTCTTTATTGAGAATCATTAATTAGCATAAATATTTCTGTTATAGTTAGGGGTTGTACAGAAAACAATTAGAATTAGGACATGGAATTTGTAATATTTTTATAGTGGTCACTGAGAAACACAAGAAAATGCAGGAAATCTCTTCGCAACATCACAAACATAGAATATTTAGTTAAGGCCTAAATCCCACACTAATATCTCATATGAGTCCAGATGAAAACACAGAGGTCACGACAATGCCTCCCACGAGTCCAACAGGCGGTCCAGAGCCCACAAGACATACTCACGCCAGTCTCTTTTATGTATCCATGCTGGGAAGGCCCAATGACCAGCAGTGGAAGCCAGGAAGTCCATGTCAGCAGGATGAAGGAGCTGTGCTGGTGGGATGAGTGTTCTACGCAGGTGCTGGGAAGTCACACTCACAGCAAAGACCAAAGCTGTCCTGAAAGGCACCACAGCCATCCTTAGCAACATGGAGGTCCCGAGCTCCTCAGATGACAAGAACACTCAGGTACATGCTCCTCAGATGACAAGAACAGTCACGTACATGCCAGGAACCCAGTATGACTAGTTCATCCTGGAGGCCAAGCAGCACATGTCTTCCCCTCAAGAGCAGGGAAGCAATGCTCAATGTGAGGACCAAAGCTTCCCCAGGAGAAGAAACGGCTCAAACAGCAACTTGTAGGAGAACCCACAGTGCCTCAAAGCCTCAGCACAGTAACTCATTAACGCCTTCCTTCTCCTCTACCTCTATATTTATGCTGGCAACTTTCCTCAGATGGAGCATCTATGCTCAGTGCTGTGCTGATGTAATCCAGCTGGCATTAAGCTGACCACCAGTTCTTAATCCATAACAATTTCCATACCACATATTGCATATTGTGTGTTATACCATATATTATTTTACTATGTTATGTGATTTATGAATTAGAATATTATTCATATGGTACAGTGAAATATAAACATTTTGGCAGAATTTTATTTATGCATTTCACTATAAATTTCTCCCATATACTTATTAAAATATTCAGATGTAAAATCTTTTGTAATAAGCAAAAACCATGATGCGCCACATAATCAAACTTATGCAGGTCATATTTATGTGATTCTATGAGTTATAAACATCCAATTATTCTTCATGCTTTTCTTCCTTTAATAAAACATAGGAATGAAGATATAAGAATGATCTTGATAT
The DNA here is from genome assembly GCF_034190915.1 of Cavia porcellus. NCBI lineage: Eukaryota > Metazoa > Chordata > Mammalia > Rodentia > Caviidae > Cavia > Cavia porcellus. The sequence continues at coordinate 17,354,739 of NW_026947494.1, read as the reverse complement.
AAAATAGTTTGTTATAAGGTTTTATATTTCTCAAATGAAATCTAATACATGTTTTTGTTAAAAAACTCTTTTAGTAATTATGGAAGTCATAGACAATGAGAAGCCCTAAATTGACTTTTTCCTTCTTACCACAAAAATTCAATAAACAATAAACTTTAGTAATGCTATTATATTGTAAAAATCTTTTATAACTTCATCTCTTTTCTCCAAAATGTCTATTACAATAGAAATAAAATCCTTAAACTCTTAGAGAAATTAAAGATTTGGACAATTCTGAAAGCTAAATATAGCAGAGCTCTCTGCTTGTGTGAAGTGCCATCATTTTATCATACATTTCAATACTGGGTGTATCGGTACAAAACAGTCCTGGACACCCAGTGTCTCCTATACCGTTACTCAAGTTAATCTTGCTACTTGTGTCATTAGCATAAATATATAATGGATTTAAATGTGTTACTATGGTTCTCTGATATTTATTTTTGGAAGTTCAATCCTGATAGTAACGTACTTTGGAAATCAAAGACATGTAACTCATATTTAAATTACATTTTTATAGCCCCAATACAGAGTGCTAAGACAGATTATTAGTAAAATTGAACAACCTAAGTCTTTGATGAATAAATCCCACAAACTGTTTTATTCACACATATCCTACAGTAAAGGAAATAATACTTGTAAAGGTTAATGTTGATTTCTCATCTTAACTAGCTTGGAACCCACTGTGGGGATTGGCCAAGAGCCCTTCAGGTTAGATCATGGAACCCTGATCTTGGGACTGTACCTGGTCTTTTTCCTCTTCCTCTCTGGCATCATTCAGCTAATCAGCTCCTCATTCCTCAGGAACTAAGATGCTTTTTCCCATCATGCTCTTCTGTATGTTATTTCTGCCTTCAAGTCAGCTGATCATAGACTTAAAACCCCTTACAATTTAAGCCAAATTTAACCTCTTTCGACATATGGGTGTCAGATACAGTAGTGTGTTCAGCAAAGCAAAAGTTCACTAAGACAATTCCCTTGGTATTTTGTTGACTGAATCCAATCTTTATCTATGTTGTAGAAGTTCCAAGTGCGGAGTCAACTCCAAAGCTGCTGTTACGGATGATGTGCTGTGTAAGTAGACTCACCATTCTAAAGAATAGCATGTACTATATGGCTCTTCTTACAGATTATGAAATCACAAGTGATACTACTTTTAGAGTATTAGGTTGCATACAGCTTTTTATTCCTATTTTCATAGAAGATTTCCTGTTAATCATGGCACAAGCACCACTGGGAGGTTGTTCCTCCTCTGTCCAGCTCTGCCTAAGATCTGCCTGCAGCTTACCTAGGATCTCTGCCTTGAGTTGTATCACTGCACTCACACAGGCTCAACACAACTAAGAGAGCTGAGCAAACATTTTTCAAAGGTTAGTCAAAAGTTCCCAAAATATTATGGTGTTAAAAGGAATGGAGACCCTATTGAATTTATACCCTCTAGTACTCCAGAAGGGAAAAGAAGAGTGTTTGGAGGATATTTGATGGCGTACTTCTTTCCACTAAACCTTTCTTTTTGGTAATTGATAGAATTCTTAACTGTCTTTTATCTAATTTTTTTTAAGATTTATTTTTAGGAGTATGTATTTGTAGTACATAATATTTACACTCATTGCTTGGTTTTACTATGTATACAGAATAGATCTTAGCTTATCTCCATCCACTTTCTCTCCCATCCCTTCCTTTTTCCTACTTTCAATATTGAAATTATTTTGAAGAATAGATTTCTGAATTTGTTCTGTCATACTAATTAGTAAGTAACATATTCTTCAATACACTGTTCAACTATGAACAATAAAAAGCAGATTTTAGCTGAAATCAGACAATGTTTTTAGTACTTTCCTGATGTTTAGAGTCCGAGGTACTATTAATTTCAATCTTAACTCTGTAGACATTTTAACATTGGCATAGTCTGTTGAAGGATATTTTATGATCAAAATAATACAAATTACTATTTCTTTACTCCTTAAACTGCTGTTTCTGAATGATTATTAAGCATAGTCTTTATGCAACTAGTCTTTATGCAAAGTTTTAAAAGGGAAAAACTAAATTGACAAATAATTTTTGACACAAACCTCACTTGAATTCATAGAAAAAAGTTAGGCACTAGTTTTCATTGATTACTGTAAGTATTGATTCTTTTTTTTTTCTTTTTTCTGAACAAAGACCATTTTCAGATAATAAGATATTTTACCTGGAAGCAAATTGAAAAATATATAACACAGATTCAACTGACTTAAGTTAGAAGCAAGGAATGTTTTATAGTTTTTACAAAACTATGACCCATGAAAAAAGAATATTGCACTATTAATCTGTACATTATTAAACACTTTCTTCTTTGCTATAAATGAAAATAATGCTCGGTCATAAGGCAGGGTACTAATTTAAGTTGTCCTTTTCATGACAGTATGGACTTGCATGGTGCTCAGATTCCCTATCCTAACAAAAGCAGATCTAAATCTGTTTGTGGTCTTGAATTAGAATTAGGACAAAGTTCATTTTTCTAAACTTCTATAGGATTCTTCCTCAAGGGTTCAAATCCATCTCACATGACTGATATAATCTAAAGAGGGATGACTTTGTGCTTACCTCTCGGTCAGTAATCTTACAAAGGAGAGAATAAAGAGTCTTCCGGAGATGCCTCTCTAAAGGGGTACTTAGACCTTATGTTACAAGGCAGGACTTGGAATATACGATTCCCACTTGGAAGTCTTGTGTATGCCTTTAACATTGTGGTATTCTGTTCCTGCTATTGTAGGAGTAAGTGGTGGGAAAAATAAAATAGTAGATTCCTTAGTTCTCTTGCTAATCCTGACTAAAACAATATAAAACAAGATTTACTAGAGAAATTCTCCTAGAAAGCAGTTCTAGGACGGGGAAGGAGAAAGGGAGGAAAACCAAATAAAGGTACCAACCCTCCTTGGGACTACAGCAAACCAGCAGGCAGAGCTGATTGGCTGGCTGCAGAGGAAGCAGCGCACACGTGTGAAGCCACGCCCACCTCCAGCAGACTCCAAGGGAACCACAGCAGGGCTAAAAACTGCAGGACGGCATCGTTCACACTTGTGCCCTAACACACGCGCTTACACACATGTGTATTTTCTCTAGTCACTATATACTTTACTCTTGGCTCATTACAGTGTACAACAGATATCCACATGACTCCCTTACAGACACTAAGCTAACCAAATTAAGGCGGCCCCTTCACCATCCATTGCCCACTCCAAGCATAAGGCCTTCAAAGGTAAATCAAGGACAAGGAAACACATTAAAAAAAAAAAAAAAAAAAAAAAAACCTGCACTTGGACCACTAGAAGACCCTACAATAAGCAGAGGCATCCAGAAACCATTCCAGTTACAGCGGGGCTCCTGCGTGTGGGAAGATCTTTGACCCCAGCTCTGTGAAAGCATCGAGGAACAAAGGGCTCCCCGTCTTGGCAGAGCCTGTGGCTGTCATGCTCATCAGGATAACTATTCATTTCCTGCCTTCCTCTCCCTTCTTTTTCCTCTTTGCACATAAAGTGTCTTCTTTTGCTACACTTTGATGGCTAATTCTTCATTGGGTCTGAGTTTAGCATCACAGTGGACTTGGTGGACAACAGAGCGGCGGCCCTGGCTCATCTCCTCTATCCAAAATCTTTAGTTCACTGACCAGAAATCAGAGTGACACTTCTATAACAAAATATAATTTTATATTAGGGGGATTCAATTTTACTAGCTTTGTAATTTAGCTAAGGATCTTTATTGCTTGCAAATTATTGTCCACTAGTCATCTTTACTTAAACAAAACATAATTTCACTATATAAAACTTTAAAAACTATCGCTTTGGCATGCATCAGACGTTGAAAATATATTGAATTTGTCATTGACTCATGAGTACCTAGTCAAATGAATAACATATATCCACAATAAAAATCTTAGGAATAAACGTCATGAAATTCTTTAAAATAGAAATTGACATATCAATGTACTTGTTTTGCTACTTTATATGAATCACAAACATCTGCAGAGAAAACTAGATATGATAATTTATTTTTATATTGTTTAATACAATGTTTTGAAACAAGAAATAATAGTACAAACAAATTTTTGATTTTTTTTTATTTTTCTGTGAGTCATAGCTTAAACACATTAATCATACGTGTAATCAAATTATGTATTTACTGTTATGTTCTCTTTAGTTTCCATTATCTGTCTCACAGCAGGTTCCTTTTGTTGCTTGTATTTTCTGCAGTTTGCATCAGAGTAGTAGCATGCCACACTCTCCCCTGAGCATTTTACTGTTCACTTCAGTTATTGCCAAATGCATCTAATTTTCTAAAATGTAAACAGCTTTGTTTCAGTGTCATCGATATGCACACTAATTAGCCCCTGCAGCCACATGTTATCCTCTTAAACAAGAACTTTGAGTGCTGAAGTTTGATCAAAACTCAGTACTTAGATTCTGGATATAATTTTGCAGCTAAGTGCCTGAATCCTTCATTCATACAGAACACTGTAGTTATCAGTATACACCAGACGGGCCAGTAAACCAGACGTCTTCAGGCTGGGCAGTAAATAGACACACTGTAATGGACAAGCATCCTTGTCCTATTCATAATCAGTATGTTAAAAGTGGAGTTTCTGGAAACTGTGACTCAGAATGTAGCCTCTAATTACAGAAAACTTCTGCTATTTAGCTCAAGTTAATTTTTCATGTTCAGTTCTGGTAATTTGGTGTACTCAGATGTTCTACATTTTTACTTTTTAAACAAGATTCTTTTCTTCTTTTGGTATTGGAAATCAAACTCAAGACCTCACGCTTGCCAGGCAGATGTGCTGCTTAGCCTTACTCCCAGAGATAATTTTAAATTTTAATTTGCCTACATTTTACCAAAACATTAAAGCTCTGTAACATAGACCAAATAAAATTGCTTAGCTTTTGAAAGCTCCAATGTAGAGTAATAGTTTAAAAGAGCAATATGGTAGACACCCTTAAAAACACACTAGTTTTAATATTAAATTTGGTGAAACTCTAAAATATGTCATAAAGAATCTCATCAGTTTCATTTTGAAAATATTACAGCAATCCAGAAGTTTTATATTGTTTTCCTCAAGGTCACAGGATGAAAACAGTAGGTTTCTCCAATAGGGAATGCCTCTATGGCTGTGATTTCTTAAAATCTAAAATTTTCATAGGATAGTAAAAAAGTTTATTAAATATGTACACTATTATAATCCATTAATTAAAATGTGATTACATGGAATCTCATTTCTACTCACAAAGATATTCAAATTAATTAATATTTTAGTAAACTAAAATTAAAAAGTAATGCTAAATTTCATAAGACATCTTCTTATATCATATCAATAGCTTTTTATGGAACTCATAGACTCCTTTCAAAGTTCACATATCTGTAAGATTTTTCTCCTACTACAATAACTGTAATACTTAAAATTATGAACTGAAAAACTCTAAGGGAAAACATCACACTGGTTAAAATCTGTCATACTTCTGAGATAGAATAAATCATTTAACAAGATTAGTCAAAAATTTCAGAAAAAAATCAAAACCACAATTCAGACACTTTGGACACAGTGAGTCAGCCATAGCTGTGCACAAACTGAATAATCCCAGAGAATGATTTTCGGGCTGGTGATACTGTCTCTCTGCCTTTCTTCTCCATGAGCTCGCTATACAAAAGTCAGTTCTTCCATTGTGACCTCCTGGTTGTCAGTTGCTGCCAACTTCATAAAAAACCCAACTGTAGAATGATTTTCTATTAAATGCCAAGAGCTCATTCTTGGGTTTTATGTTTTTCCCAGTCCTCAGTCACTTGGCATGGAAATGTGATCACCAATTAGAGCTCTAATTGGCCATCACTGGATGGGGTTTTTGATCAGGCAACACCTGGACCAAAAGCCTAACAGTGTGGAAGGAATGGTTTACAATTTTCTGCAAAGAATAACCAGATTTTGGGCAAAGAACCAACATAAAAACTGTATTAGAAAATTTTTGTGAATTCTGCAGTAGAAAAATGTATCAGGAAAGTAGAAACTACAATTCAATGAAATTAACAGTTAATTATTTGAGTCACTGAGTAATTTTAAAATTTAGTGATGATGCTTAAGAGACAAAATAAAATTTTAGAGACAACAGCATTGAAATAACCACCAAAATTAAATACACTTTAAATCATGCTAAGTAAGAATTACTATGCAAGCTGAAGGACAGAAAGAAAAAAACAAAAGCAAAATAACCTGCAGTTGAAACTGAAAAAGAAGAACACCTGCAATCTATTGGTCAAAATAACTATCTTAATGAATGCGTAACTAGAGTCTCAGGAAAAAAAGGACTAGAGAGTAACACAGTGGGTGAAATAGCATGTTTTGAAATTTGACTGACAATATCTCAAGAAATTAGAAACTGCATTTATGCTATGACCCATCAGCTCCATTCTGGTGTTTTCCATTACAGATGGAAGCAAAAAACACAATAAAGATTTTTTTCAAATAATTTCCAAAGCAGCTAAATTAATAGCCCCAAATGTAAAATGACCCAAATTTTCAACGCCTGATGAATGAATACTAATTTTAGTATAATTCATTTCATCCCACACCTGGTCTAGAGAAAATATGTTCTAATTGTATTTCCCTATCCTTTCTAATCTTTGATTGAATCTTTTCTTCAAAGTAGTGAGAAAATCTATTCAAATGTAAATAAATATGTACATTTCTCACTGAATATTCTCCATTTCATTTTCTCTTTCTAACACTGTGAAAACCTTACATTCTGTGATAAGAGTATGATAGTTTAGGAGTTAACACTGTGATCACCACTCTGAATAAATCCCCTATTCTTTGCTCCTTGTGGATAAAGCTTTAAGATATAATAAAGACAGCCCTTGTAATATGCATCTCATTTGCAAGACAATAAATTGATTAATGGGAGTTATTACCATTCAGTGTTTACAAATACCACTTGTTTTCACTAATGGCTTACCTATTTTGGTAAACATAAAGAACTTTAAATTTGACACAATATTATTTTATTCATCTTCTATAAACACTCTTCCAAATTATCCAGTGCCTTGTGTCCGGTGAGCCTCACCCTTTAGTGGCTGTGTGAAGACATTGCTCCTTTTGTCTTCCAGTTTGTTAAGGTTGACAGCTGTTTATTCTGCTGGCCTCATCACTCAGGTAGTCAAGGTTGGAGTCTTCAAATCTCTGTCCATTATGTACCCACATCACCCTTCTCTCTGTTTTACAGTATGTTCTGTTTCTTCCTTTCATAAAGACACATGAAATTGTGTTTAGAGACAATCACATAATCTAGTATAATCCATTTTGAGATGCTTAATTGTATCTTTTTTGATACATTTTTGCATACCACAATAAGAACCAATTTTATCAAAAATGCAAATGCACACATTTATAAATGCATATTAAAATGTCCAGATTTTGCCTTTCACCCCCAAAAGACATTTTCTATTATCTTCAAAATATTTTGAAAATAAATACACAGTACTATTAAAGCTTATCATGTGTAGGGCCTGAGATGTAGCTCAGCTGCACAGCACCTGTCTGACAAGCATGAACTGATGAGTTCAATTCCTGGTACCAAAAAATAACAAAAACAAAACATTGTTTTACTTTGATTTTGCTGTGTGTCCTATGGCCGGTTAAATCCTTCCTCAACCTCTGCCATATACTAGGGTTATTTTGGCCTAGCTTGTAGCTGCAGACACACAGGTAACATGGAACCAAGCATTTAAAAAATAGTAAGTATTTAGAAAGTTTTAGGCTAAATAAAATAATAATTCTGAATGTATAATGTATATCAATTCTCTGCAGATTGTATTTATTAGATTTATCCCACAACACTTTCATTGTGTGTTAACAGTGCGATTTGGACCCAATTTTTGTTTCTTCTATGCTCAGGTATCCATGCTGTTGCAAAATAAGTCAATAAATTCCACCTGAGCCACAAGCACTTGATGCTCTTACTAGGCTCATGCAGCTGCTGCTGGCCATGTGTTTTCAGAGGGGCAACACTGCCCTGTTCATAAGTGTTACACTCTCTGAACTTTTTACCTTCCATTGAAACAAATTATGTCATCTGACAAAGTCTGCAGACAATGTCCAAAGCATGGTCAGAGGGATACATGTATCCTTGTGCATTGTTACACTAATCTCCCACATTCCTCATTTTAATGCATTTTATATGATGTGTTTCATCTCCTACCAAGCATTAGAGCAATCCCAATTCATTTACAGGAAAAATTTTCTAACTTGCAAACATTCAGTATCGTAGTGATGCAACTTCATACCTGTAACTTTGCTGCATTGTCTAAAGCTAAACAGAGATGTCTGTCTACATTTTGAAAATCCAAAAATTAGCTAAATGAAATATTTCAAAACATAGTACCCTCACTAAACAAGTGAGTCTTAGTTTCTTGAACACTGAACAGGAAAGAAACTGGTAAGGGTAGATACACATTTTTGTTGTTGTTTTAGGTGAAGGAGACCTCAGAGTGCAGAAGTTCTTAAATACTGTGCATGTTGTCTTTGAGTCTGACCCAGTAATTGCTTACTAAATATCCTCCTCAAAATTCACTGCTCGTTTACTATTTTCCAGCATAGTAACCTGTAATCCAAGCTAAACTACTGCTGTTAAATAATGTATTGTTTTATTTATTCTTCTAAGGATTTGTTAATTCTATATTAATGGATAGAATACAGAGATGATAGTTTGCATGAAATATTATGAATGAAAGAGTCATCAAAATATGCGTGCAGTAAGTTGAAAAACAACGTGATTCTGAAGAATAAACTCAACTTGTAACTTCATTCACAATATAGATGCATAAGGAATGATGATGATGGTGATGCTTACAAAGTATACGGATTTTATAGAGTCATATTAAGCACTGTGAAATCCATCACAAGACTACAGAATAGACAGGAAAATTCCTTTCTACAATTTCAGACATTGAAATAACAGTTTTGCACCCAAAAGCCCAGATTAACAAACAAATCTGAATTAATTCCCCAGAGGCAGGAAATAGGAAAGATTTTGTAACTTCTATTTTGTGTAACATGTTGTCTAGGTAGAACAGATAATCAACAAATAATTTGTGCACAAAAAAAATGAAATCTGGGCAAAAAAGATCATCCGCAAATATTTTTGCATGATTAAATGTATTTTAAATAATTAAAAATAAACATGCCAAATGATTTAAATCAATGCTTAAGTGTATAAATATATTGAACTGAAATGTTAGAACATTACTGTAGGTAATTTTTAAAATGAAGTTGGTGCATTTATGGATGAGAGAATTTAGGTTGCTAGGAAACTACTACAAAAACAGGCCATTTCCTTAACTAGATTAAAATATTTTATATGGATCCTAGGATGAAATCATTTTTAAATGCTCTGATAACTTTCACTAACTAATCATTTTACCCTGAGTCAGGTAAATTGTCCAAAAGCATATTATAGTAAAGCATGATTCTCGTTTTCCTTTGTAGTAGTTTAAAGAAAGAACAATTAAATATTTGTTAGGTATGGTGGAGTCATGTGTAAGTACACTTAATATTTATAGTTCAAATTCTTTTTTATTTGTCTTTCTACATATAAACACATATAAAAAGAGACACTAAAGTGCAAATTTTTCCAATGTGGCCTCATTATTCTTATGAATGAGATACATAATTAATGATAATTCTTAAAGAAATGAATGCCAAAAAAGCAACAGAAGAATATAAACACAACTGTTGAGAATGACTTTAAAATCTTGATAGTTAGATAATCAGCAGAAGAACATGCAAGCTGCAGCACTTCATGGAAGATGAAGCTGCACCCTGTATGTAAGGTAGAGCATTTAGAAAGTTCTGTGACCTGGAAATTATAAATCTTTGGAACATCATCCCTTAAAGTAATTTTAATGTGCAAATGTTATGCAGCACTGAAGGTAAATTGGTTTCACACTAGAAAATTATGCAAACAGTAGCTTTAAATAAGATACACAGAAATAAGGATGAGTGAACAACTGTGGAACAAAGAGAATTCCTTGTTAGCCCACAGAGTCAGAAGTTTGATTTTCTACGGAAATATGAAGGAGACGTTCTGTGTAGCAGTGATCAGCAAAGAATTTAGCAGACAGTTTTGAACAACTTCTATTCACAGTGGGAAATGAAACAGGCTACAGGTAAGTAAGAGATTATCAAGTTAGGTATGTCAAGAGAAGACAAAAATTATATATGAAGAGCTTAACCATTAAAGGAAATCGAACAGAAACTCATATCAGAAGTCTGAAAATAACTAGCCTTGAGACCATAAGAAATTATAGAACTTTGAATGTCTCTATTTTCACAGCTGAAAAAAAAAAAAAAGAGGTTCATTCCTCACACCTAAAAAAACTGATGAAAATATCTGTCAGTGGATGAAAACTGTAGAATAAGATGCAATGCATGCTGTGATAAGAAAGAGAGCTGCTTTTCCAAAGTCCTATTTTACTTTAGAGAATGCTTTTGACACAAGGGTTCAATTCAGAACTGAAGTGTCTTTGAGACTGAAAGACACAGATGTCAGAGCAGATGAATTTTATTTTCATGCAGAAATAGTACTTTGTGAATTATACAATTGGGATTTTTCATCACTATCATTATTTTTATTAGTTCTATTTTTCTACTAAGAACTGTAATTTATGAGCACTGGGACTTCAAGAATGTTTTAAAATCAGGCTGAGAATTTTACATGGATTAGAAAATGAGGGGTATTTCTTCTCTAGTATATATGTGTAGACAAAATCAAAGTTATGAAAACATATCTCTGACAAAAACCTGTTGTGTTATGATAAAATTTTCATTAAATTATTTCCTAGAATTAAGAAGTGTGTGGCTATATTTCATAAATCAAATGTTGGCCTAACTTTTAAATATTTTTAAAATTTGAACTGTGCCCTTATTTACTTCTACATTTCCCTAATCCATATGAAACAATATTACTTGAATATTTGCAACATAATATTTTTCAAAGAAATGTTCCAATTCAAAATATAAAATACTGTTGAGCACAAAATTTCAACCATCTGTAATCTTCTTTCTGAATGTCAGTCATCAGAGATATCATAGTGAACCTGAATTTTAAGGGTAATTATTTCAAATTCTCCTCCATTTCTGTGTCTACAGAGGGAACAGTAATATTCTTGGCACCTGATATATTTTATTCTGCTAACCCTAACCTTTACAGTGTTCTAAGAAATTAAAGGAGTTTAAAAGAAAATCTCATTATAAACCATGGGCACAGTCTAGGTTTTGTTTTTTCACATTATTTATCTATCCATTTGTTTAACCTTATCTGTCCCATATTATCTGGATAAATAGAATTGGAATGTTATATTGTGGTATGAGAAACATATGTAACAGCTACAAAGCACAATACCCCACTTTTCTTTAATAATGTTGGTTCTAAAATATTCACCATATTCAATTTTTTGAGTGTAATGTATGTATGTAACACAAACACACCAGGAAAGAAAATTGTAATTAAATATTTAGTAAACTTCATTTTCTTCTTAGATTTCCCCTCAATTAGCTTCTATTCTACTATAACTTAATGGCATTCAAATTTAATTCCCTATCTTATCTATACATTTTTGTACAGAGAACATTGTCATAGCCACATAGGGGAGTGTATATTAGCATTCAATGAACATTTTTTCATATAAGGAATACAGAAAAATAATTTGTAAACCACTGCATAACATAAGGGCAAGAAGGTACATCTATACCATGAAATGTATTTTGAATGTCAAACATGAGAAGGATTCTTAACACTAATATTTAGAGTGATCAAAGAGGTCTGTTGCTCTCTCAAGCTCCCTCAATGTTAAAAAAAATGCTTTACTATAATGTTAAATATATGCCACATAAAAGTCAGAGATTAAAATAATGAATTTTAAAACAATGACATTTTATCGATAGAAATTGAAATGCAGTAATACAAAATGCTTAAAAACCGAAGTTGCCAGAGTTCTTCAAATTTGGAATTCTTGTTTATACATAAAGAGAACCTTCGGGGCTAAGACTAAAGTTTAAACCTAAAATTCATATATGATTCTCATAAACATAACTTGTGGGTAATTATACACAGTAATGGTAGTATTTCTTTGTTTTTACAAGGGTTTGATGTGTGAAGTCAGGTGTGAAATCTCTACTTGTGGAGCGGTATCAGTTTCTAAGACATTTACACTTTGACAGTATTTTGAATTTAAGATTTTCACACTAGGGGGTACCCAAAATACATGAAGAAAAGGTGACAGTCACAGAAAAAAAGAGGGGTGGACTTTTTAGAGAAGATAAAGGGGGTTAGGGTTAGTGGAGATCTTGAAATATAGGAAAGAGCATAATGGATATATATATAATATCTATCTATATATAATATCTATATATATAATATGTATATTATATATATATATATATAAAATCATTCTCAAAAGGAATGCAAACTCCTATACACATTAAATATATGCTAATGAGAAGAAAGCCGAATTAAAGACACCTAGATGCTAGAAAGAGATAAAGATATAAAATATCAATATTAATATAATTAAAGCTACAATTAAAGCTATTAATATAATTAAACCTATATGAATTTCAGATAACACTGATTTCAAAAATATAGATTTTCAGGCATATAGAAAGGTACATTTATCAGACACACAAATATTCAAATTTCCAAGAATATGTATATTTTTAAATACATACATGAAGCAAAATTTATAGACTTTAAAGAAGAAATAAGAAAATCCACAATTTAAACAGTGGTCTCGATTTTCCTGGCAGTAAATGGTAGGTTAAATAAGCAGAAAGTCCCTGTAGCCATGCATAACCTGAACATTACAGGGAATGTTATCTGACTGACTTTCATAGAATTCTCTCTCTAGAGTCAGAAACATGCACATTCTGTTCAAAGTAACATAAAAGAGCTAGCCAGATAAACCACAATATGAGATATAAACTCACACAAACACCTTTAAAAACTAGAAATCACACAAAATATATCCTCAGTTTGCAATTTAATTGAAAATGGAAGTCAAAAACAGAAAATGGAAATTTCCTGAAATGTGTGTAAATTAAGCATTATGATTTTAAATAATGTATAGGCTAAGGACGTTTCCAGAGAAGTTAAAGATATTTTACACTCAATGAAAAGTCAGCCTTTTGCAGTTTTAGAAATACAGAAAATAAAAAGTGTAAAAGAATGTATAAGATTTAATGCATTTATTCAAAAAGAAGAAAGAATTCTAACACATACTAGCGTGTTAAATTAAATCACTATAGGGAAATTATGTAAATATAAAACTGTAAAAAGACAACAAAAACTAGAACAGAAATCAATGAAATTGAATTTAGGAAATAGAGAAATCAATAAAAATAATCACTGGTTCATTAAAAAGATAAATAAAATCTACAAAAATCTAACCCAAATAATCAAGAAAAAAATGAGGGGAGTAGACAGTCATCTCTATCACCTAAAAGACATTAAAATGAACAGGAATGAATACTTTGAGCAGCCCTGTCTATAAATTTGATAATTGAGAACTTATGAATCTATCATTATAAGCATAAACAAACACACAAAATTCACATAAGAAGAAACAGCAATCCTTCATCTATCAAATTAATTAAATTCCCAACAAGAGGCCATCAGAAAAGTAACAGATCACAACTTTGCTTGAGATTTCTCCCAGAGTAGTAAACAAGAACTAATTCCATTTCTACACCATTTCTTTCTAGAATATGGAGGGAAAGGATACTAGCAAATGAATGTCTTGATGCTTTCACTATTTTAATAATATAACTAGAAATAATATTAAAAATAAAAAATCAGTATGTATTTCATGAATAATGAGGCAGGATTTATCATCATATTACATCATATAAACATTCAAAGGATTCCAATGTTCAATAGATAATCGAATCTGAAATACTGTTATGTTAACAGAGAAAAAATTACATCACATAATGCATAGAAAAAAAGATGAGCAAACTCAACCATTTATAATATTAAACATCTCAAAAATAGAATAGAAAAAAATACCCCCAACTTGATTTTATCTAAAAAAGACAACTTGTATTGTTATACTTGGTTTCTAGCAGGTTCCTTGTAAGAATGTCAGTGCTCATTACTGCTACTTAGCATCATAATGAAGTTTTTGCATAGAACAATAAAATAAATATAATAAAAGGAATGTATTGATTATATAAGAAGAAATAAAAAGTTCTTTATTTGAATGTGACATGCATATCTTGCATAAAATTCACATAATGTACAAAAATTGGCTGAAATAATCATAATATTAAAGGTTACACATTATCTAAAATAAAAGTCAGTTGATCTCATGTTTATCAGTAATAGTAATTAGATTAAATTTAAATGTCACTTATACATATCAAGATGAAATATTTAGGTAGAAATCTAATTATTTATGTACAAGATTTTTATAAAAAAACTATCAAAGAAAAATAAGTACAGAATAAGTAATTAAGTACAGAAGTAATCTGTGTTTAGATTAGAAAGTTTAATATTTTGAGCTATAAATTCTTCCCAACTTGATTTATAGATTAAATACAATTTTGATATAAATCCAAGCACACTATATTTTAGGTAACAACTTGACTTCAATATTTCTATGGAAACATAAATATGCAGAATAATTAACAAAACAAAACTTAGCTTGAACAGCAAATTAGAAATGTTGGCACTCTCTCTAATTTCTAAACACATAACATGTCAATGATCAAGACAGTGTGGTTTCAAAAAAAAAAAAAAAACAGAGATCAAAGGAATTTAATAGTTCACAAATAAGCTCAAACCAACATGATTAGCTCATTCTCGAAAATGTGCAGATAGCTCTCTGGAGAATAAATTACTTCATGAAAAGTGCTAGAAAAATTGGATAAACTTATGTGAAGAAGTAACATATGTAAATTAATAAAAATTATCAAGAAGAAAGACCATAGACATGTACTTAAAATGTAAGGTCATAAAGTAGATTGAAAATAACAAAGAAGGAAATGTAAGTGATCATAGATTTTGTGATGAATTTAAGATAACATCCACAAAATGTGACATAGAATAAACAATGGATTTTTTAAAAAAAAATGTTTAAAAGTTCGCTTTTAAAAATGTATATATATATATATATATATATATATATATAAATGTATATATATATATGTATATATGTATATGAAGGAGAAAGTCAAAGACTTATATTAAAAATATATAAAGAACACATGAAAAATGAATAAGGAGCTAAAATACAACCTAAAAAATACTGAGCAGAAGAGTTGAAGACACACAACAATAAAGAATACACAGAGATTGCATGACATATAATCATATGAATAGATATTAAATATCATTTGTCACTAGGAACTCCAAATTAAAATTAACAAAGTACTACTGTACATCTATTACAATTTCTGAATTCTAAGAAATGGATACTAGAAATCCTGGTGAGAAAGAATAGCAACAGAACTTGCACCGGGTGGAAGTGCAAAGCATTCTGTTACTTTGTAGCACATTTCAAGAGTGTCTTTTAAAGTGAAATAAAATCTTATTGTATCAAAAATTCAACCATGTGGCCTCTAGGTACTTTCCAAAATGATCCAAAAATGTATATTCACATAAAAACCTGCACATGAATATTCATAGAAGCTTTATTTGTAATCAGCAAATGTTCAAAACACTCAAAATGTTCTTCTGTAAGTGAATAAACTAATACAATGTGATGCAATTCCATAGAAATCTGTTGCACAACACAAAGTCATAGATGAGTGTTAAATTTATACTGGTGAATAAAAAACATCTATGAAAGGTATACAGTGTACTTTCCCATTTATATAACCATAAGGAGAGCAAACTTCTAAACAAATCTTTATTTCAAGAGTTCAGGAAAGAAGGTGTAGCATATGAAACACAAAGGATATTTTAATGATGAAATTATTATTTTGACATTGTACTGGTAGATAAACAACACTATACATACGTCAAAATCTATGCAAGTTTATAGTACAAATAATACACTAATAGTTTTCAGGTGCATAAAGGATCTATGAGTTGAATGAACCACATGCTAAAAGAAACTTCTTATTAATAAATGGATGAAAATACCTAAGTGAGAAATTATATGACAAGAAACACTGAAAATATGTGGTGTATAAGATTAACAACAAAAATAAAACTTTGATAAAGCCTCCTGCATGAAAGTCTGGCTGAACAACATTTAATATCACACATACCCACTTGCATTGAGCAATCTTCTAAATTAGTGTGGATGTAGGGAGGTAGCTTTCTCAGTGCTGGCATAAACGGTCATATACCAAACAAAGAAGACTATAGTTAATGAGCCATGTAGTAAAGGGTATTTGGAGACATTAGAATGAACTCACACTTAGCTTACTATAAGTCACATGAAACATCTATTGACATAAATTATAGACACATGGGTTGAGAGACACACACATTGGTTTCCTGCTCCTTCCAGAGAAGAAATATATCAGTGTCCAAAAGTACATTTAGCATCCTGATATTTATTTATAAGATAAAGGGAAATAAGACTTTTTGGAGATATTGCAGATTCCAGAACTGGGTCTAAAATAAATTTAAGATGAGCTTGGAGTTTTCAATGGCAGACTGAAAAACATACAATGCATACAATGAAACATACAGAAGACATATAAATATACAACTGTAGTGAGGACAGGTATGGGACTATAGAAGCTTTATAAAGTAATATTGGAATATAAATCTAAGTAACTAATGAATGTCTGTCTATATAAGCAGTTGTTTATATATGTGAATCTGGACATACCTCTCATGCAGACAGTCCAACTATCCCACATATAAAGGCTTTCCTTGAGACAGTGAGCTTAATTGTGCACTGTTTAATGTGGACAAGAGCTGCATTAAGAGGCTGGGTAAAAAAAAAAAAATTACAGTGAGGGAACTTGACCAACTTCCTCAAGATGGTCCAGGTGAACATCAACAGTGGTGAGTCATTCAGACAGTAGAGCCCTGGGACACAGAATGGAAAGTACAGTGCTTCGCCTCTGTGGTCTTCCCTAAAACACACATCTCCTGTCTAATCACAAGAAGATGACAGTCAGACAAAGGCCATAGAAGGGATTTTCTTCAAAGAACCGATCCATAATCCTCAGCACTGTCAAGAACACTAAAAAAGATGGCTGAGGAACTCTCACACCAATGCGACTCTAAGGGAATGAAAAATATGCTGAGTTAAAAGGTTTTGAAAAGATTTGGACTATTTAAAAAGAATTGACATTGAAACATTAATTGGGAAATGTACCCTATTTATGTAAGATGTTGACAGAAAAAACTGGGTATGACTCTACACACTGGTGATTTTTGTATTATCTTAGTAATTTAAAATGTATTTTTCAATGATTATTTCAGTAGTAGAGCAGAAAAACACTGAGACTCTCAAGAACAGACCTGAAATGAGATCTTGAATATCAAAATGGAAACAGACCTGACGTGGCAGAGTAAGTGATAGGGAATCAAGACTATTGGGGAGAGAAAGAGAGAGAGAGATACACACAGAAACAGGGAGTTCAGTGTCTACTTAAGAATAAAAATATAAAATTCAGAAGGAGAAACTTTTAGAAGTACGCTTTTCCATAACAAATTTGAAACCATTGGTGTAAATATTTAGAAGATTGTCCATACAACCTGTATAGAAATGCATTATATCTAACATGTGCGATCATTCTATATGTAAGTTCCACATTACATATAAAACCTATAGCTATTTAAAATTCATGAAAACTGTTTGTAAGGAGATGAAACTTGCTCTTTCAAGAATCCCAAATATTGATTATACAAAAGAAAGCTAAATTCCGTGGAATCCCTTGCATACTCTATAAGGAGACAGAAATCTTGAAACATAAGAGAGGAAAAAAATCATTGAAGCCAAAAGAGGAAACAAGAGTTTGACGGTGAGATTTGATGGTGTGCTTAACTTCAGAAAACCACAGAAAGATGAAAGGAGAGGAAAGATCACTGAACTTTTTCAATTAGGAAGTTACTGGTGAACTTCAAAAGAGAGATTTCAGTTTGGGAGTCAGTTTTAAGTAAGTGAGGTAGGAAAGTGTGGTGAACTGTATGTTACTTGTAGAGCACTAGAGCAAGTATTTCAGATTTCTGCTAGGGTCCTGGCTCTGCCATGTGCTAATGGTATCGCAAAATGCACGTCACTTTATAGGCCTCAGCCTAATTTGCTAAATACTAAATAAAAATAATAATGTATATCTCATCAGGTACTCTAAGCACTAAATATTTATCACATGATTTTCAGCCGGGCACATAGTAGTTAAGTGCTCTATAATTGTTACACGTTTAAAATATTGACAGCAGAAGATGAAAAGAATTACTGATGGTCATTTGTAATTGTCAATCACAGCAAACATCGTATGGACTGGATAATGGATTGGGAGACACATAATTTATATAAATTACACTTGGAAATAAAATATTTAGGTGACAATAATGATTATGTTATAGGTGAAACCACTGAAAGCTAAAAATAAAGGAACATAAATAGCTGAATTGGAAGATTAGAAAGCTAAGGGTAGAGTAATATTGTTAATAATAAATAGATGCGTAGTTTACATTATGTAATAACTCTTTGCCCACATGGTGCAAAAACTATTGTGTCTAATGATTCTGATTGTTGGGTTGAATATTGACAAGAGAATCAATGATGGCCGTGGTGATTTTTCTTGATGAAGTATAATAGGATGCTATGCTATAGACCAAAATTATTTTAGCTCACTATATCATTTTAAGGCCATAATTAACAGTGTAGACAGTGGAAAAACAGGGAAGAGAACCCAAGTGTGGAAAATGACTTTAGATTTATTTTATTCTTCATAATTAAAGGACTTTGTCCCATATTACTTGATTATTGTTTGGTTTTACACAAATTGGGCACTCTTGTCTCCTTCGTTTTAATTTATAAGTCAGGCTGTATAAACAATATGTGGCTAAGTATGAACTTGAAAAAAAGTCAGACTTTTTGAGAGAGTTAGTAGGGCAGACTGTTAAAAAAATATGGAACGGTAAGCACAATAAGTAGCCACCCACACTGGCGCATGACTGTGATCCCTACTCTTTGCAAGGCTGAGGCAGTAAGATCTTAAATGCAACTAGGCCTGGGCAACTTAGAGATCTAGAAAGATTCTACCTCAAAAGTAAATTAAATAAAAGTAAATTAAATTCCTAACTTTGGAAAGAAAAGAAATTTAAGGAATTCAATTAAGTAACAGGTCACAATGTAAATCACACATTAATTGTAATTACTTATGTGTATGGGTATACATGTGTGTATACACACAGGCTAGATTAAGTATCATTTTATGAAAAATGAATAAAATAGCTAATTGTTTGAAATTTTTTCCAGTTTTGTTTCGTTTTGATGATTGTGTTTGTATCGCCTCTGCTTACTCAGAAATTACTATAATGATGATTAACTTAATAACATGGGAATATTTACTTATAACGTGTGTGTGTGTGGGCATGTGGCATGTTATCCATGAGGAAAAAAATACACTGCATAAATTATTGGAAGATAACGGAAAGTGATGGACGACACAGGACAGCAAATGGACAGACTGGACAGCAGTCCAGCAAAGTATGGAGAGCCCATCATCTCAGCAGAGAACTGTACAGGGTCAGGATTTGGCAGATTAAGTGGAAAGAGAGATGAAGTTGAAATGAAATAAGTTCAAACTAGTACCTACGCTTTCCTTTTCCTGTAACCTTTTGAAGTATGTAAGTGAGAGAAAAAAATCACATCATATTGCTTTTAAAGCTACAGTAGTCATCGGAAAGAGAAAACATCTAAAAAAAGAGAAGAACTGGGTTAAGGGATAGAAGAAAGCAACAACACTGCAATTTAAAAAAAAAAAAAAAAAAAAAAAAAAAAACCTCTTACAAAAAAATCAATAAAGTAGAAGACAAAGATGTAAAGATCATCATACAAAACCAGAAACCACATACAAAAATTCCAACAGAGGAAAGAAGCACACCACCAGAGAATGAGTAAAAGCAAATGTCCCATGCCAGGACTGGATACGGAGGCTCCCTTTTGAAAGGGGATTTCACCATGTAGCCTGTAAACCACAGAAGACTCATCTTAGTTCATTGGTATGAAATTGAACTAAAATTAGAGTGTAAGAAAATTCAGAGTATTGTCATGCAAAATCCATACCACTCATAGAGAAGGAGCAAGCACACTGTCGTTCATATTTGTCTTACCAACTCTATTGGAAGCTCAAATATGAAAGAAAAACACCTTCACAATACTGAGAAAAATTTTCCAAGGAAGAATTAAGTACGTAGGTGAGAACTACAAAGTAGGTGAGGAAATGAAAGGGAAGTTTTCAAGCAAAGAGTGCTTTATAAAATTATCCCTCCCCACACACTTTGTGTTAGAAGGCAACTGAAACTGTGTACTACATTTTAGACTTTAGTCATAATTAAAGACCATTTCAGATATAAAGCTTGCATATTTATATCTACTTTTATGAATTTTGTTTATTTAATCATGCTAAAGATTGATTCCATCTGAAACCAGCTAACTATTATTAAGCTTATGTCGAGCTTAATTTGCCATTTGGAAAATACAATAGTTACTGAGGCATCTGCAGAAATGTCTACAGGGAATATAATATTCTTCTTATTTTTTCTTCCTATCCTTTATTTTCCTCTTTGTATTAAATCACGGGTCTAACTATTTTAGTATTCTTTTTATTTTTGTTCCAGTGCACAGGGTTAACTTCCAACTTTCTGAAGAATTTCCACTTGTTGTGGTAAAAGTGGTGAACTTTAATATGTGATCCATGAAATCTGTAGAGCAAATAGTTTCAAGTAAATGTGAGGATCTCAACAATTCTTAACATTTTATATAATCAGTATGTAAATTACTATGACTTTCAAGTGAGTGTAACTAAAGAGTCAAGAAATTTCTGGGGAATCTGACGTTATATAAGTGATACAGTTAATTTCAAGAAATACAGTCAAGAAATTTCTGGGGAATCTGACGTAATATAAGTGATACAGTTAATTTCACCAGTGTGAGTGGAACACTGAGAGGGGATGAGAGTGCTTGCTCCATAAGAAATTTTTAGTGAAAAATATCATTTGGCATAAAAGAAATTTTCGGTTATTTGTAGTGTATCAATTGCAATGTTTGACTCATATGTGTTGATCTAATATTTATTTGACCATGAAAGAAATATTTTTGACATATATGATTAACGTATATGTTACTTATAATATGTACAAATATACTTCCTTAATGATAAACATGCAGAGAAATGAGAAAATTATGATGTAATACTAATAGTCAAAATTACCTAGATCAATTCCAAACAACTTTATAATGCTAATATTTGAATAAAGGACAATGATTCTATTGTAAATAAAAATACACAAACACTACAAATATTGAAATAGTAAGCCTAGTGATTTACTTAGCATAAAAGATATCCCGTATTTCCAATATACGAGCATCAAAAATCTTTTCCTAGCAATGTAAACTTTGAAGATTCCCATTGTATCTAAAGTATTTCCTAGTAGTTTTTCTTCACACATGTTTCCTTTTGCATTTGTAAATTAATTGCTTTTCGTGTAGACAATTGCTCCTAATGTCTGCATGGAGCTATGGAATAAATTCCTATGCTGAAATCCTAATTTCTAGTACCTCAGACTGTGACTGTGTTTGGAGCAGTGTATTTAAAGGTGAGGAAGTTCACAAGAAGCCACACTCACAGGTCCACTACTAATCGAACTGATGTTCTTGTAAGCAGAGAAATGAGAACACAAGCAAACACAGGAGGACCACGTGAAAACAGTAAATACGGCCGCCTACAAGCCAGCTAGAATGGCCCCTATCAGGGCACTCACTCTGTTACAGTGGTCTAACAAAAATAAAGGATAGTAGTGAAAAAATTAAAGATGAAGACATTAAGGAAATGATTTTTGTTGTCATGAACTAAGGCCTGCACATTTCACGTTTTTGCTTAGCATCATAAGCATGTGGTTTGAAATGACCTGCCACTCGACTTCTCTTTGCAGTACCATAGAATTTGTTGACTAACTGTATGTAGAGGCAGTTATACTACCTAGCAAAATGCAAATGTAAAATGCAACGGAATGGCTTCTGACAAGAATCGTTGTGTTTGTAGAAAGCGCTCTTGTGTATCAGCCTTCTTCAGGAGGTTATTCATCCTTCCAGAGAGAACCACGTTGCTTGAGGAAAACCACAGAGTATCACTGTTTTTCTGCTTGACATGAGCTTTTTTTAAAAAATTTTATAGAAGTGGTTTATAAAACATGTTATACTGAAAGCTGTTTAAACTGCCTATCAAAACATGGTTCCATGGCTGAAACAAAAGCAACTTTGGGGAAAGGATTGGAGAAAAGTACCTGCACTAGTCATCCCTGACCGGAAGGAAAAGGGAGTCCGCAACTGAGTGACACCAAAGAAAGGGTGAGAGATGCAGATTCCCAGGGACCCTGCCACCGCATCCACACAGGCCGGGTATTGGAAAGTGAGCATTTATGAAGCAATAATGCTGAATAAATACTGTCTGTGGGATATGGATTTCAACTCTATTTTCTCATATGTAAACTTTTATCTTCACACCCTTGCATGTTCAATATTTTCATAGATGTTTTATAAGTACAGCAAGATGCTGTCCACATCTTTTGCAAGAACCTATAAAAAATCTATTCTTACAGTGTCAGTGTTTCAGTAGTTACTCGTCTGGTCACAATACTGAGAAAATATATTACTTTATAATCAGTCCATCCCTTTTTGTGTGATGTCCAGTTTTGGTGTACAATCTACTTGAAAGCAAAGTAAATACAAATTAATAATGTACCAAAAATCTCATATTTCTCAGCAGCTTACATCGAATCAAAAAAGTTGTTTACCAGATGACTGTAAAGGAATTCTTGCAGATGAGACAGGAAAGAGATAATGCTGAGCTCAGGTTTAAGAACCCTGTGTTTACAAATTGAAATATACCTCAGTAAAATAAGTGGACCAGGTGCCTGATTTTGCACTTGTGTTTCTTTTAGGCTCTAGTCATTGGTTTTAACTTTCTGAAGGCCTTGATTTTCCCTTTGTTAAGTAATAAGTGATGATTTGTGAGCATGTTATAAATCTAGCCCAGGCTACTTGATGTGTATTTTCTTTATATATCTCATCAAAGAATCCCTAAATTGTAAGGAACTCTGATAAGCTGTGATCAACATTTTTTCCCATGTTGAAGTTAAAAAAAAAAAAAAAAAAAAAAAAAAAAAAAAACTTTTTTTTTTTTCCTTAAAAACACTTTTCATATAAACACAAGCTAAAATCTTTTCTTTCAAAACAAAAATGATTTGGTGATTTTTAAAACCAATTATCACACACAAGTTCAGTATTAAACAAAAGCATTATTTATTTTAATGCTGTTTTGAGCCCTGAGGCCTCTCTCTTTATAAAGAGGGACAGTTTATTTATGTTTGTAAATGTGTAGTTTGGGGGAAAAATTAATAGTTTAATTAATTTGCATCCTTAACATGAACTAACGCTATGATCAACCACTGTTTTAGAATCCATTACTTACATATTGAATTTGATATTATCACATTCATTTCCATTTTTGGAAAGTGTAGGAAAAACAAACGTGTCTTGGCATACAGTTTAGGAGACAAAAGCCGTTTAATTATACAAAGATAGAGTTCTGGAAGTGTTCTTGTTTATTTCTGGAAAGGAATGGGAAGAGTCAGCATGCTGCTATTGTTCCTGGGCACAGAGAGGGTGTCTTTGTTTTACTCCTCTTTGTCTCTGAATCCTGCGGCGCCATCACAGTGGAGGGTAGTGTCTACCACTTTAAATGATAAGAGTTTCAATAGGCACTTTAGTGGAATTAAGAACAATCTAACACTCTTCCACTGTGATGCCACAGAGTTACCTTCATTCTAGGTTGTCATGTCAGTTAGTTGTACACAATAGGCCTGAGCTTGTCTCAGTGTGTTTCTGAAATAAGAAAACAAAACAAAGCAACTCTATGATGTAGGATTTATCTTGTGTCAGCAGAATGGACCAAAACTGACAAACTGAGAACATAATTATAGCAACTTGCTAGAAACCAGATAATCAAAGGAATCTTGTCTATGAAGCCGTGTGTGTGTGTGTGTGTGTGTGTGTGTGTGTGTGTGTGTGTGTGTGCATGTGTGTGAGTTCTGTTTGTGGTTTTCTTTTTATTGTTGTTGTTAAAATGTCTTCTCTCGGGTGTGTCAGCCTTCACCTCGCCCCTAAGTGACTTTATCAGGGTTATAGCTCTCTTCTTCTCCAAACATGTCTGCCAAGACTTTGAAGCGGGGTCCCCAGTCAGCCAGGTAGTCGTAGTCCTGGTCAGCGTCTGTGGTGAGAGAGTCTATGGAGCTGAGCGACTCTGCCGTGGACCCGTTTCCCTCATAGGCATATGTGGCCAAGGAGTCGTAGGGTGGTGCAGTTGGGTCCCCATCATTGTCCTGCAGCCTTTGATTGATGAAATCCCTTATGTCCGTGTTGTCTTCCACAGGTGGCCTCTGACGTGGTAAACAGAGAGAGTCTGGTTTAATATCCCTGCGAATTTTGTTCTCTTCAATCACTTTTGATTTTCGCAGAGCCCCGATGTCAAAGGCCTGGGTGTCCTCTTCCCCGCCACCCTCATCATCACAGTGGATGACATTGTCTCTGATGTCTTCCTTAGAGGTCATCAGGGTGTCTTTCTTCTTCTGCCTTCGCAGAGCTACATAGAGCACAACTATGGCTGAAACAAGACAGTACAGTAACTTGAGCAGAATGCAGAGAAGTCATTCTGTGTCACCATAAGATTGAGCAGAGCTGACTGAATTGCTTTAATGATCCACTATTATTTGATATATTACCCACCCCCCTACTGGGGACTGAATTTACAACCTGGAGCTTGTTAGGCAGGCACTTGTGCCATGAAGCGAAATTCCTGACTGCATCATACTATTATTTTCAAAGTAAGCATACTGTAAGATTATAACTATGCTGATTTTTTTTTTTTTTTTTTTTTTTTTTTTTTTTTTTTTTTGTACCAGGCATCAGTCTTACAACCTTGTGCTTGCCAGGCAGGCACCTGTGCTGATGAGATTTATCCCCGGCCCCATGCTGCATTTTTCCCTTGTCTAAAGTCATCTTCCTTTTGGAGCTGTAAAAGAAATTCAACAAAGTTATTTTCTGTTTATTTTATCCAAACATTTCTATACAATTTAGATGAAAAAGACTGCTTTTAGTCTTTTTTTTTCCTGGGGAGATTTTTGGTACTAGGGATCTAACTCATGACCTCACTGTCACCAGGCAGGCACTTATACTGCTTAGCTAAATCCCCAGCCCAGAATGCTTTTTAAAAATTATGAAAAGAGAAAATAATGATTGTTCTAATTATACCTAACTGTAAAAATTTATATAATAAAATTGAACATTATATATTGTAAGTACAACAGAAATGTCAGTGATGGCTAATTTTCCACTTGTATTATTTCTCAATTGGATATTAGATATTTCTATTTTTAATTAAATAACCCAAATACTCTGTGAAATAATGAGTTTTAAAAGGAATATATTAGAGAGGAAGATGAAAAAAAAGAAACGGAGGGAAGAAAGAAGGAAAATAAAGTAGAATATAAGGACTATAATTTAATAAATCGTGTCAAAAGATTTCTGATCGTTGTAATTCTGTGTATTTGCTATTGTAACATTTGGTTAACCTCATGGAGCTAGATAATATTTTGAAATAATTGATACACTTTCATTGCTTTACTATTTTATTCCTAGTTGACTCAGTGCTCTCCATTAAGTTGATGGGATTTATTCCTCATTTTTTTATTTTATTTTTAGTGCATATTTGCAGTATACAATGGTCACATTCCTTACAGGGAGCTGATCTGTATACATATCACACATGAATTCTTTTTGCATCCCTTCTCCCATCCCCTCTGCTCTTGGTCTCCTTTCCATCTGCAAAAACTCTGTCTCCTTGTGCCTTTTATCTATCTTTATTTCACACTTTAATTTGTCTATGCTTAGGGTGCTCATTACTCCGAAAGGAAGATGAGCCCAGAGACTAGCAGTAAACTCTGCTCAGCTTTGCTCCATGGTATCTCACTTGCACAGTGATGGAGTTAAGATAAAAGCAGTTTCCTTTGCCCACCATAATTTGTAAGATATCTGTCAGTGGAGTAGAACAGAGAGAAGTCTTGAAAGTAAAAGTGCTCGCGTTCCCTTTTCTTCTCAAGGGAGTTGAGTCAATCCAAAGGAGGAAAGAAAGCTGGACAGCACGTCTATGTAAAAGGCCTTAGAGAAATGTGTGGCACTCTGCCCTTTGCCCAGAGCACAGGGAATCCCAAAACTGAAGAGACCATTGTTTGATTATCCAGAGTGTGTGAGAGATGCCACAGCTCGTGGAGGAATCCTGTGTAGAAAACTTTGCCATTCTTGATGTGTCCAAGGACCACATAAAAGAAACTGCTAGATGGCATTGTTCCCATGTTTCTATTCTCTGTGGGAAGGATGTGAAAATGAAAAGCCTAAGAATTCTGTGTTTGCTAAACAAATTGAAGGACTACAGAAGTTTTATGGTGGACACCATAGGAAGATAAAAACAGACAACAAACAACAGAGTGTGGAAGGAATCTACACTACCTGCAATGGTTAGGGTGCACTTGCACATGTGACTTACTGAGGTAAATGAGTGTACTACAGGAGTCACCACACCAACATCCTGAGCTGGAAGACGGACTGACTCAACATATGAGGGCAAGTAAGCCAAAGATCCAGACCCAGAATTTGCCCGGTCTTGTTACATTTGTAGGGAGTGCTGGGGGTGACCGCTACCACAGAAGGGAAGCAAGTGGGAGCAGGATATTGATTTGATGTAAAACACCCAAATTAAGCACAGCTGTAAATATGCAGATGTTATTTTCACTGTGTCTTTTTGAAGTTTAAAGCATCTAAAAAAAAAAAAACAGATGGTAAGGATGATTCATTATAAATTATAAGGACATCAAGAAGGCTTTGTTCTGTGCTCCAAATATCTCGGTGCAGAATTAATAGCTACTCTATGCAGGGTGAACTGGAACATTCTTGTTCAAGTCAGTGTGACTGTCTGGCTCTGCATAGTCTCCACAGTTATCTGATGTCGTCCTCCTGCTTCCCTTTATAGTGTTTGTTTTTAAAATTCCGTTTTCCATCCTAGAGATAAAGTTAGATGTTGAAAGGTGTCAGAATACTTTTAGTTAGATAATGAGTATGTATACGTTATTGATAACACAATAGTCCTATTCGTTGTACTTTGATTGGAAAGGAAATACTGGCAAAATGCACCCTGTGGACATGGCAGCGAAACCGTGACTGATGGAAAAGCTGAGCAGAGTTGATGGAGGAGAGAAACTCCTAATCTAGTTTTGCATTTACTTGCAGAAAGGCTACAGAATACACTGCCTTCTATCCCTTTTCATTACAGTGATTCTAGATATTTTAGTGCACCCTATTCTGTGAGAGCAAAATAGGATTTTGCAGTGGGATGTGGGGAAAGTAAAATTACTTCTGGCTGGCAGTTTAAACAGAACAAAAAAAAAAAATTGAAGTCCTTTTACACTGTATTTCATTCCTGTCTTTTTTCCAACCTTTGGAATTGGATTTTTGAACTATTTTGCATCAAGTATATATTTTTAAAGATGACATAATCATGTAGTAGATGATCATGTAATAGGCTTTAGTGATTACTGAAATGTAAAATAAACAAAGAAATATTTTTAAGTGCATGATGATTATAAGAATTTCATTGTGCCAAAGACCAAAATGTAAAAATTTCTCTAGGAGTTACGTGAACGTATCCTGTGTTTGATAATGTTATTCACCAATTACAAAATAGGAAATTAATCCATAAAATTTAATTTAGATTTAATTCAAGATCTAGATGATCTTGTATTTAGAGGTGATAGGTCAGTGAAAATGCTTATTTATAAAGTACACTGCAGAATGAAACAGACATGCAAAAAGTAGATTTTTTTCTCAATAAGATTTTGACAGCAGAAAAGTATAAAGCAAAAGTGAAAACACGAGAAAACTCCTATACAGGAGCGAAAGACGAGGAGAGGAGAGGAAAAGATGGAGAAGAGACAAGAGGAGGAGATGGGAGACAGAGAGCGAAAGAAGAGAGAGGACTAATATTTAAACCAACCTAAAAGTATAACAATGCACAGAAGGATTGCGATCAAGGCCCCCGTGCTAAGTCCTACAGGTAGAAAAATCGCTTCCACATTATAAGACAGAATGGTACCATCAGAGTCGCATCGGCAAACTCTGATAGTATTGTGTTCGTGCTGCTTTGGACCAGTAACTGCTGTCTTCTATTACCACAGGCAGGAAATACAACTCTTGCTGCCTGCGACTGTATCCGTTTCTTCGGGTTTCAATTCCAGCTGTGTTGTCTACAAAACAGGACATTTACTATGATATGGTTAACATGAGCATCATTCCAAGGCTTACAGTTGGTATCTGACAAACAGGAAGCTCTTGAGTTAGTAAAATGGATTCTTCAATGATTTAACTTTATGAAAGACATAAAAAGGCAATAAAATGTAATTAAAATATATCTTGAGGAAAGAAGAATCATTAATCTTGACTGATGTAAGAAATAATCTTCAGAAAGAATATATGATGATTTTAAAGACAAGAAGCTATTACATTGCTTTATACTTTTCTGCTGTCAAAATCTTATTGAGAAAAATCTACTTTTTGCATGTTCTCAGACGTATCACTGGAGGAATAACAAAGCATGAATATATAAAGTATTTTACATAAAAAATATGTTCTTTAAAATATATTAATAGTCAGTTGACTGCTTCATATTAAAACATAGCTTTTATATACGCATATAAATAATGTAATCTGGATGTATATTTTTCCATAGATTCCACAAAAGAATATTATATTTGTAAAGAAAAGATGTACAGAGAAAGTATTTGGAAAGAAAACATGCATATAAAACATGTATATATTATTGTTATTATTCCCTAAACAATAAAATTAACAATTATTTATGCAACATTCATATTGCACATAATAGTATAATAATCTAATGATAATTTAAAGATCTAGCAGCCTCTGCATAGATTGTATGCAAACACTGTAACTTTTTAGATAAGACATATGGGTATTTATAGATTTTTGTATCCACAGATGGTAGGAATTTCTGATATGAATCCATCCTGAATAGCTAAGAAAGACTGTATATGCATGTATGAAATTTTCTCGTGTTTTCACTTTTGTAGATCAGAAAATGGAAGGAGCACGGGAAAAAATGATATACTATTTAAAAACAAACTTTCATTAAAATTTGTGCGCAAAATGAATTATAACACCTACTATATTACTGTAATGACACTAATGTAATGACAAAATTAAGTATATGTTTAACTCAGTCAACAGTAATGTTATGAATTTGTTATACTGGCAGACAATAAAAATTATAATTTTATATCTATTCAATCAATATTCCCATTGAAAGTAACAGATGTTTTATTTCATTCCTAATGCAACTTTATTTTTGAGCAGTTAAAATAATTTCTACAAACAATTTGCTGTTTTAAAAATATACAGCATTTAGTATATTACACTCATGCATGATTACAAATTAGGAATAATTTTAAAAATTAGAAAAGTGTGCTACTCAGGACACTGTAGCTTAATATTTCAATCATGTTTTATTATTCTATTTGTACTCTCCAAATTGAACAATCTGAATTTAGGAACCTTGTCTTCATTCATTGCAATAGGAAATACCTTAAGTAGGCGAGAAATCTTATTAGTCCAGTTTTATTTGAGAGTCATCTGTTCATATGATTTTTAAAAAGGCAAGTTTAATTTCATGAAACTTTTTTTCCTGAAATTACTTTTGGGGTAATATTTAAAATGAGACATTTTGTAACCCTGTAAAATATGTAGGGAATATAACATTCCATTGTACACAAAGAAGGCAGATTCTTTAATCAAATAAAGAGTATTATAAAATGAAAAAAAAACAATATGTAATATGATGAGAGCTTGCTTTGTAAGAATAATGTGCTATGGTTACAGACAGGCTGTTTACTAAATAAGAAGCAAGAGATTATATTATTTTCCAATAGATTCACTGAGGGCTAATGCTTATGGTGATAAAAGATGGAAAATGGGGACAGAAGTAATGTTGAAATCATTAATACTTGATTGTTAATATTTGATGATTAGGGAAAGGAACAGAGTTTAAATTTGCAACCCGATGAAAATTATGGACAGAATTTTAGTGTGCTCTTGATTAGAAAAAGCTGGGATTATTTACTTTTTAGTTTTTCAAAAGACAACATAGCCTCAATTTAAAGTTTATTTTCAATGTATTTTTTATTGAGAATTGATAATATGAAATTTATTGGTAGCTAGATAGATGGTTACATCATCCAGTAAAGATAAGCGTCAAATATCTCCTACAAGTATAGACGGAAGGGTCTACATCGGGATAATCATGAAAATGTGTCACGGAGCACAGTGCTTTCTCACAGAAAACTTATTATAACTTTAATCTTTCACTACACAACATTATAAAATCAATCATCTTAATTCTTGTCTCACAGAATATAGAAGTTTAGAGTAGATAAAATGCAAAAAGTCACAGAACTAGCACAGTCACGGCAACTAAGACTCAACAGATCAAAAATATACCTTAGTATAGACATTAAGTTCCCAACATTACAGTGGGTCAGTATATGAATTTTCGGCTTCACAGTGTTGTGGAAGGTTGCCTAAGCCATCACTGCTTCTCTTTTACTGGTACTTAAGATCTTATGTGAGTATTTTATGCTTTTTTTATGAAATAGGCTTTGTATTGAAGACTTTCCTCATCCTTAGGTAAGTGTGTTTTGAACACATTTAAGGGCAAGCAAGCTATGATACTCAGTAGGTTACACATAATAAATATGTTTCAGTTTAAGGTGTTTTAAAATTTTTGATGAGTTGTTACATGGAAGCCATAATCATTGAGCAAGGAGTAGCTGGTTTCTAATGAAGTTTTTTTTTGTTTTTTTTTTTTTTTTTTTTTTTTTTTTTTTTTTAATAGACAGTGGTTTTAAAGAAAATAAATTTAATAGAATTAGTAAAAATAGTGGCAGAAAGTGTAACACAAGTTTTAGAGTAAACACAGTGGCAGAAGTGTTATCTGAAATAACTGTGAGTGCTGCGCATTTTAGACATTGTGTTACAGCATATCAAGGTATAATTCTACCACAAATAGTGTGAAGCTGACATTCTTTAGTATAACTGTACACACGAAGAGTATGCCAGTCAGGTGGTGAGGAATGAGACTGCTGGCCTTTGTCATTCTTATTGCAATGCTCATACTCATAAGCTCTGTTGAGCAGCGTGTTATTCAACCAAAACCATTTCTATATCCTTAACTACTTGTATTTACAAGTAACTTGCATGTAGAACAAATGATATACTTAAAACAAGCCTACATTCTTTAAGAGACTGTCTCTTTCCATAATGAAAGTTTGTATTTCACTAGAGACCATCTAGATGGATCAGACATTTTATACTGCCCAAAAGATTTTGGATTTCTCGTGGAGGGTTTTCCATACTTCAGGAAATGGAGTGCTCTGAGGAAAAGCATCACTTCCTGGTGTTTGCGCCCTTGTACATGAGAAGAAGTTCATCTTTATGGGGTTATACTTACTCCTGAAATCACGGACTGTGAAATTTGGTTTGATGGCAGCCTCAGGTGATAATCTAAAGGAGAACTGCTGCCCAGAGGGTGAGAGATCGCGGTCTGCAGCACTGACTGTCTGAATGATCTGAAAGAGTTTTGAGACGAAACTTGCACTCAGTCATCAGCTTCAGAAGGAACTTACACAGTGGACTAATGAATTTAATGCAAGTAGACAGCAAGAAGTCTTCTGAATAGATGTGAGCAGGCAAATTATTTACATTTAATTTTTATAAATGATTCTTTAAACACTAACTGGTAATAGTGGAGGTACAATTATGGGACATGGACTAACTTTAAATCAATATGTGCATAATAAAAAGACTTAACAGCATTGCAAATTCTCACTAATAAAACAAATTAAAATGTACTTGCTTGCATCGAAGATCAGAAGAAATATACGCCTTCTCCCTAAAAGTGAAAATGCTTACTCAAAGCAATATCTGATTGTCTAAAAGTCCTTGCAATAGCAAGAATTTTGTAACAATTATGTTTATGGAAATGTTTTATTTTCATAAATAAAGCAATGAGAAAGAAAACCAAAAAATTTTCATTTTGATTTATTTTCTTTTTTCTTTTCCAATTTTCTGGGGAGAAAAAAGATTTTTATGGCATTTAAAAAATACAAGTTAGTTTGCTTTTTTTAATTTCAAAAAGTTCTCTAACTTGCTGGCATACATTATATGTCTTACAGTTAAAATCTGGCTACTTGAGGATGATATCTGTAACAAGGTAGACACAAATTAACTCATGAAAATTAAACGATAAAATCTATAATTCACTACACAAATAAGCATACTAGAATGTCTTTCTGTCATTTTGTCTTTTTGTTTTTTGAGACAGGATCTCACCATACAGTTCAGGTTAGCCTGAAACAGTCTTCTTTGCTCACCCTTTGCGTGATACAATATTTTTAAATTAAAATATTCAGTAACTGTGTCAGCATTTCCAAAAGTTTATAGGGAAAAATAAAAAGTAGATGAACTGTTCTAAAATCCTTGAAATTAATTGGAAATTTCCAAAGGAAGACAGACTTCATGTATGTTAGAGTGGCCCCAGGGCATGAACGGCACATTGTATGATTGTAGGTTGTTGCCATTAAATTTGTTCCATATTCTGCTTTTTGTTTGCATTTGTAATTATAATCCAATGTCATGACTGTTGTCTACATCCCCATATAACTGTGCACATGCAATGGTATATAAAGGATGCAAAATAAATATTATGGATATCATTTGGAAATTCAGTATCAGTGTAATAGTAGTAACTTGAAAATTAGAAATTAATTGGTCCTCTACTAAGAATTAAAATTCCTTGTCTTACTATGAAATTAGTTACATACAATTGATTGATCTTGTAAAGTGCTCCGTGGTTAGATTGCCACATTTCCGCATTAAAGACCCCATTATGACAAGTGATAATTTAGTCAAAAAATCATTATATAGACCCCATTAAACTTCAACTTTTCTTTACTTAGGCCACTTTACTCAGATCACACTGTTTCACTCACACAGTTTCTGTATGTTATGTACGAATCAATATCTGGTTGTCCAATCTAACAAGCAGTATATAACATCAAAACTATAACATCAAGGCTATAACTTGAAGAAGAGCCTTTTAGGATTTCATAATGCATAGACACAAAAACCTACCTGGAAGTATTATTCTAGAGTCTCTGCCCTAAGGAAAAAACTCCCATGCAGAACTTCCCAGATTACTTAGCACCATTTCTCATCCAATTCTTTCCCTCCTTTTCTGATAGATACGTAAATGCACATTCAAGAACTATCACTAAGAAACAGAGGATTCCTATGCATAGTTCTGAGGCCAGAGGCACCAAGAGAGAGAGACTGAAAATGCAGAACCCAAGGCCATTTCAGGGCTAAACTTCCTGCACAAGTGCTGCCGAGTAGAACACACAAACTCAGACACTAGAGTCTCACATGCAACAAAATTAGTTCATCTCTAGAAAATTCTTTATTTCCCAACACTTAAGCCTTTGACTTTATTAGAGAAACCTATGGGATTAAACAGGGCTCTATTTCCAAAGGGTTTTGTTTAGATTAGTATAAAAGTTTGATTTACCTGAAATTATTGGCACCATTAATTACCTGAAAGATAAAAAGAGAACTCTTGTTACTTTTTTAGCTTTTGTGTGGTGGGACATCTGGAAAGTAGAATAAAAGGACTGTTTGCTTGACAAATGTCTTCTAAATTTCCAAATACTAAAAACAAGTTAACTTTGGAGGGGCCAATTATTTATGTAGCATCTGCTACTTCAGACAGGGAAGCAAGCAGTGGGTTTTTTCTATGAAAATTTTGGTAGCACTGAATAAAATAATACTGAGGCACATTTCTGTGACTATTCAAAACTAATGATGCAGATTTATATTTTAGGAAAATATTGCTAGATACATTATAATATAATGTTAATAATTTTAATAAATATAAAATTAATATTAGACTAACACAGTAGACAAGAAGTTTCTACATTTATAAAAACTATGTACGGGTAGCCATAAAATGGTATCTGTGTAACACATATATTTATTGAGCACTGTAAAAATAAACGGTATGAGTGTGAACACTGGTGGTAAATTTTGTAACTTTTAATTTAACAGGTATATAGATAGTGGACAACACAGTTGTAAATATTTTATTTAGGATAGTAAAGCACATGAACCTCAAAAAAGATTAAAGAATGCTCTTTTTAATGAAAACATAATTTAAAATATTAATATTTACTTCTATTAAGAATTAGCAATTATCAAACTTACTCAAATAATTCATCCTGCTATAGGTGAAATACACAGTAATTCAGTGCACATCAACATAACCTCCTGTTAGAACTTAGGTACACAGTGTTAGATTAATCATATTCTTGTTTTATGATACACTTTTCTCATATACACATGTTTAATTCTCCTTGTGTCATCATCTTTTCACAGGAGAGTAGAAGAAAACAGGAAACCTGGCTATCCACCTTGACTCTGTAGAAAACTTAAGACTCTGGCAATCACTTGTAGTAAACTTGGTCCCGTTTTAGAACATCACCACAAAAAGAAACAAAACATAACCTAATGGACATAGTTCATATCAGGTATTTTAAATAGCACAGATGTTTTTAATACACAAAAAGCTTTATCTCCCTTCTCAATAGGCTTACAGCTCTGTCATGCTCTTTGTGAACGTAGGTGAGCAAAACAGAAAAAAAAAAAAAAAAATGGGAAAAGGCTCCTCAAGTTCTGCTTCCTGAAATTATAGTCACAAGTTCTTCAAAAATTCCACAATGATAAGGTAGGAAAACCCACAGAATCAACAGTTCTAGATTTCTAATGACCCAAAGAACTTTGATTAGGCAACCAAGACTTCCTGCCCTTAACGTGTAGGCATCTGGCCATTAAATAATACGAATTTAGTACTGTATGTGGTTTACTTCATAAACACTTTTGATCCAGAAAAATAAATACCATATATGTGGATGTATTCTTGTGTGGATTTATGAGTTAATACACACACATAAATCTTTACCCATTTTAATCAACAGTTTTTGGTAAGATACTTGTCCTGGTTTGGCATTTTCACAGACGGCTGTCTCATATGGCACAGGTATTTCTTGTGGAAATTCATTGACATCTAGGACATTAATCAGTACGTTGACTTTGCTGGTTAATAATGGGTTACCTGTTAGAAACATGAAAGGATAAATGATGGTTATCAATTTTTGTTTCTTAAAGAGGATTTATTTCTAATTAGTCTTCATTAGTGAAAAATACCTTTACTATAATAAAAATTCTGAAAGTTCTGACTACAGGAAGATAACAGGATTAATAACTGAGGTTTTGATGATAAGCTGTCCAAGCATTAATGGGAGTAATACAAAGGCTCATCCCAGAAGCCAACTGCCAGATTAAGACTAAACATTAATCTGATGCTGGGTATCAGTAAGGCCTAATGAATGAGTTAGTCGTTCTATTAAAGTTTGTTCAGAAACAATCTTCATTAATAGTTTTATTTTTTCTGTACACAATAATGTAGGTTTTAATTTAAATCAATATCATGGAAACTTCTCTGTCTGAAAGATACTACTTATTTAAATGGTTCTAGAAAGCTAAACTACACCTTGAAATTATTTTCTAGTGATAAGAAAGGAAAGAATAAATAGTAACTTCTCCTGCAAAAACACAAGTACCACCGAGATGATCTCTCTGCTCAAATCCTATCACAGGTTCTGACTCCAGAATAATGGCATAGTGTCTTCATCTCTGCCATTTATTGAAGCCTAAAAATAACTTAAGAAACAAACTACAGAACAGCATAATACATATAGTTAACTCATTAAATCTAATATTTTACCTTATATATTTTTACACATGAATGCATTTTTGAAGATCCTGTTCATAATACAGAGATTGAAGAATGGTGGTAAAATGCAAATCCAAGATTATGAAAAACCAGTGATTTCTGTAGACTTTCTCTACTGATTGATTCTGTTGCGTCATGGGAGATTGAAAATACTCTTTTAAAATTCTGGAAATCTTTAAAGAATGCAAACTGAAATCATAGTGAAAGACTCTGAGGAATCTAAAAATTCTTATCCTAAAGATTCATCTTAAATTAAAGGAAAGCCATCTAATTAGGGGCTGGAGAAATGTTTATGCATTAAAATATGACTCAGTAAAATCTATCACCACACATAGTACCAATACAGACAATCTAAAGTGAGAATGACAGTGTATTGTGTAGTGTGAGATATAGAAGCTTTCTTGATAATACTGAAGAATGATTCCAATAATACATACTGTTGGGGCACAATTATAATGTAAGAACATATTTGTAAAACAGCAAACCTAAAGGTATTGCTCAGTTGGAGGTCCCTGACCAAGTTTCTGTTCTGCTCTTTCTGCTGAATTCAAATAACCTTGACAGTGTCTAAAACCCAGCTGCACAGTTTGATGAGCACTGAGTGATAGTAATGTCCATACTTAAAAGCACGGTGGGCTAATTCCAGGGCCCCTCCCCCAGATGTTTTTATATTATGGTAACGCATTTAACTATGCTAACTCTGTAAGGGCCTCCTCCCCTTATGCCTAGAGTGTTTCTGTGTTATGATGGACAATTTTCTTGTTTCATCAAATGTGTTCAAGAAGAGCCTGCTTGTCACTATATGACTCAATGTATGTAACTAATTGTGTAACATTTTGTCACTTGCTTTGTGCCTCACATTTCTAAATTCTGTATAAACTAAGCTCTCTTTAAATTCAGTGCTGTAGCCTTTGTGGAATTATCCTAAAAGAGTTCACTGATGTCAAGATTCAACACTCTGCCTGTATAAAGATTAAAACCTGTCTTCTTATCTCTTTGGTGCAGTCTTTGTTTTGATTTTATTTCACTTGGGAATTTTCCCACAGCTGTATTACTTGAAATTTCTTATTATCCAATGGGTATTATCTTATTTCATATAACATTTGGATCTGAATTGTGTGAGTTATTTAAGCATTCTTAATAATTATTTAACTAATTTATTTGATAAATAAGACAGTATTTATAGACTGTACTTCATAATGACATAGTGTTTTAAAATGTTCAATATATTTTTGTATACATTGTTACTGTCATTATTAGTATTTTGTAAAGATTATATAGAACAGCCATTTTAGTGGTACTTATAATTTAATTTATACAGAGTAAAATATAGAGAAATATAGGTCATATAGTGTAAAACGTAGGAAGTTGGTTAAACTAGGCTCACTTTTCTAAAGAAACTGGAAATGAACAATAGTACTAAAATTAATGCCTAATGCCAGTGTGGTGACAAGCCAGTAATCCAAACAGGAAAGGTGAAGCAGAAAGATCTCAATCAGTTCAAAGTCATCCTGGTCTACATAGAGAGTTCAAAGCCAGACTGAAATACATAGAAAGATTCTGCTTAAAATATTAAATTAAATTCATTTATTTATTTATTGTCTTTTTTCTTATCGGTACCGGGGATCAAACTCATGACTGCCTGCTTGCAAGGCAGGTGCTTATGCCGCTGAGCTAAATCCCCAGCCCCCATTAAATTAAATTTAAACATGACAAAATGCCTAATGCTTTCAAAGTACCAATGTTATAATACCGTGCATAGATTAATTCAGAGTTCACAGAAAATACAGAATACACAGTATTATTATCTCTTTATTTGAGTAGTACTCTGATGAGAAGGGGAAGTAGGCTTTTTCTAAAATATAAAAGAACAATATAAATTTAAAGTAGAGGCATTACAGTTTCTTATTTCATGGTTTTAAATTTTATCAGATATTACTAGAAAAACAAATATGTTAACAGTCAGATAACTATTTTTTACAAAAGACAACAAGTTAAAATTTAGATGAAACTTTTATCATTAGCATGTGTAACAAATATTCTGCCTCTGGACGGTGAGACAATGATTACTGTCAGTTTTATGTGGTCAACAAGGTGCAAGCTCTGAAGTCCCATGAAGGACAGATTTTCTCTTACTTATCAAGAATTAGTGTTTGAGAACATAAAGTTGCATTAGAATGGAATATTTTAAGAGGGAAAATGTTTTCTTTCTTAAATATGTATTTTAGCAATTTGCTTTCAAAATATTAACATGTTATTAAAATAAAATTAAGCCTATTTTTAATCAAAAGTTTTCTTTTGCTCACTTTGAACTATCCATTCACTTGAAATGTAGTTTAAACTTCTGACATCAACAGTAAATCATCACAAAAGTTATCATCAGTATCATAATATCTCATTATTAATAATGTTTCTCAAAAGAAGAGATGAAGCATTTTAAGTAAGACCTATCTTTGCTGTTTGAAACTCTCCTATGCATTGTGAAATATCTCTATTTTTGAAAAGGTAAGTGTCATAGGCTTTGGAACAACTACAAAATATTCAATCAAGGACTGAAGAAAAATAATAACAACATGTACATATGGCTGAAAATGAGCAATGCTTTAATTATGATATTCTCTCTTCTAATACATATTTAAATTTTTTTCATAATTACATGTGTAAAAATGTCACTTTATTTCTCAGTGCCAGCTAAAGCACCAATAATGTCTCTGAGTACTGAACTCGAAGCACATTGAATTTCTGTGACAGTATATAATTTATGAGAGTAATGTGGCATTCTTTTATATAGATATGTAATTTGTTAAATTGTCCTATAAAAGCAATGATCTAGTTCCATTCTGATTTGTCTAATCTATACTGAGTCTGTACAGCAACAATGAAGTTGATTTAAAACTGATTTAGAATCAGTATCTTGATCAAATTATTTGACAAAATACCATACAATATTTAGCTTTTATGGAAAGATTGTAAAACAAATACAAGTATAGATTTAGTGAATATCAGGTTAGAAAAGACATAAGCAATTAATTTAATTTTTAAAACATCAAATCTTTTACCTTACAATCATCTTTATGTTTCATATGAGTTAATTTACATTTTTATGCTTAAGTTAATTGACTACTTCCTACTCCCACAGATAATCATAAAGTAATTCTATGATGCTCGCAAAAATGATCTGTTAAATTTATCTCCTCATCTTGATGATATGTTAACTCTTGCAGGTCTCTGAATGAATTTTAGTTAGAACTGCTTTATTTTTTACTTAATTTTAAAGTTCAGCTTTTATAAGGAAATCTATAAGTTAGCAAAATTAGGAAAGAAGGGAAATACATGATTTCATATCACAAGTGAAATATGAGGAATTATAGTAAATATTTTTATACCAAAAGTGTCAACTAATTGGACAAATTTTTATAAAAATGTAGATTAGAATAATAAATATTTTATCTAAAATGTGCAATCACATTTAGGTACCATGCAAAAACTCTACAAGAAGATTCATATTCCAAAGGCTTCACTGGAGAATTCTATCAAGTTTTAAATGACAAACAATATTATATTTTACAATTATTTTTAGAAAATAAATGAAGAACTAACCGCTTAATTTTGTGTCTGGATTATGAAATCTACAAAAAAGTTCAAAAGAAAACTAGGATACAGACAAGGACATTTCATAAACATGGACAAAAACTACTTACAATATTAATATAATTCTATCAGTAAATTACAGATAGTAGCCAGTGACCAAAGGGCCATCACAAGTGACCAAAGTCCACATACACAAAGTTGGTTTAACAATCATGAACCATCCTGTTAGCAAAGGAAGGAAGGATAAGTGACAGGACCATTTCAGTAGATTCAGAGTTAGCATTTGCTGACATCCTACATCCATTCATGATCAAAGCTCCAATGAAATACTGGAAGGAAGACAAATACTTTGACTCAACAAAGTACATCTACAAGAAACTGAAAACAAACATCATGGTGAAAAGTAAAAATATTTTTCTTTAACTTTGGATGGAAGACAAGCGTGTTTGCATATGCAGCATGGTACTTTGATATATCTCAGGTGCAATCTGACCAAACGCAATTTTTCTGAAAGTATCCAGATAGAAAGCCCTCCCTTTTAGATAAACCCGTTTATAACTGATATGAATTTTGTGATTATTTTACATCAAGAAGAAAATAAATAGGGAGATGAGAAATATTAAAAATATACTGAAGATAACTGGCATTGCACCAGGGGCTAGTTATCTTATGCTGTAACTATATTACATTTCACTTAGTCACGATTCTGTTGCTTAATGTCAAGGTTTCCCTGGGAGGTACTTGGAGATGTAAACAAGAGAATGAAGCCATGGATTCTGCGTGTCCCCTGGGCTTACCGGCAACATGGTGGCTATAATTCAGGAGATGGAGCTCCAAGAAAGGGACATCAAAACAGAAACTAATGCTTCTGTGATTGACAGTACTTAACAATATTTCTCCGGGACCTTATCTAGTTCAGTCCTGAGCTGCTTTTGTAATCCAAGAAGAGAAAGAAAGAATAAACTTCTTCAGGAAAGACCTGTCAGTCTCTAATGTGGCCTTCACTGGAACATCAAATGAGAACGCTCCTTTACCAATTGATTCTCTAGTAAACACACTGTCAATAAATCCTAGAAAAGTGCAATTTTATATGTAAAATAGAATTTATGTAAACCAATGGCTTCCATCTATTCTTTCTATTGCTGAGTGATTTCATAGTAAGCCAAGAAAAAAAAAAAAAAAAAACTGGACAATAGTTTATCTACAATTATGTTTATGTAGTATTCTAGATATCTACATAAAATTGATTTGATGAATTACCCTAGTAAAGTAAAAAATTTTCAAATTTTACATCTTTGAATACCTGCACTTCGGTTAGAGAACTGGCACGGTCTTCCCCATAATCTGTGTAGCAGCCAAAACAAGGATCTAAGTCTCTTGAGTGTGCTCCTCACTGCTGAGACACCTGCTAACCAAGTCCTTTAAAGATATGTAGATGCAGCCCACATCTGCCCAGGGAAGTGAGGAACTCTTACTTTGGGGTGTCAGAATTAGAATGCAACCTCATCACCATGCTGAGAGGAATCTGGTGACATTTGAGGCACAAGGTAGTGTTTCTTTTAAAATATCTTACATAGCAGACACTCAAAAATACTAGTCAAATAAGAGAACAGTTCTAACAATAAAACAGAAACATAACTGAAAAAGTAATGAAACTACATAAAGTCCTAACAAAAGCAATAGTCCTGGGAGTATAGCACAGGGGTAGAGCATTTGACTGCAAAAACAATAGTCCTATTATATCAATCCTGCTTTAAAATTTAAAATTTTCATATACACTTATCCCAAATCCAATATTACCTTCAATGTTGTTGTTGATGAAACTTAGGCTCCAAACAAAAACAAATCTTTAAAAATTACTTAAATCAAATTTTTCCAAGAAAACTGCAGGAGAAACATACCACAGACTTTAAATACTTGCAATAACAGAAAGCTTTCTCTACTTTGAGTTTGTTAATCCTCAGAGTGAAACTAATCCTCAGTATCTGCTAGGAAATTAAGTATCTAAATGAGTAAATATACATTGCTGAGCAGACTGAATTGAAAAAATGAAATGAGCTAGATGTGG
The DNA here is from genome assembly GCF_034190915.1 of Cavia porcellus. Lineage (NCBI taxonomy): Eukaryota > Metazoa > Chordata > Mammalia > Rodentia > Caviidae > Cavia > Cavia porcellus. The sequence goes on along the minus strand of NW_026947494.1, from coordinate 17,312,806 downwards.
ATGCTTTGACAGGAAAGCTCTCTGGATCATGACGCACTAATACTGTAATAACAACATGTTTTCCTTGAATTAACCCATGAAATATAAAACCTGCATCACTCTAGAGGCCGTGTCATTTTACATTGAACTATTGGCCATTTTAAAAATTCTTCTAGAATGCCTTGTTTAAACTAATCACCTCATTAAATTATTATTTTGTGGCCAAAATGTATATGAAAAGTCCTAAGCATAAGTAATCACCACTCTGAGCTAGTGTATCACCCAGCAAGAATGACTTATAATTAAAAGAGCTGACGTTAAAACGTGCTGGCAAGAATGCAGAGAAAAGTGAACTCTTGGACATTTGCAGTGGTACAGTATAAACTAGCAAAGTCATTAAAGAAAGCAGTAAGAAAATTCTTCAAATATAAAGATTTAACTACCACATGATTTAAATTCACACTCTTGGGTAGGTATCAGGGGGAATGAAATCATTGTGTGTAAAAGTCCCTTGCTTTGTTAATTTCTCTTCACAAAAGCCACAAAATGGACACAATTAGACTGTCACCACCTGATAATTGGGTGAGGTAAACACAGCTCATTTAAACAATATTCATGATCTTTAGTCAGAAGAAGTCCCATTACACAGATGGAACTGGAGATCAAGATGCTGAGTGAAATAAGGCAGCCAAGGGAAGACCAGAACTGTATGATCTCCTCATGCTGCATCTGAAGACACTTATCTCCAAAGTGGAGCCCAGGCTCCTGGATATCAGGCGCTGGGGCGAGCAGGAGAGGGAGGGCAGGGCGGACAGGAAATGGTCAGTGGTAACTAGGTTAGAATGAGAGGTTCTGGTGTATGCAGAGCAAGTCATAGTGTAGGGCTCTGCACGTTGTTTTCATTTTTGTCGGCTGGGTCACAGAAATGGTGAGACTACCATGGACAGAATCCTAAACTGTATTTTATCCTCCATCCTTTCTTTTCCCAAACTTCCCTCGTTAAATTAGGTATCAACTTGTTGCGCTGTGTCTAATGCTGCCATTGCTCCCCTCCAAAGCCACATCACGTCTGCCCTGCCTTCTCACTCTTTCATCCAGAGGCACAGGACTGGCTGACCACACTTTGCACTTCACACACACACACACACACACACACACACACACACACACCCCACAATCTGTATGTCACGAGCTCCAAGTATGTTTTGCAAAACTAAGTTGTTTTGCTGATTGTTGGATCAGTGTACATAACTGGTCATGACTACATGTAAGATCAGCAAGCACATTAAACTCGACCTCTTCTAAACTAAACCCAAAGCCTTTGCAGGACACCGCTGTTCCTGGGCACCTTCCCTCTTCTCTTACTGAGGCCCAGCCTCCCTCCTTGCCTGGCAAACCTCATCACCCAAGGTCGACATCCCATGTTCCCTTCATTCTCACCTCCCTTCAGTTTTGAATTTCATGATCTTATGTCTTCACTTTTCCAAAGTCTTTTCTATTAAACGTATCTGCCCTACCATGATTCAATGAAATGTCAAAAAGTCTTAAAATGTTAAGGATTTTTTATATTTTTATAAAATTTTCCATATCTTTAATACTTTTAATATTCTTCAGTCACTATACAGTTTCATAAATACTTGTCAAATTACACTCTCTTTTCTGCTGTAACTTTTCACGCTTTTATTCTTTAATTTGGGATCTCATTAAAACATCATAACAAGTTCAAGAAAAATCCAAGCTTTTACATTTCAGATTTGCTTCTGTTATTACTGGAAGGAGTAAATTTGGAGAGGGAGGGGGAGAGAGAGAGAGAGAGAGAGACAGAGAGAGAGAGAGAGAGAGAGAGAGAGAGAGAGAGAGAGAGAGAGAGAGAAAGAGAGAGAGACAGAGAGAGACAGAGAGGGAGAGGGAGAGAGGGGGGGGGGAGACAGAGAGAGAGAGAACAAGGAGAAGGACAAAGAGCAGAAAAGAGGAAAGGGGATGAGAGTCACGCAGAGCTGAGTTCTCACTTGGCTCACTCCCAACATAAAAGCAGGAACCTTTATCTTTAGGTTTGCATGTTCATGTGTCCTCACTAGCACACTGTGTCCTGTTTGGTGGTCCTTGTCTCTCAAGTACATCTGATAAGGATGGTATCCTTTATTTTTTAATCTTGAGTCCTCAAATCTAAGTGTGTTGTGCTAAAATATAATGAGCAATAAATAAGTGGACTACAAAATGTGATTTATATTCATATATAAGTATTTATGCTTATAATACAGTTTTTGAAAAATGAATAGCAAATATAACATTTTTGAATTAACAAGTAATGTTACACACCATTTTGAAATATTTGTGTATATATATATATATATATATATATATATATATATAATGTGTGTGTGTGTATAAAATACAATAACTTTAAAAAGGGTTATTTACTAAGGAAATAAAAATATCTATCAGTAAATTATTTGATACAAAAATTTTCACAATTTAGAATTCCACAACACAACTAGAATATTATAATATAATACGTGATGCCAATAAAATACCTTCATTTAAAAATACTTCCGATTTTTATTTTACATAGTATGTGACATGCAAAAGAAATTTATGAACATATATAAGTATATTTTTAAGTCAAAGTTCAACCTTTAGGAAGAAAGATCTTCATGTAGTTTGAACTTCTGGAGAAAATCCAGTGCTTATTAAGAAAAAGTAAATTAGCACTGATGTTTGCATGTGATATTGATGAAACAATTACATTGATTTAAAGAACTTCTAAGCAATTATATCATTGTCCTGTTCTCATAAGTGGTTCAAATTTTAAACTAAAATATAAGCAATTACAGCACATATTTGGATTTATTGTACCACATAGTATAATGGTGAGAAAAATGATGCAGTTTTGAAATTAATTTTATTATCATGGTAGCATTCATGATTATTATTTCTTTGCATATGATATATTGAAATGCTTTATAAAATAGCATGAAAATTTTAAACATACTTTTCTTCAAATAATCCTACAACTGCAGTTAAGGTGTTGTCAACACTACTATAAATCAAACATCTTTCGGTGAAAATACAAAATACCGTCATATAATTACTTGGAGGGTAAAATTAAAGAAAATGGTAGACACTACCCATACTCTTACATGTAAGACCAGGAATCCATGAAAAGAGAAATACAATCATTTAAGAAATTGAAGGAAGCAAGCACAGTATCAGTTTGGAGTCACAACATTTCATTGTGAAAATGAATTATTTTGTAGAATTATGCTGTTTGAGTAAGAGATCTTAGCTATTTTAGATATTTAGATATTTAGGTAGATAGATAGATAGATAGATAGATAGATAGATAGATATTTAGATAGATAGATGATAGAAAGATGTTCATATCTACAGATTTTCTTTGCCAAATCTGCTGGAGAATTTGGCACATGGTTACAGAATCAGATTCCATTAGAATGTACATTTCCTGGTAAAATTTCCAGATGTTATGATTTATATTCCTTCAATATTCCCAACACTTGTCAGGTAAAAAGTATCTCAAGTGACTCTGAGGTGGGTGATCATGGCTCAACATTGAGGAACACTAGTAGAAAAATGAAAGGCCTCCAGCTGTATTCAAAATGTACCTTTCATCCACAATGTGATGCAAAATAAGTCATACACACAACCTTAAAAATTGCTTATTTTCTCTTTTATGAGAAACTCAAAATATAAATAAAGGGAAAATAAAAGATAGCTGATAGTGAATAGAGAGATTTCCTGCAAAACAGAAGGGGGCTGAGAAATAGGGAAACAAGGGAGGGAACAGAGAGGGATGCGGGGTAAATTAGTAAAGATGTGTCATGTACATGGACCAACTCTCCAGGAGGAAAGCAATCAGTACATACTGCAAATCCATAGCAATAAACATAGCAGTTAAAAAAAAAAAAAAAAACAGAAGGTTGCTGCAATCGTATCTAATTTCAATGAATGTGCATAGAATTATTACGACTTTTTGGAAAAAAGGCAAAGCGTGTTAAGGAGGAAAGCACTACTATGACGACAAGAGAAAATCCGTATTCACTCTTGATGCTCAGTCAATCACAGAAAGAGCAGAGGATACTTGGTGACAGGATGCAGGTCCAGGGATAACATTCTGCTTGGGAAGTGGGCTGTCCCTTTCCACCTGCAATGTCTGATTTCAAAGGGAACTTTGCTGGATTACAGTCTATGATGTACCTTTAGCAAAGATGCTTCCTCAATCCAACAATCACTACTTCCTAAAGACTCACCTAAAATGAAAACTACTATTCAACATATTATGTTTATGCCTCCAAAATTATTTTTTTCTCTCTCAGGACACTTTGTATTTTGAATGTTAATTTTATGTGTGCTACAAGAATGTTGAATCTCTCACAGCATTTATAGGACCTAGAATACATTAAATATGATCACAAATCTTTCTGTCTTTTGAGAAGTAACATTAATATGGTGCTTTTAATTTTTACCAATGGATAACCAAGAAGGGAAATAGCTCGGTCAAATGGAAACTCTAGTTTCAAAATGTTGAAGATACTCCACACTGATTTCCAAATTTTTGGACAAGGCTAAACTTCCACGAACAGTGGATAATGGTTTCTTTTTCCCCACAACTCCTACAGCATTGTTATTGATTGATTTCTTAACAATAGCCATTATTTGGAAATCAGATGAAATCTCAGCATTGTTTTAATTTATATCTCAAATGGCAATTCACATTAGATATTCTTTCCCGTATTTTTTGTTGTTGTTGTTGTTGTTGTTGTTGTTTGTACTTCATCTGAGAAATTTCTATTCATCTCAGATGCCAGTTTTTGGATTGGGTCCTATTATTTTGGATGTATAATTTCTTTTAGTGCTTTACATATTCTGTTCTTTATACATTGGTTCTTAATGTATTAGTCCATTATCTGAGGAACCACTAGCAATTTTTTCTCACTCCCATCAGTTGTCTGTTTACTCTGTTGTTGGTATATTTTGTTGTGCAAAAGCTCTTTAATAAGATGAGATCCTATTTGTTGTTTCTTGTAATATTTCCTTTGCAGTCAGGGTTCGGGTCATGAAGGTTTTACCTACACTTATGTCTTCTAGAGTTCTACTTATCTGTCCTCCAAAAGATTTAGTGTTTCTGATTTAATACTTACAACTTTGATTCATTTCAATCTTAGTGTACAGCATGGAGAGATATATGGGCCTATTCTTGTAGGTTTAATCTTCAGCACGAGTAAATTCAGTATTTCCAGTACCATTTATTAAAGGAGCTATCTTTCTTCCACTGAAGGTGTTTGGATTCACTGTCAAAGATAAGGTGGCTGAGTGTATTTGAAGTTGTTTCTGTATCTTATAATCTTCACACACATTTGTATAGAATTACAACTTAGAATAGCTAAATTTTAGAAATAGCCCAAATGACCATCAATGGATGATCGGATAAAAAAGATGTGTTTTTTTCATACAGTGGAGTACTACTCAGTCACAAAGAATGATACACTTGAGACCTTTCTAGGTAAATAGATGTTCCCTGAGACTAGCCTGTTAAGTGCAATAAATTGAACACATATGTTTAAGTATCATATTATTTCTCTGGTATGAGAACCCAAAAGTGTAAGTGAGAACCAAACTGCATAACAGAGATTAAGTAATTGGAAAATAATGTTCAAATGGGAAGAGAAACAAGGAAAGGGAGTGGGGGGAAGGAAGGAAGGAAATGAAAAAAAAATAGAATAGGGAAAAATATGGAAACAAAGCTTTTATAAATAAAGAAGGTAAAAGAGGTTTAAGGGCCGTGGCGATTGTGGTGAAAGAAGAATCAAAACACATTACATACAGGCACAGATTTCCTGGGATGGAGGTAATCACTATGCATCTCTAAAATAAAATCTATTGAAAAAAGTAAAGCTGAGTTGCCAAGAATCAAATTTGGCAGACAAACCTTTAAAATGTTTCCCGGTGATTCTCGCAGACCTGGTCTTACCTGTCCTGGACTCACTGGTTTGCTTCAGTGGAGCAGAATGTGGCAAAAGTGCTGAGAGAAACATTCTGAGTTTAGGTCCCAGAGAGACGCCCCCCAGCCTGCCAGCTCCCAGCGGGCTCGCTCATTCCCACCACACCGCGCCACATCGTGAGCGGCCTTCTGGGGAGAGGTTTGTGCAGGAAGAAGGTGAGAGCAGCCCGGACTAGGAGCTGTGAGGTTCTGAGGCTCGCGTCCAGCACCCCATAGGAGACTGAGTCTCCATCTGATCAGCACCATCAGTGCCAGCCTTAAGGCAAGAAACCTCCGAAGACGCAGTTTAACCACAAATGGATTCCAAGAAACTCAGATATGCACGACAATAAATGCTGACTTAGGCGAATAACTTCTGATGTCACTCGCAATACAGCACATGTAACTAATACCTCAGAACACATTCGTTCCACATCTTTGAGGAAAAATCACAGAGCCTATATATTGCGATCAGAAAGTGAGTTTGCATTCATTATTTCCCAATTGCGATGATGAAACTTAACAGTAATTTCACAACGAGGACTACTAATAATGATTGTGTTTTAAAAAATATATATATATTTAAGGTAATCTAAGCTTTCAGGAGAGTAAAGCCAGCCTGAACTGCATAGTGACACCCTGTTTTAAAGGAAAAAAAGTATATACATACTTTTTTTCCTTTAAAACAGGAGAGATAGATAACTGCACTACTAATCTTAGTATATATATATATATATATATATATATATATATATAATTTTTAAGGAAGTCTTATTTGTTATATATTTTTATGTTGCTTGGCTATATCAATAATTAAAATATTGTTGTAATAATATCAACAGAGTATATACTGTGTTGCTCAAATAGTTTTATGGTTGTTAATTAAACATAAAACTACTTAATAAATATTTTAATGAGTGTGATACATAAAATAATTCAATACATAAGACAATTATAAAAAAGATCCTTCACACTGAAAAACTTAGGAAATCTTACTACTATAGCTTAAGACTGATGTAGCAATTCCTATGTATTGGGCAGAGATAGAAATTAACTATTCACTGTTAAGCATATAATATGCACATTAACTTCCTTGTCTTCTTATTTTAAACTGATACAAGAATAAAGCCAATGATACAGAAATTCAGAACAAAATAATAGTAGATAAACGATGGTTAATCTATTGTATATTGTTATCTTCAAAGTAGTTGATCAGATTACAAGATGGAGGCATGAAAAATTAGGAAGGCACAAACCGTTCTTTTTGATAAACTAAGATTAGTAGTGCCGTTATCTATCTCTCTGTATGCTTTACCCTTTTTTCCTTCTTTCCACCATCCCAGTGTTCTTTCCTTTTGACTAGCTTCTTCCTCTTTAACAATAGCTGTTGTACATTTTGCATCTTATTTACTCTTTCAGTTTTCTCACTAGGGAGACAATGCAATGTTTACACATGCAAGGCTAATTTATTTATGAGCATGATCTAAAATTGAAACCATTTTCCTATAAAAGCCTGGAGTTTATCCTTCTTTTTAGCTGAATGGTACTATATTATATAAAAATACAGTTTTTAACCATTTGCAATGTATGGACATTTGGGTTGTTTCTCAGATTTAGCTATTACATATTGTGCTGCTATAAACATGTGTGCACATATATCACTATAATACGATACTTTCAATTCTTCTTTAAAAATAACCTGAAGGGCAGTAGCTGGGTCAAATCCTCCAAATCCTAGCTTATTCAAGAATTTCCAAAGTGGTTGCACCAATGTATTGCCAAAAGCTGAGAAGGCTCCTTTCTCCCCGACAGCCTCTCCAGCATTTATTATTGATTGACTTCTTGATGATGATCCATTCTCTCAGGGGTGAAGTAGAATCTCAGTGTTGTTTCAATTTTGTCTTTTTAAATGACCAATGATGTTGAACATTTTTTCATATCTTTATTTGCCATTTGTATTTTTTGATTTGAGAAGTGCACATTCATCTCAGATGCCCAGTTTTGGGTTGAGTCTTTGAATTGGGGGGCCTGAAATTTTTTCTAGCTCTTTATATGTTCTAGATAGAAGTTTTCAGAAACATTAAATTTCCTGGAAGACAAGGTAGAAACAAATCTTGAAGACTTAGGTGTAGACAGAAAGATATGAACAAAATTCAAACTGTACTGGAAGTACGTCAATCAACAAATGAGACCTCATCTTATTAAAAAGTTTCTGCACACCAAAAGAAATTACCAACGGAGTGAAAAAAAACTCAGAGTGGGAAAATGTTTTAGACAACTGTAGTTCAGAATTTCCTCATTTTTAAAATTTTTGTGTATATATCATCTCCTTGGAAATGCAAATTCACTAAAATAATTTTAATACACAATTTAGCCAATTTGAATATAGAGATTACAGATATATAGATATCAAACATTCAGCAAAATTACACTTCAATTGTGTGTATTCTACTATGTTAAACATTGCATTTTTAACTACATTATGGTATAGTTATCTACACATATGAAAATCAACTTGACTATAATTACCACTTCTTACTTAAACTAATAAACAACCTATGCATTGGGTTCCAATCCACAGAATGCATTTTTAGTCAGAATACTGGGTTCCAGTTCTACTTGGATGTTATTATCCCTGTGACACTAGCTTCCAAACAAGATGTCTCATAGCATCCATTCTTCGTCTTATAATATGGATAGTGATCCATACCTTGAAGAATATTTGAGAAGATCAGTAAATTAATGAATACATTTAGCCACTAGAATAACTATGTTGTTCACTTAGTGTTATAGAAAATAATCAATTTTTCTCATCTTGTCCCAGTATTTTATTTCATCAGTACTTGTTACATAGACAAAACAATCACTTAAAAAATAATTTCTTTCTGTAAATCTTTCATCATTTGATGATCACACTGCTAGTCATAACTTTTGCAGCTTCTCCCTAAAGTTCCTTTAAATCTGAATTTCAACATACTTTTAGTAAAAATTTATTAAAATCCATTACTTAGTTTAAATTGTAGCTACAAGTAAACCAAAACTTCCTTAGAGACCTAAGGCTTAGTTCCTCATAAGCTACAAATTAATGAGGCTCTATACAGAGATTGTCATCCTCAGTGTTAATAATACTAAGTCCTTAATTTACTTTGAGCTTGAATAATAGATATCAATTTCACAGTTTCCCCTTTTGTTATTTGATGTTAAGAAAAAGGAGAGGTTACATCATAAAACATCTGTTATAGAAGGCAACCTTAGAAACCATTTAACAAGGAAATCTGAACTCATAAAGTTATTCTTCATATAAACATTTCTCAAATATAACATTTAGCAAGAGGTTTGCTTATTGTAGAAATAATCATTTGCTTATTGTAGAAGTGTGGAACCAATCAACCTACATCTGCATAATTAATATTACCAAGAAATAACTGTGTCTACAATATTCTGTGCATAATATGAATATACAATGTATGGCTTTATTGACATCAACGTCCATTATATTTAACTAATGACATTTGTTACAGGAACAACAAAAGTAAGTCAATTGAAACACAAATGAATAAAAACATCACCATGTTCAATCTTTCTGACACTTCAAAGAAGTATATTTTTAGAGCTTTCCATTCTCTTAAAATTCTCAAGGTTAACATCATAAAAATAGCAAAGCAGTAATGCATATAATAATTATTAAATCTAATAAATTTATTTGATCCTCCAACTACAGGAGTACTGATTAATGACTGCTTTTTAATTAACTGAAAGTTGTTGAATCATTGTACCATTTCATTTCACCTGAGACATCTTATAGACGGTCAGGCACAAACATATGCTGCTGCGGCCTGCAGTGAGGTATACTTACACAATTTTGTTCCTCTTGACAGGCAAGTATGGGCTATTCATTTCTCATTCATTCACTGTGATGATATTCCCTGCTCAGCTGGCTAGTGTGATCAATAAAGACATTCTTAAGCTTTAGAATATGAATAAAATTTAATTTTAAGCTATGCATCCGAATAAGATAAAGCACACTGTCTTAGTTACTTTTCTCATTCCTGAGACAAAACATCTTACACTCAAAGTTAAAAGAGGAAAGGTTTTTTTTTTTTTTTTTTTTTTAGCTCAAATTTTATAGAGGTTTCAGCCCACAATCTGCTGGTTCCAAGGGAAGGTAGCACACAGCACAGATTCAACTGTTCATGGCAGCAGAAAACAGCAAAAGCAACAAGAGCAAAAAGGAGGAAACAAGCCTCTTTCTGCCCCTTTAATCCTATTCAGACTGCTGGGATTACGCTCATGCTAATCCAATCAGTGAGCAGTCAACAATCACTCACACTTAATCCCAGCTCCATTAACCCTAGCATTAAACTATGAATCAATCACAAAACCGAGATTTAGTTAGTCCTAAAAGCCCCACTTAAAAATCCATGAGCCTTCTGGGGGATATCTAGACACCAACCAAAATTCCTACAATTTTCTTGTATTATAGAATCTTTAATTATTTCACATGTTTGGCATCCTTATTTTGCAGACCGATACAGCATGCAATCTATATTTTAGCAGGATGTCTTCCTGGTTCTGAAATTTATTCAATAGTCTGTGAATAGATACTCAAACTGTCTATGAGTCAATTTTAAGGATATTAGTTTGGTATCTGTGTTAGATTGTTTATACACTATGTGCTTTTTTTCTAATTCTGAGTATATGGCCAGAGATAAGTTATTAGCATGTATGCCCTACTGTTTCCTAAACTGCAACTAACATAAAACTGTAGCAGCAGTGTGGTGTACTATGTGTCCTAATCATATTGATAAGTAATTCATCAGGATTCTGTGAATTTAATAAATTTGATCTTTCAAGAATCAAATAATGCTGATGCACTGCAGTAGTTCACACTTTCTTTCATTCTCAAAATATTTGAAGTTCAAAGCTCTGAAAGCAGTCACTAGATCTTTATTTTTGTCATTTTCTTTTTTATCCGTACTGGGGTACAACTCAGGACCACACAATTGCAAGGCAGGTGCTTATGCAGCTGAGCTAAATCCCCTAGATCTTATTCTTAATACTTTGCTTATATCATGATGATGGTGTGGGTAATCTAAGAAGTCACTGGGAAAAACAGGGCTTCCATAGCAACAATACAGACTCCCATTGAACTACCCACAAACCCTCAGCTGGAGGTAAACTAGGACAGCTTTCCACTCCTAATCCTAAAATACACATGCTGTGTGTGTGTGCATGCATGCATGTGTATGTAGGCAGGTTTATGTTCAATTAGTTTTTGATTGATTATTATTCTATTACAGACAAATTATCCAGTCGAAGTAAAACATAATTATAGACTGCGTTTGATCACTTGTCTTTTGTGTTTAAACCACCGGAGTGAAATAAGGTGATTCATAGAAGATGTATCCCATAATTTAGAAAACTAACTTTTACTGTTTATCAAACATCTTAAGAAAAGTAAAATTCATTTCCAGATATAATTAAGCTGCTTTCAAAAATTTTTGTGAACTGAACATTAATTTATCATGAAAGGAAGTAAAATTCACATATAGAATGCAAAACGACAAAAGAGGATAGGGGAAAAATGATCACAAATGGAAAGAGACTTCAGAAAACACCTTGAAGAGAATACAAGTACAGAATGTACCTTAAAAAGGATGCTAGCATTCTGCTTTTCTTATAGAACCTTCTGCTTGGAGAGATTATTTAATAATCTTCCATGGGAGCCTAACACAGGACAAAAGGTCTGTTGAAAGAAGTTGCAAGGAAGAGAAAACGTTCAGTAGAGGAGGTACCTGTAATGCTCCTGATTTCACTCAGCACAGAGATGGCAGTGTCCCCAGGGTCAGAGGGACGCAACAGAGAAGATCTGAATTTGAGAAATTTGCTTCTAACTTGCTCAAGAAGACCACTTGCTTATCAAAATGCGATGGGAAATGAAGAAGCTATAAGATAGACGACCTCATCTAGTTTCTGTTCAAATGGGATGCCCAGGCACTGTGTGATGCTGCTGGCGGACCCCATAGGCTGGCCCAACCCAGATCCCAGAGCCTGACGGAGGCCGGGAGGGGCGGGCCCCCACGTAGGCTGCCTGGTGCACAGCGGTGAGTGGGAACACCTAACCGGCGCAATTCGATCAGGCTGTGGCTGACAGAGAGAGAAGCTGGGCCTCTCATATAAGCTTGCATATATAAGGAACAGAGAATATGGGAAGAGGCAGCAACAAGAAAGGCTCCTCGGCCCCCAATTCTGAGAAACAGGCAATAGCAGACACCGCACCATTACACATAAGGCGCCATATAGAGAGCCTCATAGACCAATTCAGGAATGAAGTTATCAACGACCTGAAGCTAGAAGTATGCAAAATAGTTAGAGAAATGCTAAGCCCCACCCAAGAAAAAACAGATGGTGGAATGGAAGAACAGAAAAAGAGGGGAGAATTGTTTGATGGAGAAAACAGGGAAAGCATAGAATACGTGAAGCAGGTTCAAAGGGACTACCAAGAAACTAAGAAGTCTATCGAAGACTGGCATAACAGGTTGAAAGAAACTAAGGACAGACTATCTGAACTGGAGCGCAGAATTGTAATATGGGAGAATGAAATGAAAAACTTCTTAAAAATAACAAAGAAACAAACAGCAATAATACAAAGACAAGAAGATGATAAGAGGATCCATAACTTAAGGATTAAGAACATAAAAGAAGAAGTAGGGACACAAACAAATGAACTACAAAAGCTACTCACAGAAATAATCCAGGAGAATTTTCCTAATTTAGCAAAAGGTAAAGATACTCAGATGTATGAGGCATACAGGACCCCAGCTACCTACAACCCAAACAGAGCAACACCCAGGCATATAATAATAAAAATTCCAGAAATTCAATACAAGAACAGAATATTAAAAGCTGTCAGAGACAAGAAACAGACCACTTACAAGGGAGCACCCATCAGAATTACAGCAGATTTCTCTGCACAAACCATCAAATCACGAAGAGCGTGGGGGAAAATAATTCAAGCTTTGAAAGATAATAATCTCCAGCCAAGATTGAGATATCCTGCACAACTGTCCCTGAAAATTGATGGAAAAACAAGGTGCTTCCAGGATAAAGAGGAACTGGGGGAATTTGCAACCACCAATTCAACTCTACAGAGAGTATTGCAGGATATTCTAAAAAAAGAAAAATACAAAGAATCCAGAAATAGTGGAGGCCACAACTAATGGAGCAGAGAACAATGTGAAGAAGACAAACTGACAGCTACTGACAGAATAAGAGCTCAACAGAAATGAGGCAGAGAAGATTGGATGATAGGAACAGCTATTTTGGAGAAAATGACATCTTAATAGGTAATACTGATTTAGTATCATCTTGTTTTGAAGTCTCATCTAGCTTTTGTCCTTCTGTCTCCAATGGTCTAAATAGGTTGTATCTTACTGGATTTTATTATGTATGATAGTATAAGCAAAAACCTTTTAAAGACAAGGAGATTATACAGAAACCATTATTCATTTCCTGTTAGTCGATTCTAAATACTCTGTAATGCTGTCATTCTCTTAAATGGTTTTACATTGTTTTGATATACTTAATGCTACAGTATACGAAGTTGTACTCAAGGATTTCAAGGAAAGAGACAATATGGTAACTACTTTTAGGTCAGGATTATCTGGTGGTGAAACACTATTCTGCTTAAATAGTTATGTTTTGATCTGTGCTGTTTCGTTGTTATGCCCTCTTTTATCTCAATCTCCACTCCATTATTTACTTTTTTAATACTTTTTAAAAAATTTTTATCCTTTTAATTAAAGGAAAAAAAATAGCAGGATATATTATAGTAACCCACTTTGACTTTCCATTACCTAGATTTAAAGCCCTGTATTACTCTCACCATCTGGTTTTTAACTGATGTTCCCCTATTCTGTTTTGCTGGATAGTATCAGGTTCGAAAATTTAGGCATCAGCTGTGAAGATAATGAGATTCATTATAACGCCCATTCTCGTTGACTTTTATCTACTTTTGAAAACCTACAATGTCTCCAATGGTTTGGTTTTGTCAGTTTTGTTCTTTACTGTTTTGTTCAATTGTATTATAACTAATGGTATAGGCAATTCTATTAGAGATAGCGGGAGGCATTATGGTAACCATTGTTGATCACCTTGTATTATGTTTTCACATTATCTATTATGTCCACCCTTTTGACTTGACCGATTCTGTTCTGTTATGTCACATTTGGTTTTCCTCTCTTCCAAAAAAGTAATAAGAACCGTGAGAGCAATGAAACCCAAAATGTGTAATAGTCATGGTACAAAAGAGAGGAAAAGAAAGTGCTCTAAACTATATAACTGCATGTATATTTAAGTGTATAAGATAGAATATGATATCACAGAGTTTTATTGGATCATTGAACAGAACTGTTTGCAGTATCATTGATGGAATGTCCACTTTACAAGCTTTAATTTTGTGACTTGAACAATTATTTCTAAGATGACAATATGTAATCCATTAACTAGTGATTTCCTACTGTTCATTTTTTTCTGCAAATCTGTATAACTTGTACCCTTTCTCTGCTTTTTTTTCCTTTTCTCCTTAAATAAAATTAAAAAAAAAAAAACAAAAACAAAACAAATGGTATGCCCAAAACACCCAACCAAAATTTATAGAAGTCACATAAGAACTTACAAAAACCACACAAGAAGAGTGTTAGTTTTGCACAACTGCCTTCACTTTTAGTGCATCTCAGTCCTATCATGTATCAGCTATTGGAGCACTGCATGAGGAAGATAGAAGATACTTGTGCATTTTATTGCCTTATTCTGTTTAACAAACAGAAACTTTTTTTATCCCTGGCATCAGGGAATGAAAGCTACAATTCATGTTGTCTTTATGTTTACCAGCTATGTGTATGGCTGCGTATCAATAAACTCTGAAATGCACTTTCTAATTACCAGGTCCTATTTCCCGAGGAACTATAGGTATGATTAAAAAAAAAATAGTCTGCATTATATTCCTCCCACACAGTAAGTATAACATTAGTACATTCAGGCAGCAAATGAACTAGACTGGACTTCCCAAGAGACACTCACAGATCCAACCAAAGGACAGGTACAGTAGGAAGACCAAGTGGAATAAGCTGGACCTGTGCTCTGAACACCAACTTGTGACTTCTCTGGTGTCACAGGCTAGTCAGACTTCTGGGATGACAGTCAGAAACCCAAGAGGAAGCTTTCCAAAAGCAAAGAAGAAGCTGTGTGGTCTTTATGTCAAACTTGCTGTTATGAATCGGAGTAAACTGAAAATGATGAAACAGGCTGAAGATCTCACTGAAGTCTGGGAAAGTTGTCTGACCCTTCGTGTTTGCCTTGGGGTATAGCACAGTGGTTTAAGCACCTGCCTGGCAAACACAAGGTCCAGAGTTTGATTCCCACTACAAAATAATCTGACTGTTCAGGTTTAGAAGCAGATGTTACAGACTAATAAAATCATCTTCTATTTATACTCTCACCATATCAAAGCTGAACAAAATCTGTCCATGAACATGTTAAAAATTCTTCCTGTATTTAAAAGTTTAAACTACCATTATACAGTGTTACAAAAGGGCACCAGATACATAAAAGGATAAAGGAGAAAAGATGAAATCTCCTAAGAAAGCATTGCTCAAACTTTCAAAAAGCTGTAAGCAGATAGATTGAGGCAATGCACTTGTTTAAAACTATGCCAAGAGTTACACGTTACCATTCCTGCCTAATTATTACTTGAGAAACTTGTGAGCATATCTTTGGGTATCACATCAAATAAATAAATCTTGCAGTCACTCTCAGTTCAGAGGATTTTCTTCTTAACCAAGGTGAAACCAACTCAAATGATAAGTTCTGGCAATCATACAGATTCCAAGCAACTTTTTTGAAACACACTTAAAATCCCCATATATGCCACACTTGTACTCATTAAATATAATTTCTAGGAAAAAGGAGAAAGAAGGAAAAAGGATGCTTTAAGAGCTCTAATATCAGAGGATATTTCAGAGTGAGTGATTTTATATGAAATTTTCTTCTTCCTGCACCACTCCGAACACCCAATGCTAAAGATATGAGGATTGTGCAGGAGAAGTTGGCACCTCTGTGAGTTTTTGAAAGTTCTGCCTGGAAAAGGATGAGGCCACATCAGGTATTCATGCAATCCTGCAAGACAGAGCTTGCTGGAAGCTGTCATTATTTCTCTGGCCTTATGTTATGAGGAAAAGGAACAGGTTTCAGAGTTTTCCAGGGGATCACTCAGCTTTCAGTCCAAAAATGAAAAACTTCTCAGCAGGGACTCATTTAAAAGTGTTAAACCCATAGTAGTGCAGTGTAACATTGATTCAGTCCACCCCATACTTACTAACTTTCCTCGCAATTATGGAGAAATTATACTTCCTCTGTCCAGTTATTCATTGGTGGCGATGGTTCCTTGGGTTCCATCTATCGTGAAGGAGCTGTCCCCGTCTCTCTTCCAATCTATGAAGTACCTGTGCGTGAAAAGAAGAGATGCAAATGTGCAATGATTCCACATTCATCATAATGGCAGTTAGGCTAACTTGACATGATTCCTTAGTTTGCTCCCTGTAGCTATTACCCTCATTGCAATAAAGAAGAGTGTCAATGACAGCTTCTTTATTGCAAAGTCAGTATGCTCAAGGGGAAACGGGAAATAATGAAAGATTTAGTAGTGCTGCTGTTCATATTATTTCAGGGTCTCGACACCTTGAAAGCTCAGCAGACACCAAAATTCTAAAGCTGACCATGGATTTCCTTAACCTGCTGAATATTAAAAGGTTTCTGAGCAGTAAAAAATTCCTTCACAGGGCTGTGGAAAGTGTTAGGGATTGGGGAGGCATCTGGAGACAAGTAGAAAACCTACTCCAGAACACAGGTAGAACCTTTGTGTTTCCACAAAGAAAGAAAAAAACCAAAAAGTTACATTATGGAAAATAAAATAAAAGATTTTATCTGTCATTTTGGTGACTGTGCAAAATTATTTCCCCGCAAACACATAAAAAGCGTCATTGCAGTTTTATTGTATTAAAATCAGGACAACTTTATTTAAAAAAGAGTCACCATGGCTAATGATGTCATTTTATCTTTTTTATTATCTGACATATTTCGTAATAAAGATTGCTGACCTACATGCAGCAACTGGGCTACAAAATACAAGAAAATGAATAACAAAGAAATGGAATTGACCAACACTTTGATAGAAACTTTCCAATCGCAGCAAGAGTTAGCATTTTTGAAGCTTAATTTGCAACAGGCACTATTTTCAAGGATTTCATATATTAATGTATTACTCCTCAAAACACCCCTAAAATGGGTGCTGTGAATCTGTGGAAACATGAGCAGAGCAAAGCATAGAAACATAAAAGGATGTTTCCAAATTGACTTAGCTTGTAAATTTTATGCCAATACTTGGACCAGATCATTATGAATTTGAAATAGAAATTTTATGGGGAAGATTCTTCTAATCACAAGGTACAGTGCGCAGCACACTTATTAACATTATTATTCTGGGCTAGGAACCAATAAGAGATCCTTCAAAAGAGTGCTGAGAACAGACCACATTCTTGTAGTCCGCCTGCTGAAATCTCTTGGTTCATGAAAGCAATACCTTTGTTTGACATGAAATATCAGTTAAGGGATGTTTATCTTCAAACAGCATGTTATTATTTTCAGAAAGAGATCTTGTTATTTGAAATTGTAGTGGTTTGCATTTCATTGCAGTGGGAGTATGAAAATAGTTTGCCATTACAAACGGGATTTCTAAGCTTAACTTGCCGTATTTGTTACTTACTGATTTCTCAACCAGAAGTTTCTGAGTATTATAGGAATAGCATAGAAACCATGCTGTTAATCTGCTTTTCATATCTCAGATGTTGACTTGAGGTGCGAGAATGTACTGAAGCCTTCAAATTTCAATGTAATAGCTGTCTCATGGGAATCCTCTCAAAACTTAAATTAAGACAACTTTAAATTTAGAAGCACAGGGATGCCTTGAGCTTTGTCCTCTCTGGGTGTTTTTCTGAAATACAAAGCATTTGCTCACAGTACCCCTTTTTCAGCTCCTGCAGTAAACCAAGGATCTGCCTAACTGAGAAGAAACTTGCCACTGAACAGCATTAGTACTAGTGAGCAGTTTGGAAGAAGTTATGTTAAGTTTTATTTGTGCCATTCATTAAATATTTTCTGAGCATCACCTTTGCACACGGAATCATACACAAAATGAAGTGTGATGAAAGACTCAGGAGAAAAATGTCAGCAAATGATCTCTTGTTTAAGAGGACAGAGAGAGATAGAGAGAGAGAGAGAGGGAGGGAGAGAGAGAGAGAGAGAGAGAGAGAGAGAGAGAGAGAGAGAGAGAGAGAGAGATAGCCCTACAGGACAGTCTAGGATAGACCTCATGGTAAAATCTAATGATGTTAGGCTAAAATTGGAAAACTATTTAAAAATAATATAGGGAAAATCTTAGGCTCCCAAAGAGAAGAAAGTAAAATGGCATTTCAAGAGGCTGTAGCAACACACCACAACTGGGGAAAGAGAGTGGAGGATTATACTGTCAGTAAATATTGGAAAAATACCAGAGAGACCCAACAGCATTAAGATCATCATATTACGAATATGATATGAGATGCTGTTGGGGAATAATTATAGTGTAAGTGTACACTGATAGAGTAGCAGACTTTGGGCTGGGGATTTATTTCAGTGGCATAAGCATCTGCTTGGCAAGTGTGAGGTCGTGAGTTCAATCCCGTACCAAAAAAAAAAAAAAAAAGCAGACTTACAGGTATTTCACAGTAAAAGCTAAGATCAGTTACAGGCCTGTGGACATGATCCTGCTGCTCATGACGCAGCTTCCCTGCTAACTTCAGTGAGCGTGGAGCGTCTGTATCCAGATAATGCATTGAGTTACCTTGGCTGTATTACTTCAAGTACTTCAGGCCCAGAACAGAATGGCCCCATCAGGGACACATTTAACTCTGACTTCCCTCAAAAAACCCTCTCCCCTACTTCACAGAATGTTCTTATATTATGATAAAAAAAAAAAAAAACATACATTTAGAGTGACCTAACTGACAACGTATATAACCAATGTGTAATAACTTTCTATTTGCTTTTGTACTTCTTGCTTGCAAAATGCACAGAAGTTTCTGTTTTACTATCATTCTGTGGTAGTGATTTGAATGTGGTCCCTCTAGTCTACTAGCATAATAAACATTATCTTCTAGATTCCTCAGTGCAATTCTTAAACTCAGTTTTCTACAGGCTTTCCTAGTACAGTGTTACCTGTGATTTGTACCACTAAGGAAGATCACTAGGGTATGGGCTGAGGATCAATCACTTTGAAAGGCACAAGTTGGCTAACTTTGGAGGGAAGGGACAAAGACATTTTCTGTACTTCAGAATCTCACCAACTGATTGAGAGGAAGAGCAAGGCAATTTAGAGATCAAGCAAAGAAGGATGTAATTCAGCGACACAGCACAGGACCTGCCTGTAATGCTGCTCATCCAAGGTTCAGTGATAAAGTCAAAGAGAGAGAGACAGACAGACACAAAGAGATAGAGAGAGACAGACAGAGACAGAGACAAAAAGAGAGAAACAGAGACAAGATGGAGGAACAGACCGGGAGACAAGACAGAGAGACACAGAGACAGAGAAACAGTGAGATTTGATCATACCTACATTATACTAGATGGAAAGAAAGAAGACAAAAAACATGGTATCCATTTCAACTTAACAGAAAAGAAGTTTATGTACAGAGCATGATTTGTTTGTTTTATGTCAGTGGGAGGAGACAAGGCAGCAACGATCAAGGGATCTTCATAAACATAGACTTCAGATAAACAGGCAGGGCTTTCACATCAGGACTGCACAGATTTGCAATGGGTTCCTCAGGAAACAGCACCACAGTCAGTTCCCAGTCACTCAACAACATCTAATTTTGCAAAGAACGGTTCAGTTTTTCATAACATTTACAGAGATATAATTCATAATTACATGCTGAACAATTCACCTATAAAAATGTATAATTATATCATTGTATCATCAGAATTATGCAAGGATGTAGTGGATTTTAGGAAAGAGTTTAAGTGTATAAACACTGAAATTTTTTGCTATGCTGTTCTAAGAACTGATTATCTGGAATTTTCAATTATATGGACTGGGAATTGACATGGTGGCAAGACAATATAAATACATTTGAAGTGAGGGAAAGGACTTCAGAAGGCATTAATTGCTAAGTTACCTTTACCATGGTAAACTTTTAAATTTTACATGTTAACTATTTTTATCACCTCATATGAGCCATCAGTAAGACATTCCCATGATGTGCTACTCAGTAATCCAATGGGATGAATTCCTGATTTATATATAAACATGGATGAATATCAAGTATTCTTCTATTTGAAAGAAAACTTACATTATTAAAAGTAGATATTAAACATAAGAGAGCAAGGTGACATTGAATCTGGGAAGAATTAATGACAAGAGGTTTACTTGAATATAATATTTAAAACTTACTGATTTCTATATAAACATTTCCCTGGTACAAGATAGACACTGGGTATTCCTTAACATGACTGTCAAGTATCACCATTTTGTTTTATTTCTAAAAGATTAGATGTATGAAAAATTATAACAATGGTGCAATGGATTTTCACATGATGTTCCCTTTTATGCCTCACATTGATATCTTTGTGTATTTACTTTTTGATGTATATATGCATAGTGAAATTTTTGGCAGACTAACTTAGAATCAACTTACAGACAACATGAACTTTCAAAATTAAATGCTAGACTTGTTTCTTCAAGGATCAAGACAGTAAATTTAGCCACGTAGGGGTAATGTTAATGCTAGCCCCTTGGTAATGGAGATGCTAGGTGATAGTTTGGAAATAATTATTCCCACACTTGGTTTTAGAGCAAAGACAGAATAGAGCTGAATTTACTGCAATGTTAGGCAAATATGATGATCAGGGTTACTAAAAACTACAGAAAAAAATGAGAAATCTCAGCTACTTTTACTCTTTATTGACAGAGGCTACAGGGCAGAGGATAAACATCTTTCTAGATGAGGTAGGTAAGAAATGTTTCCATATGGCCAGCTAGATTAACCTTAAAATGCAAACTGACAGCCCTTCAAGCATACTCCTCTGCTCCCAGACAGAGAAATTGCTATCTAGGTTCACATTGTCTCAATTTATGTTTTTGCCAACGAATAGCAGACACAGGCAAAATCAGACTCAGTGTGAAATGGGTGAGGTGAACTGGAAAGTGGTAAGAACGTTGTCTGTGCACCCTGGGGCTGTGAAGGCAATGAAGAGGTGCTAAGAGACAAGGTGGCCCAGCGCAGCTCAGTGCTGCGGACGCTGAAAACCTCACAGGGGCTTTCACAGACTGTCACACACGCAAGTCGGCTTGCGTGGCTGTCAGTAAACTACAGATGTGCACCTCATCTGTTCATCAGTTTTTACACAGTTTTGTAACTTTTGCACTTTTGTTTTTAATCCGTTCACATTTAGCTACTGTAAATAAATAATGCCCCTGTGCTATTATTTTATATTATATAGACATTTAAATATATAATAATATATCTATATTTCAACACCTAACGAAACTGTTGACAAGTATGCCACGAAATTATTTTATATCTTTTAAAGCTGAATAACAGCAAATATCTGTGGAAGAACTTCAGATTTGTGTGTTCCTTTTTACTGTATTCTACCCTGAGCAAATACTATGAGCTTTTGTCCCAGACACTGAATGAAGAGAGACGACCCTGGCCTTCTTATTGACCTCTCCTGGGATGAGACTGAATCCCATATTATCTGTCTGTCACTCTAGGGAAGAATTTATGCCCATAAGTGGAGTTGAGGCATGGAAAAAAAATGTTTATCTCAAAGACAATTTTACTAGGAATTTAGCTCTTGAAATTTGGAATTGAAGGGTGTAAGCAATGCTGGTACCGTGACCCTCCTCCTGGAATGTTATATTCTTGGGTTGTTTGCTGAGAAGTTGTAGCACCTCAGGCATACATGTCAGACTTGGCGTTTCTTATCATGACATCTGGGAGAAAAATGAGAGTGAGGAAACAGGTTTGAAGTCAAAGTCTTTTGCAATTCATAGGAAATTCTGACAGATTTTTTTGATTGAATAATACTTCATTTGCTGTATGGCCTTAGAAAATTTTCCAGTCGATAAATGACTATTTTTTAAAAAATAACAATTACTATTTTCATGTACCTAACCAAAAGGTAAGTGCGCAGGACACCTGAGCACAATACAACTTTCAACTTGAAAGATATT
This sequence comes from Cavia porcellus, assembly GCF_034190915.1. Classification (NCBI taxonomy): domain Eukaryota; kingdom Metazoa; phylum Chordata; class Mammalia; order Rodentia; family Caviidae; genus Cavia; species Cavia porcellus. Next base: position 17,290,499 of record NW_026947494.1, on the reverse strand, counting down.
CTTTGTTTTCCCAAGAATAGGAGGTGAAAATGGCAATGCTGAGGAAGTCAAAGATCTGCATATCAGAGAGAAAAAGAAAGGACTCTTGGTGATTTGAATAGAGGTAATATTTCCCCAAACAATGGACTTGCACAGGGACATTTGGCTGTTGAAACTGTATTTGCAGCTTGGAAATTTCTAATTGAATCTTTTATAGGAAAAATGTATCGCATTGTAAGTTATCATTTACTAGCCCTTATATGTCATTTTTGCTTAATCATGAGAAATTTTTATTAAAATGTTTTTAGTCATAGTGCAATTTCAGGAGATCTACCATTTTTCTATAAGTTAATAAATTATGGAACACTTTTCCTATTTAAAATGGTATAACTCATTTTCTGCTTATATTTTGCTCTCTATATTATATATATATATATATATATTTATCAAATACATATTTTTGAGGTTACATTTTACACTCATATATATGGTTTAAAAATATTTTAAAGAGAATAAAACAGAATAAAGTTAATAAAAACAAAGCAATGAAAGTGATATAGGACTTCAAAACAAGATAATAGGAAATTGATGGTGCTTACCATAATGTCTCTTGCTATCTTCAAAGGAGCTGTCCATACCACCAGACACAGGCATGTAAAACTTAGCCAAATAGTACAAGAACTAAGTTGTATCTTCACTTCAGTTGTTATCTTTTCAGAAATTTCAGGTTTGTGACTTTTAATTTCTCCTGTGTCTGTGTCTCCTAAACTTATTCTGTGTCTGCTGGAGGTCTGAGACTGTATTTTGCTCCTTCATCTTGATATTTTCCCGTGTTCTTCTGAATCAGCCCATTGCTGCATCCAGGTGCTTCCAGCACTGGCTGCCAGCCCCTTGGTGTAGTGGACTGGACTAGCACCTGAGTTCCTGGAGTGGTGGAGAGGCACAGGGCAGTGGTTCATCTAGGTTGGTGATGGTTTCCCAGGATCTCTCTGTGCTTCTGGTGCATAGCCTCAGGCTATGATTTCTTCCTGTTAAGTGTATTTGTTCCAAGTTTGATTCAGCCCCGATATTTCTTTTCTTTTCTCCTTCTTCTTCTTCTTCTTCTTCTTCTTCTTCTTCTTCTTCTTCTTCTTCTTCTTCTTCTTCTTCTTCTTCTTCTTCTTCTTCTTCTTTTTGTGCTAGGCATTGAACTCACGACCTCGCATGAGTGCCTAGATCAAGCAGGCACTTACAAAGAAGGCTCAGCTAAAGTCCCAGCTCCAGCTCTGATATTTCTTTGCTGATTTTCTATCTAGTTTATCTTTCTTTCTGTGACAATGGAGTACTGAGGTTTCCTGTCAAACTTGTTTTCCATGCCTACCAATAACTGTCTTAAATAGTTGGGTGATGCCGTATTAGTTTTCGCTATATTTATGATCATTATGGCATTTGTGCTGCCTGCAGCTTTCTCACTGACCTCATCGGTGTTATTCTTCTTTGCTTTATCTTGCAGCTATTAGATTAATTTCGATGGTCTCTTTGTTGTTGCTGTTGTTCTTACTGGGTATCGAACTCATGACCCCATGGTTTCTTGCTATTTTTAAGATATATTTCTTTTCATGATCATTAGCTTTCATTCTGTCTTTTCCTTCAATCTGTTGCATATGCTTTCAATGGAGGTTTTAATCTCCATGTTACTGACACTGGTGATTGCTTTGCCATCCAGAGGTGTGTGTGTGTGTGTGTGTGTGTGTGTGTGTGTGTGTGTGTGTGTCTGGTGCTGGGCTTTGTCCTAGGTCTTTGGATTCCTGTTGGTATTCTAACCAGCCATGGCATCTGGGGCAGGGGGCGTAATGGGTATTGCCGGCATGAACTTACTGTCTTGTAGCCAGCTTTACTATCAGATATGCTCATTTATATATTTTCATTCACAAAGACAGATTTTTGCAAATAAAATTATTTGAGAAATCAAGAAAGGATTAATTTTTCACACTAGAATTTTGTTTACATTATTCACAAAGAAACTCTATTTAACTTTTACCACAATTATTTTGGAATTAATTGTACCTTAGAAGCATTTTCAAAACTTAATAAAACATTCAACTTAATCAGAAATAGTATAAATCAAGAGCCAGGGATTTAGCTTAGTGGTGTAAGCATCTCCCTGGCAAGCACAAGGCTGTGAGTTCAATTCTTGATGCAAAATCAAAACAAAACAAACAAACAAAAAACAAAAAAAAAGAAAGAATATAGATTTATAAATAACAGGTTCTAACGATTCTAAAATACATCAAGCATTGAAAACCACTTCTAGATTGAACAAAAACTAGAATAAAGTAACTGTTTATACATTAGTGTGAAACTACTTTAAAAATATAGAAGTCTGCTTGATCTATACCAAACTGTTCAACCTTACTGAGTAGATTTTTTGGCTTTAAGAAATCAGCTGAGTGATCATTTTTCAGGGACAAAGACTTATATTTTCTTAACAATTCATATGTTCATAATTGTTATGTTTGAAATCTGGAATGCCCTCCAAAGCCTCTTATGTTTAGAGGTAGGGCTTTTGGAAGTAACTGTATCATGGCGATGAAATACTCGTTGGTGGGTTTATCAACTAAAGAATTAGGATCCCTCTTTCTATTCCCTCCACGGCTCATTCCTTTGCTGTGTGATTCCTGACCACATGATATGAGCCGCTGTTCTCTGCCACATTCCTCTGCCACTTTTTTTTCCCGCCATTAGTCAGCTGACCACAGACTGAAAATGTGAGCCAAACAAACCTTTATTAAATTAAGGATGCTGTATGCTGTGTCTCAGCAATGAGGAACCATGACTAAGAATATACCTGACTTCCTTTGAGGAAGCACAGGGTTTATAATATATGTTACTTTCTTTTCACCAACAGATGCAGAACTCTCCAAAAGTTTTGGCAATGTTACATATTTTTAAGTTTCAGTAGCATGAGTTTCAGTAGCATCATTTTATAATAGAGAAGCTACTCAAAAATATATCAATATATATTTTAGTTGTAAAATACTTGACACATGATTACCTGTTTTTCTCTTCCACTAAAAAGTAATGAAAATTGCTTACAGTTCAGAATTTTTAGGAAAAAAAATATATGGCACCAATTCCCTCTGTCTCCTGTAAAGCTCAGTAACAAAAAAGTCTTTCTACTTACTTATTCAATAGACAATGAATGTATTTGTTGTTTCCCAAATTTGTTGGGATGCAGTAAACACCAAAAATGGAAATAGCTTAAAGAGTGAAGGATGGAGTAAAAGAAAGATTATTTAACATTTTAAAAATCTCATTACAGTAAAGGGCACACTGCCATTAATTCCCCTCAAAATATTCACCTATGCTTTGAATGCTTTTATTGTATCATCCTCGTGCTGTTTGAAGCAGTTCTGGTAGTCCTCTTTCACCAGTGTCTTTACTTGCACTGCTGTGACCTCCTTTGTGTTGTACATTAATACAAAATGCTTACTTTTCTTAGATATTTTAACTTTGGGGAAGAATCAGTATTTGCATGATGTGGGCTGGGGATACTGTTCAGCAGTACAGGACCTGCCTGGCAAGCATGAGTTTGTGAGTTCAAATCCCAGTAAAAACAAAACAAAACAAAACAAAACAAAACAAAACAAAAACAATAGGAATTTGCATGATGCCAGATTTGGAAAATAAAGTGAATGGAGATATCAGTATTTTTATAAGTCTGCCTTTCTGTTGGATGGCAACCAACATCAGGATTTACTATTTTTAACAACACTCAGTAAAGACACAAAAGAGGAGTTCAGAACTGCTTTGAAAAGTGTCAAGAATAAGTGGATTTTGAAATGAGGGGACATATTTTGAGAAGAATAAGTAGTGACAGGTGTCTTACTATAATAAATTAAAATTAAACACATATCTGTAAGATCCAAATATAATTTGGATCAAACTATTTAATTTGAGAAGAATAAACTTTCCTAATGCTTCTGATTGCACAAGTGTAGCTTGTGCCTGGGCATTGGAACTGGTACTCTGATCCGCTTAGGACCAGGAGAAAATGGCTGCATTACCAGCTAGAGAAGGAGCTTGGGAAGACTGAATTGGTCTTTGTCAGCTGAAGTTGCAAAAATTCATACTGTTTTCCACTTTTTAACTCCGAGGTAATTGATTGTGCAATGCACTCAAAAATGGGAAGTAACATGGATTGTTACTAATTTAACAGTTAAGAAAACACAATGGAAAATTTTAGAAGTTCTGACTTCATTTGCTTTATATGAATTCACCACTTTTGATTTGATAGAGGTCTCAAAGACATTAAAAGTGGATATGAACCTGGAAAATCTTTCTTCTCTAGATCTATCATAAATAAATAGTCCACTGGAGTAGTACTTAGACAGGTCCACCTCTGTAGTACTTAGACTGAATAGCAGATAGCTCCTTACTTCTCTAGCCTACAAGTCATGGCTCCTGTGGGGAAAGAGATTCCTTTGTTCGATCTGATTCTTGCCTTACTCTTTCCTGATCTAAGAATCTGGTGCTCACTAGGATTTAGTGTCTCATGGATTTCTCACATAAATAATAACAGTATCAAAAGCTAGGAGAATAGTTTGGTTCACATGGGTCTAGTTTCTTCATATACATATTTTATAATATACTTCTAAATTCTACAAAAAGAAAAAAAGTAATTTCCATCTTACTAGCTAATGCATTAAATTGTCTAATTTCTTCCCAGTCACTGAGCAAAGAGATCTCTTCATAAATGCTTAGAATGTAGTCAATAACAAGTCACATTATTTATCACTTACTAATGTATTATTTTAAGATACCTAGGTTTGGAAAGTCTTTTTAACATACTTTCTAAAGTATCTTAGTGTAAGTGCATGCATATGTGCGATAGGTCTACTGTGCAACTACTAGAAAATAGCTATTTAAAGATGGAATAATATGATGTAACATTGGAATAAAATATTTGTGGGAAGTGTAAACATCTATAAATACCCCAATGTATAATCCATGTTTACATTGTTTCCTTAATTAGTTTCATATTTGTTCTAATTTTGAGAACAGGTAGTAGATTTAGAAAATAATACTCATTATAATTTGAAAATCTGGTGAGTGGTTCTTTACATTACGTTTACAACCAACCAGTAGTTTTTGAATGGCTTCGACATTATCATTTCAAAACTCTTACATTAATATCATGGATGCACTAGGTGAACTCCAGTTTGACTGTTTACTTATATTCTCAGGACTGTATAACATTTAGAAAAGTATTTATACGCACACTCTGGGGGGGGTATCCCCAGGTATTGGGGCCTGATTTTAATTTAAGGTAAAACTAGAAACTATGTAATAAATAGTGAAAAATATGTTTTTATTTTCTAGTAACATATATTCATAGTAAGTTTTCATAAAACAGTATTATGGTATAATATTGCACAACAAAGATATACTTCACAAATATTTGTCAGTTTATTCAGTAACATTTGTTTAAAATCACATATAATTTTTGTGGAAAAGTAAGCTATTCATTACATTTTATAAATCAATGAAAATGCATCGTGTTATTTGACTTGCTAATACTTTGAAAGCTTTAAAAGTATAGTGGACCATATTTTCCTACATATTATTTTTAAAAGCTACTATAAAGAGAACTAAAGGCAATAGGAGACTCACAGACACCACAGCAGGAATTAAGCTCATTTGGGTTTAAAACTTTGTATCTTGAGTCATGAAGAATTAAATTCCTTATAACACAAATACCAAATAAGTAGAAACAAAACATTTCCAACTGTTCTGTCCACTTGGTAAAAAGTTATGCATGCAGATATTTTTTCAAGCTCTTAAAATCTGAAAATATTTGGCAATAATAATGGAAAATTTTGGTACATGAGCCACACATACTAAGGCATATTAAGTCATATATAGTAAAATGTTCCACTTGTAGAGTTTAGAAATACTAAGAAAGGCATTATTTTGAATTATTGGTATGACTAAGCAAAGTATGTGATCATACTTTTCATTGCATTTTAGAGGACAATTTGTGATTTTCTCAATTTTGTGATGGAAAACACTCCACTTAAGACTTATATACTTTTGTAACTGAGTTTATTTGAAAATACAAGAAAAAGATTGCAAAATTGATTAATATGTTAATTCTCTGAAAAAAAGTAAGCTTGGGCATAAATGGTCAGCAAGTCAAAATTCACAGTTCATGAGACAGAATTCTGTAAAATTAAAATATAGCTTGAGCAGGATGTAAAAGTTGCGTTCAAAAGTCCTTTGAATTAAGTTAATCAAATTTGGTTGTGTGATGCATTCCTCTTGTGTATGTGCTGGGTACTTCAGGAAAACCTGGTGCATTCATCTCCTGACTCCAGTCTATTAAGCTTCACAATGGACTCTGTGGCACCTGATACTACACCCATGTTAACACTTTAATTATGCAATTGCTATGACTTTTGCTGTGAACACATCTGCCAGAATGAAGGAATACCTTGCAACTAAGTGTTTTGACCTTTCAGTCATGTTGGATTTTATGGCTGAAAGCATATGTGGCTCTGGTAGCAGGTCATGCAGAATAATGACAGAATAATCACTGAGCAGTGAAACCACAACCTGTATGAAGTTAATCATGACCATTAATCTCTGGCACATTCCTCTATTCTTTGGGGATGGAGCTATGGCAGGAAGCGATTTTATTATATTTACTGCATATAAATGAATCTCCAATCAGTTTCTCAGGTTTTTGGTGAACCTGAAGAAAAAAGAAAATGTTATCTTTTAGCTAATTTGTGTTTGCATACTGAGTGAAATTGATAATCACTTCCATTGATTAATAATGACCTTTGTGTGGTGCTTTCATTTAGTGGATACCTGTCTATGTTGCCAATTTACTACTGAAGTTGTCAGCCACAGCTATAGGAGATAAAAATTATAGTAAATCAATTTTTTGCTCAATACCCCTATTTAAATAAATCACAGTCTTGGTGAAACTAAAGAGGCAAAAGGTTCTTTTATTTTGAGAACCTATGCTGCCTCTGTAGTGGTGACTCAACCATGACATTAGTGCCTATATTTAGTGATAGCTTGCAGCTTCTAAAATGCCACTGATAATATTTCCTGCTAAGAGTCAAGACAGAGTTCTGTATGATGAAACCAGGAACCAAAAGACCTACTGTCAAGACGTTTTCCACACTATGACAATCAAGAATGAGTTGTTTTATCAGAAAGTAATGGAAGTTGTTGACTAGAACTATTTGAGTCCTTACAAATTTTTTAAAGTCAAGAAAGTTTGACTCTGTAGACATCTAAAGGAAACATTAATATTAGTTGACACACGTGTACAAATTAAAACATATTTTATTACAATCATCATCCGTGCTGGTGCTGATATATACACACCAGAAACTAAAAACTATTACAAAGAAATATTCTGTAAAAGAAGACTGAGATTAGCTTTACATTCTAAAATGGAAATCCCAGTCTGTCATTTATAACTTGTGTGAGTTTGGAATAGTTATCTCATTTATCAAAGACTCAGGGTACTCACTGAAAATATAAAAAAATTGACCCAGTTTTTTTAATGATTTTACTAAATATTTATTTGTATAATGAAACTAACTCACCTAAATGCTTAATATCCAAATTTAAATTTCTTAGTGATTCTGAAAATAACTTCAATCCCAAAACAGCACAAAAATTTTATAAATCTTTGATTTTGTGTCATTTAGTAGTTGACACAAAAATTGAGGCTTCTTTTTATGAAAGTACACTATTACAGTTCTTCTGAAAATCAGACATAAGCTTCATTATTCCTACAGTGTTCTCTGCAGTAGGTCACACAGACCAGTCACATTCTAAGTACTAATTTAAAAATACATTCAGTCTCAAGGAAATAAAGCATCAAAATCCCAAAAAATGGGATAATTATAATTATGTATCACCACTAATCCATGCAATAATAATAATCATGGTAGCTACATAGTAGGCACTGCATACTACATGCATTTCAAAGAGATATGCTGGGTCATGTGCAATTTTATGAAATTCTGTAGTAACCTAAAATATTTGATGGATTGCTCCAAAGCAATGATCCTGTTTTTAAATGATATAACACATGTGACTAACTAAAAAGGAGTAGGAAATAACTATAAATAAAATACAGTAATGCCTATATCAACACAGGAGTAATTCTAAAGTGTTGCACTGTATCAGTTTGTCAAATATGAATTTTAGAATAAACTCTAGTTTTTTAGTAACAGAAATTAAGTCATAACATCATTCAGTAACACTTTAGAGCAATATTCAATCTGAGGACAAATTTAATAACAGGACTCATGACATTGGTCAAATATACAGTGGTAAAAGCGACTGATATTGAATGAAGCACTTAAACCAATATATTACTCCCCTGTGGTCCTTGTGAAACCTTGCAAATCAGTGAAAATGTTCCTCATTAGTGAATGAGTTTTATTATCAGTTTTTTTTTTTTATCTCACTGTGATCACCTAGAATGGGGATATGCCTTACATTGTGCTTAGCATATCACTGTCTTTCCATTTGATGATTAAATATCATTCTGAAAGAGGTTCAAAATTAGGAATACATGTCTAGTGGAGGTCACAATAAGGAAATAAATCTATAAATATGATTAGAAATATTTCAAAAATACCTACAAATCACATCAAATTATTGATCTTGTTTCATTTGACATTGAAAGAGATTTTAATATCCTCTTAAAATGCTTCAGCTACCTAGAAAGCTTTTTGCTACTTTCATCTCAAATAAGGGGTGGTACTTTCATATTCAATCCTAAATCATGAAATTGTATCACTGAAATCTTGAAAGTCTGTAAAATAGTTTCATCCAGGTACTAAAAAAATTACTGACAATTTAAATGAATCTACTTGCTTTTCCTTTTACACAGTGAATTTGATGCAACTAAAAATGTAAATAACATGGCTTGGAAAGTAAGAAGTTAGATGAAATGCTATCTGAACATTAACTTAAGGTCAAATGAGTATGTGTCCATGGTGCTATAGGAGCTGTACTGTGTTGCAAACTGGAATGCAGTTAGTAAGTTAACCTAAAAATATTACTCGCTTCTTCAATATTAGGAAAAATACTTTTCCATATAATATAAGTAAGGCACATGACTGAACTTATAAAATTAAGGTGCACCTCTGTGGTGTGATTTTTTTAGAAGAAGCAAGGAAGGAAGGAATGTGCTTTACACCCCAAGGAATTACCATTAAGAAGACAAAGCAGCAGGGCTTTGCTGTTCTGTTCCTTTCAGCAGAACCATGTCAGAGGTAATTGCATGGCGCGATGAAGTGTAGCATCAAGATCTCTAGGTTTAACTTGATAGTTTAACATTAATTAGTCTTGCATCCCTGGGGAAGGTACTGTTTATCTTAAGGTCCAATTTCTACATACTTGTAAACTATTTAGGAAATAACAGGTCAATAGTTAATAGAAAATAAAATCAGTTATTATTGTTAACAGCAAGAATAGAAAAAAGAGGGGCTGGGGATTTATCTCAGCGGCCTAAGCGCCTGCCTTGCAAGCAGGCAGTCGTGAGTTTGATCCCTGGTACCGATGAAAAAAGAAAAAAGAAAAAAGAAAAAAGAAAAAAGAAAAAAGAAAAAAGAAAAAAGAAAAAAGAAAAAAGAAAAAGAAAAAAAGAAAAAAGAATAGAAAAAAGAGTGGTATATAGTAAGTACTAAAGGTACATCTATTATTATTATTATTATATTACAGGGGAAAATATGAATTAACTATAAAGAAACCACATCCTGTTCTTGGGGTAAAGACTTTCGATAATATTTTAATTCATATAAATAGCATTTGTATATGTGTATATACACTCATAGAATCATGTAAGAACATGTGTATACATTATACATACTATTGCACATATATATATGCACTCAAACACATACATTATATATATATATATATATATATATATATATATATATTACACACATATTTTCACTATATGGACACAATTATTGTTGTATTTTCATAAAAAAGTATAAATTCATCTAAAACTGCTAATTTTCAGTCTTTCACATTTCTTTGGCATGGAATCTCTTGAATTTAGCAAGAACTCCCAAATTTGATGACTTTCAATCAACTAGAATTTAGATATTGGTCTATGAAGCAGTCAGACTCTCATGTTACTCTTCCTACACCTCCTGTTTCAGGTGAGATATCTCTGGATTACTACCACCTCCAAGACTACCCAAAGCGGTACACTGCAATGGAGAGTGTCACAAGACCTGAATTATGCCCACTACTCTCTGGTTTCTCTGATATTTCTACCTTTTTGATTCCATTTCTTAGTCTTCACTTCAGAAGCAAAAATCATAAGTAAGTTCAGCAAGTCTGCATTTTACTCTGTACTCTCTTTCTTCCTTATGGATTCTAGTTGAACAATCATATAACATTGTGTCAAGAATTTTCAAAGTGATATATTCTTGGAATGCTAAAGCCATTTTTCATGTCACTTGTTTGGTTAGTATTATAACAATAGAAAACATCCATTTCTTTGCATCAAATTTTATGAATATCTAATATTTTCAGATGATATCCATTAATAATTATTTTAGAGACTAATGCTATCTATGCACAAGATGTTTTGGAACATACATAATTAGACTGATTGCTAAAGTTATGTCCATCTCTGTGTTGCCAGGTTAGATTGTGGCCAAATGTGTTACAAACAGAGAGGTGATAAGTGAAAGAGACATTTCATTTTTTTTTATATCAGGAATCAAACTCACAACCTTGCACTTGCCAGGCAGGTGCTCATGCCGCCGAGCTTTAAGGCCAAAGAGACATGATCTAAATTGGAGACATGGTCTCAAACGTGTAGCACAGGTGGGAAGAGTATGCATTAGTTGTTCACAAAGGAAGCTAGAATACAAGTGCAAAACAAATTCATACACAGGATGAAAGAAAAGATGTATGAAAGATCTTTCACCCAAAATTTTGTAAAAACAATGTATTTGCTTTAAGTGTTTGTTCCTCTAGCACAAACAATGTCAGTTTTTTCAGCATTTGTAAAATTGAAATTTGTAAATCTATAGCAACAGAATAATCTTGTTTGATGGAGGAGAAGGTGTTGGGTATTTCCATTCATGTTCTTTATTTAAAGAGAAGATTCTAGTGACAGGCAAGTAAACAAAAATGTTATCCAAGATAGAAACATCAGCTTACTTTAAAAGCAAATTTATATGGAATCATGAACTTACAGGATTTGAACTCATGACCACATGCTTGTCAGGCAGGTGCTGTTCTGCTGAAACACCCTCACCCTGGAAATGTGAGGTATAGCCATGGCCTTAAATTTTCTTCAAAAACAAAATTTAAGATGAAGATAAAGGAAAGTAATGTATATAAAAAGCCAAATAGTATGGACTACAATTTTAAATACAGAAATCTAAAGGATTATCTTCAACTATGTAGATGTGCATAATGATTGTACACATTGTATTAAAAAATCAAATAAAGGAAGTCACAAAAAACATAAGAAAAATGAAATTTCAAATAATTAAAATTAATAGTATAGAGACTTTTTATGGAAATCAATTTGGGGGGATTTGGGAATTAAAAGGAAATCTAAATGTCTTTGTGTATACTATATTTATATAACTGATTAATAGCTTATCTTTCCTATCTTGCATGAATAGAACACAGTGGGAAGTCTTCATTCAGGGCTTCAGGATTTTGTCTGATGTTTCACATCACTAGGAACAATGTGACACTTCTATCAAAGTGATTTTATACATTGACCACCACGACAGCAGTGTTACTATGACCACTGCTATAAAAAATGAAGCCATTGCCAAGTGCATGATATTATAGTACCATGATAATAATCAGACTTTGGAATATTAAAAATATGAATGTATTGGCTCTTTTTTGGCCATCCTTTACTTCATAAATGTAATTTGTTCACAAATGTGATCTTATTGTATGTAGTCCTACAGACTCAAGATAAAGGATGAAAGACTGAGAAACTATTCATTCTTCCAAAAGCATTCATAGGAGTATCTCCTGGATTTCAGAAATTTCCCATTATTGCTGAAGTGTCTCTAAAACTGTGTTTTGTTAATCCACTTGTATAGATTATCTCAGTTGGCTAAGGTCATATAGTCTAACAAACACCTCAGAGGTTTTTATAGCACATTCGCTAAGGATACTCTGGAAAATATTAAAGTTTTCTTTTTTTATTTTATTTTCTTGTAAAGAGGATAAAACAATAAAACCAATCAAAACAAACTTGTGTAAGATATATAGGACTTCAAAATTATACAAAATCAACAATAGTTACCATAATGCCTTTTGATGTCTTCAAAATAGCTTTAAAATACACATAATAAAAATCAAATAGAACAGAAAAGAATAGAAAAATGAAAACAATACAATGAATACAAAAAAAGGACTTCAAAACAAACCAATAGTAAATCCAAAATTGCTACCATAATATATCTTGCTACCTTTGAAATAGCTGTTCATCATCGGATTTGATAGAAATAAACAAAACAAAAGAAAAGAAAACCCAATTCAACAAAATAATGGAAACAATACAAACTTCGAAAACAGGGCCATAGGGAATCAACAAGGGCTGCAACCCTCAGAAGGAGATCCTCCTAGATGTCACACTGCACACCAGTATCTTCTAAACCTATGATCAGACCACTGACCCCAGACCTACAAAATTAGTGAAATCCCAAACACCACAGGAATCCAATTGCATTTCACCTTGATGGCTGTCATCACAGCCTGTGTTTCTTCTTAGATAAGTGGGTCACCTATGCTAGGAGTGAGGGGAATGGGTGTTGGTACTTCTTTTATGCCAGCCCTGGCGCTGGAAGCGGCTGGTGTTTCTCTGCCCTTGCTTGGTGGTGGCCCGTGTATGGAGCTAGTTCCCAGACTGGATGTACTTCCTAGTGTGGCCTTGTTCTCTCTACCCCCCATTGGCAAATAATGCTGACTCACAGGGACAAGGCATGAGTCCGTCTGTTCCAAGCCAGCAGTAGCCCTGGTTAGCAGACTAAAGTTTTCTTTTAAGCAGGTTAAACTGTCTCAAATTATTCCAAATCCTAGGTAAACCTCAGCTAGAGTTTATTTCCAGATAGGACACTTTTTTCTAGGTAAATAAATTTCCACAGAATTGTGTGCAGTATATTGCTTAAAACACAAGTCTTTGGCATTAAATCACAATTTACAGACCTCCATTTATACCGTCTGGAGAGTCCTCAAGGTGCCTACTGTCTCCCATTGAACTTTTCTACTTGTAGATGCTCCCAAATGACAGCTTCCACTCAATCATTCATTTCTTAAAGCCCCATTCATCCTCTGGTTCCATTTCAAAAGATCACTATTCAGGGAAGCTTTTCTAATATTTCAGATTAGATACAGTCATCTGTAAAACCCTTACCTAGCAAGGGTAATTGAAATTTCCACTTCTGCGTTAATCATATATATTTAATACCAATTCCTGGAGACCACCAAAAGAGTCTGGTTCTCATTCTACATCTGTAGTAAAATTATATCTTTCCTACACCTGGACGTCATGGGTGGACACATGATTTGGTTACTCAGTGAAAAGCAAGGAGAAACGTAGCTATCAAAAGCAGCAGATGTTTTCAACATTGCCAATAAGTCATCCACTACTACATTTTCTTTCTCAGCATGCTGGGATGGTTCCTCCTGTTTTGGCATTAACTTTAGGGTTATAATATATGAAGCAAAGGCTAGCTGAATAACTGCAGTATGTAACATGAGTGAAAAAGTAACGTTGTCATTTTAAATCTCTAATATGCTGAAATAGTTTCTTGCAGACAACATAATGGAGGCTATTCTGACACATTGTGGGTGTTATTTTAAATTTATGCAACTGATTATTCATTATCTGTTAATCATACCTAATCTGACCAAGGGATTATCTTAGTTTTCACTATACATGATGGCAGATGGGATGACATGGAGATGGAAATTTGCAAATGGAATGAAGAGTAAAGCATTTAAAAAATATGCTAAATTACAATGGAGGGTTTACTTTTAACATATAAGCTCTTAAAATTATTTAAAAGTCTAAAAGGAAGATGGAAGCCTGAGAACTCACAATGGAAGGAGAAAAGCCTAGTCTTGAACTTGCTGGCTTTGGCAGTAAAGCGAAGGAGCCACAAGAGAAAGCATTTAGGAAATCTGCAGAGGACAGTAACTGGAATGCATTAGGTGACAGGCTGGAAAGGAGCTGGAGCTCTTGCTCTATAATTATAAAGATCTGAATTATATCAAATACATAAATAAATAGGTAAACCCTAAAATAATGGAGACGGCATCTGTCTCAGAATATCCAGAAGAAAATGTAATCTCTTTATACTTTCATTTTAATCCAGTGATATCCATCTTGGAATTATGATTTTGAGCTGCTTTAAAGGCCCAAAGTTTCTGAAAACTTTTTTTGCAAAAGTTGAAACATCTTAAAAATGTTGTCCTTTAAGAACCAATAAATAATTACATAAAAACTGTTAGGAGCACATGGCATTATCCTTCTAATATGAAACTTAAGGTATGAGACAAACTCTTGCCTAAAATAATTTTAAAGGGTCCCTATTTCTTTTTTTTTCTTTCTTATTTTTAAAGATAAATCTTTATCATCTTGTTCCTGAGATACATTTAAAGGATGCTTGTGCAAAGATTTTCCTTGATGTTTAATTTGTCTTGATGTTTAGAGTTGTCCAAATCCACTGACTACACTTTTACTCCTCCAAAGGCGAGTCTTCAGCACCTCCCTACTCAGCATTTTAGTTCTATCAGGGCAGATTTAGTTTGATTGCTCAGAGGTGAGTCTGTGATTGCCCTTCTGCATTTTAAGCACGTGCCTGTGTCTGACTTCACCAAGTGTTAATGGAAACAGAAAGAATCACGTGTTCTATTTTGAATACCATTTTTCTCACATGCTCTCTCCACTTCTACAAGAGTATATTTGTTCTGACTGCCATATATATATATATATATATATATATATATATATATATATATATAGTGATTGGGGTTTCTTCTTCAATATCTTATTTCATGTAAATTGATAATTGCAGTGTGTCCTCCAAAAAATAGTATGTAGCTTTAAATCTCCAAATTTATACTTGTTCTGATTTATAAATTGTGATCAATTTCTTAAAAGGACTAAAAATATAGAAATTATAAGTGATATGAAATCCAATTATCTTGTATGTCACTCAGATTATCTTACTGAATTTTCAAGGAATATCAATTATTTGGAAGTATGTTTGCCAAAGACTTGCTGACCAGTGATGAAAATAAATATTTCACACACACACACACACACACACACACACACACACACACACAAATACACACACATTTTTAGAAAATTCATACAAATTTAAAATAATTACTTTTTTCTTGACTATATTTTATACTTAGTACTTGTTCTGAAAATATAATGTATTGATACTCTCAGTCAGGGTTTGAAGTATTTCAAAAAAGAGATAAAATATTATATTTGAAAAAATATTTAGATTTGAGATGTAACAAATTGTTTTTTTTATTTTTTTATTTTAAGGAGAAGAAAAGATAAAAGATACAGAATTTCATCTTCATTTTTGCATACAAAATTTTTAACATTTAATTTTGCCAAAATGCAGCCTCTATTTAATATTATCTTAGGACATTTTTTTTCTGGATCTCTAGATTCCCTTGAAGTTTTTCCCAAGATCTACTACAGTTGTTCATACTGTTATTCTATTTTCAAGCCTTTATAAAACATTTATTTTTGTCTCTATTCTATGGAAAATTTCTGATATATGTAGTAACTTTGAAAATGTTTTCTTTTTATTTAAAAAATTCATACCATCCTAAAGCATATTCCTGTATGTTCTACACAGTCTTTATCAATAAAGTTGCTACTCTGATGATGAAATTCTCAGTTGCCTAGGCCTGACCCAAGCTCTGTGGTATGCTTGGGATTCTTTCCCATTGTCACCCTGCATATCACTGACACTAGGTCCTTGTGACAAAAACAAGATTTCTTCACACAAATTAACAACCACAAACAGCAAAAAAAAAAAAAAAAAAAAAAAACAGCAAAAAAAACCAGAAGCAATGGTTAATGCGCATTAGCCATATTATAATCTTATAATCTTTTTATGTTAAGAAAATTCCTGACTACGGAATCTCCATATATTACAAAGAATCCTGGCAAATTGTTCCTTAATCATTCTCAAAAATTGGCTGACTACAAACTAAATGCTCCAACTGCAGCATGCTAGTTACAGATACCAAAGATTCCACTATGTGAACAAAGCTATCTCTTGGAATGTGTCGGAAAAACTTGTTAACTGTACTGAGATGCTCAAGTTACATACCTACAGGACAGAACAACCAAGTATTTCTTTAACCACGCCCAAAGTGGTGTAGTTACTTCATATTATTTAGCAGAATAATTGTGATTTGAAAATAATAATTATTTCTTGTAACTATTATTTTCTAAGCCATACTCAGCTGAAAAACTGTTATATCAGTATTCTTTCACTTCGAAAGAATAACAGATTTGATACTAAAGATTTTTACTTATTGTTAAATTTCTTCTTTAACAATTATTTTCCAGTGTCCCCTGTAGCATGTAATATACTAGCAACTGTGTAATATTTGGACAAATATTTGGTCTGGATAGATGATATTTCTTTCAGAAACTCATTGCAAGGAACAACACTATTTTTCATATACTTTGTGGAAGTTTCTTTGAGAGTAAATGGTTTAGGAAATATTCTTTGTAAAGTGACAGCAAGTTATTTGAGTTACTTGGATCAGACACCATTGGTCACTATTATTTAGTTCTGTTTTTAAAATTTGAAAAGAGGATTGACTGCGTGCCCACAAGACTTGATGTAAAACCAGGACAAGTTTGATCTAAGGCTCACATTCTATATATTTCCCTTTACTACATAAGCATGGTCAAGTCTTGCCTGTGTTGCAAAGCCAGATTTTGAAAAGCTAAATCTTCTAGATCATGTTTTCTCATCTTCATCTCCAAAGCTTGCAATTGAATCTCATATCCTGTATACTTCCTCAGGTCTCATGCATTCTGAAATCACTGAATATTACTTTTTTTTTTTAACCAGTGTCATGTTATGACTTCATTGGGATAAATCCAATGGACAAATTTTAAATATTGCCATACTTGATGTGTCCACCACAGATGACACTCTGAGGTCACATTTTTATGCTGCATTTTGATTTTTTAAGGATAATATAACAGTTTTCCCATTCTATATGCTCTTCTGGAACTTTCTCTTTTCTCCATTAAGAGTCAGAACCTCACACAACTTTAATTTGGATAGATTTGTCACCAACTGGATCCTTCACAAGTAGCACTGTATGACTTCTGGAATTATGTCATAAAGGGTCATATAGACAGCTATGCACTGAATGTTTACATCAAGGCCCTCTGCTACCAGGCATGCAGTCCCAGCACTTGAACTCACTTATAGTAAGGCAACACCAGCACACAGCAGGAGGTCACGTGAGGAAGGCAAGAGAGGAAAGGAAGACGGAGATACATTAGAGTGCACCTCAGCGGCTCTAGCTCTGATCCAAAAGAGCCAGGTCATAGAGTGAAAGTCAGTGTCCTCTAAAATTCATGTAAGTTCAAGACCTAAACTATTGTGGGGCAGATTTAGGTTCTTTGAGGTGTTAAATTTTAGGGTAGAACATGAAGTTAGAGTCTTACATTGTAAGTAGTGTCTTTAGTGGACCTGAGTATATTCCTTTCCTCTGCCTCTTCCTCTCTCTCTGTCTCTCTCTCTGTCTCTCTCTGTCTCTCTCTGTCTCTCTCTGTCTCTCTCTCTCTCTCTGTCTCTCTCTCTCTGTCTCTCTGTCTCTCTCTCTCTGTCTCTCTCTCTCTTTCTCTGTCTCTTCTCTCTCTGTCTCTCTCTTTCTCTCTCTGTCTCTCTCTGTCTCTTCTCTCTCTCTGTCTCTCTCTGTCTCTCTGTCTCTCTCTCTCTCTCTCTCTCTCTCTCACACACACACACACACACACACACACACATCATGAGCACATTTTGAGATCGCAGTCTTTCATGAAGCCAGACATCCCTTTGCTTCATCTTGCACTTACCAGACTTAGAACTGTGAATAAAGCATCTCACCTCTTTAGCCGCCCCAATGTGGTGTTCTGTTAGGGGAGTCTAAGCTCAGATAGGCCAAAATCATTACAGCCAAATATTTTACAGATTTTAGATAAAGAAATCTTAAGAAATAATGGGATGATTATCATTATCTGAAGCACACTGGGCAAATTGGTTATAAAGTAATAGATAATTAGGAAAACTCCTTAAATTCTCCTCCACTTCTTAGGCATTATTGTGGGAAACAGCTTTCAGTCTCTCCTCATTCTTTCTCAGTCTATTTTGTTATAATTCATAAACAATCTAACTTTTAATGATCATGTTTTTGCAGCACTATCCTCCGATAATTTTGGGTACTGCACTGGATTAATCTATCTTGTAGGTGTGAAGTTGCTCCCCAGTCTCTTCTGAGGATGCAGACTAATTTCCTGAAGATCTTTATTTTGCATATACATTCTCCCACTTATTTCAAAGGTAATACTTGTCCAGAGGAAACTCATTAATTACGTTGCTTTTTAGTTGTCCCCTCTTATTAAAATGGAATTTTTGTGTCCAGTTTTGGAAGCCAAAAAATTTAAAACAATCATTTCTCTTCTGTTTCTTTCACATCAGCACACACACTGTAACAAATCCCTGATTTCTCATGATTTTCTAAGGCTTTCACTTCTTCTGGAACTCTTCTTATCACCAAAACAAATTTGTATATCTAACGGAAGCATTATATTTCATTTTCCATAGGGGAAATGTAAAACTGTTTTAAGATCCATTAAGCTTCTTTCATATTGTGCTAACAGACTGAAGTTAAAAGATTTGTACCTCACTCATAAAAGTGTTCAGCAGATTTAAAAAGACTTTCAATTTTATAAGCACACTGTCTAGGAGATAAATACTTCGAATGGAAGTTTTCATTGTATAGGCTATAGAACAATTTAAAAAATGATTATTTTGTGAAAAAGTCAGAGGTTGAGGACAATCACTTGGAGAAGCTTTAGTTCTGGATACTTCATCCCTGCTGATTGGTCAATGCATTTATTATGACTGTCACATAAAAGAACTTTCCAGTGTGTTCCAGGAGCATGCTTTACACCAGCATGACAGAAAGTTATCTCAGAACGAGGCACAGATCATTTTTTCACTCCCTTCTGTGTTGTATCATAGTGTCTAATTTCAAGGTTAAAATTTATAAGATGCTAAAAATGTTGCAAAACTAATCTGTCAATGAAATATCATATACACTTGTTTTCATTTCCTCGTTGAAAATAGTTGGATTTTTTTTTTTTTTGTCTTTTTCCTTTTTATCGATACCAGGGATCGACTCAACTGCCTGCTTGCAAGACAGGTGCTTTTGCCACTGAGCTAAATCCCCAGTCCCTTAGCTGGAGATTTTTTAAGTGTAATGATTTCAGATAACTTGCAATCTGTTTGAATGGGGGTATCAGGAAATTTATCTTATAATGTAGAGATGATTTGTCATATATATATATATATATATATATATATATATATATATATCATGTATAATGAGAAGTTTCATATAGCATGTAAAAATATAAATATAATTAAAGAAATCCAAAACAATGATTATTCAACAATTAATTGCATGGAGGAAATGGAAGACAAAACGGAAGTGAAGAAAACAAAAACAAAAATACATATGATGATAGTGACACCAAAACATGATGAGTGTATACAGAAAATCAAAAGGAGTTTTGAGAAATACTGTACAGAGGGACTTTCTTTGTCAAAATCACAATATATGACTTTTAAGCTACAAGAGAAAACCAAGTGCTTTTATAAACAGAAATGTGTTACATCTAACTTTTGCATCCTTTATCTTTTACTTATAAAACCACAACTGCACCATTGTGTTTAGTGTTTACCAAAACATTTTAAGAATGTCATAAGAAAACTAGGTTCACAGTGGAATGACTAGGACGGTGAGGGACTGTGTGAACACAGGTGGGACAAATGAGATGCCCACCTGGGAAACAACTGGAAACTTGTGGCAGTAAGGAAGGGATATTTCTAAGGCAAAGGAGTACAAGTCACAGAGACAGAAACTCTGACACAAAGAATATCATAATGATGAGACACACTTTATTCACTTTCTGTTCACTAGAGACCTTCAATGAAAATAAAGCACTAGCACTAGCATTTGGAAGAGTCTACATTTTCTACATGGTCACAATTTACCACTTAAGCTTTCACAGCCCAATTAGGGCAAATGGAACCTCACAGCGACCTCCTTCTCCTCCCAGGTGCACATCAGGAGCACTTAAAGCGAGTGTGTCCTCTTATTAAAAAAAAAATGTCCTTTGGCCTTCAGTTAGCTAGTTGGTTTGTTTGTTAGACTTGAGTTTTAGAGAAGAACTCTGGTAGAGACAAGTAGGTGCAGAACACTGAGTAAGAACAACTTGGCAGTCTCTTAAATAGCATAGAAAGGCGAGGGAACTGAGAAAGTCCTCCAGAAAGAGCAAGATAAACCTCAAAGCTGCCATGAAACCAAGTTCTACATGTACCATCTCTGTGGGTTGGGGGCAAAATCATTTCACACAGCACACAGCAGTGACACAGTGCTGCGGCTTCTCAGTGCTTCTGGGATGCACGCTGTCTTCTATCTCTCCTCAAGTTTTAACTAAACTCTACTGGCCACAGAGAATGGCATAGGAGAGAGATGTTAAGTTGTTATTTTACTTGGGAATACTCGTAGGGAATCAATAATTCTTAAGAACACATGAAGATTAATTTGGAAGCACGCAATTTTGAAGAAAAAGTATTTGGGTACCATATATATATATATATATATATATATATATATATATATATAGAGAGAGAGAGAGAGAGAGAGAGAGACAGACAGACAGACAGACATACAGACAGACAGAAACAGAGACATACAGAGAGAAAAAGAGAGAGACAGTGACAGACAAAGATAGAGAGGTAGAAGGTCATTGTGTGGGCTTGCTGCTTTTCCAGGAATTTGTAGAACTCTTAGAAAATACATTATTTCTTCTATAGCTTGAAATCTTGAAATAAATTTACTAATTTCAAATAAATCTACTTTAATAAGGAACAAGAAATCCCAGTGGTCATTTGATATATACATTCCACCTGCTCTCCTTTTCAGAGGTTTATTGGAGCATTTTAACCCTAAGATAGTCTTCTCTCTCTGAACTCCGTTTAACATTTATGCCCATGCTGTTCAACATTGTACTTTACTATCTTTAGTTCTAGCAGGACTAGAGGTTGAATCCAGGACCTTTACACTGAACCACAAACCCAACACTTTTTTAAATATTGCTTTCTAATTTTAAAACAGGGTCTTCATTCACTACGTCAACAAGGGACTTAAATACTTAAGTAGTAGCCTCTTGCATCATTTTCCCATAGTGCTAGGACTAGAGGCATGAATCCCCATACCCAGCTGTATTTTACTCTCTTGAATGCTCAGTTAATTAGAGTTATATTATTTGCATTTCAACGTTCTTATGTCAACACAAGAAATATCCATATATTGTAAAAAAATTCAAGGTCTGTCTTCTAAAACACTTTGATTTTATATGCCACCCATTTCTGTTCCTCCTGAAGTTGACACTGCTCAGATATTTAATGCCTTGATAAAACTCTGTACAAAGTGGAAATCATTGTTAATAATACAAGTAGGTTAGTTTTAACATAGAAACTGAAAGTTTCACCTCATATATGTTTTTGCTATCTTTCACAACTGTGACTAAATGCAAAAAATATTTGTCCAAATTACATAAGACAATAAAATTAGGCTTTTAGTAAAATATATGGTTAAATGGAGAAAATTATGAAATTCTGATTATATATAATGTTATACAAACTTAGACACTTAACTTGAGAGATAAGTTGATCATCCACCTAATAGAATAAAAACATTTTCATTTTCAGGGGCTAATATGACGATTATGTCAGGAGTTGTGACCGTGTCACCTATGTGAGTCAAGAATTTTAATTATTTAATTGGTAACCAATGTCTTTGTTGTGATTCATACATAAATATAACAAGTTGTTTCACTCTTGCATCAGTCTTATATGCTGTGGAAAATAACGTAGCACACATTTAAAAGTTAAAAAAAAATTACTAAGTTTTTAGCAATTGTTAATTTTATGAAACTAATTTTCTAAATAAACACTGTTTTTAATGATGAAATAAATATGCGGACTTTATGAAACACATATTTAGTACTTCAGTTCATATTTTCTACAATTCTAGAATGTTATTTAACTTGTTTTCTTAACTAAGTTTACATAAAGAGTGTTTACAATAGTGAATATATCATATACCTTGTATCCTGTTTTGAGGGTTAATTGCAATAATACATGTAAAACACTAATTCATAAGACTTAACATGCCCTCAATGAGGGCAGCTATTGGCTTTATTGAAGTATTAATTAATGCCACTTTAGAATAATTACAAATATAATGAATTTCTTATTTCATTCTTTTAAGAAAACATTAGAGAACCATGAAGAATATTAAAGTGAATATTGAATTATACCTAATAAAATAAAAAATTAGAAATCACTCTATAGGCACATACAAGATTGAGGCTGAAAGGTTTCTGTAATTGTTTGATGTTTGAACACTACCATTTCCACTTAAAGGCTAAAAGCATTTAAAAGTTTGTTGCCTGACTCTCCAAAGGTAGTAAAATTAATTGCGGAGATACGCAGGCTGCTGACTTACTTGATTGCATGTTACTAGCTAAAGTGCGAAATTTCCCTGCTCAGTCTGTTGCCCAGCGCTCTGGCTGTTTATCACCCCTCCTGCCTACGGGGTTGATCATTGTAAATGACTTTATTGACCTGTGGCTTGGTTTAGCATCACATGCTCCACTGAACCAAGCAAGAAACAGCTGCTAAGTGCAGGTGAAAACGCGCCCTGGAACAATTCAAGGACCGAATCAGCAGACTCGTGGGCAGTAGGCCATCATGCTGTCACAGATTTCAGCATTTTTGTGTGACAGGTAGGGTTTTTAAAGGGGCTGCCCCTAAAATAGGACATATTTTTAGTGATCTTTTGCACTACTCCCAGGGCACCCTATTTTCAGAACTTTTATTGCCAATATCTGGCTTAATAGTCACACTTATAATTCATTTTAATGGCTTATTCCATGTCAGTGGAAATCTCAAGACACATATGATTTTGATACAGAAATAAATTTAAAGGTTTGAATAATATTTTAGGAGTCACCAAATGACTTTAAACAGTTAAAAGAAAGAAAACAAATATCCACTGAGAGGTAAAGGTAATTCTCAAGCAAAGTGGTCCAGAATAGAAATGTACCTTTCACAAGATCATTCTAGCAAGTAATCTTGTCGGTTCTCCCAGTTGAAAATGCCCTGAGGATGCCAGTCTGCTTTTCCATTTCTACATAGAATATCAGATACTGAGTAAATTATAAACAAAATATTATATTGAGCTCATGTTTCAGAGCCTATGATGTCCAACATTGAGAAACCGCAGGAAGTGAGGGCATGTTTGCATGGCATTATATAACAAAGCACATGAGGTAACGAAAGGGAATTGGACCAAAATCGGCTTTTGAATCAGGAGTCACCATTGCAATAATGAGCACAGGTGTGTGTCAGTATCCTTTCGGGATAAAATATCCTCCTAAAAGTCCCAGCGCTAATTTAATACTGTTACAACGGTGACATGGAAGATTCAGATGATAGAACACATCTTCAGAATAAAATTCTACTCAGAGATCATTAAAACATATCCACACATCCAGGAGACTAAGCCTGGGAGACATGAGAAATTAGGTTTTCTTGATAAAGGCAACTGAAAGTTTAATAAGCAAAGAGATTATCTATAAATACTTAAACTGTGTGTAATACAAGAGATTGAGAACACAAGCCACAGGCCAGGCCAAAGACACATGGAATAACAGGCTAGTACAAAAGGTACAAAAATATCTTGAAAACTCAGCAATAAGAGGACTAAGATTCTGATTAAAAGTGATCAAAGATCTGAGCAGAGAGCTCATCAAAATATATGGATAACTAATAATACATGAAAAATGTTCCATGTAATATGTCATTAGGGAAATGCAAATTAAAACAGCAAGTAGCCTGCATGAGAATGGCCAAAATCCAGAATATTACAGCACCCGTGCTGCTGCGGACATGGAGCAGCAGGAACTCCTGGTCATTGTGGGGGAAACGTAAATCAGTGGCCTCACTCTGGAAAGGCTGTCATTAGCTTCCTTTGAAACCAGATTATTCATAGCATTTAATCTGGCAATCATATTCCTCATTATTTACCCAAGTGATGGAGAAGTTAAGCCTACACAAAGACCTGCACATTAATGTTTAGCAAATTTACTCATATTTGTCCAATTATTAAAGCAGCAAGATGTTCTTTAATAGGTGAATGGATAAGTAAGTTGTGATTTATCAGGAAACTGGAGAACTTTTTAACATTAAAAATAAGGTCTCAAGCCATGAAATGCTATAAATGGGCTTTAAGTAAATAACACTAAGTGGAAAATGATAATTAGAAAGTGCTATTATATGATTTCGATAATGGATCATACCAAAAAGCCAAACTATGTACAGAAAGAAAAGATTAGTGGTTACCACGGGAGGCAAGGAAGGAAGAATTGGTGAAGTGTAAGGGCTCCAGTGCAGCCAGTTCACTCTGTATGATGCTGTAATAGTGTGTGCATGTCAGCAGTCCACTCTGTATGATGCTCTAATAGTGTGTGCATGTCAGCAGCCCACTCTGTATGATGCTGTAATAGTGTATGCATGTCAGCAATCCACTCTGTATGATGCTGTAATAGTGTGTGCATGTCAGCAGTCCACTCTGTATGATGCTGCAATAGTGTGTGCATGTCAGCAGTCCACTCTGTATGATGCTGTAATAGTGTGTGCATGTCAGCAATCCACTCTGTATGATGCTGTAATACTGTGTGCATGTCAGCAAATCTTTGTGAAGACTTATAAAATATACAACACAAAGAATTTAAATATTCAAACTATGTAAAAGGGAAATATCTTCAACGCAGAAATAGATGATTCTAATAATTGAAATAATTCTAGATACCTAGTTTAACATTATTTTTATATTAAAATGACAACTTTGTCTTGTAATAATTTCATTACTACTTTGTTTCAGTGGAATCATTTTTCAAAGAAGTTTGTTTGTAAAACATTAAAACTCAAAATGAGATTTTAATTTTGTATTTAAAATTATAAACACTTGAAAATTAATACTAAGTTCTGCATGAAAACTTTCAAATCAAATATTATATTCTGAATAAAATGGCACATGGTGTTTTTTCTTTCAGCAATATTCAAAATTATTAGGGTAAAACTCAGTAAAGTTTAATTATAAAATTCAAAGTTATAATCATAAAATCTAAGGATCTATAATAGAAAAGAAAATAGGTGACCTAATTTGGACACTCACAAATCCAAAGGGTAAAGGAAAATTTGGGGAATATTTTCATACCAAATAGTTCATATATGTAATAAATTACTGATAGGAAAAATAAAAATTATTACAAAGAGTTTTGAAATTGCTTGGAGAGACAGAGTAATATGTAATTTTTGCTATACACAAAGGAATACTAAATATTATTTTTAATAATGGCTGAGGGATATTCCTAGTGCAGAATGTAGAAATACTTCAGAGGAGATCTAAGAAGAGTCGCTCGTGCACTTCAGTTATGAAGAAAAAAGTTGAACATTAATTGGGATATTAATTGATATTTTAATAATACACAATATATAAAACCATGTTATCAAAAATTAATTTGTCAGAGAATATTTTTATACACTTAACATTATGAAGTATATATTTAACTGGATTAAGTAACTAAAATGTTATGCTCTGCTAAAATAAGCACAAAACTACCATAATTACTATTTTAGTATTCTCTTGCATCACTATCATAGGAATTATTAACATCAGAGCAGAATTACATAAGCCCCACTGCATCAAACAATATATTTTTGTTTGTAAGTTATCGTACAGGTAAAAATCAAAAGGATGTGATATGGAAAGGGACAGACTGTTGGTATCAACTGGAAGTATTTTCTTACTTAAAATTATGAAATTTGCCTATAAATCTTTAAATTAAATTGGTAACAGTTTATCTATAAAAGCACATCAACAAAATGTGCGGCTTGAGAGTTAAAGTGTACTACACAATTTATCCTGTGTCATAGCATTGAAAAGCTCACCTGCTCAGCCTCAGCAGAACTGCTGAGTTCTCCAGCATGATTTTACCTCATTTATCCATGGCTAGAAAGACTCCTTCATTTCCATATGCTCCTCTCTTTAATTGCTGACAAGAAGTTTAACTTACATTTTGTTTTTAAGAAATAAGTAAATAAGTACAAAAAGGAAAATATTTAAATGTTAGTGACTATTTTTGCAATTAGTGTTCTTTGGGTTTGAAAAAATTTTACTGCTGTGTTTTAGGTGCTCACTCAGAAGCTTAATTCAAAGAGCTAGTTATAACACATCTGGAGTGTGGCTTTGCATACATAAATATCAACAGACGCGCTAAAGGAAGTTCTATTACTTTAGGCAACTCATTTATTTACATAAGATCTGGCACAGAATTCATCTCAACAGAGCTCCTTAAACTGTTGTTATTAACAAATGGGACTCTAATCTTCAGGCTAATGTTTGAAACGAAAGAAACTAGTTGAGCGTTCTATATCTAAAATATTAGCCTCTATGTTTTCTAATTACAGAAAGGTCCCAGAGCCAGTATAGTCTTTACTAATTGTTAACATAACTTCTTATAGTATTTAATAAAGTAAGATCACTTATCACCATGGATTAAAAATATTTAAAGGTAAATTATCAACAAAGCCCACATTCTGCAGCTTAATTTGCTTATGTATTTAACAGTCTATCTTTCCAGTGTCAAAAGCTCTCATTTCTATAAACAGACAAGCATTTTTTTTTTACATAAGTACTCTATATACCCCATAGTTATTATGAATTTCCTCTCTTTTCTCACAGTTATTTTAGGGACAACTCAAATATCAGGTCCTCTGAATTCCCTTGTTTGACCAATTCAAGAACAGCAAAATTAATATTTGCTTTATTGTCTCACCATTTGCAAAGTGTCTTGATTTTAGAATGATAGCGATTAGCACACACTTTATCCATTAGAGCTTTATAGAGGGAGAAAGTTCTCAGCACTTTCCATTTTGTTCTCTCTTCCGTAACTCCTTCATTCTGAGAGTCAGAGATCTAACACAAGGATGCTACGTTCGGCCAACTATTTTTACATTAAGTATACTTTCAGGGATTCATGAGGTCAGTATGTATTTTGAATAATGAGAAATTAATATTACCTCTGACCTTGGGTATGAATTTTCAGGAGTGGTGTTTTCTTTCCCAATTTGTTTACCATAGTATAAGTCATATTAGTTCCTTTGAAAAGATTTAGATGGAAATTTAAAATTGTACTTGTTGAAGGGAGGATGGGTCTCTATGCAAAAGGATCCAGCATACTGATGACATGGTTTTATTTACATGATCTGGCCTTGTTTTGCCTCATGAATTGACTGAGTGGACCTAAACCTCTTTTTGGAAGTTCAAGTCTATATATTCAGTAAGTTTTAGTAAGAACACTGACCCTTGAAAAGTACATATTCTGCCAACAGAAACACGCAGGTAAGTTCTTTATTCCTTGTGTTTATTTGGTACATTCACCTTACTGAAATTTAGCTATGCAGTAAGGCATTGATGCTTGGTTTCAATCACTACGGTTACCCTCAGTCTACAGGGATACCAGCGAGCCCATTTCAAAAGTATCATCTTCCAACATCATGTCTCACACTTGGACGATACTAGAAATCATTGCAAGCAGCATTGAACATACTCTGCTTCCCTCACAAGTGTTTCTGTTGTTAATAGTAACGTTTGTATCCTCTGAGCTTGCTTGGTGAGAGTTAGGGTAGAGAGAAATTTGAAAAATCATAAATTTGCTCAAGCATTTTTATTTCACTCTTTCCTATGAGTTATGATAAATAAAGTCTGGCACTGCAACCTGCCTGACTGTAGATTACTGATGAATACAGATGTTACCCAATTTACAATGATTTGATGTTACAGTTTTTTACGTTAAGATGGTTCAAAACTGATATATCCTCAGGAAAATAAAATGCCCTTAGAAATTGGCATAGTGCTTTTGTTTCCGAGGCTATCAACAGCTTCTATGATGCTTTCTTGCAATCTGGGTAGCAGCAGTGAACTACAGTTCCAAGTCAGCCGCAAAATCAGGAAGGGAAGCCATCTCTTTTGCATGGCTAAGATATATTAGATATAGGAAATGCATTCCAACTCAGAATATTTACAAGTTATCTAGACTTGTCAACACTTACCCCAAGGCGAGCTGAGAGACATAAGCACACATTTCAAACAATCAATCAAGTAACCTCTCAGTGCCACACTGTGGAGTGCAAGAAAATGGGTTAGAAAAGGATCCTTGCAGTTATACTCTCTAACTAAATTTAGCCAGATCCAGTGTTACATTTTGTAATACTTTTTCTAGCTTTTTAGAATCTAGTACCTCCTATAAGCCTTACTATTTTTTTTTACTGATATTAATTAGCTTTTCTTATGTTAGATATTGTAAAAATCCCTCTGGAGTATGATGAACCCTGGGCCTAATTATTAAGGTCAAGAGATAGGGAGAAGGGAGCTTTGGAAAGTAAATCTTCAACCTGGCGGAGGAAGGAACTCAGGCAGTGTATTACCGGATTTGAAAGCCTGGGGAGCTTGGTCTGCTCAGGCTGGGCAAGGAAGGCTGCTTCCGCTGTCAGAAGAGGCTTAGAGGAACTGAGCATAGGGAGCTCTCAGCTCAACTCTCACCCACTCAGATCTTATCAGAACCTGATTCTCTAGTAATGATCCGATCTAACAATTCATTTAAAGCCATGTCTTTATGTATGTGGCATTGACTTGTTTTCTTGTTTATTTGTTAGCTTTCAAGTGGATTTAAAGCAATTTTTTCACCTTTATGTTTTCGTAATTAGCAGTAGGGACAAATGTTACAGGAAAGTCACCACCAGGTATTTGCTGGAGCTGTGTTTCAGAAGGTCCGGCTGCACAGGAAGACATGGTTGGTTATGCGATTAACTGAGACAATCTTTGCATGCTCCAGGTTGTGTGTTCAGGCTTTCTTATCAGCAAATAGCTCAGGACTGTGTCCAAGGCTAAAGCCATGGCCACACCAATTGCCTAAATATAACAAGGAGAACTCACATTCCTTATTTCTGTTATGGATTCTTGTGTTATCAGCTGAAATCTGAACTCATTTCAGTAAGCACTAGCTCAGGAATACTGCAACGCACACCAGTCACTTTAGCAGGAAGTTTAATGGGTATCTTCGGGAGCTGAAAATATAAGACTGGAACGGTGACATGAAGAGACTTTAGATGCTGGATGCAGCCCTCATTTGTGGAACAGCTGGACAAGGAAGACCTCCTTAGTTTTCTCTAGCATCTGTTAGCTTTCAAAGATGCTTTTAATGAAGTAACAATAAGGAACAATTTCATGTTTACTCCCTGCCTAGAAATACAAGTCTTCTTTTTTTTTTTTTGTATTTTAAAAAAGTATCAATGTTTTATATATTTATATAATATTTTATATATTTTTCTTATACAGTATTTTATTTAATATTTATATTTTATAAATATTTTGTTTGCAGTATATGAAGCAGAGCAGGTATGTGTATGAGGCAAAACTGGTTCTGTTTTCAGCCCCTTCTCCCTTTCTTTAACAAGGACTTTGGAGTGTTTTGCTTTCTCAGTGACAACACTTATTGAAGACATAAGAGCGTGAAAAATGGAGGAGGGAAACAATGGCGCTGCAGAAAATCTTACTGGTGCTGTCATTTCAGGGGACACAGTTAGCCCACTTCTGGGCACCTCAGAAACAGCTAGAAAGAGCAGGCACATGTTCTTTTTTTTAATTTTTTTTTATTTAAAGAAAGATTAAACAAAACAGAAAATAGGTAGAAATAGTACATACATTCAGAGAAAAAAAAGAGTAAGAAATCACTAGTTGATGTTGTCGTCTTACAAATAGTTGTTCAAGGTACAAAAATGGAACATATAAAGTGGGAATTCAAACAGAGAGACTGCAAAAAGTTCTAGTCAACTGTCTAACAAAAACTTAGTAACATGGTTGTCAATCCTATACATTTAAACATACATGCAGTTATCCATATCTTCATTTATGTTAGATTAAACAAACTAAAGCAGGTTAAAATCATTTTGAACAAAAAATATTAGTATTGCTGGATTTTACTTCATGACACTCCATGATCAGCACTGGGTACTGTAGTGTTTTCTTTTTAAAACTGAATTTAATGAAAGACTAAAAAAACAGAAAATGGGTAGAAATAATACATAATTTCAAAGAAAAATAAACAGTAAGAAATCACTAGTTGATGATTACAGATTGTCTTCTTACAAATAGTTATTCAAGATACTAAATTGGAGCATATAAAGTGGGGATTCAAACAGTGAGGTTGCAACCAGTACTGTTCAACTATCCAACAAAAACTTAGAAATATGGTTATCAATCCTCTACACTTAAACATATATGCAGTTACCCATATCCTCAATTATGTTGACTTTCAATAAACCCAAGCAGGATAATATCACTGGAACAAAGAATAACACTATTGCTGGGTTTCACATTATGACAGTCCAGGATCAGCACTGGGTATTTTAGTGTCTCCTTTTCTTCAAAGTATCTGTTCATTTCATCAGTTGTCATAAGATAAATTCTCATAAACTGTTTATAGATTCTACACATGCATGGGTGTTAACATTTTTTTTTTAATTTTGAAAGTAGCAAATATGCAACAGCACAAGACAGAACAAAGCCAATTGAAACAATGCAGTGAAATTGGTACAGGATTTCACAGTAGAATACTGGGATAGTAGTACTAAGTACTATTGTATATCTCTTTAATTTAACAATAGCTATCCAGTCAATTACGTATTATAAAATCAAACCAAAAATAGAACATTGTAAAACCAATTGAGAATACTGCATAGTGCAAAAGAAATACAACAAAAAGTGAAAACAACCTTTGCCTTCAAACAGAAGACAGAAGGAAATCTCCCATATTTGCTATACTGCATTTGGTCATCCTCCCAAGAGATGTTGGCAGGCACATGTTCTTGAGTCACCTGCTGCTGCTGAGATGCCGGGCACTAGACACACTGAGAAGAGCAGCAAACAAGGAATATCAAGGCATTTCTCTCATTCCTGCCATCTAAGAACATGAAGTATTTCTTGGTAGAATAGAATGGAAAGCTAACCAGGAAATATTCTTCCAAATGGCTCAACCCAGCCCTTAGAAAACAGCCCAGAATGGTGTCTTAGCCTGGAAAAGGGCACAGCTACACTTTTATTCCTTGCCTGCTTGAGAAGCAGTTTCTGATTTAATCTGTCTTTGCAACCATACAAATCATTATAAGTAAAATATTATGCTTGTCAATTGCTCAGCAAATGTTTCTTGAGTGACTGAATGACGGCTGCTGAGGTCTTGTTGGTACATTATTAAGCACTATGGATCCAGAAGCACTTATGCTAAGGCGAGTGCTGCTGTTGTTCACATGACTTTGATTTTGTCAGCAATTTTTTCAGGCTTCTAAAAGCATTAATCTCAATGAACAATTTTGTCACCTAGACACATATTTGTCATTATTGTCCTTATCATAAAGAAGGTGGAGTTTGAGATGACAAATTACTCAAACATTTTTTTTTCTAATTTTCTAGAGTGATGAAATCAATAGACCATGGTGTGGAATAATCCACATCACAGATAGAAGAACTTGACTTTAAAATTCAGCACTTCAGTCTTTCTTTCCCTCTAAGAAATAAATTTCAAAATTCCACTTCATAAAATTATTTTAGGGAATTTCTAGTGTCTTTGGTGTTGATTTTCCTGCTGCGCGTAACATAGTTCTCTCAAAAGAGTTGAGAAACTCTACGAGAAGGAGCATTCGTGGCAATGAGCTGTTCAGTTCACTAATTCTAGCCTAGAAGTTAAAGTTATATTTATTGTTCTAGGACAGAACTGTTCAATATCTAGATGATTCAAATGATGCCATGGTTATCTCTACCAGCCAAAAGCTAATTTTACACAAAATATTAAAAGTTGACATAAATTATTAAACAAATGTCAAGGTTGTACATTTCAAAGTGTAAGTCAATCTTCTATGTATAAGTGTGTAGGACACTATTTCGAGTGGTACCCCAGTTGTAAACACGGAATATTTGAAGAAGGCAGCGTCACTTGTGCAGGGTTTACTGAAGATCGCAAGGAAGCAGGAGCCCCCTAATGGCTCCGGGATCTATAACAGCAACAGAGGCTGCTCATTCGGAACCCTTGCTTCTGCAAGGTTACAAGAATAATCAGGACAGACCGGTGATGCTATGGAAATGAACAAGCAGTAGTAAAAAAAAGTCAAATGCTCTGCCCTCAAACACACAAGGAAATGTGAGAACTGCTAAGATAAGTTGGTTAAGTAAGCAGGAAAAGCTGAGAATCACATTGACCCTCACATTAATCACTCCCGGAGCAGCTGTCTTCCTCAATCACATTTGTGGAAAAGCACTGATCTGGAATGCAGGGGACATGTTAATTACATGCCTAGAAAGTGTGAAATGCTGTTTTAAAAAGAAAGTACTTTTTATCCAATCACTGAATATTTCCAATGAAAGAAGCTAGAGAATTAAATTTCTTGTAAGAGACATTCCATAGTGTATAATAAAGAAAAAGAAGAAAGTAGTACCAAGAGTAAGGTAAGTTGAATGTCTAAGTGTAATGACAGCTTAAAAAATTCTCAAAAGTCTTCTGAAAGAAGACATGCACTCATTTTTTTTATAATTAAGGGAAAACTAAGTTTAAAAAAGCGGGATGTATTATAGTAACTTTTTTGTTTTCCTATTAACCTGATTTGAACCCCAGTATTGCTCTCCCCATCTTGTTCTGTCTGACTATACTATATTCCATTTTGTTTGATAGTATCTAGTTTGAGGGTATAGGCAACCACTTTGAAGGCAACAAGATATACTATGATCCCCTTTCTGGTTTGACTATTATCTTTTTTTGAAGTCCTGTGAGGTCTCCAGTGTAGGTTTTATTAGTCTTGTTCTGTACTGTTTTAATCAATTCGATTATACCTGATGATATAGGCAACTCACTTTAAAAATAGCAAGAGGCACAATGGTAACTACTTTTGATCACCTGGTATTCTATTTTGGCATCGTGTACTATGCCCATCTTTCTGTTGACTCTGTTTTGCTTAGTCACGTTTGGTATTATTCTCTTCAAAAAAAGTAATAAGAATCATGGGAGTAATAAAACCCAAAAAGTGTAATTGTTATTGTAAAAAATAGAGGAAAGGAAAGTGAACTACAGGATATAACCGCAGGTATGTTTGAGTGTGTAGGATGGAAAACCATATTACTGAGCTTTTGTTGGATCGTTGAACGGAACTGTCTGCAGTATCACTGTATGAATGTCCACTTTATATGTTTTAATTTTATAATTTGGGCAACTGTTTCTAAGAAAACAATATGTAACCTATTAGCTAGTGATTTCTTACTGTATATTTTTTTCCTGAAATTCTGTATTACTTGTACCCTTTTACTGCTTTGTTTTTTATGTCTTTCTTTTTTCTCTTTAAATAAAAAAAATTAAAAAATTAAGTATGGAGGTCTACACATTGTCATGCTAAAATCAGAGCAAATGTTACAGAAACAAAAATAAATTGAGAATTACTTTCCTTTATTGTATATCTCAATAGAGCACATACATGCCATAAAACAATTTCTGCAGAAAATAGTTATATTGAGAAATTTATGAATTTTAAATAATTTTATGGTTTAAAAGCTGAGAATTCTATTTAAACAAATTATATCATTTAATGAGATATAAGATTATTTGCACAAAAATGATATTGTTAAAGATACAACTGAAAACACGTTAAAAAACACATAATTTATACAATGTTTGCCAAATAATTAAGCAAGACTATAATAAATTGTTACCAATGTTGAATGTGGATTTGTTATAATATTGTCACTATGTCCGTGAAAGTATAATCTATAATGTCTGGCTCAGTATCCAGGAGAAGCCAATAGATGTAGATATAGATATAGATATAGATATAGATATAGATATAGATATAGATATAGATGATAGAGATAGAGATGTATAAACCTTTATTCAGATAATTCTTAAAAGACAAAACCATCAATATTCCTCAATATATATCTCAATTGCTTCACATAAACTGTACTTTTCAAAATTCCTCTTAAACTGAAAATTTTCCTCTTCTGATGTGATTACTACCAACAGAAATGCTTAATAAGTTGTAATATTTCTATCTTTGGGAAGTAGTTCAATGTAGTGTTACACTGAGGTGTTAATATTGATATCATAAATAACTGTTTTTCACCGGTTGATAGTAACATAAAAACAGGGTGAAGTAAACACCAGTAAAGCAATGTAGTGTTTACAGTAAACTTCAAATGTATTGGCTCTCTCAAGGGCATTCCCAGTTAGTTTCTTTGTACATTAAATATATTTTTTTTAAAAGCAGCGCTTTTGTTGACTTATTCCTTATTCTTATATGTTCTTCAGTTAAAGAAGTGATTCAGAGAACTTCACTGAAAAGACACTCAGAATAGTTCGTGGGATAAAATATCTCTTCATTGATTCCCTACAAATGGATATCCAAAATGCCAAAAGCCATTTTAATTTTATCATAACTATGACACGAATCCTCTGTGTCACAATATTCTTTCCTTAATAATTGATAACTTGCGACCCATAAACCTAAGGTCCACCAACTACATCAGTACTGCAATGCCACAGCTGGCTTTTCTTTTTCTATTCCATCGATTTCCTAAGAAATAATTTTAAAAGCCCTGCTCCCAGTAGGGAATTTAATATATGAAGGTTCCTTTAAAATCATTGACACGTTACCTGCACATACCATTGGTGACACTTTAAACATTAATTGATGGGACTGCAGCTTAGCAATCAACTCTAGAATGGAATAGCTGAAGACTCCGGCATCCTACTTCATTGCCTGCTCAGTACTTTGCTAGGAACAGGTGACAGCCACTAATAGTTGTAACGAGAGCAGTCTAGTATCACATCACATAGAGTATATTATGTTTATTTTGAAGTTAAAATGGCAATCAAAACACAGACTTTAAAAAAAGACTGAAAAACACATAGATTCTAAGTCTACATGAAATATAATACCTAGCTGTTAATGTAGTAATTATCCTTTCTTGATATGCTATTTCCCAAAGTTGTTTAACTCCTAAAAATAATATTTATGAACATATTTAAGGCTGGCAGCAAAATATCTATACTAAAAAAAAAAAGATATGATTTTGGCTTTTTCTTTCCTTTAAATGGAGTATCTGGCACATATACTTATAATCTAGTGGTTTTATAAACCCACACACCTGGGGGAAAAGCAAACATATCTGTATAAATGTGCATTCTTACATTCTTAAATCTATAGTTGTGTGTATTGAATTGACTTTAATGCATGACTGCAAACTCTGCTTTTAAAGCTTGCAAAGCTATCCTGTATTTTACCAGAAATGACTAAAATGAAACACAGAGATAAAATTTTATTTTCCTTACCTGGAGCGTGAAACAGTTTCTGTTCAGTGCTGGAATGAGGAGGGGCTGTAATGGGGCTTGATTTTTGTTTTCTTTACAAAATCCACTTTAATGATGCAGGAGTGGGACGAGCTATTCCAAGGTCTGTTATTTCTTGCTAGGTCTCAGAGCTGATATCCTTTTGTAATAGAAAAGGCACCTCAGTAAGTTGTTGACGGAGGGATCTTGAAGCAAGATTATCGGCAGCAGCAGTCACATAGTGATGCTACGGAACGTGCACAGCCTTGACACCTCTCTTTTCTCTCTCTCCTTTTCACCCTGATGCTCACTCAGCTCTGAGTCTGAGCTGTTGCTGCTGCTGCTGCTGCTGTTGCTGCTGCTGTATAATCAATCTAGCCTGTCTGAAGCTAATAGTCCTCTATTTAACCAGCCAATCAATAGCAAGGATTCCACTGCTAGTCTCAAGAGTCTTTTCCAAGAGTGGTACAAACAAGAAGAGTTTTGCCAGCAGTTTAGCAAAGTATTTTTCATTATTTTGCCTCCCTTAGCAGTAGGTTTGCAGAGAACAGAGGCTTAAAGCAAGCTTAGTGTTATTGCATTTTAAAAATGTACCCCTTCTTATCCAACTGAAATTAACATGTACATACTCATCTTTTATCCATCATTATTTAGGAAGTGCTGCAGAGGAGCACTGTGCTATTTATGTGAAAAACATCTTTCATATTCAGTTATATCCAAAAGTTTCAGGAACAAAACTGCATACACTGAAATTTTTCTGTTTTGCTAGAAACTATGCCTGGAGGAATCTGCATGACTCAGCTCAATTAAACAGCACCTATTATTTCGTGTGCTGTTAAAAGTTATTTATTTTGTATAGAAAATTTGTGATTTTTTTTTTTTTTGTCCTAAGGAATGGTGATGTTTTCAGATATTGGTTAACCAAAGTCTGAGTCAAGCTTCAGTCTCTAGAATTATTTTTTTTAATTTTAAAGCACAAATCTACAAAGGGACACCTGTAAAGGTACCAAATAGTGCACTTCACACCTGATTCAATCCTTCAAAGTTAAGAAGATTTTCTTCTCAAAGTGACACATTCATTGCTCAAATACTGTGACCAACCATAAGAAGCACAAAATAAACCACTGAAGACCAGAAGGATTTTTATTCCTGGCATGAATCCATTAGAACAACAACAATAACAAAAAAAAAGTGAAAAAAGAAAAGTTCATGGGGTTAGTGTATTCAAACCATAAAAATGCAGTATTTTTGCAGCAATAAACTTGACATGTCTGTTAATTAAACTATCACTTAAGTTAAAATAGTGCACAGAAAATAAACATGTTAAAAACATCTTTATTATACAACTACGCATACTTTTTCTTTTTTCCTTTTACATTCAGTCTATCACAGAAAGCTTTTTTTTTTTTTTTTTTTTTTTTTTTTTTTTTTTTTTTTGGTCTTTTTTCATTTTTATCGGTACCGGGGATCGAACTCACGACCACCTGCTTGCAAGGCAGGTGCTTATGCCGCTGAGCTAAACCCTCAGCTCTCACAGAAAGCTTTTAACATTATTATTTTTGAACTATTAAAATATTTTGCTTCATCTCTCTTACAGATGGACATTAACACTCATGTACTTTAGACACATTTTCTTTTTTCTTTTTCTGATTAGGAGACTACTGCTTTTATCAAATTCACCCTGATCAACAAGATTTTAGTGACTTTTCATTAGATAATGCATTACTGCAGGCAGTAAAGCAAATTATATAAGAATCCTTGATGACAGCTCAATTTCAAGTGGACATTATTTCAGGTATTAGCCATTTTAGTTTCAACCTTCAACTTCATATGATAGAAACAAAATGCATGGATACTCTGATGTGTCTTCTAAATAAAGACAGAAAGTGCTATTGAGGTGTATGTTCAGGGAGCTCAGCTCAGTTGAGGTTCAGACTATAAAGCATTATAATACTCTTTGGAAGACAATTTTAGTGATTTAACTTATGCAGTAAAGCAAATATTTATGGAGCAACATTTTTCATCAGGTGTTCCACTCTCAGAAACAGAAAAGAACTTAGGTAAATGAAAAACAGGACAGTTTGTACCTTGATATTTCCAGTGTACTATAAGTAGCCAATTATCCAGGAGTTTACAGTCTGGTGTAAGGAGTTCTACAAAAAAAAAAAAAAAAAAAAAAAAAAAAAAAAAAAAAAAAAAAAAAAGCACAAGGAGAATAATTGTCTACCTTCTTTAATAGTAACTAAAACTGTAAATACTACTAAAAAGCAAAATCATATTGATTCTCAAACAATACAGAGACCATGTTTTTAAAAACCACGTTGTGGTAATGTTCCTTATTTAAAAAAAATAGAGGAAGGTAAAGAGAAGCCACACCATAGGTCAAAGGAGGCAGAAGTATTTTGAGGTCCTAGAAAAAGAGCTAAGTGTGATGGGTGTCTACAACTCAGAGGGCAAAAGTAGGCAAGCAAGGGAGTAGATTTAATGCAGGATATAAAAGTCTATAGCATTATATAGCATTATCTTATAATATTTACTCAAGAAGTCAAATACAGAAGAGTGCAGACATCCATCCATGTGCTAGAGACCCAGTGAATCCACCTGAGTTCTAGATCCCACAGCAATGTCACAAAGGTCCAGCTGAAGGCCTAGAGCCCATGGCAATGTCTCATGCAAGTGTGTGTCAAATATCTATAAACAAGTCTTGGAAACTTAGAAAGTGTCTAAGAGTGGGCTAAAGGTTCTCTCCCAGAAGGCTGATGGCTGTGCACTGGATCCAGCAACTGACTCACAAGAGAAAGGTGAAGACCAGAACTCCCTGGAAGACAACAGCAACCATCCCATTTGGAGGTAGCAAGGACCTGAGATCCTCCTCTAACAGGGAACAGCCCCGTTGGCACAGGGAAAACCAACCATAACAAAGCTTCTCCAGGGAAACCAGCAACAGGCAACTGTTGTACCCTAAGAAAATAGCTTTGTTATATGTGTATTATAGCAAACCTGTATAGGGGCTTACTAAATGTGTTTGTTTTATCCTTTTTCCCTAACTGATATGTTAAGGGACCTAATTGATCTGTTGAGCAACACTCTCCTCTGTAAAGAATTGCAAAAATCTCACCTAATTGATATGTTAACCATTGTTGCTCTCTATAAACTACAGAAGCTGTGCTAAAACAAGCTAACAAGGGTTGTTAATCACTGCTAGGAGCCTCTATTCTCCGCTAAAGAGCTAAGGAAAACTAGAATGGCAATTAATTTACATTTGTTTAAAGTAACCTGCTTGTGTGCAGAGAGATTTGCGTGTGAGTTTAACCCTTTACCCTGACCTTGACACATTACCTCCGTTTTCTGTTCTGTATGGCGCCTTATTGCCTCCCTCTCCCCTCACCTATCTATCTAGGCCATAAAGAATTTGGGTTTCTGGTGACCTCCCCCTGACCCGGTGATGATCTGTTGTAAAATGAGCCTGCCCCAATTTTAAGAACTGCTTAGCTTAAAACAAATTACCGGGTAATACTATGGCCCAAACCCCAATCGGTGCTTTCCTTTTGTTCTGTATATATCAAATGAGTTAGATATCAGGTCTTCGTAAAACTTAAGTTCCAGCGTCTCATAACTTGTGACCCCTTCGCACTCACTAGCGAAGACAAGCTGTCCTGAGATAATTAACTGTCCACTTTCTTCTCCAAATATTGCTGCAGACGTGCCACTCTGAGATAATGTCAGTCTGCAGGATAAAAATAATTTTTAAAAAACACCAGAAACTCCCTAGATTGTCAGAGCTAAATAGACAGCAATACAGTTTCCAGACTCGGGTCAACAAGTTTGATGGCTCTACAGGTTTCTTTGTTTCTCTCCCCCCGCCCTTTCCTCCAGCCCCTTTTTAAAGTCCTCCCTGCAGCTTCTAGGGGACAGTCTCCAAATTGGCTCCCGGAGACTGGTCGCCAGGCCTGAAAATAAAGCCTTTGCCACTAAATTTTCGGTCTCTTGCCTCCTTGGATTTTATACCGGGGCTCAAGTTATAACAGCAACCTTCTCTCTCATTCTCCTTTTAGGCCTCCCAGCAATGATTCTCTGGTGGGTCTTCCATGCCCAGAGCCACACTGACTCAGTTAAGCTCGGTATTCTCACTTAGGTAGACCATTAGTTAGCTCAACACAAGGCAGAAATCTGAAAACTGGGATCTTAGTAATTTGAGAATGTGAAAGCAATTTCAAAATATTTTGGCCGATAGGTAGTAAAATTTGAACTCTGTTTTGGGAGAACTCTCTAGGAGAAAGGTGTATCAAATACTAGGAGACCCAAGTAAAAGTCAATAACCACCTGAGACACTGCTACTGCTTTTCATTTAAAGGCAACACAAATATCCTGAAGGTGGGAATGAGTAAAGCAATAGTGTAAAACCACAGTGTCCATACTTGGCTTTTCATGCTACTAAAGAAAGTTCTGCACAGAGAGGCAACTGGGAAAAATTTAATACTAAGGTTCACAGCCCTTATACACCACCATTTTTTTCTCTGTCTCACATTTATCTAATTACATGTACTGTATATGTTCAATTGTCAGTATACATATTTTCCTACTATAATATAAACTTGGTAATGCTAAAAGCCTGATATTGTCCAAATTTTTTTCTCCAGATTTTTTTTTAATTTTCCCTAGAATATAGTGGTTTGATAAATCATCAATAAAAAGACACATCAGTAATTTATGCTTGGAGTAATTTAACAATTATTGAAAGTCAGACGATGAGCTAATAAATTTTTTCATATATCAATCTCTTAAGTCTTAAAACTCTATGAAACTGAATTTGATATTAAAGAGATATATAACCTTGCACAATGATACACAACCAAAATATATCTACCAAATCCCAGAACCCATAGTCTTAATACGGTTAAGATTTTGGGAATCAGCTGTTAACAGAACAGAAAATAATAATCCAGCTATTGATTTGTGGGTGTTACAATTTGAATTATTGGAAAGAGCAAAATAAATTAACATTAATAGTGTGAGTACTAGAAGACAGAAGAGTAGGAAGTATTAGAATTCAACTTCTTCCATTCCCTTCTTTGTAGAGAATAAGAATCTGAAGTAACTATTTTGAAAATCTCCAGTTCCTTTATACCGTATAATGCCCCTTGAAGGCTAGAAGGGGAAATTGCACTTCTTTTGTTTCATTTAAACTCTTAGAACAGCAGAATCTTACTCTGTACCTCTCAGCCCCATGGCAAAGAACGTGAAAGTTCCTGGAATACTTGACCAAAGCTCATATGGGTCAGGGCTAAATAAAACAGTACCTTGTCTTCAAACTACTGCATTTTTGGGATCTGCACACTGATTGCCTTTTTCACAAGAGAATACACCAAAACACAGTGACCATTGTTTCTGCACCTTCCTTTATTCCTCTTCTCCTTTGAATAAAATGACTTGTAGAAGATTTAAAGGGCTGTAGGTGTCTTCTTGTATTTTTCTCTTATTATCATTTAAGTTAGTAAACATTGAAGGTTAGGACATTGAAAAGCAATTGCATATACAGAGAAAAATATTATAAAGCCTAAGAAATTAATTAGACACTTAAAGGATTGGTAACATTTCAAGTTTACATTTCAGGCTGATGTTGGGGTATCTACAACAGTAAACAAAATGCCATCTCCTAAAAATTGGCACTTGCTAGGGAAGTGGGCAGTACATGAGTTATGCAGTTGCCAAATTGCTGCAGTCAAATGCCTTTTGATAAGAAATAGCAAAGTATACAAAGACTGGAAATTATGCACCACTCATTGTAAAGAGGATCCCCCCAAAAGAAAGTCATGAAGGTATATGTGTTAAGTTAGTAGAGAATGGTCTTAAGGATGCTCATAGAAGTAAAGAAAGATGTAGATATAGTAAAACAAAATAAATAAACCAAAAGGAGATTGTTCTACTCAGCATTTACAAGGAAAAACTGATAAACACATAATTTATAGGATTATTTCATGAAATTTACCCATAGAGACAAATGCCAAAGATCACAAGAGATTTGTCTATAAACTAGAGACTCACAGAAAACAGATGAGGTATGGTTCCCATGACAATGTCCTCCACAAATCCAGCTGGAGGCCTAGAGATCATGACAATGTATCATGCAAATCTGAGTCAAAGATTTGTCCTGGGAAAGACCAAAGGTCAGTGGTGGAAGCTACAAGATCTGCACCAGCAGGATGAAGGATCTGTTTCAGCAGACTAAGGGGTCTGCACTGGAGCCAGGAAGTGATGCTCAAGTAAAGACTAGGGCCACCAAAGAAAATCACATCCATCCTCAGTGACAATGAGGATCCGAAATTGTGACAATTAGAACAGCTAAGTCCACGTCACAATGGAAAACTAGTGTGACAAGCTTCTTCAGGAGAAACCAAAGCACACTGTCTTTCCCTCCAGTTCTCTTTTTATGCCATTGGCAACAACTATTGGGTGGGCTTTCCACACACAGCACTATGATCATTCAGTTATCTGGGTACGCAGGGTGACCATTAGTTAATCCCCCATAGAGAACACAGAGCAAAACAACAATAATCAAAATGAAGATTTTATAAGAAGCCATATTTGAGCAGTAAGCCAGAGGATAAAATTATAGAAACTATTGGGTATAAGAAAGAGAAAAAGATGTAGAAAAATAATCAGAGTGTAAGGGAACTTGTGAGCCAACATGAATCTGATTAGCACTGACATTGTGCTTCCTTTGGAAACAGAAGAGAAAAAGAGGCACACTGATAATTTAAAGAAATAATAGATGGAAACTCCCCAAATTAGGTGAAAGGTGTAGGTTTAAGATATCCCAAAGACTCAGAACCTCTTTGATATTATACATGTAAAAAACTTTACACCAAGTCACATTATAAGTACAGTGTAATTGTTGGTCCAGTCAGGGAAGGTGGGGGGGCGGGGAGCAAGGGAAGATTTTCTTTGAGAGAGAATGGATGTGCGCAAGACATCAGTAGCAATAGTGGGTGGAATGAAACAGAGAACACAAAGCACATTTGCACACAATACACGAGACTGCAGGGTGCACAAGAACCACCTAGATCTTTATAGTATAATTAACATACAGGTTATTATCTCATATTTACATTATTACACAGTGCCATAACCAGTGTATGAGTATTTACCAGTGCTAAATTATGGTTATATAACTGTATCTCACTGTGCACCTGTGCTATGCAAGCAGGGTTAACATCTCAGCAAAAATAAGAAAGACATTTGGTTACATACAAGAAAAAAATTCATTAAAATTGCACTCCACTTTCTCAATAAAAATTAGGGAGAGTAAAAGACATTGGGCGTGCTCACAGGAAATTAACAACAAAGACAAGAAAACCATCTACGAAGTACAAAGTATTGAGAAAATTGTCCTTCAAGAAGTAAGGAAAAGTTATGACATTCACAGAAAAAAAATCAGAGAATTTTGTGATTGATTGATGGATTGATTGATGTTTAGTAGTAGACTTACCCTGAAAGAAATGAAGAGCAGAATCAATGAGAAATAAGTATGAGCTTGGTATTCACGCAAAGTGATTACAAAAAAGAAATATCATAGCTAAGGTATTGAAATGACTCATACATTGATTCTACCTGAGAATATTAGAAGTTAATCAAGCAACTCAGCAGGTGGCCAGGGTCCTCACTGTGTAAACATCCTCAGCCTGTGCAAGAGGAGGGCAGGGGATGGTGTGAGAGCCTCACCTGCCCTAGGAGTGGGGCTGTAGCCTGTTAACAACACGGGGAGGAACAGAAGCTTGCTCTCTCCCTGTTTTGCTCTTGTTGCTTTTGCTGTCTTCTTCCACCATGAACTGTTGCCGCTCTGCCATGTCACCCTACTTTGCAGCCTGCTAGTTATGGGCTGAAACCTCCAAATGAACTAAATAAAATTTCCTCCTTTAATATTAGGTGTCAGGTATTTTGTCTCAGCAATGAGAAAAATAACCAAGACAGGCCAGGTATATATAGCTATTGTTATATTTTACAACCACATTCACCTCTGCTTTTTCCTTTATCATTGTGGAAGGGTGTGGAAGAACAAAATTGCTTAGTTCATGCTGCCTGGGAGGCTGAGGTAGGAAACAGTGTCAGAGACAAAAGGGTGCGGGACCAGCCAAGGACCTCCGTGTCCACACCTCTACCATCCACCCAGATGAAGAAATGTGCTCTACCAATTCATCA
The DNA here is from genome assembly GCF_034190915.1 of Cavia porcellus. Classification (NCBI taxonomy): domain Eukaryota; kingdom Metazoa; phylum Chordata; class Mammalia; order Rodentia; family Caviidae; genus Cavia; species Cavia porcellus. The sequence goes on along the minus strand of NW_026947494.1, from coordinate 17,246,479 downwards.
GGTGGCTCACAGAGCCCATAAAGTGAATACTTCATCCTAAATTACCACATCCTATTTCATTTGCAAACACATTCTATTCATATGCAAACTATTCCATACTTTGTCTGCATACACAGACAGATCTGTACACCATACTTACACTTCAAAGACAAAGGTAAATTTATACTTACATCTCACACAGTACAGCTCTTCTACACACAATCAAAAATGCAGAAATCCCCGCTCAGTGCGTCTAGGGTTCCACAACTGATACAAACTCTGAATCAACTTCTTTTATAAGACTCAAGGCAAATTCTTACCTGTGAACCCTGTCAAAAAGTAAAAAACAAGTTACATAATCTTGGGGTACAATGACACAGGGTAAGTACTCCCATCCTAAAGGGAGGTTAGGGGCATAGAAGAGAATCAAACCAAAGCAAGACCGAAAGTCACTAGGGAAAACTTTAAGTCCTGTAGCTCCATACCAGGCATCTGGGGAACACACTGGTAAAATGTGATTTCCATTGGGCTTGGCCAGCTCCACTCCTGTGTTTGGTAGTTTCAGCCTAAATGACTTAGCCTTTGATTGTCTCCACTCGCGCACTGCATCTTTATTGAGCAGATGTTCCACATTCCTGGCAGCAATGAGTTTCTGCAGTCTGCAGCTTTGGCTTCATTCCCATGGCTTCATGCACTGCCCTCCCAGGCCTTCCTTTGATATCTGGCTGGAAGCCTCCATGACTCCACAACTCTCCTATTGTGTGCAGATAAAACTTGCATCAGACGATGGCACCAAGGTCTGCTATCATTGAGGCTAGTAGCCAATGATCTGGGTACCAGGGTTACAGATAGCCTCTGAGTACCTACATGCCTGAGCAGAAGGAAATGGGTCTGGGGAACCAATTATCTAGGCAGTCCGCAATAAGGAACCAGAGATTCCTTTCTCAAAGGAAAGTATTATGCCTTTGACCCTGGATACTGTGATGGGAGGATACTTCTGATTTCTCAGAAGCCTTGAGGCATCTGTCTTATTTTCCCTGGGCAAATAAAATACACTTATCTCTTCAATAGCCACAGTTTCTTTAGTTCAAACTTTGCACATTGTTCTTTCTGGGTCAAAATAAGTTTTTTAACAATTTTTTCACTGCCTTTTGCCTCAAATTCTCACTCCAAATGTGACTAAAAGCAGCCTATAGTATTCACATTGTAGCTTAGAATTTGGTCTGTTTTGAAATTTCATCTGTCAGAGTATTAGTTCATGATCTTTAATCTTAATCTTTTGAGAAGTGGTCAGACATGAGAAAAATGTAGGAAAGTATCTTCCAGACTGTAACACACATGTTCTCTGCTCCAAATGCAACAGAGGCCTTGTTCTTAGGTGAAATTCCTTAAGCCTGGCCTGCATTCCTGGCAGCAATCTGGTCTCTGAGCTCTACCCAGAGTCACCCATCATGCTGTATTCATGCAGACTTTTCTACCATTCATCTCCAAGTCTTCTAAACTCCTTCAACAAACATGGCAAAAACTTCTAAATTGCAAAATCCAGCAGCAGCCTCACAAAGCAGTGGCCTCACACTGCAATACTCCTTTGTATTTTTCATTTCTGACCACCCTGTCAGACAGTCACAAATTAAAAAGGGAATGTTTAATTTGGCTCATGTGGGAAGGGGACTTGGTCTACAGTCACCTGGCTCCATGGTGGAAGCTCCACTGTGGAAGACCATGGTGGAGCAAAACTGCTTAGTGCATGGCAACTGGGATGCAGAGTAGATGAACAGTTCCAGAAAGGGACAGCTGAGAGAGAAGACACAAATCCTGGGCCAAGCCTCTGTGACCCACATTTAGAAGTGTGTCTCCCCCAATTTACCAAGTGGATCTCAAAGCCCATCAGTTTGACACTCCACAGCAATCACTATAGCCTTGTACTTGATAGCTTTAATAGTAAAAAGCAAATTTATTGATGAACTATAACCAGTATTTATCAAACTTTCCAAGAATCACAACAAGAAAGGAATAGTTCCTAATTCATTCTTGAGAGAGGAGCACTATGCTTACACTCAAACTGAAAGATGCTAGAACTAATAACTATCCAAAGTCTCATCTGAACTTCTATGCAAAAATAATCAATTTAGAACTAAGAAGCCAAATTCATCAACATACTAAAATAATTATACATCATAAACTATTGGATTTATTTTGTAATACAAGAATTTTTGCATGTATGAACACTATTACTATAATTGACCACATTAACCACGGTGGTTTAGCTTAACTTTATTAACTTTATTAACTTGAATATCTAGAAAGATTAGGAAACCACAATTCTTGGCGTTTCAAGGTGGGTCATGGACACTTTAATTTGAGGGCGAAATATAGACATTGATCCTCTTCTCTTGCACTGGTCCCCTGTTCGGTTTCTTAGTACCATGACCTCAGCAGATTTCTCTACCACGCTTTCTCACCATGATTTTTCTGCTGTGAAACCAGCCAAACACGGATTGTACACCCCTTTCCATGGAACCATTTAACCCTCCCATCCTTGAAAGGCTGAATTTTCGGTGCTGTGTCCTAGTTTTTGGAAAGTGGACTCATACAGAAACATACGAATGAAGAAAACATAAAAAGCATATAATAAAATGAAATAAGTATCAGTTTGAAAAAACCTCACCAAATTCAGACTAAAATGAATCCGCTTCAACACAATAATATCAGCAGATGAAAAATTCATATGAACACCATTCTCAATGATAAAGGCTTGAAAGCTCTTGCTGTAACAAGAGAACAAGGCAAGGAGGCCTGCTCGCTCTGCTTTTTTTAACACTGTATGAAGCCTTAGCCAGGGAAATAATGCATAAAGAAGACACAAAATGTATCATACTAGGCAAGGAGGAAGTAAAATCATCTCTATTCAGATGACATACAGAAAAGCCTATAGCTATCACCAGATTACAGTAGATCTAATTAGTGCATTTATATATTTAACTGGATACAAAATCAAAACAAAAAACTCAGTTGCTTCTTGTATACTAGCATTGAACAGACCCAAAAAAATCTAATACAGAAATTTCTGTTATAATAACATCAATGGAATAGGGATTAATTTAACCAATTATGTGAAAGTCTGTTTTTTCAATTAAATGAAAATACAATTAAGTGTTAACAGAAAAGAAAAAAAAAACATAAAGTTGTGTACATGACTTGGAAACTTAATAGTAAGATATAAATACAAAAGAAAACCATATGTTTATGCAATTTCTATCAAAATAGTAATAATACTTTTCTATAAATTAAAAAGTATACTAAAGTAACATGGAATTAAATAACTTTCAACTGGCTGAAAAACAAGAACAAATTTAGAAAACCCACAATTTCCAAATTGAAAAGTTATTAAAAATTTATACTAGTAATCAAAACAATGTGTTACTGGCATTAAGTGAGAACAGGATAGAGAATCCAAGAGACCTTTGATTATACAGACAAAAGATTCTTGACAAGAGTGTCAAGATCATTTATAGGCAACTGAATATTCATAAACAAAAGAACAAAATTTTACCAATTTATAATGTCATATACAAAAATTAATTTGTGATCCATAGACTGAAAGGGTTTTGGCCCAGGCCAGATCCTGTAGCTGGTAAAGCCAAGGAGCTCCTATCTCCCCCCACCCTTAGGAATTACCTCTGGTGCCAAACTAAGACCAATGGGCTACCTGTGCATCCCTAATGCCCCCTTAGGTTCCACCCCAAGCCAAGGCTACTTATGTGCATCACTCCACGTGTTCCACTGAGAGATTGCCTGCCCCAGGGTGGAGATGCCATGGCCCAGGGGGTCGGGGCTGTCTCTCCCCACATTCCCAAAATAAAGGTTATTTATATTTCATACTTCTTATCTTTTCAGCCGCAGCTGGTCCTCCTTCTTCCCCCCACAGTTCTATCAGATGGTTCCCTGACCGGGAACAGCAGGTGAGAGACTCCTGGGGCTGGTTCACAGTTTTGAGTTGGTCCTGCTGTTCAGGACCAACTGGACTGCATCCTGCATTAATTCCTCACTTCTACACTCAGGAACTGTAAGCTTGGCTGCTGGTTTGCAAACAACACCCAGCAATTTACCACAGGTGAGCAACTCCCTGGAGACAGCTACTGGGCCAGGCTCAGGTGGATTTTCTCCCCCTTTGCGTGGGTTCATGATGCTTTCACATCTTTTAGACAGCCAAAACCAAGGCCTTTCTGGGCAAGCCAGTGTCTACTCTGGACAGCCCACACTGAGAGGCCCTCACTTTTTTTCCAGAGCTTTTTTTAAGTTCTCATGGGCAGACAGCCCAAACTAGGGGCTTTCTAGGCATGCCTGTGTCCGTTCTTGGACTGCCCACACTGAGAGACCCTCACTTTACAGCTTTTTAAGTTCTCACGGGAGAGCAGGTACTCTGCCCATGCAAAGTCCACTCTTAATATTGGTGACAGCCAATTATTAAGAGTTTGGAGCCATATAGCCAACCCGTCGGACTGGGGTGCAGTGTGACAACTCTAATCCTGACAGACCACAGTCCTTGCCTCATCTGAATGTAGCCCCATGGGCTAGACCCCACACCAGATTTTATCTCAGGGACCACTTCCTGCCCCCCCCCAAACCATACCTATTTATGGCTTATCACACTGTGGACAGGCTTACAAAACTCTCTATCTTTATTTAGGGAATGTGCCCCTTTCCCGCCAGTGTGCCTGTCCCTTTGTCTCCTCCAGCAGCCCTCCCTCTCCCCGCACTTAAAGAGATAACAGCGGCTTCCCTTGCAGCCTTTCGGAGTCTTCTCAGTGCCTCCCTTCCTCCCGGCTTCCCCTCCACCCCCACCACGCTGACAGTGTTCCTTTGTGTCCTGTGTGCGCTACCCCCTCACCACACACCCCCCCACTGCCAGTGTGCCTTTGTTTCCTGTGCACACCAACCCATCCCCCGATGCTGAGATTAAAAATGAGATCAAACAATGTTGAGATACATATAAGATTTTAAACAGCTTTTTGGCTCTCACACCGCGCTCCAATTCTTTGCAGTATCACCACTCTCATGCGGCGCTTCAGGTCCACACGGGGTTGGCGATTCTGTGTACCCCACAAACAGTTTCAGCTCCCCTTGGCGACTCAGTTCCACATCCAACCCATTCCCCACGCTGCCGGCCCATTCGTGCCTGTGCCGGCCCATTCAGCGGTTCAGAGGTACGTGCAGGACTGCTTTTCAGACAGCGTTTGGCTCTCCCATTCTGCAGCCCCCAGCTCTGCATGCCATGTGTCAGCTCTCGCAAGGCCAAGTTCCGTGCCCTGGTCCACAACACGGGTTCAGCTTTTGGTGCCACATCCTGGGCCGCACACCCTGCGGGTGGCCGTTCACCAGCTGTCCGCCACACGCCTCTGGGAGCAGAGCCACACTTGGCTGAAGGCTGTGGCACATCTCCCAGCCCCACTATTGCTGCTGTGGCTGCTGCCGCAGACCCCGCCTCCACTGCCAATGCTGCCACCCCCCCCCCCACAGCCCTTTGCGCCTTATGCCACGGGCTCCATCACCAACAGCGGGCGGCCCCTGCACCGTGGGCCTGCCGCATCCCGCCATTGGCGCCGGCACACCCCCACCCACCCACTCCCCCCACCCCTGCCATTGCAGCATATTTCCCTGCGCCGTCCCAGTGCCATCCTTGCCATTTCTGGGTGCAATTTCAGCCTGCCCCTGCATGCTGTGTGGAGGCATTCACCCCGCCCATTCTTCATATTCCACCTACACTGTACATGCCAGATAATCTCGGGCCCACATACAACCACATACAATGCTTTATTACAGTATCTAACTCTCTGATGTTAGAAACCAAATATTATGGAAATTTTTTCTCAACCACAATGTATAGATATATCTCATTTTATTAAAAATATGATATGTTTATTTTTAATGTACCAACACAATTTACATAATTGTTCTTCGGTGCTGTGCACATTTTTAAGTCTCCCTCAACATATCTTTTTGCCTTTGTGCTATAAACAATGCTATAATCACACTCAGGCACCTCGTTTTCCTGCACACTCATCAAAAGGTGTTATTGAATATATTTAATTAAAATGCACTAGTTTAACATAGTAAACAAAATTCCATTGTGGTTTTCAGAATTTGCAAAAGTTTCATTAGTATTTTCCCATACATTTTATTTTCTCTTCATATGTTTTATAAACATTTCTTTTTTTTTTTAAGGGTTTTTAAATCCTCTTTCAGACCAAGCTTCCCTTCTTTAACTACTTCATTTGCATTTTCTACAAACTGACTATCTTTCATACTGGTTTTAATTACATTCCTAGGCTTATTACTTATATTTCCAATTTGAATTTTAAAAACATGGTACAGTAGTCATTTTTTATGTTGATTTATAAATCTTGCATTTATTTTTCATATATTTGAAATGTTATTTAATGAATGACATTATATTAAGAGAGGCATAGAGTGTCATAATTCTTCTTATGTGAAAAATGTTACCCTTCAGCTCTGCTCTTCCACACTGGCCAGATAGACATACCAGAATTTTCTCTGAGACAACATACTGAAGTTGAACCGCATTGTTGCCTGATCTTTCAGTTCTGGCAAAGTCTTGGTCACTGCAGTCCAAGGCCTCTTTACTCACGTCAGCCATGTGTTCTACATATTCCAGTGTGACTACCCCAAGGCAAGTACACTGTCCAGTGACACAGTCAAGCCATGAACCAAAAGCTTGTTACCAAGGGAGAGTCAATTTCCGTCTTCCAGGAGCCATATCCTCTCCACATCGCATTATGTAATCCTTTTGCTAAATATATTTTGGAGTCCAGTGGTGTCTTCACCACCATGGAGAATTCTGAGGTTCATTAGAGAGAAGCAAACTATGTTCCTCTCTTCCTCTTTTACTGAGGCCTCAATATTTGTGTTAGATATAAACCATGACAAGACAACCCCTCAAGATAGTATCTTCTGCATTGTTGCGTGTACAATTGACTGTCTGTCCTTATTGACCAAGGACTTCCATGAAAACTTTGGCATACTGGCAGGACATAAAGTCAGTGTTATTAGAACTACCCAGAAGATAGTGGGTGTTACTGGCAGTAAACTTGCACGATGATGTGGAACTCTTTGGACCATCATGTCTCAATCTCCTGGGGGTAACAAGCTCACCCCTGAGCTGTGTGGAAGGCTCCCTGGGGTGGCCTCCCCTGTAGACTCTCCCAGTGTGTCACTGATGGATGTGACCTGCCATCTGCAGGAAGCTATAAGACATGATGAAATGGAGAAGGTGACAAAGCAGACATCAGTGGGGCCTCATCAAGTGTTCCCTGGTCTACACTAAAGACCAGATTGCCCACTTTGACTTTGACAGTGACATCCTCTCACATGGCTGACACGTCCCTCAGTGGACACTGTGATGAGATCATATCATGGTCAGAAAGTGAATTTGTCCAAAGCCACAGTAATGGGAGGTTTTGAGCCACATGGCTTCAAGGAGCCAGAGCTGCTGGCCCAGCACTTGGGGCAGAGACATGGGTTGCTAAAGTTCTCCAGTGCACTGAGCAACTGAGGGCCTCAGGTTACATCCGGGACATCTGGAGAGACGGGGGTCTCAGGAAGTTCAAATTCATTAGATTCCTTCAAAAAAATGACACACAAACAAAAAATAAATGAAGAAACAATCACAATTTCAGGTTGTTTATCTTAAAAATGCCCTTTTATGCTTAGAAGAATAAAAGTTTTAGCAAATTATTTTCATTCTGGAATTTATATTGGTACCATAAAGTGTAGATTCTTGTGTATGGTAAAATTATAAATTCACATTCTTTATACTTATATATTGTGAGATAAACATCTATTGCATAAATGAAAAGTGAAATTCAGTAATAAAATTCTCCAATAAGCAGAACACTTTTGGTATAATTAAATTGTGCTATATACAATAATTGCTTTTGTAATGATAATAATTTACAATACCTTTTTCTCAAATTCTGTACCCAATATTTAAATATGAAATTGTAAAAATATTAAGACAATCCTTTCTCCTTTTTTGAGATAAAGTCTTGCTATGTAATTTTCTCCGGCCTGAACTCACTGTGTAGCACAGGCTGGCTTTGAGTTCAAGGCAATCCTCCTGCCTCAAGTCTCCCCAATGCTGGAATTACAAGTGTGCACCACCACACCTCGATCCTTTTTTTTTTTTTTTTTTTTTTTTTTTAAGTATCGTCATGCATTTTAAATTCTAGTCCTAACCCTGCATTAAAAAGGCAACAAAGAGAAAGAGTTCGGAAATAAGTTAGAGAAAGAACGGGAATAGGAGACTGAGAAAATGAGATGAGAGACAGAGACAGGCTCAATGTTATAATTTAACTGTAATATTTAAACTGGGATGGCACCATATTAATTTGGATTTGCTAGTTAGTTTTTAAAATTAGGTCCAATTTCATTTTAACTTTTATCCTAAGGAATATCAATGTCTGAAAAAAATATTTAATAGCTCAGCAGTTTACTCACTAAGGATAACTTGCTATTAGTTAATTAAAAGTTTATTATCTCCAAGATATATCAAATGAAACAAAATTGTGGTGAAAAATAAACACCATCACTTTGGATGCATGATTTCAGGAAGTTTATACATACAAAGGCAGTCTACAAACATATTTAATTCTTTTTAGAAGGAAAAAAATGTTTAATTTTTAAAAGACCTTTTACTTTTTTGCTCCAGATGCTGGATTAACACTCATATTTTAAAAACTGAAAATGCCTGTTCCTGACTACGTCTTTACCTTAAGGGGAGCTATTATTCACCTGTGGATCAATGCCACTGCCAGCCCAAATAAATGGTGCTGCCTTTCTGATTCATTTCCCTTGATACTTAAACTACAATGCTGTATTTGGGTTGGAAGCTCATAAATCTTTGAGTTGAGTGTAGAGAGATTCCTAAGTGTACTCCATTCTGATAGCATTCAAGATAAGATCTGAAGCTCTCCTACTGCAACGTGATGGTTTATGTGCTGTTGATACTATTGTAAATGACAGTGTGCTGGTGATAGAATCAATAATTTAAGTTTTCTTCCCTGGACTGCAGTATCCACGATAGAAGAAATACCTAAAATAATACATCTGGTTGTCTGGTTAAAAAAAGATTTGGCATTTCAGAGTTGTTGGCTCATCTGAATTGAAATATTCTATTTGCAGTCTCTCCCACATTCGTTAATCATTTAAACACATCTCCTGTCTCTCAGCAGTCTATTTTTCCATTATTTATTTCCACCAATGTAGGGATAATTAACTTAGCCTTCTCTGCTCCAGGTTGTGATTGAACAAACATATTTCATGGGATGTATACAGAACATCCTGATTCTGGCATCCTATAAATTTCTCGCATGACAGGAATGTTGAAATTGTGACTGCAGACTAAACATTAACTATTTTGTCCAATATATTAGTATTTTATCAACTAATGTTCATTGATTTATTATTTATGGCTCATCTATTCCCAAACGTAGTTGCAGGTGAATTGGTTTCACAGAGTTTTAAATTGTGAAGTTCCAAGAAAAGAATAAGTGCAACATTTAATAAAATACCTGAGTAAAACTACAGCTGCCCTCCCACAACAAAAGACAGGTTATGATGTAATAACTTTCTACTTTCACTTCTGCTAAAGAAAATATGAGATAATCAAATCAGAATTTGTGATATGTTTGTTAGTATCATAAAGTGTTTCCTAAAGTCACAAAGATTTGGGAAGATCAGTAAAATTATCAGAACTTTGTGTTCATTTATCTGGTTATTGCCACTTTTTCTGTACATTTTAAGCTTATCCCTCATTTCTTGAGATCACTTGCTGCACTGTGTCCTACTAGTGGAAAATGAACAATTAAATACATTTTGGAAAATAACAGCATTAAGTTAATTGTAACTTAGTTGTGAAAATAATCTGCAGTGTGAAAATAAAATTTAACCATCTGCAAATATTTGTTGAAGAATGCATTTATCTCAGAAAAACACACCATTGATAGTTTAGTAAAAAAGTCTATACTTTGTTTAAAACTTCTGTAAAATGTTCTTAGTAGCATAAATATTGCTGATAAATATATGATTATGTTTGTAACTGAACTGCAAGATTTTACAGAACATGAGTTATTGGAGTAGTCTTTTAATATAGTAGTTAGCATCAATCTGTTTTACAGATTACTATTGAAATGTGATATGTATGGATGAAAGTACAAATATTTTAAGTATCTTGTTCAACTAAATTTAATAAGTTGATCATACCAATTTGAAAAAAGTGAGCATTACTAGCTCATAAGCATATGTTTTCAGTCTGTACTAGACTGGACATGGGCAACCGTGACTTGAATACCTTGAAAAAAGTATTTAGAGTCGTTCCACTTTGTATATGTATGTGGCATGAAATGAACATTTGTTATACATTATGATTGTGAGATTCCTCCACGTTATTGCATGCTCTGTACGTTGCCCTTTCTCACCTGGCCATAGGTATGTGGGCAAACAGTTTTTATCAATGGGATGAATGTGTATTAGTTGACGTGCTTATTTTGTAGTCATCTAAATCATAAAAAATGAATTTGAGATTATTGTCTCAATTCATCTTAAGTGTTAGCCTGCTTTCTTCAAGGGAAACAAAGAATTTGCTATGTGGGAAAGTTTTTGAAAAATATTTAGTTTATTTAATTGATATAAAATATATTATTTATACTTGAGTGAATTTTAAAATTTTCCGATGTCAGTTTATTTTCATAAAGTTTCTCATTCCCTTTTTTTCTGAGATGAGATCTCACTGCGGAGTTCATGCTGAATTTGCACTCATTACTGGAAGAACCTGTACTAGTCTTTAACTTGTAGAGATCCTCTTGCTTCATCCTCCCTAGGGCTGGAATTACAGTCATGTTCTACCATACCTGGTGTTATTTCCTCACTATTCCTTCAAATGGTGTACAATTAATACCGATGTAATCTCTATCATTCTTAATATATTGGTAATTTATAGCTTTCTTATTTTCCTGAATTGCCCTGTCTACAGGCTTATCAGGTCTGTGTGTTCAGTTAGTTGGTTGTTTGGTTGATGGTTGACTTTTGTATTCAAAGAGAAAGAAGACAACAAATAATTGCAGAAATCAGAATATGTTCTTTGAGACTACTTGCAATTCTAAGATTCTACTATTCTATGGCTGTGAAATTTTAAGAAGTCAATGTATTTTAAACTTACTCCAGGCATCTAGGATTATATGCACAGTTCAAAGTCATGAATATATGCGTGATATTGCTTTACTTTGATTTGGAGGATTCTGCGTGCCTCACCACCGTTTGTCTACTAGGATTCACAGAAAGATCTTTGCCTCAGGAAATGCTTGGGGGCCTGAATCTGGCTGTGAGCATCAGGTGGTCAGTGTTCCACTCCCATCTGCCTGACTTTCCCTCCTATGAGCCCTGCTCTTAGAGGCTCAGACACGAGGGAATTAATAATTTATGGAAGGTGGGTATGGTTACAATTCATATTCAATACTCTACTTAATTAACCGTGGACAACCATGCAACCAAACAGTAAGTGGGTATTAATACTCGTGCCTGTGTCCTCAATGAAAATTTGAACTTTTTCTTCAGTTTCCATTTTTATTAGTATTTGTCTCAAGTACAGATTACTTTCCTCGTGGAGCACTGACGCAGACATGACACATCTTATTTCTTTTTTCTTCTTTTTTTCAAACCGTTTCCCTCCCTCTTGTGCCTCCCTTCATATCTTAGTCCTCTTCCCATAGAGAAAGATCCATCTCCCCACTTTTTGTCATGTATCCTTTTTTTGTGTTCATTTCTTTATGTATCTGTCTCATATAAGAGAAACAATAGGATATTTAAGCTTGTGGGTCTGGTTTATTTCTGAAACCTGAAAATTTGCGTAGCAGATCCAGCAGACTAATGTGCAGAAATATCAAAAAATAAAGTAAATACATATATGGGAAGTGTTTTGGAGCAAGTGGAACAAAACCAAGTAAATAAGCTCACCTTGCAAAGGTGGCAGAAATCAGCGAGTTTCTACCCTTGATGCAGAGCACTTAACCCCGTGAAACTCAACTGCCTCAGCTGAGCAATGGGTCAGCGCCTCCCTTCTCAGAGCAGCATTGGCTGTGGGTTCATACTGGGGTGCGTGGTTTTGCTGACAGCAAGTGTGTCTCCCTGGCCTTGTGGATTTGCGCTCTCAAGAAACATGCTGTCCACATGTGAGGACGATGCCTCCAGAGAAAGGACAGAGAATTTCCTTATGTGCTCTGTTTCTCTTGGTTGACAACTGATTTCCTAGGTAATAAATAAGGGTCGCTTTCTGAGCTTGGGTTAGTTCCTGAATCACACCCACCCTGTTGTGCATAAGCACACAATGAAGCGAGGGTCTAGAGCACATAGAAGGCAGGAGCTGAGGCTCCGCCCACAGTCAGTGACATTATTTGTCCAAATCCTCAGAGCAGAAAAGACCCAGGTGAATCAGTGAAAAGATGGCGCATTTTTCTGTAGGGCAAATTATTGCATATGGATGTAATCACTCCTCACTTGATTATTAAGATTTATTGAACAGTGTGTGTTGACGCGTATTCCAAGGATGGTCTTTAGACTATGGAATAGATGCAGCACTTTCTTATTCCTAATGAATGCAAAAACTGCTTTCTAAGTTAATACTGACCTTAAATAATGAGCTAAATTTACTTTATTTACTTCTGTGGTTTTATTCTGAGTCCCTCCTGTAAAATTCTAATTTTAATATACCAGAAAGGAGAAGATATATAAAATTAATACCTTCCTTATTTTTTCTTTCTCCTCCTCCTATTCCTCCTGTTTCTCTCCCTCTTCTCTTGTTCTTTTTTCTCTTCTCTCTTTCCTCCTCCCCTTCTCTTCCTTGGCTCCCTCCTCCTACTGCTCTACCTCTACCCACTTTAATGTCTCTTCCTCCTCTTCTTTCTCTTGCTTTTCTATTCCTACTTTCCTTTTCTTCTACTTTTTCTCTTCTTTATTCTTTTCCTTTTCCTCCTCCTCCTCTTTCTCCTGCTTTTTTTCTGTCTCCTATGCAATGTTGGATATTACCGACATAATATTGTATTATAAAAAGAAAACTGGTGTTATATATTATTCATCCTTGACTGCACATTTGGCAAGCTAAAAGCTAAATTTCATGCACAATTAAATCCCCTAACTCAATTTTTTATTATTTATTCCAAATATCCCATCATGTGATATATACAAAATAAGACACTGTGGAAAAGAAAACAAGGGGTACAACGTTTATGAGCACTTTGGCTTTTACGAAACCTGCATTGCATTTAAGAATGGTAAATTGGTGTTGATGTAAGCCACAAAATTTGTTGTAAGTTGTTACAGCGTCTAAAGAAAACCACACATATGGTAAGCAGTGAGTGGCTACAAAACACATTGTATGGACGACACAAAAATCCTATAATTATATATAGTTATCTATAATTCTGTAATTATATATAATTAACTATAGTTAAAAAGTCAAGAAATTAGAGTATAAGAATATAAATAAAAGTGGGAATAAAGAATGAAAAATGAAACAAAAAGGAGATGCTAGAATAGAATCTTAAATCTAAATTCATCTTAGTATTTCTCATAGTATTCAAGTTATTACATAGGAATGTCATTGCACCTTACTTTATTTGTTAAAAAATATTTTTGTATTTTATCGCATATTTGTGAGTTCAACAAGTTATTCAATTCTTGTAACTTTGTTTTTTGCATATATGTACTGATAGTAAAATTGCTCTCTCTTTAAGGTTAGAAAAATGAAAGACACAAGTCAAAACACAATACGTTAGCTAACACTTACAAATACTAATAGTGTGAATACAACATTCAGACTTTTTAAGCTAAGATAATGATTTGTAAGTACTCATCAGGTGTAGAAACTACCAATGGCACCTATATCTTGTATTTCAAAACTAATGTCTGTATAATTAATCCTCTTAAATACATAGCTGTCAAATGGAGAAAGTAAGCTCACCACAGGTTCATAATACGAGTTTAGAAATAATTACAAAAAAAGTTTTAAAGTCACAAACATACAAAATTCAAATAACAAAATCAACAGCAATCATTTCTAATATATATGCTTAGTCTTTGCTAGATTCATTTATATATGTATCTATTTTTGTGTATTTGCTTTCCAAATAATCAAAATTTTCATGAATTATTGAACTCATAATTTCTGTTCTTGCTTTTTATTCATGAGTCTTTCCATTTATGTAAATCTTACTTTTAGAACTAGAATATTTACTTAAGAATCAATAAGGATTAAATTTCTATTATTATCAGATTATAACTTATTAACAGCTTTCACTTTTTAAGGTCTAAATAAAATTAGACTGTTTATTCTTTTCTTAAATAGCCTATTACAGTATGAGATTCACAGCTAAAAATAAACTCACTCTCAATAGTTTTCTTGCACTATCCTGCCCTAGCAGACATCGCTAATAGAAAGCCACAACATGTTAAGTAAAGTCACAATTAAAATTGAGGATTGATTTTAGTAAGAGAAACGACCTGATTAAAATTAACAATGATGACAGCAAATTCTGTCTGAAGGTTAATTTTAGAAGTCATTCAGAAGAAAGAAGTCATGGTTTACAGCGATTATTCTTTATTTTTAAAATTTCAGTTAGAGAAAAAATGTTAGAAACTGTAGACAAGTTCAAAGGGAAATGTTACCTTTGTTGCTTGTGTAGCTATAATGCTCAGTGGCTCAGTCTACATAGTCCCAGGATGGTCAGGAGTGTATAAAAATCTGACCTCACTGCAAAACCAAGACACCAGCAGCATCAGAAAAACGAAGCAATGATGTGACAGGGGTCAGATATCAAATATTCCGTGGGTCCTTCTTGGCCTTACAAAATTGTCTTGTGTCCCAATTCTATAATAGGAGACATATTCTAAAAAAGCCAATTTACCAGTTTGAGAATGAACTGAGAACCTTGAACTTCAGGTGAATAACATTTGAAACCTTGAACTTCTCCAGTTGTTGTGAATATTGGTCAGCCTCCCCCTCACTGGGACAGACTGCCTGACTTCTACAACTTGAAAGAAGTGGTGTCTGTGTTCTTGCCCAAGCAGACCTGGCTTCAGGGCAGAACTAAAGAAGTGCGAGGGTTTGGAAGAGTGAAGGGACTCAATTCCAGGCAGCTGGGAAGCAGATCACAGTAAGAACCTCATGGCCCCTGGACCCTCTTCCTTCAAGTGGTCTTTTCCTCCTAATAGCACAATAGGCTATGAATATCCATGCATCCCCAACCCTGTTATCATCCAGTCGTCCTCCCATGGTTTGCAGGCTGATAATAGTGGTTAACTGGTATACCATGATAAGTATGAGTTTGTGCATACTTAGGGAAACACCTCTGCACTAATGGCATAGCCTTTCAACCAGAAATAACTAGTACCTTTGAGGCTGTATCTGCACCAAGTGCTATTTGTATGCATATTCATGTCTTACTCTTTTCTGTCTTTTTCCCTGAGCACGTGAGCCAGCGTGTTGCCAGCTCCAGGCGAGTTGGGAGTGTTGTAGAAATAATGGCCATGGAGCCCTGTGGAGTCATGGCCGATGGCCTGTGGGGTTTGTTTCCCCGCCCCACCCCTAGTGCAATGCTCAGGTATATACATGCTAAGTCCCCTGGGCTTGCCAGCAGGACCACACCTCTTATGCCAACACTAATAACCCACTGGCTAAAGAATGCTTTTTCCACATCCTGTCCTGCTTGCCCACTGTCTATTACTTTCTGAATTCCACTCAGGTGAATTATTTATACTCCAATTATTGTTTCCATTTCTATTTCTGGAGGGAATGACTCCTTAAAAAATCTTAGTATCATAAATCCTTTTTAAAATGTTTCCATTAACACTGGAATGGCATAATAGCATTCCACTAATGTTATTTGGCCTCAAAATACTTAAAACATCACCTGTAAATCACACAGCAAGTGCCATATTTACACTTTACTTTGCTCACTAACTCCAAAATTAGATTGTATCATTTTTCTCGGCAATTCAGATAAAGAATCAT
The DNA here is from genome assembly GCF_034190915.1 of Cavia porcellus. Classification (NCBI taxonomy): domain Eukaryota; kingdom Metazoa; phylum Chordata; class Mammalia; order Rodentia; family Caviidae; genus Cavia; species Cavia porcellus. The sequence continues at coordinate 17,230,419 of NW_026947494.1, read as the reverse complement.
TTAATTATTGTGTTGAGCATGCGAGGAGGAAGTAATTAGCTTTTACTGGAGATATGTATTATAAAAAAACAAATCTTTAAAATGAGTCCATTGTAACACAGTGAAGTGTTTCTTCTATTCACGCCATGCATGGAGTGGGGACAACTGAGCTGTGAGACTGTGAGAGAATCAATGGTCCTGATGCAGCCATGTGGCCCCCAGGTGACGTGGAAGGTTAAGTCTGTGTTCCTGTCTGTTTGAGTGCTTTCAGTGGAAAGAAGCTTACTGATTTGATCCAACAGCTAAAATAAATCCAACGGCAGGGGGAGCTTTTAGCTGAAATGGAGCTGAAAGGTATTTTAATACATCTTTATTTTTTAAGACAAAAATCAAATGATGGTTTTTAAAATATATTTTACAGGTACTAAGCAATCTCTGATTTCATTTTATGGTGACATGATACTTTTAAACTTATTACACTTGAAAAAAAGCTTCATATATTGAAGAATTAATTGATTTAATTGAAGAGATCTGGTCTCCTGTATTGGCTGACTGAATGTGGGTTATACCTGGAAGTGTTAGAGAATGTTCTAGAGCTCTTGGAGTTACTTTACCGCTGGCACTTTTTCTTATGCTAAAGGAAAGAGACCATTAGTAAATAGCAATGAAGGAATCAGGTAATTTTCAAAAACAAAATTCTAAAAAAGAATAAATAAACAAAGTTGATGTGAACAAGAATGATTTTCAAAGAAAGATGAATATGATAATATACATCTATGTTCCCCATGAACACTAAGTTCAAAAGAAATAAATGGCTAATGAACTTAAAGAAAAGGGATAATCATATGGAGAAATTTCCCACATTTCCAAGATATTTCAATGTACAACTGTATGTATGTTGCTTCCTCTTTCTAGTCAATGATTTATTGTTTCCTTAGCAACTCTGGGTTTGAGGTTTTATGTGAACACAAGTAATGGAAATTATATTCAGTGACAGGATATAAAAATACAGATTAAAAAAGCGGGAATCTTGAGGAAAACTGTTTACTTATAGGAATCCACATTCCTTTCTTGACTGTTTTTTGTCATAGATTGCATGAACATTTGTTTAGAATCCCTCAGAAAAAAAAGTCTTATTTGTGAAACTATTTATGGAGCAGAAGCCCGGGAGCACAGAAGTAGCACAACTTTGCAGTTGTAAAATCTGGGCTCAAGAGGGAGAGATATAAGCATTTTTGAGGATTTCCTGACTCGTTGGTATGTGTTTCACATTTTTTATCCGGTTTAATCTGACCCTCCAAACGATGGAATGATCTATTATAAATTGTACAAATGGCACAGCCTGTAAATGGAGACTTCAGGTCAGAATTTTCAATCTGCCATTTTGAAAATGTGTAATCTTGGGCAATTCACTAAACCTCTCTGTGCTTCAGTTATAAAAACGGAAAAAAGTGGAACAATGGTAAGATCAGGGCCCACATTAAAAGTACTATGACAGTACCTATAATACATTTATTAGGTAATTTAAATATTTTTAATTGGAAAAATACCCAGTTTATTATCTGAAATATGAACCCCCCTGAATTGCATATGTTTGTTTGTGGGTTACGATTCTAACAGTTATTTAGAGCACAATGAGAAATTTCTAATGGATGAATTATATTATGAAATTGGAATCTGGGTCTGTTACAGTAAATATTGTTTGCTCTTATAAAGTCATGATAAACCACTCAATATCTTGCAGATGAAAAGAGTCAATTAGAAAATTTAATTCAAGGCCTGTGATGTGAAAGACATTGGATGCATATTGGCACAGAAGATGAATGAACAAATTAATAATACCCTTTCTTCTGCCTCTTATTTCTAGCTCAGATGTGTGAATATCCACTGAAGGAAAGCCTTTGATCTCTTTGACAAGTCAAATAAGGACGATCACCTATATGAACTCCAAGCTTATTTCAGTGCTCTCAAATCATAAGTTTCGTCAGATAAAGGAAAGCATTTTATAAACTATGAATCACTCCTGAGGTGTATAGAAGGTGTTTCTGCATGTTAAGCAAGAAAAGTCATTTTGTGTTGTGCCAGTTGTGGAATTTTAGGAAGCTTCTAAATTTAGCAAACATCAGCTGCTTCTTATCTCAAGATTAAAGAATGTAATCACCTACAACTTATCCTGAAGCATAAATGTGGGTGACAGTACATAAAAATATTCAATTTAATCCTCAGCATTACACTTTAGACACAAAAAGTGTTTTGCATCAGCTGGACGCTGCTGTTGTCTTGTTGGTGTTAATGGTTTTGATCAGGGGTACTCTTAGATGTTATTTCTTCAAAACAATAATAATCATCAGACCTATGTCGCTGTGCTCCATCCTGTGACAATGGCAAATGTTAATTTGCATGACCTTTTTCTTCCCGCTGTGCCAGGAAGCCACTAGAGACAGCCTTGATAAATGTTATTCAGCTTCTTTTTGTCTTAGAACATTTAATGCTTAAGTGTAGATCTATGAAGATAATGAATCACTCAAAAGTAATTTTTACATTCATGATTTCTTTAATAATCTAATTCTAAAAGTTCATTTTTGAGGCATAATTTGAGTCTGTCACTCTCAGAAAGTGGAGACTTCAAAGATTGTTTCACTTAATCTTCTATACACTTGCAACAATAAAACCTTGAGGCTAGAACACTGATGGAAGGCCAACACGTGTTTAACACATTTAGCTACTCATTTCACGTAGGAATTAATTATTGGAATGACAGATGTTAGTACCATAATGTCTAACTACAAAACAACACTTTCATCGAAGGTGAGGATTCCTAGTGGAGAAGAAATGTCATGCTTATCCTTTATGACTTCAAAATCAAGTGGGATCTGATCTCCTCTCCTATATTTTTTTCCATATATTTCAACCTTTTATTCTTCTTTGTGTGTTTCTTCAACTATTTTAATCAATATTATGCAATATCGCAAGTCTAACATGATGAGCTACATCTAATACACTCCATTATACTCTAAAGTGATGTAAATATGTATAATTTGGTTAAGATGTTCTGAAAACTAGCAATGACTGAATGGCTCTGCACTTGTTTGATAAGAGATAGCTTCTAATACAAAGTGTATCTGAGTTGAGGTAAGAAGGCATCAAACTACGAAATAAAGGTAATTATGAAACAATAGAGTATATTTAGTTTTATTAGGATAATTGAATTCATGCGGCAAGTGTGAAAGATCAAACAATGTAAAGATTTTTGGGATAGACAGGGTATAGCTGGCATTTCCAGGCCTCCTTTTGAGGATTTGTGCACACGGACTGGTACTGTGCTGAGCACGAAAGATTCACCCTCAGGACTGGAATGTAGTTTCCATTTGCTGGAATCTCTCAGACTTGTCGCTCGCAGCAGCCCTTATCCAGGACAGCTTGATTTGCCTTTAAGTTGTATTTCCTTTCAATTCAGCATGACTGATAATTTACTTGAGCTGTTGTGAATGCATGTGAGCCTGACTTCCGCAGGTGTTCCTGCTTGCTCTCTGCTCCCCCTGGAAAGTATGTACCCAGGATCATTCTGAACAAAGAAAACACACTCTACTTTCTTTGTACTCTCAACTATATCCCAAACTGCATTTATTATATCAAATACCGAGAGCTGTCCCTAAAACAAACATTCTGCAATTACCTACACACACCACCTGGGGATCTACAATTCAACTTAATTCTGACATTCTGTACTTGAAAATAGAGTCAGTCCCACAAGTTGACTGTTGAATCACACAGATTTTCTCCATTTAAGAGATCAGTTGCAGTTAAGATCTCACCCATGCTTCTGTGTGCTATAAATCAAAAGTTCCATGTCTTATTCATGGGGTTGCATCATTTGTGTGACTGTCTCAGAGAGCTTAGGAAATAATTTCACTGATGTTCACCCAATTATTAGAGAAGATAGGCATCAGGAGAAAGTATTTGGAGAAGTTCATAGGATAAAATATATGGTTGAGGGAGAAGAACTGCCATGAATTCTCCATGTGCCTATTCATGGACCCCAAAAGCACATACTAGTTCTCCAGCCTAAAATCCTCCAAACCATATCATCCTGTGTAGATTGGGAAGGCTCAGTATGTAGGCATTAGTGATTAAATCTTAGTCCTGTCATGATTAACTCAATCTCCATCTGTCTTTCTTCCCCAGAAGGTCAACTATGGTGCTTAGATTTCCAATCCTTTATTCTCTTACCTAGAGAGAACAGCGGACAAGTATGCATTTCTATTTCTGTATTTATGTCAATCAGTTCAAACTCAGATACTGCCAAAGTAAAAGAAGATTATTTGCAGTGTTAGGAAATGCAATTCAAGAGACTTAGTTTCAGATGACCTTTGATTCTGCATTCTGTGGAAGACACAGAAAATGTGAGCTTATATGTGCAAACAGCGCTGGTTGCTTACAAAGTCATAAATATTATTTTATAAGAAAGGTGGTAAATATTGAGAAGGAACAGGAGCTACATGACCAATAGAAGAGTGAGAAAAGAGTGTATGCTCTCTAGAAAATGTCCAAAAGGTTGGAGTTAGATAACATCTAGACATTTATCTTGAGTCCCTGATTACAATGTAATTAATTACCACTCATCTTATTGGTTCCTGCTGCCTGGAGGCAAAGTGTGGAGCGAAGCAAATTTCTCATTCCCAGACAGCACTTTCAGATGTGCGTTAAGTCCTTGCTCCTGAGCACCCTCTCAATGTCACTTTGGAAAAATTTTTCATTGATACAGTCATTGCATAATTTGTTTTCTTTTTGGTAAAAGGGAGCAAACTTAGAGCCTTGCATATGCTGGATAAATACCTTACCATTGACACACTTCCAGTCCTTTCGTTAAAATTTTATGTTGTCATAGCATCTCACCAAGTTGTCTAGGCTGTCCTGGTATCCACCCGCATCAGCCTCTGTGTCACTAGCATTACAAGAACTTAACCATCGCCTTAGATTCATTGTGAGTCTCTATGTTTCCATACTTAACGCACACTTATCCTCATCTAATCCTCTACTTTGTTGGGAATCTGAATTTGAATAGTTTCAGCCTACACGACACCTGAGAAATATAGAATCTGCTTTTCTAATTAAATTTTATTTCTATATGTTTGTAGTATATAATGAATGTATTTCTCATAGGAAGTTGGTACTTGTACGCAACAGATCTCTTTTCTTCTTTTCTTTTCTTTTGTCCCACTCCACATCCCCTATCTCATGGCCTTCCATTTTGCAAAAGAGCCATTCTTTATTTATTATTATCTGTATTTTGTTTTGTTCTTAGTTTTTGTTTTAGATTTCTCATATAAGGGAAAATATGAGACATTTAAGGCAAAGAGTGGATTAAGCAAATTTAAGCTCTTGTGTGTGATTTATTTCACTTAATTTTATGATCTCAAGGTGAATCCATTTTCCTACAAACGTTTATCCTTTATGGTACATTAATACTTCATTGTAGGCAAATAGCATACTTTATCTATTTAGCTATGATGAACACATAGGTCAATTCCAAGGTTTAGCTTTTATGACTTGTGCTGCTACATATATGGATGTGCCAGTAAAAATCTAATATGATAACTTTAACTCCAGGAAGAAAACATTCTTAATGCTTTATTGGCCACTGGGACAAAACTTAGTGCTTTCACTTCAAGATGGTTGATTGACTTCCATTTTTCCAAAGCACAAGTCACAAATGAAATGATAATAAAGAAATAATCCTACTCTGTCAACAACAACAACAAGAAAAAGAAAAAAAAAATCAATGAATTTAAAAAAAAATTATACAAATTTTCCAAAACAGAAATAAAATGGAAGCTAGCATGAAAAAGTACAGTTATAAACATCAAAATGAAGTCATCCGTGTAAATCCATGACAAAATAGAAGCAGAAAGACATGCACAAAAGTGGTATCTAAGCATGCCTTGATGCCATTTAACTTAAGAAATTCCCGGACATCCAATCTGCCCTACACACCCACCATCTACCTTAAACCTGGTTTAGCATGGGAGATTATTTTTTATGCAGCATTTCATGTAATTCAGTTTTAATAAGACTAATACCTAAATAGGTCTTTTCCTCTAATGAGCAAAGGCTGATTGCTAGGATGAGCTTCTGTGACCACTGAGCTTCATTTCAAGGTAAGTTAGATGGACTAATTTGCTTTTAGAAATTCTCCCTTTTTCCCACACTTTGGATTTGTGTATGAGCCTTACAGTGCACATGCAGCCAAATTCAATTCTCTTTGGTATTCTCCATGAAAACATATTGCTTTACAATGAAGGCCTTCTTTGGATTTTATTGCTACTGTTTCAGATTCATAGAAAACAATACAGAGAGCTCGAACTAAAACTAGAGGGGGATACAGTAGGGGAGCAGGCCAAGTGTTGTTGAAATAGACAGCACATGTGAAGCGATTCTCCCAGTTCAGTGTGTATGTTAGAGGCAAAAGGGTAATAAAAACAAACTTAACAGCAATTTGTATTAAGAGAACGGAAAGGGAAGAGGTTTACCATATGTGAGTTCATTTGTTTCCTAAGTGGGTATCAAAAGGTAAGATGAATTGATTATTTTAGAAGATTAAGTGTGAGTTCTATAAATATGGAATTCTACAAAAATGCAACTCTTAATCTGATAAAATGAATTTGGAATGGGATGTGAAGGGATGATGTTCTCTTCTGATTAATTGCTCTGAACTGTTTTATTTTATTTATTTTATAATGTTCCTATATTCTTTTTTTTTTTTTGCAGTAAAGCATTTATACCTATATTTTTATGATGACAGTTAGATAAGGGACACATTAAATGAATCGAGGAAGCAAGGCGTGGAGATAAGTAAAGAATTATGATTCCATTGAAAGTTCAAGCTAAGAGCTGTGATTGCAAAGTGAATGGAGAACATCACAAACACCCCAAAGAGTGGTTTTTACAGTGTTATCACTGAGCACACAGCAGGGGGACATGAGTAAGTGGTGGTCAATGGATCACTTGGCTAAAGAGATAATTGTTTTTCAGTGTCTAGATCCATGTAATATACCTTCTGAAACATGCTTAGCCAATTGCTGGACATGTGAGAAGAGTGTATATTTAAGAAATACCGTGATTTCTTTACATCTTAATCCTTCCTTTTCAAATGGAGAAACTGATGCACTTTGAAATTACACACGCTCATTATAACAGAAATACTAAAGAAACACACTGTGAATTTTTAGAAAATATTCAAACCAAGCTCTTGGCAGCTAAATGCTAGAGACAGGGAACATAAGCATCAAATTAATCATAAGAAAATCTTTAGAAAGAGTATAGAGAGGCAAAATAAATTAAAACCTCTCAGAGATCAAGAAAAGGGTAAAAAAAGGTCATGAGGGAATGACAAGGGCAGGGAGCACAATGAGTTCAGGGTGACAAAGGGACTCAGGGTCAAAGAAGGAAAGCTTCATTTACACAAAGAACATGACTTCCTACCAAGCACCACCGGTCACCAGGGACGCTCAAGGAAAAGGTTGTCTCCCATGAGGTGAAGTTTTCTGAGTTTCCATTAAAATTAACGTATACAAGTGCACATTTTGTTCCCAGTCAAGGACATTCTTGAGCTTTCCCAAAGCACAATCTGGGCTTCTATATAAACTGTCAGAGGATTATACTGGAAGGACAGAGCAGGGTATGGTATCAAATGTGACTCCTGCCCTATTACTTTTAGCTACAAAGCATGCACTGACATAGTGTCACTATGGATTCTCATGTCTATCAATGCTGTTTTGCTCAAAATAAGTAAATTTTGAGTGGAAAAGAGAATTGTTCCTTAAAAGCCTCAGGTCCTCATATAAAATGAGGTCTATAATTAACATAGTAACATTTTTTAACTTAAAACTGGTCAAATTTTTGATTTAAAACTTAAGGACTAGAAATAGTCCACATTCTTGGAAAAATGTTCTGTGTTGGGTTACAGTATATTCCAAAAAACACAAATGTGAAAGGTGAGCATGAACACATCTAAAAAGCCTTGGTTCACAGGGCTCCATTTCCCCTTTCTCACTGGCTTTTCTTTGTGGTTCTCTCTGTGAGAACAGGAAATTCTCTTCATACAAAAGAGAACTCAAAGAAAGAAAGAATGTACAGCTGGTTTACTGTACTCTATAAAATATTTCAAAACTTTGCCCAGTTCTGTTTTTCTTCTCTTTAGGCACCCACTTAATTTTTTATTTCACTTTGTAGTATTTGACTTGTATGTGAAACGCTATCTGCAAATTAATGCATTTGAAACCTGAATACTTCCAGAATAAGCTATGCTTACAAAAGCAACTCAAATGTTTTGAATTTCAATTTCATGCGGTGGCTAGATTCACGTTGCTGCTTCTCATCGCATGCCTATCTCTCAAATCCCCATGAAGACATTTGGTAACACCTCTGAGAAGCTATCTATGTATTGGTGATGCTGTGAGCTTTTGGACATACCTAAGTATTATCCAACCAATTTTTTTTTTTTTTTGTGGTCTTTTTCATTTTATCGGTACCAGGAATCAAACTCATGACCGCCTGCTTGCAAGGCAGGTGCTTATGCCACTGAGCTAAATCCCCAGCCCTATCCAACCAATTTAAATCATACTTTTTATGTTGACAAATAAAATTGTTTCTAGTTTTTTTTCTTAGTTGTTAATAAAAAGGCAAGCTGTAATCCTGAACTGCCCTGCGTATTCCAAAAGATATACGTAAGGATAAAATGTTTGCATTGATATGAACCTTTACTCAATAATTTTAAGAGAAAAAAAATAAGATGAAAAAGAAAGCTTTATGTTACTTAAGCACTCTGTCAACCTGGAAAACTAGGCCACTGATACAAAAAAGTGCAATATTTTCATTTTAAATAATGACGGTTGCATTGTACACATAAAACCCATGTATGATGATATTTTGTTTTATTATAAGGTCTTTGAGTTTAGAAGCCAATGTATCATCCCTGGCAATACACGTCATGACACATATTAGGAATTATTAAGAGTAATAGAATGAATTTTGCCTCCTAATAATCTATTAATGTTGGTACCTTAATGATTTCCATGTATTGGTACATCATTAGTATTAAAAAGTGCTACAAACTTCATTATCATAGCCATAATTTTAAATTTTATTATTCTATCATAAAATTTACTATTATTTTCATTTTAAAATTTTAGCTATAAAATTAATGGAAGGATATATGTATAAGGCAATGACACAGAACAACAAAAAATTAACACGAAAGCGTTTTTTGAGGTACTTTCACGGATACATTTTTTGCAGAAAAATAATACATGCATGAATATATGTAAAACATTGCTCAAGAAGTTACCTTAACCAAGAATGTAATAATGTTATTGGAAAACGAAGACTCTGATTTAAATTGCAATCACTTTATGTCAATTTAGATATCTGTTTATTAAATACTGTACAAACACAATTATTTTCTAGACAGGTATAGTTCATCTATATTTGAAAATATCAGGATTAAGATGAACATCTTCCCAAGAAAATCATTACTGCAAATACATTGATCACTTTATCTGCACTCTTTAGCAGGTCAAATAGAATTGGACCAGAATCAACACCATGCACCTCTTTTCTAAAGGTGAGAATTGTCTCAGTTGATCTCTTTCCTAACAATGTCTACCTTAATCCACTGGCTTTGATGCTGTTAGCTCTACAAAGATATGAAAAGAACTGAACTAAGGCCAGAAACTTTATGGAAAATGACATTTTAAGGAATCTCTACTATGAATAGATAGAATATTCAGTTTCTGGGATAGTTGACAGCTCAACTGAGAATGATTAAGGGAGACAAAAAAGAAGTGATTCAAAAGAACCATCACCTAAATTGGTTCTCTAAGTCATGAAAGCCTGAATCACAGAAAAATTCCACAAGACTCACAGTTCTTCACAGTGTATAACCTGTTGATAGGTAGCCTGAACCTTACAGTCTCTTTCCAATGCATTTTTCCACAAAACATAAGTTTAGAAAAATCTTAAGATGTTTCTCTAGTGAAGTTTCTCCACATTCATTTTTTCTATGGCAAAAATCTTTACTTGGTCCTGAGTGATTTTTAACTGGAACTATGCATATTTCACACAATGCTTTTTGATAAAAATAATGAAAAAACTTCCTGTTCCTTTTAGATAACACTTCTGAATTTTTATTCTGTTCTATGAGGCCATGAAAATGTGACCAAAGGCTCGCTCTCTCTCTCTCTCTCTCTCTCTCTCTCTCTCTCTCTCTCTCTCTCCTTTTTATTGGTACCAGGGGTCGAACCCCCGACTGCCTGCTTGCAAGGCAGGGGCTTATGTCGCTGAGCTAAATCCCCAGCCCCCCAAGACTCTCTTTAGTTTTAACCCATGCTGTTTGCTTTACAAACGTTAATTTTACTTTTGAAATTTCTCTCAAACATGATGCCCATCAAAAAACACTTGCACATGCCCTTCACGGCTTCAGATATTCTCATTTTTAACATTTTTGGCTAAGTAGCATCATATATAGTCCTCAGCTTGATTGCTGTTTGCGCTTTGATCAATTTCTCGAACTCCAGCATGTGTATTCACTGCATGGCATCAGCTTTTCTTTAATTGCTCTGTTAAATGATTTATTTGTAGACTCATTTATGTGCTTGTGTGACAGATGGCACCCAATACTCCTGTAAACTTTGCACTCATTGAAGAAAGACGTTATATTTATTTTTACCACAAGTATTTAATACCAAAGAATTTAATACTTTGCATAGTTCTAAGCACACAATAACCTCCCAAGCGATTCACTAAATGAATGAGTGAATGAATAAAGTAATGCTGTAGAGACTGAGGTTAAAATAATTAAAGTGTATATAACAGTATGCCAGTTCGTGATGAAAACTCAAGACATTTTTGCTCACCTTCTGTTTTGTGCTCTGTCCTCTGATAGAAACTATACCCTGAATATTAAGGATTACAGAATATGGACACATGTAATGCAGTTTTTAAACCAATCTACAGCTATGAGTTCAGACAGCTGATCCAAAATGAGCTCTATCAATTGAGAGCGGACTCACATGTATGTGACTAGGGAAGAATTGCTTCTATAGGTTGCTCAATGTTTCAGCATTTAGCAGTAAAAGTTACACATAAGTTTCTAATAAGCAACTATATTAAATTATAAACTATTGTGGAAATTATGCAAGTATAGTATTTTAAATTTTATCATGTACATACATGTAATATGTAAATTATAAATTGTTTTAATAATAAGTGACATAAAGTGTATCATTGCATATAATTAATGTGTGTATTATAGATACTTAAACATATTTAAGTGTGTTAAGTATTTCAATACTCTTTCCGTGTAAATGTAAAATGTAGTATGGACATATAATTAAGTTGCACTTTGCTATCTAAACCACAGGAGTACTCTAATACTTATTTAAAATGCTTGAATTTTATAAAATCAAAATGAGTTAAATTCTTCCACACTTGCTCCAATATTTTCCTTTTTTTAAATTTCGTATTTTATTCAAGCAACTAACCATACTACACTGACTGATGTTTTATTCTTTGTATCTAAACTTATTCCCCTGAAAGAAAATGTGCCTCCCACATTCTTTGAAATGTGTGGTTTCTGCCAAATGACATTCCTGTGTTGGGGTAGAACAATATTTGTGAAACTTAAAGTAAGGTGATATTTTGCCTTCTCCTGCTCCTTTCTCAGAATTGAAGAGTAATTGAAATAAAATTTCGTGTTCTTACAGCACTCCCTGCTGCACCCCGGTGAATGCTGGCATCTTCTCTCAGGCCAGTCCTCAGTGGTCACCTGCAGAGCGAAGCTGCCCTTGCATGGCAAGTGTTGGATGTGCCAGTCATTAAAATCCAGGCGGATGCTGTTCCTAGAGACACACACGGATGCTCACAGGCACAGATGCATGGTAGTGAGACATGCATAGGAATTTTCTTTGTAAAAATATAATACATGCATTTCAAATATTGCAATAAAATAAGTTAGATTCTCCAGTTTTGTCGGTGCTGTATCCTATCAACATCAAATGTCTAAATAGACTATTTTCAGATTTCTTAAAATGCAAGAAAAATTAATGATCATTGTATCACTTCTGTCAACTGTGACTGTAGCATTAAATTTTCTTAAATACATTGATGTTCAGAACCACCCCACCAGATTTGATCCTGGGGCCAAAGAAGAGATAACATATTTTACCAAGCTGGTAATTTTTATTCTGCTACGTAAATATAGAAAGCCAAGATTTCCATAGGTATTGAACTCCATTGCCATTTCTATTTCTGATTAAATTTTTCACTTTCTCAGTTTTATCTCTTCTCTGCACGAAGATTCAGAATCACAAAAGATAAACAATATTCATCTGGTTCATCTTTCTGGGACCAGCTGCTCTAAAAACAGAAGATACAGCAGGGTACAAAAGTAATTAATTTGTCATCTACCGGTAGCTTGTAAGGCAGGCATCATCCTTCATTAGGAAAGGTACAAATTTGATTTTCACAAACTATTTGCTTGTCATGTCTAGTCTGCAAGGTAAGATTTGAGCTAACAATACAAAGTCTTCTCAGCATTCTTCTCAGCTGACACCCTCCTTTTCAAATAGGTAAAATAACATTCATGTCTAATGTTAAAGAAAAATTTGCCAAATAAAGATGTATTCTGAAGACTCGGTTGACTCTGCAGGCCATAACAGGAACTCTGTCCAGTAAACAGTGTAGGAGTTGGTGCCCTCTCCTATCATAAACCCCTCAGTGATAAGCTAGCAAAAAATAAATAATTAAGGTCAATGGACAGCTCAATCTTATGTCCTCCTAGTGTGTACAGCTTCCCGATTTCTGGGCCAATGTTTCCTAGACAGAAACAACAGGCTGCAAAGCATTCCAGGAAAGAATAGAGTGGTTATGAAGTAGAGTTCAGTATTGTGTATGCAAGGTTTATCCTCTCACAGGAAGGCCCCAGGTTAAGCACAGTTAGCTCTATCTAGGGCCCAGACTGAAGTGTGCTCCATGTCACCAGAAGCCTGACCACTCCACTGGGACAACCATAACTGAGTTCCTGAGATACAGCTGCATTTCCCGCATAACTCAGTGAGTCTTCACATTCTACACACCCACCAGGCTGTGTGCCCACTCAGAACCATCTTGCTGGGCAATTGCAGGGACTTATTCTCAACTGCGAAGCTGGGTCAGCACTTTGTGCCCAAGTCATGTTTTGTCAGGGCTTTTTGCACAACCCTGGCATAGAAACCTTTTAAGAAGTTTTAAGATTACCTTTAAAATTTGTCCTGATTTAAGAATCTCAAACCTGGTCAAAGTGGTTTAATTTATGGAGATGTAAAGTGAAGCCTAATAAAGTAAAATGATTTATACAAGGTTATCAAGGAAGGCAGATTAACTGGTAGCACAAATTTATGATATTTTCTATAATACAGTGGAAAATGACTTTTCTCAGTGGGCATTATTTTTAAGTATAGTTTTATTCATTCTGACCAGCTAATCTCCGCTTCACATTTAAATTCAAGCTCAGGGAACAGCTAGACATGCCCACTCCTATTTCATGATTTCCATAGGTGCCTTTAACTTGAGGTACGGTTATTTCAGAAAATTTTACATATTAAATTAAAATTGCATCATATACAACCATGAGGTGAGAACGTCTAATGATGTAATCTGTATCCCCTTTTCACTAGATACAAATCGAGATTTGATTCCTGTATTTCCTGACAATATTAGTCCTCATAATAGCTGAATTTATAATCATGCCTGTTATACACTTATTTTGCATATGCTGAAGATTATGTAGAGAACAAATGAAGACAGCAGAGAAATGAAAAAAAATGTATGAAGACAGTAGAACTGATTACAAGTTGACATAATAAATTTTTCCAACCAAATGAGTTTATAGAATTACATACAGGTAATATACCTAAGTAATTATTGAAAAGAAATCTACATTAGTACATTAGTTTATTTGTTAATTAACCTAGTCTAGATGAATAGAGCTGTGATTTGTAATGAGTTCAATAATTTTAATAAATTTATCAATTACTCTTGAAATTCATGCCATCTTGTTATGATTCCAAGTAAACCATAGATTTGAAAATAACTCATATATTTGAAAAGAAAAAAAAAAGTAGACTGGAGAATACATAGTTAACTGTTATACTTTCAAATGTTTTCTTTTTCTGCCAGAAGAAAAATGAATTTTAGTTTAACATTGAATAAGTCAATATGTCTTATTTGGAAATTTGTGATTTTTGTGTGTTCTCTTAATGCAGGCTTTCAGTTACTATAACAAGAACTACAGCTAACTGTTATCATGAGATAGTGAGGAACTCTATTAAAATTAAAGTGCTTACTGGGGAAAATCAGCTATTTGCATCACTGGACAAATAGACCGTTTTATTAAAAATGATGAGGCTAATAACACCATCAAAATTTAATGTTATCTGCGTCATTTGACTGTAAGACTCGAAAGTGTCTGAAAGTTCACTTCTTTTCTTCCTATTTCCACGTCTGTCTCTGAGATGGCAGATGTGTAAATGCCCATTTCAATGCAACAAGGTCATTTTTAATGAACAGGAGTTAATTAGACTCAAATGTATTTCTTTTGATGCAAATGGTGTTATTGCAATTGAATAGTCTCAGGCTGCTGAGCATAGACAGAAAAAATTAGAATAACTCTCTAGCAATGACAGGCTAATATTTTTAATGAAAAGAAATTTCAGGGGAGTAAAGGAAAAGAGAAATGAAATGTCTAGAAATGATTTAGAGGAAAGAGGAAAAGAAGTTTGCAGAGTGAGCATAATATACCTATAAACCAGAAAAATATACAATGAAAGTATTGTGGAAGTCGACCGAATGTGAATATTACACGAAAAATATCACTGGTAGAAATTTTTGACGGAGTGAAAGCACACACAGAAGGATAGAAGAGAAATTGTTGATAGCTGCAGCTAATACAAATTATATAAAAAATCTCCCAATATTTATTTTTCCAGTTATCTGTTGATAAAATATGATAGCAGATTTTGTTCTCTTTCTCCTTAAAACAAATCATTATTTCTCAGTTAAGTATCTTCAAATCGATCCATCTATTTGCAACAAGAATGTGATGGCCTGTTACTACTGGACAAGGAAATAGAGTGGATGAAAAATCCTTTTATATAATAATAGATGAAAGAATTACTTGCTGTAAATTGAACTACATGAAATTATTCTTTTTTTGTTAAGATTGTGAATTATCTGCAAATCTTGATGTCTCAGCACATGTGAGAGAATAATTATGTGAAAGAATGATGCACATACAAGGTGAGGTAGCTAAATCATTGGATTTTAGCAAAGATATCTCCATATGTGCTGAAAAATAACTTCATAGTGCACTTCCACAAACAGAAGTCCTGGGCATCACTATACATTATCTAACTATACTGACTAATTGTTTATCAAATACTCATTAATTTTTGCTTTACTTTAAATCAGCACCTAAACACATCCACTCACTTTCTTTCTTTATGTTCTGTGGGTCGTTGTCAAATTCCTGCCCTAGCATGGCCTTAACATCTTTTGCCTTTAAACAAGCTCACATTTTCTCTCTTGTCGTTTCTCTCTGAAATTTTACCTATGAATTCTTGAACTCTGGTCTTTCACATATCCAAAGTAAAAAAGTGGTTTTTTTTCTTTCTTTCTTTCTTTCTTTTTTTCTCTTTCTTTTTTTCTTCTTTCTTTCTCTTTATTTCTTTCTTTTCTTCTTTCTTAATTTCTCTTTCTCTTTCTTTCTTTCTTTCTTTCTTTCTTTCTTTCTTTCTTTCTTTTTCTTTCTTTCTTTCTTTTTCTTTTTTTTTTCTTTCTTTTCCTTGCTTCCTTCCTTCCTTCCTTCCTTAAGACAGGATCTCTCTTTGTAGTACAGACTGACTTTAAACTATGTAGCCCAAATTAGCCTTCACTATTGGTGATCCTCTTGCCTCAGATTCCCAAATGTTGAGATCATAAGTGTGTACCACCACAGCCATCCTAAAAGCCCTCTTAGTAATATAAAGAAATTTACAAAATGAAAAAGTGCAAATCCTGAATCACATGATACTTTCTCAAAATGATGACTTGTGGATTTGTAACAATTTAAATAACAAAATCTATCACATTACTCATTTTACAGTTTTAATGTAATTTGCAAATGAATTTTGGAAAGGAATTTGGTTGTACACAATAGATGAAATGATTATTTTAGCTTTTGAAAAGTAAGATGAATTTGCATGCGTCAATTCTTGAATAACAAGGAGTCTGATTTGTAAAAGAGCTCATTTTAATAAAAATTTCTAGTTTTTTAAAGGCTATTCTTTATAAACTCATGCATAATACAGTACTTAATTATCAAGTTCATATTGAAGCTCTTATATACTTTAGTCATATTACAAGTGGAATATATTTATAAGCCATGTGTTAATGTAGATTTTTAGTCTCTGTTCATGAGACTTAGTGATTTCCAGATTTTTGTCTATCAATATTTTTTATATCTAAGGCTTTGCATGGCGTATAAGAAATATGATACACAATCTATGTTTACATGATGTTAAAAGACAGAATATAATTACATTTGAATAAACAGTAACATTAACATTTTAATAAGGGATTCCTTTATACAGAGGATGATATAAAGTAAAGGAGGAAAGAGAATATTTTTGATGAAAGTGAAAAAGGATCAAAATTAGGAAGGCTCTTAAACTTGCTATTTAAAACAGGTACACTTGCCAGAAGATAATAAGCACAGTGCGTGTCAAATGCAGGGTATTGCTATAAATTGAACGTTGTGTCTTTCCTCCAGATTCCTGTGTTGAAGCCTAATTCTACATTAGTGCTACTTTGAGATGGTCCCTTCAGGAAATGCTTGGATCACAATGGTGGAACCCTCAGGCATGGGATCAGTTGCATTATAGAGGTTTAAGGGAGCTCCTTTGCTGCTTATGCCATGTGAGGATCCAGCAGAAAGGTGTCACCTACAGCCAGAAAATGGCCCTGGTCAGACATCAAGTATTTGGAGAGGACTTCTCACTCTCCCAATCTGTAAGAAATAAATATCTGCTGTTTGTAAGCTACCCAGCTTGTGGCATTTCAATACACTGGCCCGAAAGGTTCTGGGATCTACATGCAAGGAGAATAAGCATTCAGAAGCAGTTAAAGCTAGAGAATGACACTGTAATTCAGTTAACAGCATAGCCTTGGCTCATCCTGCCTAAAGGTGAATCTTTGTTTTGATGGTAGTACTATGTCACGGAGCAGGCTTTTTAACCTTAGTTTTCTTTCTTGCACAGTGGTGGTTGTAATAACAGCAAGTTCATTATAAAATTATTATGCTAAATTCAATTAAATTGGATTAAAGTTATGAAAATAGTGCCTGTTTCATAGATATTTGCTATGAATTATTATAAGTATTCCATGGAGCAGTTAAGAAGAGTTACAAAAATGTTTAAATTCTAGATGGAATAGTTTAACGTTTCTTCAAGATTGTC
The DNA here is from genome assembly GCF_034190915.1 of Cavia porcellus. Lineage (NCBI taxonomy): Eukaryota > Metazoa > Chordata > Mammalia > Rodentia > Caviidae > Cavia > Cavia porcellus. The sequence continues at coordinate 17,212,912 of NW_026947494.1, read as the reverse complement.
TAGACAAATGAAGTTGGTTTTATAATTAGAACTTTTAATTTGCAACAGGATTCTATGGTTGTTAAGACTGATAACAGGAATGGAGGCAAAGGAAAATATCAGAATGACACTCCAACAAGAAATAGAACAAAAGTAATAGTAAGTATTAATCAGCAGGTCTAAGCAACTGAATTTTGAATGCAAGTAGGATATGAAGTAAATGCTGGCTCCAAAATTCAGCATGAGAGTGACTGGCAGAAAAGATTTTTGATAGAAATAAAGAAAACATACCAGCAGTTTGTTTTGACAGGAACGTGAGTTTAGGTTAACTTTTTGTTTGAAATAACATGTAAATGTCAGCATATCTGCCAATTAATTTGTTGAAGTCTCTTGATAGATACAGAATACTATATGCAAAAAACAAAATTACTTGCGAGTACTTAAAAAAATAGGGAGAAGAAAATCGAAGCTTAGCAAGAATATGTACTCACAGAGACATTTTAACACAATTATGGTGATCAGTATGAACACGTGCAGGATGTCAGCAAAGATGATATTTTCACTTCCTAATCAAGAGTACATGCTGATATTTTTAAAATAAGTTTTAAAGAGAAATTACAAAGGGACAAATCCTAAACTTCAAATTATTTAAACAAAAATATTTATTAAGTATTCTATTATTTCCTTGTTGGAAAACAATTTAGGCAAATATATATGCCAATTTATAATTAATAATATCTGTTGAATATGATAAAAACTAAAGCTTTCATATTTCTAAAATCTAGACTTGTACCTATAGACAACTATAATGGGGCTTAGGGCCCAGTGTTTCTGTATCTAAGCCTATTCGTGGAAATATGTTGGTGGTTCTGCAAGTGATTTCTACAGACCAAGATTATTATAATTTATTCTAACCTGTACAGATGGAGTTCTATTAGATAATTTAATAAATTAACATTGGATCTATCTTAAAGGGTTGACAGTGAAAGAGGGCCCACATTATTACTCAAAAATCACATGTTCAGCACCAAAAGTTAGTTGAATGATTGCCAGGATGTCATCTAAAATTTTTGTAGAGCATGAGCCTGTCAATTGGGGCACACAATATTAGGCTTATCAAGCTTCCATCTGGGATCTTACCTGTGCCCTTTGCAATCTAATCTTATCATGGATTTTAGTTTCCTACACATTCTTGAAGACAACCCTTTAGGAAAGAAACTCTTTCTATAGTAATGTTCTATATTTTCTTAAGATCTGTCCTTCTACCCTTCCTTTCCAAATGCCTCAAATTTTCCCTCTGACAATTTTGTTATTAATCTTCAGGGAATAGCCTGGCACTCTACAAAGGTGGATTTCACACACGACAATCTGATATTTTTCCAGGTCCTCCCCTATATGTAGCCAGCTAAGACAAGAGCCTCAGGACAGCACCCATTTGTAGACTATATATTGTTATTTTTCTGGTCAACATCTATGGTCTTACAGTGTTGCCTTGGCATCGTTGTATTCCTTGGAGAGGGTAATGCAGAGGACAGTGGTCAGTCATCAGTCAAGTAACTAGGAAAGAACACTGCAGAGAAGGGTAGCAAAAAGAGAGGTCCTCGAGGCAGATGATCCTTACCATACCGAGGAAGTGAGAGTGCAAGAAGCCCATGTGTCTGCAGTATGTATTCAAATCACCTGTATTCCTTAAAGTAAATAAAGAACATGGAACAACGAGGGTGGGTTGGCAGAAGCAGATGTAGAGTAGTCTGAATGTGAGCACAGAGCTAATTCGAAGGGTCATTTTTCTAGAGGAAAAATCTGAGAGCCCCAAAATCTCAACAGCTCATAAATAAGCAGAACTTAGTGATTGTACTTGCATGTGGAGTAACATTCAAATTCTTACCTAATCTGAATCAAAATCTAGTCACATCTTTTTAAATAAATATAGCTGTCATGAGACGATAGATTCATTTTCAGAGACAAGTAGTAATGAAACCAAAGGGAGAAGGCTCTGATGATTCAGGGAGGCTCTTACGTTCTCCTAATTTCAAAGCACTGGTCACCAAGATGTAGCCCTGACCTTTTTGTGATAAGTCAGAGCAGCTGCTTTATGTCTATCACAGTCATGCACCTAACTGAGGTGTCAGGTTTCCAGCTGGGCATTATTAGAGCTTTCCAGTTTAATATAGGGCTTCTCAAGGGGCAAGGGTCTTTCTACTCCACACTTCTGCTCATGTCCTGTACTCTATGTTGTGCTGGCTTCTATGACAAGTTTTAAGTGATGGGTTTTTATGCTTTGATGGATGGTGAGATTTCATTATTGGAAGTAAAAACTAAAAATTATGGAAAATAAAAACAATTCTCAATGGGTTTTAGTAGCTGTTAAGAGCTGCACTATAAATCAGTGTCATAAAAACCTTAAGAAGTCATATCTGTTTTGCTGTTAATATTTTCATGATTGAAATCTAAAGCACTGAAGCACAAGCCTCCTGTAGGTTTCCCAGTAGCTTCATCTACTGGAGGTTGCTAAGCTCTGTCTGAAGATTTTGGATAATAAGAAGGTCAGGAAACAGGGTTCTAGAATGAGGAAACTTAAGTGCAACAAATTGGAATTCAGGAAGGTACATAACAAAATAATTGATGGCATGTGACCAAAATATGACAATAATGCTGATAGAAAGTAAAGTGCACAGAGGTGAAAGAGATTTATCAGTTATGTAGGAAAAGAAAGAACTCTGCACTCTCTGCACTTGCTTCTCTGCACTCCTTCTCTCAATACTTAAATTCTGACACCAGAAATGTAGGCATTTCCTCATGCAGTGATTCTTCAGTCTAAGCTGGATGCTATAGAATCCAATGCAATCCTGATGCTAACAATGTTTGCTGCAGACGTCACAGGTGACAGGCTGAGACCCGCGCAGTGCTCTCAGGTAGTGTATTCATTGCACAGAATAGGTTCCACTGTTGCCTCAATTTCTGTGCTTCATTAGAAATCAATTTTCTACGACACTGTTCTAGAAGTTAATTTGCTAATATAGCTCACAGAGCTCAGAGAAATCTTTCCTCATGGCTATTCAGGTTTATTATACAGGACACATAGAGAAAAGTTAGACAACTGATAGTATGTAGAAGGAGCTTGGACCTTACAAGCTATATTGTTGGCTGTCACCTTTCAGTCAACTTTATGGATTCAACAACATGGAAGTTCTGTGAATCTCTCTGAGACATGATTGGTTAAATGATTGTTCCTTAGTGATCAATTTACTCTTCATTTCCCCATATTCCACCAGCCTGGAGAAAAGGCTCACAGTTCTCTGGCCACTCACACAGCTGGTTTTCTGATGATCAGTTCTCCATCCTGAAGTTACAAAGGACCTCCTAGTAGCGATATTTTCATCAGTAGTATGAGTTGTATGTCAGGAAGTAAATCATATATATAGCCAGGAAGTGTCACAGAGCCTATCATCTTGGATCGAGGCAGAGTGGAAAGGTCTGAGAGAACCAAGCTTCATTTTCAGACACAACCACACCACTGAACATACTTGTGAATGATTCCACTGATGAGTACAATGCCCCAAGATCCAGAATTCCTGTCTTCCAGAATTCCCGTGTTTAAACGTATGAGGCCCTGTGTGTGTGCCTATATGTGGGAGTAATTGCAGTTCTGATCTGGTCTTAGGTTTAAGTTGTAATTTATTCTATTATCCAGTCCAGGGACTTATCATTCCTATAAGGGAATGATGCTCTTTAAAATGTAGTCACAGTCCTTGAAAAGTCTTCAAGCATTCTTATCACATTTCTCCTCCATGAAGTTTTCAGTAGGCCAATGATAGATTCAGTTACCCTGAAAGGTATTTAGGGTAAGAATTCAAAGGCACATGTTTTATGAAGGCAAATGCAACAGACTTCAGTCAAATAGTTATAGAACAAATTCATGTGCTATCACCACTGAGAATGACACAAACATGTATATACATAAACATGAACTTGCTTTTTACTTTACAAGCTCACATTATGTGCATATTTCCTAAATTATAAGCTTGGAAATCTTCATTAACATGTCTACTAATTCTTGTTAACATTTACCTATTTAGATTTCATGTAGCTAGTAAATTAATTTTCAAATTAAAGACATTGATTTTCTCTCATGAGTCATTTATTGACTAAAAAGTAGTTACTTTGAAAATGTTTTCTGCTTGTTTGTTTTTGTTTTGTTTTGTTTTTGAACCTGGGATCAAACAATCAAACTCATGACCTTGCTTTTGTCAAGGAGGCACTTGTGCACTGAGCTAAATTCCCAGCCTCTTGAAAATGTATATTGCTATGTAAAGAAATGTTTAAATAATATGCTTTTTAATTGAAGGATATTTGGTATAATCTTGGGAGAAAAACATACTTAGCTAAATTTCGTTTTTAAAGTCAGACATTTTCTGATTCATGTATCAGAGAAAAGTTGTTATCATGTGGTAAACTGCAGTATTAAATAACAATCCAATTTATATAACTCATATTTGCACATTGTGAGACATTAAAGTAAATTATAGCTTTGTACAAATTTAATGTATATAGGACATTTACATATATCACATTCATTCCTTAGAGGGATTTTTATTCTCCATATAGCACTTCTAAGGACTGAGGCTCAAAAATGTAAGAGACTCCCATAAAGCCACTGAGTTCATAGATGACCGAGCACGGATTTGATTCAGGATGCTCAGCTGTCAAACATGACTTTTTTCTTATACCATAATCTTGAATTTTTCAAATGGGAACATAGATAAAATGTAGCACCAGCATACTGCACAAAACCACAAACAATTCACAACAGAAATTGAAAATAGTTGAACAAATTAGTCACGAATCTTCCAAAATTTATAGATCTAATTTAATTGAGAGCAAGGTTGTACATGAACTCAACTTTTCTAAATGCTATGCATCTGATTTTAAATCAGCTTAGCTGTATCCACACAGTCTGTTAACATGATAGCCAGTAATTCATTCTACTTAACAACTTTATGGAATTCTTAATATATGCTTGAACTGATATCAGCCAATGAAACCTGGTTTGTGTATTCAAGGTAATCATAAGACAAAACAGAGAGAGAGTGTGTGTTCAAATTATAATCAATGTCACAAAATATTAAAAAGATGGATATACATGTATAGACACATGCTTTATATACATATATCTGAATAAAATTACTAGATAATTTAATGAATGTCTATGTCTCCAAACAACTACATACTGAAAATATTTGAGAAGTGTATCTTTATTAACTACTTTTGTATTAGTATGTAGAGCTCCTTCTATATAGTAAATAACTTCATCATGGGGAGTTGATGCACATATACCACATCCTGAGACTATTACTTTCCCTTCAGCTCCATTTTTATTATTCTCTAACTAATACATTTAATAAATATTTCCACAGTATTTACAGTGATTAGGTGTTATAAACAATAGGGAGGTGGCTTAAAACATACAGCTAATGGAAATAGGATGTATGCATGTACAACTTCACTTTAAATAAGTCATAAATATTGCATGGGTTTCATTTCTCTAAGATGAAACCATCAGAGATACAGAGGAAAGATTGTATATAACTTTCTATAATAAAATATTATTTCTTATGACATGGTTTACATTTTCACCCTTACATTATTTACAGTTGGATTTGCCATTTAAAAAGCCAGCATTTTATTTGTGATTGACATATGCTATTGCCATTCTCATGAAGAAATAATTAAATTTTTAAGACTACTTCATTAATTATCATTCAATATGCTTAAACAATCTTTGCTTTAACTTTGCTAAAGCCATTTGCAAGTCACACTTTGAAACAGAAATCTTCAGTATCCTGAATATTTCTCACTGTCTAAAAACAATTGCACTAATGCATAAACATTTATTTTTCCACAGGGTGCTCTTAACTTTCATGCTTGCCCCCTAGAGGTTTATGATTTTAGAAATCATGCCCTGCTTCCTGCCAACTAGCTTTCTAACACATTCGCTCTGTGTTATTGATTCCTTACAAAATTTTCAGGTCAATGCCTTACTATTACCCAAATGGTAGATGATAGTTAAATAAAACATTCAAATAACGTAAATATAATGTTTTTGGCTTTATAATAGATTTTATTTAACAAATTTACCTTCAAAATAATCCAGGTTTCAATGGCTTTTCCAGTGGTAGTGCTAACTTTGCAGAAAAATTTTCCTACTACTTTTATCAATTTCATTTGTAGGTTTATAGACAAACGAGCCAAATAAATTTGAAAACAGAACCTTTCCTTATGACACATCACCTACTTTCTCAGTAGTGTTTCTAATATGTGGATTAAATTCCCATTTGAATAGCACCATTTCCTATAGAATATACAGGTGACAAATATTTTTCAAAGAACAAATTTCCAAGGTATATTTTCTTTCAGCCCAGAATATCCTGATTATTTTCTGACTGTTCCTGGTTTGTAAATGCCCTGGAGTAAATGTTTATGTAAGCACGAATTCCTGTTGGAAATTAGTGGAAAATAATAAAAAAAAATAAAAAAATTAATCAGATGGTAATTGTGACAATTCACCCAAGAGATAGGAAAATAAAACTCTGCAAGTGTTCTTATAAAAAGGTTTAGGCCAGGATAATTCATAAAGAATAAAACTTTAACCTTGGCAGTTCTAGAGGCTGAAAAGTTCAAAATGAGTGCATCAATGTCTGGTGATGGCTGTTTTCTGTTTCTAAGATGATATTTTCCTGATGTGTCCTCACTTGACAGAATAGATCAAAGAGCAAAAGGCACTTGGAAAACTTCTTTAACTTCTTACATAAAACTAATAATCATTTCATCAGGTCAATGCCCTCATGACTTAATCCTTTCTCTCATACATCTCAGTTTTACCAAATTGGACATCAGGTCCCAACATGTGACTTTTCAGAGGCCCCACACATTAAAATCACAGCACAATGTCACTCAGCAAATACTCGCCGACTACATACTCTGCATTACTCTATATGTTGGAGATGCCCAGGTTAAGTGCAATAGCAAATGTAGATAATAAAATAAATCATCACATTCAAGGCAATTATATTCCAACATAAGTTGTTATATAATATATGAAACAATTTACTTAGAAAATATATAATAGGAAGAAAGTAAAGAGGAGCCTTGAAATGTCAACATTCAACCAACACTAATGAAGTGGGAAGAATTTCAAAAGGCAATCTGTTTCATGACAGAGGAAAAGCATTCCAGGTAGAGAGAATTGAAAAACTCAGAAACAAAGGTGAAAGTCAGGAGTTGGAAAAGCAAGTAACCAAAATGTATAACATAGATTTAAAAAGGAGGAAACTGTAAGAGTCTAATTCATGTTTTGGGTAGAAAAGAGGTAAATTACTATGATCTTGGTTTTCTATGATTAAAAAGATTTAGATTACATGGAAGTAGGCAGTCAATGAAAAATAAAATTTCACTTGTACGGTTAATTAATGTCCAAATATAAGAAAATGTTGACAATGCTTTGAAAGATTTGGGGAGTAAAGGGTTTTGTACCCATAGCAGGTTAGTAGTCATCTATCAGTGGAGTGAAAAGGTCTGATTGTAAATCTAACTTCCCATGTATTGCGATCAGGGTTTATAAGTGACTAGATTTAAAACAGGAGACAACATTTATAGAATTATTCTAAAATATTCATCCAAAAGGTCAAATGTAGAAGAGTACAAGCAATCTGTTCATGAACACTAAAGATCTGAAAATCACGCCAATTGCCTGGATCTTACGGCAGTTTCTGCACACATCCAGCTGAAGACCTACAGCCCATGGCAATGCCTTCCACAGGTCCAGCAGGAAGGCTGGAGCCCATGACAGTGTCTCCTTCAAGTCTGTGTTAAAGATCTGCTCTGTGAATGTGCAAAGGCCCACAGTGGACACTAGAGAATCTATGCCTGGAGGATGAAGCATCTGAGCCAGCAGACTGAGGGACCTGTGTTAGAGCCAGGAAGTGCTACTCAAAGTAGGCCAGAGCTCCGTTGAAGGGGACTGCAGCCATCCTCAGTGTCAGCGAGGACCCAGTGACAGTGAGCATCCTCTGATGATAAGAACAGATGAGGCAGTAACAGGAAAACCAGTGTGAAAGGTTTCTCCAAGAGGCTCAACAGCACATCGTTTTCCTCTCCGGTTCTCTTTTTTAAGGCATTGGCAGTAATCCCCAGATTGGCCTTCCACACCCAGTACCATTCTGATTCAGTTCAACTGGGCATTACAAGTTGAGCATTAGTTAACCGACCACAAAATGGCAATCAAATAGCAAACCACTGTGTACCACTGGAAAAACACTATCTTTCTCCACTGATGCAATGCATATATCCCCAGAAAAATAAAGCAATGAGTAAAATGCAATTTGTTCTCAGCACACATTGGTTGAAAAACAACTGAAAAAAATCTGCTCTTTGAAAAGAAGGACATTAGAACCAATTAGTCTATGTGTGGGTCTTCTATATAACACGTTAGAACATAGATATTTCTAAAAGGAATGAGCTTTAGGTATTTGGTTTGCTACTTTTCAGTAATTAAATAAACAGCTACTTTTTGAGGTATTAAATGAAAGTTATATATCATCTAAATAGTAAATAACTTCTTCAATAAAAACTGTATTTTATGGGTGGGAGTTTAGCTCAGTGGCATAAGCGTCTGCCTGCAAGCTTGTGGTCATGAGTTCTATCCCTAGTACCAAAAAAAGCAAAATAAAATGAAATAAAATACCCCTGTATTTTAGGGAAAATTGTATACCTATACCTGCTGATAGAGTGCCTATATGACAAGGACTTTTCAGAAGAAGATACATAAAATAAATATTATGTTCAGCAAGATCATATTATCTTTCTAGTTAGTCCTAGTTTACATTTATTTCTGTTGAAATAAATATGATAAACAACTTTTCTATTTAAAAAGTCATATTTTGAATAATATATCAGTAGATTTTACATCCTCATATAACAAGACAATTCTTTTTTGTTCACTGATAGATTTTATGCATTAGACTGTGCTTTGTAAAATGTTAAAATAATAGATCCACCCTATGTACTGAGAAGTCAGTGATTCTAACTCAGTAGGCAAGTTGAGAGAGAATATTGGATGACTAATATCAGTCAGTGGACCTTCGTCCTCTCTTTTTCTGATGCCTACTTGTTAATATCAACATTTTTGTGCCAGAGAACTCGTAAAACATGCTTTATTTATATGTTAAATTTTATTTGTTACTACTTTTGAATGATGTTAAAATTTATTTAAAACAGCGTATATCTGAAGTTCAGTTGCTGATATTATGACAATATTGTTTATATGCTTAAGCAGATAAATGAATAGCTCTTAATTAAGTCATTTGAAATTTCAAATTCATTGTGTTGCTGTTTTATTTCTTAAGTTTTGTTGCGTTCATGTTTGTGATAAATAATAAAGATATTTCTTTTGGGAAATTTATACATGTGCATGTCATATCAGGGTTAATTTTACCCTGCTCCTTCCTTACTTTTTTGTCTCTCCTTTTCTGGTCCCTTTTCGATGCCATATTTTTCTTATCATTCTGTATTGATGAAACAGATGTGCATGCTGGAATCTTCCTCTGTGATGGTAGTGTAATCTGCCTTTCTGTTTCCATCAATTCTTGCTTAATATCATTGAGAGTATAATTTAGATTCATGTAAATTCATACGATTCCTAAGAAATGAAATTCCATATGATGACTCCTGTGTAGAAACATTTTACTTAAAATTCATGTTTGTCTGACATTAATATAAGCACACAACCTTTTGTTTGATTCAATGTCACCTCATATACTGTTTCTGAACTTTTATTTTCTGCCTTACTATATTCTTATGTGATCATACATTTAAATTCAACAAAAAGTCCTCTTTCATCATGTCGGTATTTCATTTTTTTCCTTCCTCCTGCCCTCCTGTAAACTTTTATTCCAGCCTACCTGTTCTCTTTCTTTGCTCTTTCTTTCTTTGTACTTTTTTTGTCTTTTTTCACTCACATACTAAAATATTCTAGCCAAAATCAATGGAAAATTCCTGTAAACAGTATGTGGCATGTTGACTCACAAGACCAGGTGCTCATCCTTAAAATCTATCAACACATTTGCCCTACATGTCCAGAGGAACTTTGCAGGTGTGATTAAATAGAAACCATGAGAAAGGAGGATTTTCCTGTGTTAGCATGGTGCGTCTGTTTAAGTCACAAGGGTCTGAATTATAGTGTCAGGTGACAGAGAAAGATACTTCTCTTTTGAGAGAAGGTCCTCTTAGTCCATGAGCCCATTTACTTATTGTAACCCAGGTGCTGGGCCACTCCATGTTCATTATTCTTCTGTACAGCCTCCCCATAAATAAAAAAAAGAGCTCCCCATTACAAAAAGAGCTCTAGAATGCATAAGAACCTTTTGATAATACGTAAACGCAGTGCTGGTGGTGAAGATATAGATCCAGCACTCAGCACTTAAAGTCGTTCATTGGAAACAAGATTCTTATATTCAGTAACATACTGTGCAAAATGTAAGTGAAATTTCTGAATCTTTTGAAAAGATAATATGTTCTTATTGTTGTGGCACAGAAGATGATCAGTCTTGGAGACTTGCAGAGGATTGTCCTGGCGTGATCTAGACAAGAAAATATTATGGTTGGGATGTTAATGTCTCCCCAAAGCTCATATGTTCAAACTTGATCACCAGTGATGGTCCTCTTTGGAAAGGTTGAAAACTTTAGGAAGCCAGTTCTAGTTGGAGGCTTAGCAAAGTGTGGATGGATCTTTGAAGGGTCTGTTTGTTTTCCAACTCTGCAATTTGCATTCTGTCCTTCCTGAGGTAAGCAATGTTGCTCCACCACATCTCCATGATATTGTGCCTCACCACAGCACAGAATCACTAGATTCTAGTGACCTCAACTAAAAGGACTGGAAGAGGAAGGAAAGTAAATGTTATATCTTCAGATATAATCGTATCGCTTAGTGTTAGTCTAATTTTTGTAGATGTAAAAATTCCTGGGAAAATCAGTTTATAGTAGGAAGGATTTCTTTTGGCTCAAGATATCAGTGGAAGGCTTTAAAAGGGGCCCCAATCGCTAGTCTACTCATCATGTTAGAAAGAAGGAACTTTAATCCACTTTTGCTTCCTATAATTTCCTATTTTTCTTCAGATTTGCAGGCTTGACTGCAGGAAAATTGACATAGGAGCCGTCCACAAATGGAGGAAAATGATGAACTTTATGTGTGTGTTACACAGTATGCAGTAAAGCAAATATTTGATTTTCCTCATGCTTTATGCATTTGTCCTCGATTGCATGTAGTTACAGTGGTAACTTGTTTTATGTGAAAGATATATTTTATTTATTTTTAAGTAAAAGATATATTTAAAGACAAAAATATTTGAAGTCTTAAAGAAGATGGACATATATCTGAATATACCTATATTTATTCAATGACATGAGGAATGTTTTCCTGTAAAGCCAATTTTGTGGTGCAAAAAAAAAAAAAAAAAAAGAGCGATGCTATTTTTCCCCTGAATTTGATGCAATCAAGTTTAGTAACTGTATATTAAAGTTGCAATAAGATATATACACTACAGCTCATGTTGTAATATGATTCTCATAATTTCTGATATTTAAGATAAATGTCTTTAAGAAGTAAAGAAAGGAAGGAATATATCACATACATTTTATTAGTCAAAATTTGGTAGGAGTTTTATATTTTACTTTAAGAGGAAGCATAATTTGATGACATTTCAGCGTTCCTTGTATTTAGGACTTTGTCATGAAAATTGCCCTATTTTCTCTGCAGATTAAATGATCTTTCAGAGAAAACATAAAATATTCCTGGAAAAGTTCCCAGGTGCTGTTAAATAACTTTATTCTGACTTGTAATTTGTATATCATTTTCTCACTCACCTCTATGTGTGTAATTAATGGGCCTATTCATTCTCTGCTGTAGGCTGCTTGTCTCTGAAAACTTCTACATGATGCTACTTGTGATTCTCATAATGTTGAGACTTTCTCTGTCAGTTGAAAGGAGTTCTGTAAGTCACCTTACACCTACACAAGAGCATTGCTATTGTGGATTCAGTTCTGCTTTTGTGTCTGAAGCCTCTTCCGAATGTCCAAAAGAAACATAAGTAATGAACAGTAATCAGTCTATCTCCATGTCCATCCTCTGAAGGTGACATCAGGAGATCTGTTTGTATTTTTTATAAAGATTATTTGCTTAGGGAAATATTCATAGCTTTATAATTGCCTTATTATTATGAATTAATCTTCCAGAATTATATGTGGCTATCAGAAACTTTAATATTAATCGTTTTTGGAAACAAAAATTTCACATATTTATTTTTCTGTCCATTAATAAGTGATTTTATTTGTACCATGACTTGCATAATGTGCTGAATTGGTACCAGTATTAAAAATTATCTTTCTATTTATCTAAAACTTTATATATTCATAAAATTGTAATTTGTTAAATTCTTATTTTACTATGGAAGCAATAAACATGACTTTTTCGTTTTACAAACCCCTATTTTAGTATTCATATTTTTACAATTCATGTAACTAAAGTTCTAATACATTTTAACTTATGTATATATGAAAGAAGTATAGGATTTATTCTCTCTTCTGACATTAAACAGGTTGGACAGAGGATGAATTTTTTAATAGTAAGTATCTTCATCCCTAAAATAAAGCATAATTTAGATTCTATAGAGAGTGTATGGAGAAGTTGGTCAATAGATACAATGGTATATTTAGATAAGAGAAATAAGTTCTTGTGTCTGATGGGACAATAAAACAAGTATAATCAATGATAATGTGTTATATACAACAAAATATTTTAAAGAAATGTTTTTTGAATGAAGCTAGCATAGAGAATGGATGAAATTTTAAGATGATATATATGTTTATTACCCTGCTGTGATGTCATCCAATATTTTCATGAAAGGAAACATAGTGTATCTAAAGAATTTAAAAATATGTTCCAATACTAATTAAATTTGAAAATAACATCAAAAACAAGACATGTGGTGGAGGAGCCCGCCAAGAAGCCAAGTAGCCAGCCTTTCTGGTAAGCCATGCGCGCCATCTGGGGCTTAGGAAAGAGCTCCTGTGATCTTATTGGTGAAGGATGAGAAATCTAGCACTGCCCCCTACACCCCTCCCTCCCTGCCCTGTAAGTAACCAGCTGGTTCAGAGGACAGGCTGAGTTGATAGCAACTGAGGTATAAAAAGCACCTGAACACTTGTATCGTTTGGTTGACTCTGCAGGTCGGGGCCAGCAGTCTGAGCATCTGTTCGGAGGATGACAGTACACAGTGTAGCAAAGTTGGGGTTTCCTTCTGTCTTGCCTTTGAGATCCAATACTTTTCTCACTGTTTGGTTTGGTTCCAGTTAATTGTTTTGTTCTATTCAATGTTCTGTTTAGATTGATTTTATTCTGTTTTGTTTTGGTTTAATTTTGCTTTATCTGATAGAATAGATAACTGTTGTGAAGATGACAAGATGTACTATGGTAGCCATTGTTTTTTCCAGTATGCTGCTTTGATGTTCTGTACCAATTTCATTGCTTTGTTTTGATTGGATTTGTTCTGTTTTGTTGTGTTGTGTTTTATTATCTTTAAAATAAAAAAGAAACAAGTAATGTGACTAGTTATTAAAATAATTCTACCAGATGCTAATACTTAAGTTAGGAAATGAACTTTGAAAAAATTCTTGTCTAACATTTTCTCAGACATTTTACAAGAAAGGAGTGATATCAGGTTTATCATTAATACACGATACAGAACTTTCATTTGAATCCATTACTAAAGCTAAAAATATGTAAACTTGTATTTTAATTCTTGTAGTGATTTTTACAGTATGTATTAGGAAACATTTCTCAACTTCACTGATTGAAATATTTGAAATGTTCTCAACACACAAATATCTCAAAGATTCATCTAGAAAAATCAATACATTAAAGCTATTTAGGTTTATCCAAAAAACTTCAGTCCAGATATTAAGCAATGTCTATATATTTACCTAATATTTTAATTGTGGGCTTATAGTGTTATTTATTCTTTCTGAATCCTGTATTCTGGACCCTCATTTATATACTTGATTCTTAATTTTTTTAAACACTCAATAAATGAAACATGATTTCAATATGTTACCATGTAACAGTATTTTCAGGTGTTACATGTATCTTTGGTAGGCTTTGAAGCTATTATGTAAAAAAGAGAGATTGATCTGGTTCTACTTTTATCAGAGTTTATAACATAGTGAAGAATGTAAAAAATTCAAGAGGTCTTTTAGTGTTCTTTTACCAGTGTAAAATTTTTAAAAAAAATAGTAATTTAATGTAAGACAAATCCTCTCCCTCCAGTCATGGATGTTGAAAATTCAAAACCAGATTCACTAGGCTACAATGAAAATGTCCGAAGAAGCATGTGGTAGCCCTTGGCTTGGAGCTCCTGCTTTCTTCAAATACATTAGTTCAACCTCCTAGTTCGGCTCAGTTTCATACTATCATCTAAGGTGATTCCTGTCCCTCTTATAAACGTATTTGTGATTGTAACGTAACTACTTGAATTATTCAAGGTTACTTCTCCCTCTCACAAATTTAACTATGACGTAGGCAAAATACCTGTGACCCTATGCAAAGTCTGCAAATTACTACTTGTGTATATAAACAAACATGAGGATATACAAAATGTATATGCACACATATAAGTACACATGTATTAGCTTGAATTTCATCACTAGGAAGCAATATATGATATCTATAAATTTAAAGAGGAGAAAATTCATTTGGCTCATGGTTTCGTCAGATTTAGTCCATGGTTGGCTTGTTCCAAAACAAGAACATTATTGTATTTTAGGAATGCTTATTTAAGGGAAGCTGAGAAGCAATCATGGGAAAAGTAATAAAGAGAAGAAAAGGCAATGGATCAGATAGAGAGTATACAAATCCCATGGTCATCCCTCCTGACCCAGCTAGACAGAGAAGTTTGATTTTTCTAATCCATTCGCAGTTTTGGATGAATCAACTTGACCATCCTCTTTACCCATCACATCCTAACCCTTAAACCACGCTTAATGTCTCCTTAAACCATGCTTAATTTTCAAATGAACACAAGGTTAGAATTCTACCTAACATGATACAACTATTCCACGTACAACTGAAACACAATAAACATTTTGAAAAAATCTTAATTATCCCTACACTATTTAAAAATATAGTCTAAGTTAGTGTCCCCTTTGAGACTCAAGAACTTTTACATATGACCCTTTGTAAAAATAAAACAAAAAAGATACACAATCAAATGTTCAATACAACAGGATAAACAATTCCAGCTTAAAAAAAAAGAAATAAGGCGGACAAAAATTTAGACCAATTGAAATTTGAAATCTAGAAGTGCATATATGAAATCCTACTGATCCATTTGTAGCATCAGAGACTGGCTGTTCAGATGAGAGTTGCATAGTGATTGGCCAGCCAAAACTCAATGGTATTGCCTCCAAAAGTCTTTTATCCGTTTGTCTGGCTCCACTACTCTCCTACAGTCATCTTCAGCAGACATTCTATGGTCCTGGCATCTTTGATCTCTGATGAACTCCACTATAACTTTATAACTTTCATTCCCACAGCTTGTTGCACTGCCTTAGCAGCTTCTTGACTGGTCTCCAATGACTACTCTAAAATTTGGGTAGAAGCCCAGCTTACCATACAACTACTAATTGAACCACAATCATGTGGAAGACACACAGGGAGGAGACACACAACAGCCATGATTTACCCATAATTTCACTGGGTTTCTGAGGCTTAGATGGCTGAGCACAGTGGAATGAGCACTGGGGAGCATGCCTTAGGAAGCCTCTTTAAGGAACTGTCCCAGAGACTCTTTTATAACAGAAGGCTGACAATTTCGTACCCAACAGCATATGAAAGATAAGGTCTTGCTAGTTTTTGAGATGCCTTCAAGGCATCTTTCTCCTTGTCCCTGAACAAATTACTCAGTTCAGTAACACCAGTTCCTTTGGGTTCTAATTTAATGTACAATTTGTTTTGGGTTAAATTTAAGTTTTCAAACATTTCTGCTCTCCCTTATGTTCTCAATGGAGCTAAAAGCAATCAGTAGTATCAATGCCACAGCTAGAACACTATGCTGTGTTGCAATGTCTTTTACCAAGTGAACTATTCTAGCCTCCTGCTAAATCCCTAGATCTGGGAAAAGTTTAGACATTTTCTTTTGTCAGAGTGTAACACTCATGACACTGATTCAATTTCCAGTTGAATTTCATTTTCAAAACAGTGATCTTGAGGCTGACATTTCCTGTTCCTAGGTCTATCAGTATTCTGTGTGGTACTTTGACCTCAATCAATCATCAAGCACTTCTTAAGGCCTTCGAAGAGTTATCTAACTCACATCTCCAAACCTTCCCAAACTGCTCCCACAAAACACTTCTAAGGCTTCAGGTCAGCATGCTTAGGAATAGCTATGGCAGTCACTGGACTCCTCTCTGGTACTAGTTTTCTATAGCAGCCTTTCATAATCATAACACAACGCCAAACTGCAGTAACGTAAAGCAGCAGACTTTAATTAGGCTGTGCTTTCTGGAAATTTGGTCTATGGTTGGCTAACTTCAAGGAAACATCATGGTAAGAAGGACTAACAGAGTACGGATGCTTAGTTGGTGGTAGCTGGCGAGTAGATTAGTGGAAAAAATTCAGACAAATCCCCGTAGACACATACAGATCCTGAGATCACACCTTCATGAGTATCCTCCTGTACTTACTTAAATATGTCCTTAAAATCTCTTGATTTGGAATATCATTTTCTATTCCCCTTCACTTGCATTATTAAATTAGCTCAAATCTTTTTTTTTTTTTTTAATGGTACCATGTATCTAACTCATGACCTTGCATTTGCCTGGCAGGTGCTTTTGCCCCTGAGCTAAATCCTTAGCCCTCAAATCTCATTTGATATTCACTGCCACTGATTTATACATAGTCTCTTTTTTTCTGACCTTTTATCCTTTGAATGAATTTATGGTACACTCTGATGTCTAGCTCAAATGGGCTATTTTCTATTTTTTTATTAAATCCTCCATTAGTTTGTATATTATGACAGTTGGAACTGCATGTTTTTTCCTGTTTTTCAAAGCCCAAACTAGATGCCATTTGATTAAAGATGAATCCTTTACTTCATCAAATTGGAATTCATCTCTAACTTTTGAGACCTTGGTAACTGTATATCTACTTAAATATGGCATTTACTTCCTATTACTATTATTATTATTATTTATTATTATTTCATATCACCACATCATAAAACATGATTTAAGTGCATAACTTCTAATATTTTTACCTTAGTATTTTTCAAAGAACTGCTTACGTTGTTTCAAAATTACAAAGTCACCATTTAGATTAGAGTAATGAGTTAAATTAGTGATTCTATAATTTCTTGCAAGCTTTGTTCTTACCAACTAGTAACAGCTGAGTAAGTGTTTCAAAGTAAAGTAAGTACTTTCTATTTAACACAATGTATCTGTTCACCAAAACACATGAGAAATATAATTAAAGAAAATGGGTTACAGAGGTCATTATAAACTTATAGCTGAGTAATAGGGACTAGCATCATATTTATACATGACACAGTTTTGTTACTGACAGTCCAGGAAAGGACAGCATAATTCCAGAAAGGGTTGTTTAATAGACCACTTGACTTACCTGTGCAAGATACTCAACAGGTTGTTTCAGTAAACGAAGGTTAAGGAAGAATGAGGATCCATGACAGAAATAATTCCGAAGACCATTAATCCAAGGGCATAAAGAATGATTAGAGACCACACGAAGAAATACGACTGACAGGCAACTCTCAGAGGGCAAAAATTTTCAACATTGACATCATGTAAATAGAGTTCAAGACAAGCTGCTTCTGCCCATGTTAGTCCTCTGCTACTTTACATACGTGTCCACGGCTAAGGAAGTGAGATAAAGAGAGCGGATCTGTGCAAAGACAGAAAGCTTTAGGGATCTTTCTGTCCTCCCCAGTACTGTGTTACAATCAATGATACAATAAGCTTGGTATATAAGATAGCTTTGTTGAATTGTCAGGAAACAGTAGTTCCAACAAAATTGAAAGTTTAAGTCTAGTAAATCCAAGGGTCACAACTTAGCTGATTTCCACATGTGAAAACACAGATTTATTGAGCCCGAAAATCTAATTCAGAGACGTAAGATTCTTGGAGTACATAAGCTGAATTTGTGCATGTATATTGTCATTTCATGTCTAGTTCATAGGTGGGAAATAAAAAAAAAAGAATTACATCTCTAAATTAAATTTAATATTTATATAAAATGTTTACAAATCACAAGATACATACTCATGAATTTTCTTAGACTTTAAAAGAAAGGAGTTTAATGATCCATCATCAAATTTCATTTGTTGTGTTATAAATTTAATTTGCTATCAACAAAATTTTAAACTCTCTATGACCAGAGATAGCTTTTAAATAAACATCAACATACTGACAATCATATATGTGCTTAGAGATTCAAGTGAAGTACACTCCTTGTCTTATGCCTGTAGATCTAGAAGCAGAGATATATAATGATTCTTAAATCTTAAAAAAAACATTCAAATGGTTTTATGAGAACATAAACAGAAATGTTTCTTACCTGCTCAGAAAATCATTTAAGTGAAGTTAGTAATTTATATGTTTCATTCAGAAAGTTAGTTTTATGGCACGTGGAAGTTCTATGATGAGAATGAATCTGTAAATCTAATTTTGCTTGCTTTTAATGTGTCAAAAGTAATAAACTGAGCCTTTTCTTTCATCTTCCTCATAATGTTCATTATACACACACTATCTTTCACATGTATGTGTACATATAATTATGGTTAATTTTCAAAATGTTCCCAGTGGAAATATTTTTTTTGATATTCAAAAAGAACTTAAGTAGATAAAAATTACAAATAGGTAGAAAAGATTATTTGTCTCAAGATATTTCTATGTCACTTGTTTAGTAGTCAAAATATAGTGAAACAGAACTAGTCACAATAAATGGCAAAGAAGATGTGTGGCTAACCATGCTTGGCGTATATTCGTATATGGATTTTTATTCACTACTTTATGAGAATAAAGAGGGTTCACATTTTATAAAAGTAAGTTTGTTTACATTTATTTATCACCCATATAGCATGTGCAAGTAAAGCAAGCAAGAAAGCATTTTACATTCAGTAATTTAATATGAAAAGCTAAATTTAAGACCTCACTAAGAAAACAAATGATGTAAAGTACTAGCAAACATAAATGATCCTAATTACAAATAAATGAAGTGATTTAATATTTAGAAGTAATCAGAAGTTTAAAAAATATGTGTATTAATATGTTATCAAAAGTATGTACCACGTGAGAGACTTCAATTATATCCAAATAAATTCAAGCTTGATGAAGCATAATTATTTAGATTATAAGTGAAAAAAGTATCTGTAATTCTATTTTCCTGTGGAAACAAACAAAAATTATATTTTTGAAATTTGTGGGCTGACCTACAGAAAGAGCTATGTCAGCTGATTAATTCCACAAGTTCTAGTGTAGTTATCACCAAGAGTCCATTTGATAGTGAGGCTTTGGTGTTTTTTGGGTATGATAAACTAACATGTCACAACTGACCTGAAAATATCTCTGGTAAACTGAGGCAGGTTCAATACCATGTAGGGCAAAGGCAGAAAGACCCAGAGTGTTAAATCTAATATCAAAACAAACCTATCAGAACCTCTAACCTATTTGTTAAAAGAACAAAATCACTGAAATTGCCCTTTTCATAATGGGACTGGAATTATCTGTGAGTAAGAAACCAGCTACATATAGGTATAAAGCAAGAAGCAATGACATGATGGGTGAAATAAACAGGATCAAAAACGCATTATGCTACAAAATAAATAAAAATGGATTGAAAATAAAGAGAACAAGAAGAGATGGTGAAATGTATCAGGCAATGTAGTCAATCTTAATATAAAACACTGTAAGAGATAAGGGTCCAGCAGGGCCCTAGAAAAGGGCTAATTTTCAATATTCTGCATTCTGCTTTTGAGGAAATGCCTTTCCTTTCTTCAAACCTTACACTTTTCTTTGGCACACACATTAATATTTTGAGTAACATAAAAAGACTAATTCTCAGATTTAGGACAGGTTGATCAAAATATAAGGTGATAAAAAGTTCCCCTTTTGTAGCCCCTACACACTGTCCAGTGACGTGTCATTAACAGATGGGGACCAGCTCATTGTTCTGCTAAGAACCCTAATTTATACACAGCATTTAAACTGGGTGTCCTCCTTAGGGTGGCCAGTTAACAAAAGTTGAATTTGGAGAGAATGCTTTCCTATGTTTGTTTCTGACTTTTTTTTTCACTTCTTTTATTCTTTCAGCACCATGAATATCTCACATGGATGCCTGCAAAAACATGCCCTAGCCTTGCGTATAAATTCTAAATTCCTTAGAATGACATAAAATCAAAAATCTTGCCCTTTGCTAAAAAATCCGATTACATCTCCTTTTACTCAGGACCTTACAATGTATGTTTTACTAATGGAAAATATTTTTAATTCTCTTTCATGAATATGTAGGCTGGAAAATTTCTTAGCTCACTTCCTTCTGCTCTATTCCTATAAGGACAAGTTTGGAGATTGCCACCGCAATTCCCACACTGAAATAAATGTGTTATATTTGTGAAATTATGAGCTGCATGTAACTATTAAAAGGTGAGTCATATCTCTCAGAGAATGGAATTTAAATATGAAAACTATCCACACAAATAATCACATGCATGTAGTGGATCCTTATTAGCCAGTGAGATTCAAACTGTTTGATTAGCACTGAATTCTTTGAGAATTTTTCCTGACAGACTTTGTCAGCTCCGAGGTAAAGTGGCCCTGTCCTTTTACTTTTCTTTCTTCAGGTTGTCCAAGTGTATTCTTGAAAAATGGCTTTAATTGCACACTTTTTTGTTCTCCTTTATATTTTAATTTTCTAGTGTTTTTTTGTTTTGTTTTTCTTTAGGACAAGTATTTTGGATCCTCAAGCTTTGGATGTATCGGTATATTCCTGGATTGAAATTGAACTCCTGTGCAAACAGGCAAGGACAGTACAGGAAGCAGTATCAAGACATCCGGTGGTCACTGTGGTTGACGTCATTATTCATTTCTACATTGAAGACACTTACATTTCTCATTTGTAATCCCTGAACAAAAATATTGCTCCTGCATGAATTCTAGTTTGATACAAGCAAATATTTCTATTGTGTATCTGGGTATTGTAACATTTTATTTATTTATTTTTTTAAATCCTGAAATATTATTTGTATTCCCTCATATATCGCCCTGCTATTTTACAGACTCTGTTCATCAATTCAAGGAGCTCTGTCTTGTCATAGAGAATGATGGCACCTTTGGAGATTAAATTCATTGCACTCATTGAAATAAGAATGTGAGAACCAAGGAATGGATGCCTATAGGGGGAGAGAGATCTTGGCTCCAACCACTCCAAATAAACACAAAGTTAACTAAGGAAAAAAAAAATATGAATCTGACTCAAATAGTGCTTTAAATTGATGCTAAATTAAAATCAGGTCACTAGAGGCAAAATCCAAGAGTGGATAAATGTGTGCAATATGGAAAGGAAGTGTGCTCATAACATTTTATGAAATGAAATTGAAACTGAGAAAACTGAAGTTTGTCTCAATGGGATAAAATCATCATGTGACATCTTACAAAAGCAGCTCTTAACTAATATTTGAAATATCACTTTTTGTATTATTATTGCCTCCTCCACAAAAATGTAAGTACCAGGAAGAAAGGAACTTTTCTCTCCTACTGAACTCCTGTCTATGGTAGTGTTAAAACTCTCTTAGTGAAGAAAGAATGCAAGAATTCAGTGTACAGAGAGACATTGTCTGTATGTGAACAACTCCAGGAATTACGGAATTTTAAGTAGAAAAATCTCAAATACTACTGTTCTATAAAAGTTATCGAGACAATAGACTTTAGGAGATATCTCATGCTGCAGGTGTACTATTTGCTTTAAAAATGAATCATACAGATGAAACAACATGTCAAAGACATGTTTTGTTTTATATACAACAAAAAAATCTAAGCTTGGTGAGGAGCTGGTAATGACATACACAGAAGAAAAGCATTTTCTAATTGTGCATTACTGTACTTCATCTGCTCTACAAATGAAAACTGAAATGCGTTTGTGGGAAAAATGTGTATTTGAAGAAAGTGTTTGTGCTAATACAAGAAGACTTGAGCAAAGTGAACATTAAGTTTATCAATGATTTTTAAGGTGACAGAAACAATGACTAAGAACTAGGACAATGACAAGAAAGAACTCCTTCTGCAACCATGAAATGTTTTATGATTTATGAAACCCGCTTTACTCTTCATGCCTACATTTTTCTACAATAAAGACATTTTGATGCTTTTTTCTTTTAAAAATGAATAATGAATTGTAATTGGTGTTAGGTTTTATTTTAATCCATCACATACTTGAGAACTGATGAGGTGAAAGTCATTTAAACTTTACAAAAATTTGCTCATAATGGTATTTATTCTGAATTTTAGCTTCAGTAATTTTAATAAATTATATTTTAAACCTTTCCACAATGTCTTCTCATTTAGAATTTGAATCTGTTAATGCTTCCCATACAAAAGTCAATGATTTGTAGATGACATCTCAATTAGGAAGCAGAGCATTGGTGAGGATGCAGTGAAATCACCATATTTCTTCTTCCGAGGCATTCATGTTGCAGACATGCATGAAGCATTGACAGATCTGTTAGAGTTCTCTAGAGAAACTGAATCAATATACAGTACACCCTCTCAATGTCGCCCTTCAGAGTTTGCAGCCTCAGTTGCTTGTGGACTTTTTCCTTAGAACCTAACTACGAATTGTTTACAAAATGCTGCAGATGTAAGAAAATTGCAGTCATTTTTTTCTTTCTTTCCTTCTTTCTTTCTTTCTTTTTTTCTTTCTTTTTTTTTTTTTTTTTTTTTTTTTTTTTTGTGGCAGGTTTGCAAGTAGCCAATCCAGAGTGTTACTAAGTTCTGTTTGCTGCTGATTGGCTGGTGACCTGTAACCCATCTCCAGCATGTGCAACTGCGTCATAACAAGTTGCTCCTGATTACCTTGAGTTGTTTGTGTAAGGTGTAGGTTTGACTATTTCGGATTGTTCTTCTTAATGTCTTAAGATCCCTAAGATGCCTAAAATGCCCTATACATTATAAGGCTTTAATTATATAATATTTTATTAAATTAAATGACCTTAAAAATACGCATTTTTCTGAACATTGCTGAAATTCACGGTTTTTTTTTTTCAATTTGTGGTGCTCTAGGAACAAAATTCTCATGAATTTCAAGTGTCCATTGTAATATGTAAATAATTGTGAAAAGGATTTTAGTAGGTACATTTATAAGATCAGAAATGGAAGAATCCACAATGACGTTTTGCATGCTGGAAAACCAGATGATCCAGTAGCAATTCAAGGTCCAAGTCCTGGCAGCCCAGTTCAGAGTCAGCTCTGTGAGGCTACTTTTGAAAGCTGCAGTGTCTCTGTGGAAGACTGAAGAAGCTGGACCACAGTGTTCAAAGTAACCATGAAGACTGACATTCTTTCCCTTTAGATGAAAACACTTCCTTTTTCAGTCTCTATTTATTTTGTCCATGTTACCATCCATTTAGTTGGGGCCATGGAGGAGTTTCTTTCCAGTTTTCTGGCCTGCATGTCACTCATCTATAGACACACCCCAAGTTTCCGAACATGAGAGGGATGAGCTTCTTACTCAAACCCATTTGACAAATCACAATTAGCAATCATGATGGAGAACATTGATTCATATTTTTTAAGAGTTGTATGATTATTTCTGCTTCTCTCCTGTTTTATAAAACAGCACATTAATAGGTTAAAATAAAATTCCCAGGGGGACTTTTAGTTCCACTGAAAGTCATGTATTCCAAGAAATCTTCAGTGACAGTGACTACTGTCATACTCCCAAGAAATCTCAGAGATTTACAGGCGTTAGGAATTTCCAATATTCTCTGACATTGCTTGTTATCTAAAAATTTCATCTCTGTCCAATGGTGTTTCAGAAGATTAAATCTTAATGGAAAAGATTGTGCTATATAAGCTCCTAAAAGACAATATGTTGAGGAGCAGTTTCAGTGTCAATGTAATTACTCTTTCAATTCTTATGTATTTCCATACAATTTAATTTTTTTAAGTTATGCTCTCTTGATCATTTTATGTGCAATGTTAAAAGGTTTATAAATTAAATTTAATGTTGGGCTTTATTTTTCAGCAAAATTTTCAATAAATAGTTTTTTCCTGCTAATAGGCAAAGAAGAAAATGATATAAATTTCCTTAGAAGTCGAACCTGAGTTATATACTCTAAAGTGAAGTAACTGTAAATTTTCTTATTTATTCTCCCAGAACTAAAGAAAGTAGAATTCTGATATTGTTTTATTTTACTTCATAAAATAGTGTCACAGTTTTCATTGTCATATTTCATGCTCTTAAGAGTTCATAGAATCAAAATTAAATTACTGTAACTTTCTGGACATCCTCAAAATTTCTTTGTTGATTTGTCTGTTCAAATGGTACTTTCAGTGGAAAGAAGCCAGTAACAATTTCTTGTGTAATTAATGATTGTTTGCTGTCCTAAAATAAGAATTAAGAACTTAAAATATCTTGGGGTATAAAAAAGCAAAGTCTAATTTCATCTCTTCCTTATGGAGCAGGATACTAGAAACAACTTGGATCTGGTTCAAAGTGCTTGACAAGTTTCATTGGCATTAATGACACTGTCATCAGCAAGTGAGGCAAATACAGACTCTCATTTCTGTGAATGTAGATTATAGTAAAAATGTAGATATTGTAATCTTGATATGCAGAAAATAATGCATGGAATGTATACCATCAATGTTCAGATAATAAGTTCAGCAGATATATTTGTGAAAATAAAATCAAGCCATGATTTTCACATAGTAAAGTAAGATTTAAAAGAAAGTTCAAATGCACATCACACTCAGTTACGGATGAAATTGTGGTTGATGTTGTTCTCATTATGTTCAGCAAAGTTCTGAGTAAAAGAATAACATGCAAGTATTGATAATTTTTAATGTGTCTGTTATGGTTTGAGAACTGGTGGTCAACTTAACACCAGCTGGATTACATCAGCATGCATTGAGAGAAGAGGCTCCACTTGAAGAGGGTTGCCAGGATAAATAGGTGGAGAAGAGGGAGGTGTTGAAGGTTTGAGGCATTAAGGAAGGATTTTGGGTTCTCCTACGAGTTGCTGTCTGAGCTGTTGGTTCTCCTGGAGAAGATTTGGTCCTCACATCGAGCATTGCTTCCTGGCTCCGGAGGGGAGGTCATGTGCTGCTTGGTGTCCAGGATAAACTTGTCACACTGCTTCCTGGCATGTACCCGACTGTGCTTGTGTGTGCTTGTTGTCAGAGGAGCTCTGGGCCTCCGTGTCACTGAGGACAGCTGTGGTGCCTTTCAGGATAGCCCTGGTGTTGGTGTGAGTGTAACTTCTAGGCTCCAGGGTAGAACCCTCATCCCACTAGCACAGCTCCTTCATCCTGCTGGCAAAGACTTTCTGGCCTCCACCACTGACCCTTGGGTCTTCCGGTTATGGATCCATAAGAGAGACTGGTGTGAGTCCTTCTTGTGGGCTCTGGACTTCCAGTTGGACTCGTGTGAAGCATTGCCCTGACTCTGGGTTTTTATCTGGACTCATGTGGAACATTAATGTGGGGCTTAGGCTCTTGACTAAATAATTTATGTCTTTGGTGTTGAGGATAGATTTCATGCATGTTCCGATGTTAACTTCTGGTGACCATTATAAAAATATTATATACTCCATGTCCTGATCTGAATTGTTCTCTGTGTACAACCCCTGACTACAACTGTCAGACATTTAAAACTTGAAACTAAAATTAAAACAGAGTTTTAATAACATCCAAAAGGATAAAGTTCCAAAAGATAAATTCAACTAGAAGATTTAAAGAAAAGATAACTAAAAAAAAAAAAAAATTAAAATGATAAACGGAAATTTTAAATATCTATACAGACAAAAAATTTCGTGTTCATGGATATGTAACTAAAAGTGATCTACAGATTTAATGTAATTGATACTGAAACTACAACAGTCTGCTCATTTTTTTTCAGAATATGTAGCTATCTCTAATTCTATAGGAAATACAAGGGATTCAACAAGACAAAATACTCTCATACTTCCTTGCAGACAAAAAGTTACTGTAAAACTGTGGTGATCAAAACATCATTTCAGTTTTTAGAATTTAAACATGCAGTTATGTGAAAAGAATTGAGATTTCAGAGATGTATCTACAAGTAAAAATATAGCCAATTTATTTTTAACAAGGGTACCAAGATTAGTAAAGGGGAAAGTGACAAGATCTTCCAAAACCATGTTGAGAAAATGGAATTTAGTCACTTGAATAAAAAGGAAAGTGGACTCATACTGTAGCATATAAAAATAACTGAAATTGGAATAATGACCTAAACATCAGAACATCAGGACTAAAACCATAGAAACCAAAGAGACAGTGTAGGTTAAATCCTCATGATCTTAGATTTGGCAATGGACTATTTATAAAACAAATATATCAGCAATTGAAGCTATATATAACTTCAATATATATATATATATATATATATATATATATATATATATATTAATTCAATTTAAATACTTTGAGCATTATAAGGGAGAATTAATAGTTTTTTTGGATGCCATAAAGAAACAGCCTCTATTAAAGTTGCTTAAAAAGCACTTTATTTCCTCATAATTTTAGAATCAGGAAGGTAAAAATCAGGTTATTTTTCCTTTAAGTCCCCCCCCCCCAAGGGCTCTCTTTTCAGTTTCAAGATAAGTGCTTGTGCTCTGTGTCCTTACGTGAACTTTCCTCATTGTGTGAACACTGCCATCTCTTTTTATAGGAACATTGGCTCTATTTTATTAGGGCCCCATCACTATGATCTCCTTTAACTTTCTTTATGTTTTGAAAGGCCTTCACTTCAAATGCAGTCACATTGTGTCATAAAAAGAACTCATGCAGTATGGAAAAATGCCATTAAATCCATAACAGCACATTGTCAAGAAATTTCATACTGCACCTCTCAAACGGGAAAATAGCACAAATTATATACTCAGTACAATGTTCCAAACTAAAATGCCTCCAACTCAACAACAAAAATTACAAAAAAATCCACTTAAAAATGAAAACATAGAAATACATATTTCTCCAAAAATATACTAAAACCAAACAATCGTATGAAAAGATATTCCATATGTTCAGTTATTAGGCATATTCAAATCAAAATCAGAAAGAGGGTTATGTATCTCATATGTTCTAAGATTATATATTAATACTAAATGTAAATACTAACGTAGCCATTTAGGTATTGAAGCCCTCTTCATTAATTTTCCTCACTGCTCAGACAAAATACCCAAAGTTAAGAGAGAAAATTTTTATTTAGCTCAGAGTTTGTAGAGGTTTCAGTCTATAACTGGATCATACACGCATGGTCATACACATGGCAGAAGGGCAATGGTTTATGACAATGGAAGACAGCAAAAACAACAAAAGAGAGAGCAGAGTCAAGCCTCTGTGTTCTTTATGTTCTGCAGACTATCTGCACTGTGGTGGATGCAGAATTCACACCCTTAACCTTGGCATATCCAGAGCTATGGCAAACCAATCAATGGACTGATTTACTAATTGCATACCCTAATCCCAGCATCACACACTCTAGATTCAGCCACCCCTAAAAAAGTCCACAGCCACATAAGACATTGTGAGGGGGACATCTAGACATAAATCATAACACCCTCATATGTTACTAGGTGAAACATTCATAAAATTCTTCAAGACTTTAATTATAGAAGTAATTCCATGGCCCCACAATTCTGTGCCTATTATAAAAAACCGAGTGAACACATATGTTTATGTGAGCAACTTCATAGTAGTCAGTGATAGAAAGAGCTCAAATGACTATCAATGGATGAACTGATAAGCAAGTGTATGTAAATGCAAAGGGAAATAATCCTTAAAAGTGAAGTACTGATACATGCTATAAAATGAATACATCAACAAGACCGTCTGTTTACTGAAAAAAAGCAGACAAAAAAGGTTTCACATTGTAGGCTTATTCTCATGTAAAATATCCTAAAATCAATATAGGAAAAATACAACATTGAACTCAAAAAGACTCCGAGAATTAGGGAAATGGTTAAATAGGTAAA
The DNA here is from genome assembly GCF_034190915.1 of Cavia porcellus. NCBI lineage: Eukaryota > Metazoa > Chordata > Mammalia > Rodentia > Caviidae > Cavia > Cavia porcellus. Next base: position 17,184,602 of record NW_026947494.1, on the reverse strand, counting down.
TGTTTCCATTTGGACCGATGGAACTGTGTTGGAATTAGAGAGGGTTGGTGGATGTGCAATATTTTACATGTACTGAAAACTGTGGGATTGTTCAGTTTATAATGTGAATGTTACACTGCATATATTTCACATGAATACATTATTTTTAAAAGTGATATAAAGACTTTCTCCACATAGGTTTGAAATATTTCTGTGCATATGAGAAAATGACATATGATAAGTATTTCTGTGCATATAACACTCCTGAGTCCCAAATGAAAACTAAGCGTTGAGGTATAATGAACAGTGTCTGAAAAGTAAGCTGTGGGAAATCCTATTTGAAATGTCTGAAACCTTTACAGAAAAAAAATGTGTTTTATGTTTAAAAAATTCTATAACCAAAGTTTTAAAAATGAGAATATCTCTCAAATCTCAGAAGTAGTTTTACAAAACGAGGGAATCCAGAAAGTACATTCTGGAAGTAAAGTGACCATGCTCCTGGAAATAAGTGAAAATTGATACTGCCTCAGTGGTGAGAATGTGCTTTATTCAGATGAGATACATTTGTATACTGGGGAACCGTGACTCAGCATGGTATACTGAGATCTTATTTGTATATTTTACTGTAAGGAACTAATTTATGTTCATGTACTAAAATGAAGAGCAATTGTGTTCTTTTTTATGGAACCTGAATATATCTTTCTAGTGGTGTGCCACTTTCTGTCACAATAGGAAATATTCCAAGTAACTGACTTTAAAAGGAGGAAATATTTATTTTGGCTGAGGATTTCAGAGATTTCAGTCCACGGTCAGTGACCTGCGTTGCCTTCACAGCTTTATCATGGCAAATCCTCAAGACAGAGAGTGAAATGGAGGAAGCTGCTTACCTCACGGCAGATGAAAAGCAGAGAGTTGCAGAAAAGGCCTAAACTTACAGTATCTCTTTCTAGCATGTTCTCAAATCTCTACTTCTTTCCATTAGGATTTACTTCTTAAAGATTCCACCAATTTTCAATATAATGAAGCTGAAAATCAAGCATTTAACCTACGTTATTCACTGATATTCTAGTTTCACATTGTAGCACTATGTTTATCACCACAAGGCAAATGGATTTAAAGCCACTTACTTTATTCTCAGACCATCAGCAAAATAATTGATAATAGGAATATAAAACTTGTAATTTTATGATGTTTCTTAAATATTTTGCTATAACACTGTTGCATTCTTCTGGTCATTGAAATTATCCAATACGTGCAGCTGTAAAGCATCATCATTAAACCATGCACGAGTTCCTAGAGAAAAATCATATGTGCAGAGTGTACCAGACATGCAGAGGACACTGGCTTTTACTTTTTCATGGTCTATTAATTTGGCCCCTCTTATGATTCAGATGCACAGGGTTACACAAAACATTATAGTTAGAGGCAGGCCTATTGGAAAGCAGGGCTTTTAGAATGCAGTAGGTCCAGACAGATACTGCAATTATCAGTGGCCTGAATTGATATCTGAAATGTGTTGTATGAAGTAAAACTTGATCAGAAGAGGTGGGTCACTGGAGAACCTGCTAAGATTCCCATGGGTTGAGCAGCTTTCCTCTGTCATGCCCTCTGCCAGTCGTTTCTGTCTTGGAGCCATTAAACCATGGAATGACTCCTGTGAAACTGTTAGCCAAGTTATACCTCTCTTCAAGCAATAGATGTTGGGAACTCTGTTAGCAACAGGAAAGTTAACCATCACAGCTATGAATGCGTCTATGAATACCCGTCTTTCTGTGCATATAATACATTCATCATCTCCCCAGTGGAAGTACCACTAATATACTATGTGATATTTACATCCATTTACAGCCGATTATTTAAGATCTCTAAGTTACATGGTGCTGAGGGACTGGCCACAAAGAAAAAGGGAGGGTTGTATGCTCATTCATTATCTTTCTAATGGGTCCTATACTGCCTGTGCATTGCATTGCTTGCTATTCCTCAAGATGATATGAATTTTGTAATCCATTTAATGTATGTACATTTTGTTCATGGATGTTGTAGTTGTCATTAAGTTGAACAATTTAATACTTGTCTGGTGATATTTCTTATAAAATGTGATAAATTTACAAGGTTTTAAATTCAGCTATATAGCCAAATAATGAGCCACAGCTTCACCTACATACTGTTATGCTCTGCTGTAACTGGAGTTGAGTCTAGGGTTTCTCACTGAATGACATGCCTGATCTGTTTTCATTTGTATTTACTTTTATTTTGAGACAGAGTCTTGCTGAACCACTAAGTTGCCCAAGCTTTGATTTTATTGTACTTCTGTTGATCCTTCCTTAGCCTACCAGAAATTTCATGCATATGCCAGTAAGACTACAGCTCTCTCTGTCTCTGTCTCTGTCTCTGTCTCTGTCTCTGTCTCTGTCTCTCTCTGTCTCTCTCTCTCTCTCTCTCTCTCTCTCTCTCTGTGTGTGTGTGTGTGTGTGTGTGTGTCTGTCTCTTTCTCTCTCTCACTTTCTCTCACAAAATGTCTTACTTCTTCCAGTCTGTGTTTTTTGCCTATCCTTTTTTATATGATAACACTCTGACAGCAGCATCTTGATGTTTGAAAACAGTCACATATTTTGACTAAGGCTGTGGCTATGCAGGTTATCCTTGATATAAAAGGTAAGTTAGATTTTGGAACCACAAAAGTGTTTCACTCTCTTCAGGATAGATGCCAGGCATAAGAAGCCTTCTCTACTGTCATGGTTTATTTTGGTGGCCTCCAGGCCTCATGCGTTTACATTATGCATCTGTGATTGGATCACTGTATAGTGCTTGGATTGATAGTGTCAGTGCTACACTCACATAGGGGTGGAACCAGGATGTGATGTAATGGCAGGAAGAAGGTGTGCTGGTTCTGCCTTGCTGTTTGCAGCCTCCATGAACTGCGGTCCTGCCATGCAACTCTGCATTGGAGCCAACTGGGTATGGACTGAAACCTCCAAAAGCTGTAAGGAGTAAATCTTTCCTTTCCCAACTTGTTGCATCAGGTTTTTTGTCTCAGCGATGAGTAAAAATAACTAAGACATCTACCAAAGATCCGTTATCTTTATATATTTTTATTCCAACTACATTGGGCATATGTCAAACTATAATTCATGTTGCCTGTGAAAAAAGTAGAAACTATAGCCAAATAAATGAAATTTTAAAAATAACATCATTATTTCCACTGACTCTACAGCCTAAATTAATATGTGACTTTCAAAGGTAAAATTCACAGGACTCTTCACTAAACTTTGCCAAAGCTCAGGTTTGGCTTTCTTGTAGAATACAAGCACTTTAGTACTGTTTGGTTCATCACATTTGATGATGAATAACAGAAACATAAAAATTGTGGCTAGAAGTTGGCATCAGTTGCATAGTAATATTCACACACATGTGATCAGGCCAACCATCAGACTTTCTCCCACTTCCTTCCAATCAGATCTGCTATAGATTTTATTCTCGTGTAAAATTTTCACCATCGTGCCAGCTAATTCAACACTCTTAGAAAATGTAAGGGTGAAGATTTGCAGCTATGTAGGAAAATTCTCAGGAGTAGTTGTTATGAGCTATTTAATCTTTGGTTTTTTTATCACATGCTAGTACTTGACTAAAGTGAGATGAGATATGTCTATTTTATTGTAGTTGGTCTTGACATTAACTAAAATATTAAGATTCCAGTATGAAGGAAAATGTCATGAGAGACAACATTTTCTGCATGTGTTATTTTATTGTTCTTTAAATTCATATACGTACAATCATTTTTTAAAATAGTGAAATATTTTTACATGGTATTAGGATGCTACTAAACAAGTTTAACATGCTGGACTTTGTACTTTTGAAAATTTAGTTTCCATAACTTTTATCTATCAATGTACTCACTATTTTGTGATATTTCATGGGCTTCACATCAAACATAAGAATAAAAATAAGAGGCCTTGATTATTTAGTTGGCATTTATTAAAGGTAGATATAAATAAATTGAATAAAAATAAATTCTTTATGAGTGAATGCAAGCCAAATTACACAAGCAGGAATTTACTGATATGATATAAAATTTGTGAAAAATATAATAAATATGCAGTGCATTTACAATATTTTAAAACAATTTATATATACTTCATGTACTTTGTATGCAATGAAAATTAATTTGACATACATAGATTGATATTTCTTGCAATTATTTAAGATACAAGCATATTTAATAAAGTACAAAGTATCAGATTGGATTATAAATCCAATGTTTATCTCTGCTAAGAAACATTTATTTCACACCTTTACTGTGGGAAATGCTGTGAAATATATTAGAGCTTATAAGAGTCAGTGCGATCATATATGTTGTTTTAGGCCATTTTTATTCGTGTTAAAAGTGTACTTTTTCATTTTTGTGTTTCAACCTGCTGTTTCTAAACCACATCTTAAAAAGTTATGTTGTTATTTAAGTGCATGGGACAGATGGGAGGGAAACGGCATGAAAAACAGCATTAAGATGTGTGATATACATGTACCAACTCCACACAAAGTATGCAAACATTTTCTTCTACAAACATGTACTAATAAAAATGATCTGAAATATAATTTTAAAAAGTCCATGGAATCTTTGAAACTTTAGGTGGGAGTTCCATGCAGGTATTTTTTCCCCTAGTGAATTAGAAAACATTGTTGTGTTTTTCCAAATCTCTAATCTTCAGAAAGCTTAGTCCAGATATTTGCAAAATTGACAACATTAATATATGTCTACTGTAGGAATTAAAGCTTGCCAATCAATCTGGAGAAGACACTGTCATATGCAGATGGTCAAAGAATTCACTCACATGAATTAGAATGCACGAACAAGCACCCTAATATATAGAGAAGAGGGATAAGGTCAACCTTTCTGGAAGCTGGAAAGAGCAACAAAGAAAAATTGTCCTAGTCCACTCAATTTACCTTGTGATGTTTGGTTTGATGAAAGACTAAGTGGCTTAAGTGCGTGCCTGGCAAGTGGGAAGTCGTGAGTTCAACCCCCAGCAATAAATAAATAAATAAATAAATAAAAAGACTATGTTCCAGGTCTCATTTTCAGCTAATACATTCAATATTGATGAGTTGTATATGAAATAGTATTTTTATACAAACTTGTGGGCAAAGGTCTAAAATTTAAATTTTGATACAAAATATTACCTTAAGTAGGTACTTCTGTACGTGAATCTGTGCATGACATGAAGTCTGTTAAGAGATACAAATGTTACAGTAATCCTATTCTACCTGCTATATTTACCTGTAAAAGGATAACATCTACAGATTCAGTGATTGCAGATACTACAAAATAGAATTTTCATTAACATTTTACTACACATATTAATGAATTTAATGAATAGTGGAAATAACAGAATAATTTGATCTTGTGATTCGCTAGCATTTGGGGGAATTCTGATTGTTCTTGTCAATTTCCAAAGTCTAATATTTATCATTCATTAGAGATCCTATCAAATTCCCTTATAATTTCTGTTACACTATGATTCTGGAACAATATAGGTATCATTTTTTTGACAGACCAGTTTTTTCTCTTAATTATATTAAATTGTTTCTTAATTGAGAAACTGTCCCGGCAACATTGCACAGCCTCTCCCTAGGACGCACTGAGGTTCTTAATTCTTAGTCATCAGGGTAGGGGATCCGACTTAGGCAAGATCAGAATGCATTTCCTTGGATTCTGGACATATGAAGTTGCTAAGGTGGATACAGTACAAAATAGAGTTAATCCAGATTTTTTAAATAGTCAGTCTAATGAAAAGTTGATAATTAGAGGGAAAATGGGATTAAGTATATTAGGTTTGTGTTCTTTTTTTAAATTTTTTAAAAAAATTTTATTTAAAAGGAAAAAGAGAAAAAACAAAACAAAACAAAGTGGTGTAAGGGTACAAGTAATACAGAACTACAAAAAAAAAAAAAAAAAAAAACAGTAAGAAATCACCAGTTAATAGATTACACATTATCATCTTAGAGATAGTTGCTCAAGTCACAGTATCAAACCATACAAAGTGAACATTCAAACAGAGAAACTGCAAACAGTTGTGTTCAATGATCCAACCAAAAACATTAATATGGTCAGCTATTTAACACCCCTAAACACACTTGCAGTTGTATCCTTTAGAGCACATTTCCCTCTCTTTTTTACAACAAAATTTACACATTTTGGGTTTTATTACTCCTTAGTTCTTATTACTTTTTTTTGGAAGAGAATAAAGTCAACTAGGGCAAAACAAAGCTGTCAGTCAAAACCAAGGATAGACATAGTACATGATGTAAGAACAGAGTACAAGGTTATCAACAATGGTTACCATAATGTCTCTTGTTTCCTTAAAAAGAATTGTCTATCTCATTAGGTATTATAAAGTTGAACTAAACAGTAGAGAACAAGACCAATAAAACTTAAACACTGCAAACATTACAGGACTTCCAAAGGAGATAATAGTCAAACCAGAATGGGCATCTTAGTGAAACTTATTGCCTTCAAAGTAGTTGCCTATACCCCCAAACCTGATACTATCATACAGAATGGAACAGAGTCTAATTAGTCAAAACAAGAGAGTGGGAGTATTACAGGACTTCAAAACAAGTTAATAGGAAATCAAAAAAAGTTTGTATAATATATCCTACTAACTTTTAAATTTTTTCCCTTTAATTAAAAAAATCATAAAAAAATAACTAAATATTTTTTTAGTGAATAAGGGAGAGACTGTGATAAAGGAGGACATAACAACATAACAATACAGGTCAAAGCAGGACTGTTTCAGCAAGCTAGTGCTTCACCACCAAATAACCCGATTTAATAGTAATTACCATAGTGTCTGCCTTTTTCCTTGAAATATTTGAATATAACTTCATATACTATAGCTTCAAATATTTCCATATCAAGAAACCCAGAATAAAGCCTTTCCAATTAATAAGTGAAAACTTTATAAGGCTTCAAGGCCACATAATGGGGAATCATAATTACCACATACTTTTATATATTTGAATATTAATTACATTAGGGAAACTTCAGTATTCACACATGTGAGATTGATTTATTTCACTTATGATTATGGCCTCAAGCTGCACCCATTTATTGATAAATATTTCAATGTGATCTTTCTTTATAGCTGAGTAGTACTCCATTGTATAGAAATACCACAGCTTTTATATCCATTCCTCAGTTGATGGACACTTGGGTTGTTTCCAAGATCTGGCGATTACAAATTGTGCTGCGATACACATAGGTGCACATATATCATTGTGGTATGATGCTTTCAGTTCTGGGAATATGCCTAGAAGTGGAAAAGCTGGAATAAATGGGACTTCCAATCCCAGCTTTTTGAGAAATCTCCAGACTAACCTCCACAAAAGTTGCACCAGTCTGCACTCCCACCAACAGTGTAGGAGAGTTCCTTTTTCCCCACAGCCTCTCCAGCATTTGTTGTTGTTGGTTTTCTTGATCCTGGCCATTCTTTCAGGAGTGAGATGGTGTCTCAGAGTGGTTTTAATTTGCATTTCTCTAATGACCAATGATGATGAACATTTTTTCATGTATTTATTTGCCATTTGCATTTCTTCATCTGAGAAGTGTGTATTCATCTCAGATGCCCATTTTTGGATTGGATCTTTGAATTTTGGGGTCTGAGTTTTTTTTTTTTTTAATTCTTTATATGTTTTAGACAAGAGTCCCTTGTCTGAGAGAGAGTTCACTAAAATCTTTTCCCAGTTTGTGGGTTTTCTTTTCACTATGCTGGAGATTTCTTTTGACATGCAGAAACTTTTTAATAAGAAGTGGTCCCAGTTATTGATTATGAGAAGTATTTCCTGTGCGGTTTGAGTCCTGTTCATGAATTCTCTACCTACTCCTATGTCTTCAAGGTTTCTACCCAATTTGTCTTCCAATAGATTTAGTGTTTCTCTTTTAATATTCTGATCTTTGACCCATTTAGATTTTAATTTAGTACATGGTGATAGACATGGGTCTAGCTTTAGTTTTTGGCAAATGGAGAGCCAGTTTTTCCAGCACCATTTATTAAAGAGACTGTCGTTTTTCCAGTGAACCTGCTTGGCTCCTTTATCAAAGATAAGGTGGTTGAGTGTGTTTGTAGTTGTGGTTGTATCTTCTAATCTATTCCATTGATCTCCGGCTCTGTTTTGATTCCAATACCATGTTGATTTTACTACTGTTGCTTTGTAGTATAACTTCAAGACAGAAATTGTGATGCCTCCTGCTTTTCTTTGCTGCTTAAAGTTGCCTTTGCTATTCTAGGTCTCTTCTGGTTCCAGATGAAATTTAGGAGTGATTTCTCTAGATCTATAAGGTATGTTGATGGTATTTTTATTGGGATTGCATTGAATCTGTATAACAGTTTTGGGACAATGGCAATTTTCACAATGTTTGTTCTTCTTATCCATGAGCAAGGGATGTCTTTCCATTTTCTGAGATCATCTTCAATTTCTTTTTTCAGTGTATTATAATTTTCACTGTATAAGTCTCTCACTTCTTTTGTAAGAGTAATTCCTAAATATTTCATTTTTTTGCTTGCTAATGTGAAGAGTGTGGTTTCCCTTATTTCCCTCTCTGTGATTTTGTTGTTCGTGTATAGGAATGCTATTGATTTCTGAGTATTGATTTTGTATCCAGCCACATTACTGAATTTATTTATTGTATCTAAGAGTCTTTCCATGGAGTTTAGGGCGTCTTCTATGTAGAGTATCATGTCATCTGCAAACAATGATAATTTAACTTCTTCTTTTCCTATCTTTACCCCTTTTATTTCTCCCTCTTGCCTAATTGCTCTGGCTAGTACTTCCAGTACTATATTAAATAGGAGTGGTGATAAAGGACATCCTTGTCTTGTGCCTGATTTTAAAGTAAAGGCTTTCAGTTTTTGGCCATTTAGTATGACGCTGGCTGTTGGTTTGTCATAAATGGCCTTTATTATATTGAGGTAAAGACAATCTATTCCAATTTTCTATAAAGTTCTTATCATGAATAAATGTTGGACCTTATTGAAGGCTTTTTCTGCATCTATAGAAATGATCATGTGATTCTTACTTTTGGCTTTATTGATATGGTGGATTACATTTATTGATTTACGTATGTTGAACCATCCTTGCATTCCTGAGATGAATCCCACTTGGTCATGGTGTATTATCTTCTTGATGATTTACTGCATCCTATTTGCCAATATTTTATTGAGGATTTTTGCATCTGTGTTCATTAGGGAGGTCAGTCTATAGTTCTCTTTTATAGTTGGGTCTTTCTCAGGTTTTGGTACTAGAGTAATATTTGCTTCCAGGAATGACTTAGGAAGGATTGCTTCCCTTTCAATTTCATTGAATAGTTTGAAGAGTGTTGGCATTAGGTATTCTTTGTATTTCTTGTAGAATTCTGCAGTGAATCCATCTGGGCCTGGGCTCTTCTTGGTGGGTAAGGACTTAATTACATTTTCAATTTCATTAGCAGAGATTGGGTTATTCACCAGTTTTACATCCTCTTGATCTAGCTTTGGTACTTCATATGTTTCTAAGAATCTGTCTATTTCTTCTGTGTTATCAAACTTTTGAGAGTAGAGGTTTTCAAAATAGGTTTGATGATCTTCTGTATTTCTATTGGGTCTGTAGTGATTTCTCCTTTTTCATTTCTTATTGCATGAATTTGAGCTTTTTCTTCCCTTTGTTAAATAAGGTTGGCTAGGGGCTTATTGATTTTATTTATTCTTTCAAAGAACCAACTCTTTGATTCGTTGATTCTTTGGATTGTTTTCTTAGTCTCTATTGCATTGATTTCTGCTCTGATTTTTATAATTTCCTCTCTTCTTTTGGCTTTGGGCTTGACTTGCTCTTCTTTTTCTAGCTGTTTGAGGTGTAGCATCAAGTTATTGATTTGTATTCATTCTGTTTTCCTGAAGTGGGAACTCAGTGCAATAAATTTTCCTCTGAGGACGGCTTTCATTGTATCCCACAAATTCTGGTAAGTTGTATCTGCATTTTCATTTTCTTTTAGGTATTGTTTAATTTCTTCTTTAATTTCTTCTATGACCAACTGATTACTCAAGAGTGTGTTATTCAGTTTCCATGTGTTGGCGGGATTTTTGCAGTATCTTTTATCATTAATTTCTAATTTCAGAGCGCTATGATCCAATAACATGCAAGGGATGATTTCAACTCTTTTGCATTTGTTTAAATATGTTCTGTGAGCTAATATATGGTCTATTTTAGAGAATGATCCATGTACTGCTGAGAAGAATGTGTATTCTGATGTTGTTGGGTGGAACATTCTGTATATGTCTATCAAATCCATTTCTTCGCAGGTGTGATTCAGTTCTGTTATTTCTTTGCTCATTTTCTGTCTGGTTGATCTGTCCGTTGGTGTCAATGGCATATTAAGGTCTCCTGTTACAATTGTGTGACTGATAATTTGAGTTTTCATTTCTGTTAATAGTTGTTTTATATAACTGGGTACTCTGGAGTTTGGTGCATATATATTTAAGATACTTATCTCTTCCTCTTGGAATTTTCCCCTTACAAGTATGTAGTGACCTTCTTTGTCCTTTATGGTCATTGATGGCTTCAAGTTCACGTTGTCTGCAAACAAAATGGCCACTCCTGCCTTGTTTTGGATTCCTGCTGCATGAAGTATTGTTTTCCACCCTTCGACTTTCAGTCTGTGAGTATCCTTCTGGGTTAAATGGGTTTCCTGTAAACAGCATATGGTTAGATTTTGTTTCTTGAGGTTTTGTGTTCTTGAGAGATACGAGGTATAATGACCGGCCCATTCAATGTTACGTTTCCCACATGCTAACCAGCACCAGGAATGAGAATGTCAATAATCCATAATCACTGACAGAGTTCACTGAGTGACTGATTTGAAAGATGATAACTGAGGACCTATCTGTAAGAATATATGTGTTACGTTTTGTACAAGATTGGTAATAATATGGTCTCTAGTGATATAAAATAAAATTTTACCCATAGCAAATAGCAAATAAAATTTTGACTGTATAAATATGCATCTGCCTCCACTTATTGGAAGTGAAATAAAATCGTAGAAAGTATAACACTGGTGCTCATTAGATATGTGCCTATATAAAGTTACTCTACTGCTATAAATAATTGCAAGATTATGAGTAAGTCATGAATGTCTCTCATTACCTATGTTCATAATAAAATCTTTTCACTAAATATGTTTCTGTTACCACATATTCTTTGTGAAAGATTGAGGACTAAATTGAGTGTGGCATAAAAATTACTTTAATCTACTTTTCAACGTACAAATATTGATAAAAATCTTAAAAGCTCTCCATTTATATTGTCATGTAGGTGTCTTTTAACTAGTTTTCTCTTGAACTTTTCATGTATTCCATTAAAAACAAAATGACTACAGATTTATAAGATGTAAAGTGATTTCAACTTTTTCAATTTCTTTAGATATTACAGTTTGTCATATATTTCAAAATTTTAATCCTATAAATCATAAACTACAATCAAGTGCTTGATGAAAATCGAACTAAAGAAGTAGAAAAGGCAGTATCTGTTTAAGTTCTTGTCAGCTAAATTATCCCCTTGCCAAAATGTGAGTACGCTGCCTCAAAACCACGCTTCAAATCTAAAAAAAGTGTAAGAATGAATTGTTCAGAGGAGTGTCATTTACCTTAGTCCTGGCAGTTTTGTTATGTGAGCTGTCCGATTCACGCATCTTTTCTTTCCCCTTTATACCTACACATAGCTAAGCAGTAGCTGAAGCCCAGCGTCAGCCACGTGGACTCCAGCATTGTCTTCCTCTCAACTTTCTAAGTCACAGATCAGTGACAGGTCCTGGTAACCTCTCAGGAGAGGAGCAGCAGGGGAGCTTCCAGGGGAGAATTAGAAGCTTCATTCTCATGCTGGAGAATGAGGGAGGCCCCTGAAACAGCCGGGAAGCAGGATGAAGGGGGTGCAGTGTGGCTTTCTCCTCCCTCCCTCGGCCAGGGCTGCCTCCACGTCTCTGGTGCCCCTCAAAGAAGATCAGCAGCGAAGATGACTGCAGACTTCTTCATGTCCCGAGTGTCTCACCAGCATTTTAAGCCTTCTCCCAGGCTGCTGCATGGTACTTTGACGATGAAGGAAATGTGGCTTTCCAGCCACAGTTGCATGTCTTCAGCATGCTCAAGCATAGAGAGAACACTGGGATTTTGGGGCCACTGAAGGCTCAGGTGGGGAAGCTTCAGTCTTACACAAGTCACGAAACTGCTGATCTACACAGTGCAGCTGAGGATTTGTGGCATGGCGGCTTCTCTCCTAGCCCCTGCGCCTCACATCCTAATGCACTCTGTCACTGAGTCATGAGTCACATGTGAACCAGCCTGCAGTACTAGCTTATTGTTTCTGATAATTTGCACTTCATCATTTTCTTTTTTACCCCTCTAATTACATTCAAATTAAACATTGTGTTCAATATTATTTCTGTATTTCTGCCATGCCTGATATTAAAATTAAAAATGTACTAAGGATAGCATAATTTTTAAGAAGTTTTCAAATAATGTTGAAGCAGAAGTTAAACAGTAAAAAAAATTCAGAAGTAATACATTAATAATTTTGTCTAAATAAAATATATGTTCTTCATTGGAAAAAACCACCAAAATATTACAAAATACAAATGATGTTCTGGAAAATTATTTGCATTTGCATCACAGAAAAGGGCCAATTTTGCCTAATATATAAGCATGACGTATACTTTTTAGAAATGTGATAAATAGTTCCAGGACAAAAGTAGTAAATGATATCTATGCATTAATTAAAATGAATTGATCCTCACAGATAAGAAATAGCCATGATTTACTGTTAATAAAAGCCATGAAAATACTGAAAACTACAATGAAATACAGTTCTTTTAAAACTATGTGATTGGCAGAAAATAAAAATTTGTTTTTGTTTTATATTGTAAAATAATTTTATCAGGGAAGGAAGAAAATGGATGTACTTGATATCATAATGTTACGTGAAATAAATCAGACTCAGAAATTTAGATATCAGATGGTTTCTTTTATCTGATGACCAGAAAATAAAAATAAAAAGCTAAATAAAAGATACCAGATAACAGAGATATCAAGTGTTTTGTGAAAAGGCAAAAATTCAAGAGATAGAGGGATGGGGAAGAAGAAATACAGGAAGCAGATGATAAGAATCAAGACGTGCTATGCATATGTACCAACTCTCCCAGGGAAATGTCGTCACTAGGTACTGTAAACATGCAGTAATAACTAACTGATAAAAGAAATTGAAGTAGAAATTAAAATTGAGCAGCTTGTAGGAAATGTTTGTCAGTCTGTGTAATGAGTGGCTGTCGCTTTCCATTTACATAAGTCTTTCCTTAGAGATATTTTCAGTGGTAGAACAATCAGCAAAAAGTGTCACAAAGGGATACAGGTCAGCCGTGGTCAGGAGGGACAACTTGGAGGTGAGCAGAGTATAGCTATTTGAGATGGTTTGGTTGGATTAGAATCCACTGTGCTCTTTCATATAAAATTTTAACAGGATACCCACTATATAATTAGAGTCACATAAGTGTTAAATTCTTATTGTCATTTACTAAGTCATTCAACTGGAAATTATTTCTAGTGTTTTTTTTTTTAAATTGAAGTAGTGTATATATTTGTAGGCTAAAATAAAAATCCTTAAAATGTTTTAGTGTTATTTATTGAATCACTCTTATGACAATAAAAGTAGGAGAGGAATTTTAGAAGAGAACAAAGCAGGAATATACTAAGGAAACTTGGGAATCATTGCAAACAGACAAGACCTTCTCCTGGGCTAAGAGCTTTCCCTGCTCCACCTTTTCTCTTTCATCTACGTATGCATGGTGCTCATTCTTTTTTTTTAAATATCACATGGTGTTAAAATAGAAAGGTCAATTAAAAAAAATTAACTAGCAAAAGAAGAGCATGCACTAGATCCATTTGTTGACAAATGTCTCTCTTCAGATCAGGGCACATGGAATAGAGCATGTCATCACTAGAATCCAGAGATCCTGCGGAGATCAGTATTGCTCATTTCTCAGTTTCATTGAAATCTCTTCACTTTCTTGCCACTGGAACACAGAAACTTAAAACATGAGAGTTGGATTTTCACTCACGTTTAAGAAGTTTCAGTTTGTGGTCAGCAGGCTACAAGCAAGAACAGCACAATGGAAGGGTCTGGTTAAAGGAACAGTGCTCACTCTGGGTGTCCAGGCAGCAGGAGGAATGGGAAGAGATGCGCCCTGCCAGGTGAGACCTCCAGGGTTCCCGATTTCTGACAAGTCCCTGCTTCCTAACTCAAATTAGCTGCAACACCTCATAATCCAATCACCTTTCAGGCTCTCTGTATAAACCACTCTGAATACCATGAAAATACAGTCTGGAAGCTTCTTTTCCTCACGACGCTGTCAATGATATTTATTTATTTATTTATTTATTTATTTATCTTTTTCCTTTTTATTGGTACCAAGGATCGAACTCACGACCGCCTGCTTGCAAGGCAGGTGCTTATGCCGCTGAGCTTAATCCCCAGCCCCTCAATGATTTAATTTTGCTTGTACTCACTTTGTATTATGTACGATTTTCCAAATCAAATACTAATATTTTGTTTTAGGTAGGCAAAACATTATCATAATACCTGTTTCACAAAGGTTTCCTTGATTCTGTGGAAAAATAAAAAAAATTCTATTGCACAAAAGAAAGCAACCATAGCACACTAAATTAAGAAATGCTATAAAATGGGAATATCATCTTGTCAGTTTCAGGATTGCATCTGGGTTTCCGGAGATGTAAAAATCTATTCTGTTACAGAAATATTTTCTATATTTGTTGGTCAACAGTAAGAATACAGAGCTGGGTTAACGGTTTCCTAAATGATTCATGATTTTGTGCTCATCTCGGACATATTACTATAATCTGAATTCTGTTTAAGGTTTAATTTTAAAAATAATTGTTTCTAATGCAACTTCTCATGTTACTTTATTGCTGGTCATGCAGAAAATTACTGTGTTGCAGGAAACAAAAAACACCCAACATAATCTTTTCTCTTTATAGCAGAAGTAATAATTGGATTAATTATAAGTCAAAATCTTGGAAAAAGATAATTATGTTTACAATCTCATAAAGGTCGTTTATGACTAACCAACAGCCAACATTACACTAATTGGACAAAAAAGTGAAAGCTTTCAATCTAAAATCAGGAACAAAAAGAAGATTTCCACTATCCCCACTCCTATTAAATATAGTTCTGGAAACACTAGCCGGAGCAATCAGACAAGAGAAAGATGACCGGCGCAGCTCCCCAATGAAACAGGAGACAGGAGACGCTTTTGTGGACGACAGTTAACTGCTAGTTTATTTACGCGGGCTCTGGTTTATATATTTGGCTGTAACCAATCACAGGCTGCCACGAGGAAGCAGGGCGGGAATGGGATGCAGGCTCTGGCTATTATATCCAGCTGTGGCCAATCAGGAGTTGCCACAGAGTAGGAGTAGAGCGCGGGGTGCGCACGGGTTGGCTAATTTAAAGAGGGACGTAGCGCATTGCGGAAGCTGGCGTGGTCCTTAGTCCCGGCTGGGGTATGGTATGTTGAGCGCCTGCGCCCAACAAAAGAAATAAAAAGAATAAAGATAGAAAAGGAAGAACTTAAATTATCATTATTTGTGGATATGGTACTCTACATAGAAGACCCCCCCCCAAAAAAAAAAAAAAACCTCCATTAAAAGACCACTAGAGATACTAAACTACAGCATACCTGGATACAAAATCAGCACTCAAAAGTCAATAACTTCCTATACACAAACAAATAATTCACTGAGAGAAAAATTATGGAAATATTGCCTTTCACAGTAGCATCTAAAAAATGAAATACTTAGAAATCAATCTAACCAAGAATGTAAGAGATCTATATGCTCAAACTTATGCTACTCTAAAAAGGAGATTGAAGAGGATGTTAGAAAATGTAAGGATATTCCTTGCTCTTGGTTAGAAAGAACCAACGTTGTGAAAATGGCCATAATCTCAAATTGTTGTACAGATTTAAAATAATCCTGATCAAAATACCATTAATATACCCTACAGATGTAGGAAATATACTTAAAATTCATTTGGAAACAGAAGAAACCTAGAATAGCAAAGGTGGTTCTGGGCAACAAAGGCAAAGGAGGAGGTATTTCGATTCCTGGCTTGAAACTATACTACAAAGCCAAAGTAATAAAATCAGGATGAAGCTGGCAAAGAAATAGATCTGAGGATCAATGGAACAGATTAGAAGATGTAAACACAACTACAAAGACACTCAGCCACCTGATATTTGACAAAGGGGCTAAACATGTTTTCACTGGAAAAAAGATAACCCCTTTAATAAATGATGTTGGAAACACCAGATTTGCACATGCTGAAGACTGAAACTAGACCCATGCCTATCGCCATGCACTAAACTAAAATCAAGATGGATCAAGGACCCAAATATTAAAACAGAAATGCTAATTCTATTGGGAGACAAGGTATATAGAAGTCTTGGAGACAAAACTGTAGGCAGAGAATTCATGAACACATTGCAAATTGCACAGGAAATAAAAACTGGGATTTCATATTACTAAAAAGTTTTTACACTTCAAATGAAATCCCCAACAAACTGAAAAGAAAACCCACACAGTATAGAAAATAATTTTAGCTGACAATCCCTCGTAAAGAACTTATATCCAGAACAAACAAATAATTGAAAAGCATCAAGCCCTGCAAATTCAAAGACCCTTTCCAAAAATAGGCGTTGGAGATGAACAACAGTTCTCAGATGAAGAGGAACAGATGGAAAACAAATACATGAATAAATGCTCACCATCATTAGTCATTCTAGAAATGCAAATTAAAACAGCACTGAAGTTTCATCTCACCCTGGAAAGAATAGCTGCCATCAAGAAATCAACAAATGTTGGCAAGGCTGCTGGGATAAAGGAACACTGCTCCACTGTTGGTGGGAGTGTAGACTGGTGCAGCCACTATGGAAATCAGTATGGATTATTCTCAGAAGACTAGGATTAGACGTTCCATTCAAGCCAGCTATTTCCCTCCTGGTTATTTTTCCAGAAAAATTGAAAATATCATGTCACAGTGATATATGTGCATATATGTTCATAGTTACACAATTTGTAGTATTTAAATCTTAGACACAACCAAAATATCCATCAACTGCATAGTGAATGAAGATGTGCTATATTTATACAATGGAATATTACTCAGCTATAAAAAGGATGAATTTGTGGTCTTTACAGGTAAATCAAAGCAACTTGAGACTGTCTTCCTAAATGAAATAAACAACATTCACATTAGTAAATATCACATTGTATCTCTAGTGTAAAAATAATAAAAATTGAAAGAAAAATAAGATCCAAAATATATAATAGATATTGTAAAAGTAAAAGGGAATTAAAGTGCTCTAAAAGATATAATTTGATGTACAAATCTGTAAGATAGATGACCATATTACTAAATTTTTATTGGATCATTGAACAGAATGGTTTGCACTGTCAATGTTAGAATGTCTATCAACATTTGTGTTTTGATTTTGTAACTTGAATAACTATTTCTAAGATGACAATGTGTAATGTATCAGCTAGTGATTTCTTAGTATTAATTTTTTTTAAAATTCTTTATTGTTCTACCTTTTCTATATTGTTTTTCTTTAAATAAATCAAAAATTAAATAGATTTTTGTGTTTTTACATATATATTTTGCTCAAATTATTGTTTTATTCAAAAGTGAAACATTGTATTACAGTAGAGGTTACATTAAGTGACCTTTTGTGTGAAGGTTATGTTGGGCCGTGTTTATTATTTGTTCTGATCTTAGACTTCAAGGCTTTCAATTTCTTCTCTTTTTCTGGATTTTGTCTTTGCTTGCCTGGGATCCCTGTTAGAGTCCTTGGGATCCCACACTGAGAGTGTATTTTGAAGCTTTTAAAATGTGATTCATTCATGTTATGCTAAAGCTTTTGTGATGTGGTGGTAAAGTGTGATACAGGGAGTGTATTTTATAGTCTTTAGATTAAGTCTCAGTGTTTTACTTGGTCTATATGATGATCATGGCATTTAGCTGTGGTTCTTCAACAACGTGGCAGTTTTATAGCTCCTGTCTCCTGGTTGCAGAGTTTCTAGTCTGTTTCCTGAAACCTTGGCTCATAAAGATAGTTTTTTGGACTTCTGGCTGTCGTTTTGTTTATGTTTACCTTAAAAAGGACAGAAAAGCTGGAGGGATCAGAGAGGCTGAAATTACCTTTTCACCACTGGATATGGCCCTGGAAAAGATGCCACCCCTTGACAATACATGTATTTTTGATCCAAAAGCTGAACTTTAAAACAATTCTTACATTTAATTAGAATTATTACATAATTCAAGAGAAAGTGGTGAAAGAATATGCTGAGATATTTAACTTTAGTGACAGGTGAGAAATTATCAAACAATTTGTGCTAACACATCTGAAAATTTAAACTGGGAAATCGTTTGAAAGACACAACCGATTAAAATGATTCCATAATAAATAGAAAAATAGGGGCTGGGAATTTAGCTCAGCGGCATGGCATAAGCGCCTGCCTTGCAAGTTTGTGGTCGTGAGTTCAATCTCTGGTACAGATAATAAAAGAAAAAGACAATAAATAAAGAAATATAAAAATAAAAGTATTGTTTCTAGTTATTACTTGATATTTAAAATTTTTCTAAAAAATACCAGGAGCAGGTAAATGCAGTTGAAAATTCAATGAAATAAATAACAAATGATAATACAAAAATTTTTTGAGAAAATAGACTAAACAATTTAGATTTTTAAGGAGCCAAAAGTTACAATGATATTAAATCATAAAAATATATAAGGTCCTTTTGTTTGTAAACATTGATGCATACATAGATACAGGAAAACAGAACCTAAAAATCCTGAAATGTGGCTACTGGTTACTAAGAGCATATTAAGAATTAACATACTATGACCGGATTTTTTTTTTTGACACAATGAACTTCATACTGAAATATCAAACTTTGTAATTCATTATTTTGCTATTACACACAGTATTATATTAGAGCAAGAAAAAGAAACATGGAGGTTAAAAATAAGGGATTAGGACACGTTGTATTTCACATCTTTAATAATGTAAAAATCCTATGAAATTCACTAAAATACTTCAAATAACTTGGAGATTTGTTATATTCACTGGAAGCACGGTCATACAAGAAAATGTATTGTTTATCTAAATATTATTTTAGAAACAAATAGAAAACATAATGAGTTTATATAAAAAAAAGCATCTAGCACACAAAATACTTGGCCTGTATTTAAGGTCACATGTGCAATATCTCTAACCAGAAAATTATACCAAAACCCTGTGAAAAAGCAAAAACAAAAGTGAGGAATGTATCCTATACACTGAAAGTGGGATATTATTATTAAGAAAATATAATAAATCTGTGAGTTTCATAAACTGGGTTAGAGTCATACACTGTTTTCTAGTAGATATTTTTGCATATTCTAAAATGTGCTTGGAGAGATAAATGACATAAAACTCAAATACTTGAGAAAGTGGAACAGCATCAAAGGTCTTTAACCACCTGATTCCACCTCGTTATAAAGTTGCAGTTAACTGCACCGGTGGCATCAGTTTTGGGACAGACCTGGGAATGAGTGCAATGCCTTAGCAACCCCAGCACTAAATCCGTAAGTATTGGGGCAGTTGACTTTCCATAAGGCACTTCAAAAGCTGAAAAAGAAGTCATTTCAATCGAAATTGAGGTTAACTAAATGCAGGGGAAAATAGAATTATGAAATTAAATCATGGTACACAACATTATGGAAAATGATTCCTAGCCCAAACTCTTATGAGTTATTAAGGTGCAATGACATGTTATTAAAAAAAATGTATTTGACAGAAATTTTAAACTGTGATATTCTGAAAGAAAAATAGATACTTTGTACATTGAAAAGGCAAAGATTGTTTTTGTAGTTTCCAGGTACAAAATATACTGAACTTTGACAAAATTTTATATAAATTATATTTGTATAAGAATAATTCCTTAAAAAATATAAGTGATTGTACTGCAAATAACAAAGCAAATGAAATAGACATAGAAATGAAGAAATTTAAATAGGGCAGTGATTGATTATCCCTGTCAAAAAATCTGAAATCACACATAAACTACAAAGTAACCACTCAGTTGGAAAAAAGTAAAATAAAATGCGATTGTGAGCAGAAAATCACAATACCTTTAAAAATACACGGGCTTAAAGATGTGAAATATTGATTTGCTTTGCACTAGTTGTTCAAAAACCAAGGAAAACCAAACTTGTAAGTCTGAAAATTTTGTAGAACTGAATCACCAAGAATGTTTTGTATAAGAAAGCAGAGCACATTCTGGTTGAAATCTATTCCTGCAGCAAAAATTTGTGCAAAGCAAACTCATTCTAAAAACAACGCATTAGTGCTAGAGCTGGTGAATGCTTTATAGCTCAGCACTGTGTTTATAACTCAAATCACCTTTCCATTCGTGATGTATGTGCTCTTATGTGATTCTTTGGGGGAGGAGAGCAAAAAAGTACAAATTTGTGTTGACAACAATAAAAAGACACTTCACTAAGCTTTCTCTGTAACATACCTAGAGAATATTCAATGGAGAAGTACAAAAGTACTTTGAAGAGCTAAATTTTCTAAAAAGCTAGTTAAAGTATTACAATATTATGGTAAGTTATTACTTTACTCAATTTTGGAGCAGCGTGAATATTTCACACCACAGAAAAATAATTAGCATTGATGGGCAAAGTTGATAAGTGATATGTGCTAGGAGAATTTGAAAATGAACCTTAATCAGGTAACATTATTATACATTTTACTTTGCATTTTAAATCTTAAGTGGATAAATGAATTAATATTATTTCTCTTCTCTTGTTATGTAAGAAGTAGCTACACACTGAGATTTATATTTATTCATTAGACATTGTTATGAATTTCTACATTAAGTTTTTCCAAAATGTATATTCATTGGAAATACATTAAAGAAAATCTCCTCAGGGCACCACTAGGAAAGGGTTTTCATTACTTGGCTATAATGGCACTTTTACACAATATTCTCTAATACTGAGATAAAAAAATGCACTTAGAATCTCCTGCTTTGGGCATCTTCCATTCAAAAAACTTTAGTGATTTAATATTTTATTTTGTTAGGGGCTGGTGGTTTAGCCCAGCGGCATAAGCGCCTGCCTTGAAAGCAGGCAGTCGTGAGTTTGATCCCAGGTACCGATAAAAAAGGAAAAAATGAAAAAAGACCAAAAAAATATTTTATTGTGTTTCATTTTATTAGCTTATAATTTCTATAATCTATCCTTATTTTTTCCTTACATTATCTTCAAATTACTTTCATTTTATATAAGTAACTATGTAAAGTAAGTAACTATATTAAAACTACATGTCGTATTTATCCTTTGATATCTGATGTACTTTATTTAATGTGTTAGCCTTAAGATCCATTGCTTTATTTATGAATGGCTTAAACTATCTTTCATGACTGAATAATACTCCATTGTCTATGTACACATTTTCTTTTCCCATTCATATTTTACTGGGTGTCTAGGCTGTTTTCATAATTTGCCTATTATGAATCACGTGCTATAAGGATGATGCATGTAATCACTGTAATACAATGACGTTTTCTATTTGGGGAAAATACCTAGAAAGGGAAACAGAGCTTCCAGATTTAGTTTTTTGAGAAATCTTCATACTGATTTCAGTAGTGGTTTTACTAGTTTACCTTCTGAGTAACAGTATAGAAAGGTTCCTTTTCGTCCTCAGTCTTGTTATCATTTGTTATTTTATAATTTCTTAATCAAGGACATTATTTCAGGAATAAGATGCAATCTCAATGTTACTTGAATTTCCTCTTATCCATTACCCAGTGATAATGTACATTATTTTCAAGTGTCTATTGTCCATTCATATTTCTTCTGAGAAGTGTCTATTCATTTCGCTTGCCCATTTTTGGGTTAGGTCTTTTATTTTAGAAGGGCATCTAACTTGTTCTTTTAGTTTCTTCGATAGTCTAAATTATAGTCCATTATCAGAGAAGTGGCTTGCAATACTTTTATTCTGTAGTTGTGTCTTCATTCTCTGATTAGAACCTTTTATTCTGTAGTTGTGTCTTCATTCTCTTGTTTAGAATCTTTTTTCTGTTTGATATAATCTCACTGGTTGATTCTTAGAGTTATTTCTTGTGGAATTGGGGTTATGTTGAAGAAATATTTTCTTACACCTAGATCTGTAACAGTTATATTATCTTCTAGCAGATTCAGTGTCCCTTTATATTTCAGTTATTGAACCATTTTCCTTTTATTCTAGTCCAGGGTGAGAGATATATATTCTTATTTCTGCAAGTAGATAACTAGTTTTCTTTGTGCCATTTATTAGGCAAACTGTCTTTTCCCCAGAATTTTTGATCCTTTGTCAAAGATCAAATGGCTGTGCTTTAGATTGTTTCTGTGTCTTCTATTTAATTGACCTAAATGTCTCTTTTTGTGTTGCTACTATTCTGCTTTTGTTACCATAGCTCTGTAAATAAACTCGTATTTCTGGATTGTAATGCCTTACGTTTAGTACTTTTTGTGCAGAAGTGCTTCGTTCTGCACCTTTTCTGGTTTGATGTAAATTTTAAGGTTATATTTCCTAGTTCTGTGAAGAAAGTTTTTGGTTGTTTTTTGAAATTGTATTAACTTTGCATCACTTTTGCTAAATAGGTCATTCGATATTACTCATCTGCCTATCAATGAACAGTAGATATTGTTCCAATTTTTGATGTCTTCCTCAGTATCTTTGTTCAGAGAACTGTCTTATTCTTCATTGAATCTTGTACAATTTTGGTTAGGCTGTTAAATTTTATGTATTTAGTATCCCTCCACATTTTTTTCCTTTTGAGAAAAGATCTTGATAATAATTCAGACTGTCTCAAACTTCCTAAGTAGTTCAGGCTGGCCTCGAACTCAGGGTGATTCTCTTGTTTCAAGTGCCCAAATGCTGGGCACTTGAAACAAGATTGCAACACAATGACAATTTTTCAGTATATTCTTTAACTGTGAAGCAAGGGAACTATTGATCTTTTGTTTGTTGAATTTGTATTCTACTCCTTTGCTGAATGCATTAGTGTTATGGTGGTAAATTGTGTGTGTGTGTGTGTGTGTGTGTGTGTGTGTGTGTGTGTGTGTGCGTGTGTTTGAACATAGTCTTAATTTGTAGTTTATTCTGCCTTAAACTCACTCTATTGCACAGGCTGGGAATTTACAGGCCTGGTCCAACACACCTGGCCTGACGGTGTCTTCCATGGAACTGGCCTAATATGTACAGCTCAAGACAGTTTGATCACTTCCTTTCCTAATCAAAGCTCCCTTATTTTTTTCTTCCCTATTTGGTTTGGCTACATTTTAATAACTATAATAAAAGGATTGATGACAACAGACTTCCTTGCCTTTTACTCATTTTAGAGACAATGATGTCCCCATTTGTCCCCATTTGTGTGATGTTGGCTACAGGTTTCTCACAACTGGATTTTTTAAAATTCTATTTTTAAGAGGGCAAAATTAAACACAACAAAACATAACATAAGAAAGCATTGTAAGAGACACAAATTGGAAAGCAAGACAACCAGAGATCTTCACTATCATATTGTCTCTGGTTTTCTTCCACAGAGTTGTCCATATTGTCACATTCAGTGAATGTATACAAAACAACATAGAATAAAACTGATCAGAACAGATTTGAACAAAATCAGCCAATACAAAACAATGATCTAGCAAACCAGATTCAAATAAGATCACTCATAATAAGACAGTGTAAGTTATACAGCACTTCAGATTAAGTGATAGTAAACTAATAACAGTTACCATAATATATCCTGTTTTGGGGGGTAGCTGTCTGTGCCCTCAAATCTAGTACAAGTAGACACACTGGAACAAAATATAATCAAACTAAACAGAGTGGTGAGAATAATGTGGATTTTAAATCTTGATACTATTAACAATATCCTCTGCCTTCCTTTTATAAACAATTCCTCCCCTTTCACTTTCACAATGTACCTTGTACATTTTGGGTCCCACTAACTCCTTTACTTTTTAGATTATGGGTGCAAACTGCTATTTCCCTAAGTGGTTCTGAACCTTTTTACCCCTGGGCTTGATCTTAAGTTTCATCCCTCTACCTACAAAAGCCTCAAGGTTTTCCTTCGTTATAGCTGAGCAGTTCTCCACTGGACAAAAGTGTCATGACTTTCCAACCTATCTGCAGCTGCTGGATGAGCTGCCTCTCTGGTTCCCTGTCACATTGAGCATTGTTTTCTCATATTTGACTCTCAGGCCATAAACCCTTTTTCAGGTTAGTTATATTTCCTATACAGAGCATTGTGATGGACACTCTCTCTTGATCTACTCTGCCTGTGTTTCTGGTAGTGTATCAAGACCATCTGTGTTAGAGATTATAGCCCACCTTCTCTGCCTCGTTTCAGTTATGCTATTTTTCTGCCATTGGTTGTCTACTTTTCTCCTTCATTTACACTGTCTTCCCCTTTCATTGAGGCCTCTCTGACACTGTTCCTGAAATCCTGGTGTTTTTTTTTTTTTTTTCTCTCTCTCTTTACTATGTCCTTCAAAATTGTTGTAGGGTTGGGTTGATGATCACAAACTTACCAATTCCTCTTTATCATGGAAGCATCTTGTTTCTCCATTAATTTTGAGACACTGTTCTTCAGGTTACATCAATCTGGGTTGGAAATTATTTTCTTTCAGGGCTTGGAATACTTTACTCCAAGCTGTTCTTGATTTATTGGTGTGTGGAGAGAAGTCTACTGTGATTTTGATGAATTTTCCTTTATACATGGTCTGTTTCTTTTCTGTGAAAGCCTTTAATATTCAGTTGTTGTGATGAATTATATGTCCAGTTTTAGCTCTGTTTTGGTTGTAGATGGCTGGAGATCTGGAAGTCTCAGACATCTGAATATCTTTCCTTTTCCTATGCTTGGGAAGTTTTCCTTAATTAATTCCTGTGAATAGCCTTTGTATTTCCTTTGTGTTTACCCCTGCTTCTTCACTCACATTTTTTATTCTTAGGTTATAGATCCTCTTGTCCTCTTTTAGCCTTTGCATTGTTACTACCCATTTCCTTGTTATTTTTAAGAGATCTTTCCACAGATTGCAAACCTTTCTTCATGTTCTGTTAATCTGTCTCTAGTTGCTTTCAGGCAATTTTACCAGCTTTCAATGGAGTTTTTAATTTCCTAGTAATCTCTTTGAATCTGTTTCATGTATTCTAGATTTTTTAAATATTCTTCATCATGTTTCTCTCCTTTTTTGTGTTCCTCCATTCTTCTGTGTCTTCTTGAGATGTTCTTAGCATTTCTTTTTTAAATCTTCTTATATCTTGCTTTACTTGTATTGATATTTCAGTTTTGAGTTTTTCTATTATTATGTCATGAAGATATTTCACTATGTCAGCTGATACCATGTCCAATACTGCATGTTTGCTGCCCTTAATCTCTTCCATATTTACTTCTCCTAGACCGATATTCCCTCAGTTGGGGGCTGGAGCATTTTTCTTATTTCTTTCTTTTGTTATGTTTCTGGTTTCTTCCATACAGGTGTGTGGTGGAGGTCCCAACCCCTTTCCTTATTGGTTATGGTTCCACTGAAGCACCCTGGCTAGGGATTCTGCCCTCTCCAGTTTGCTATTGGTCATGGAGGTGCAAGCAGGGGGCCATGTAGACTGGTCCCTACCCTCCAAGCCAATCAACCAGCAGAGGCCTTCCCCAAGTTAGTGTATGCTGCACTGACAGAACTGGTTTGGGACAACTTTGGGGATAATTTTTGTCCCTGGCTATTGAGTCCCAGACAGCAGTGCAACCCAGCCCAAGGAGAACTCACCAGTCTGCTCTGGACAGGGAGGAACCAATTGAAGACACTTCCATTCCTTGGACAGGCCCATCCTGACCAATACCAATATGTTGTCCAATTGGTCACTCCTCTCCCAGGGGAGGGACAAATTCCAAGCACGTACCATGGGTTAGTGCAAGTATCAGGTCTCCATGATGGCTCTGTTTTCTGTTGGGCTTGCCAACCCCCAACTTCAGCATGAATGCAGATCTGGAGGCAAGAGCACCTTGATCTGGAGTCTGACTACCTCCAGCGAGAATGCTGTGACTGTGAGTCTGATCGGCTCCAGGGAGAGTGCTGCAGCTGAGAGTCTGACTGGTTCCTTTCCCTTTAGTTTCTTCTTGGGTTGAGCGTAACCATTTCCTTCCATCTTGTCTTTTCCAGGATGTTTTCTTTTGGCATCTGAGCTGTTTCTCTCAGAGAGGCCCCCTATTTTGCTGCTTACTGATCTTCCATTTTCCAGAACCCAGAAATGCAACAAAGTTGGATTTTATCTGTATGAGAAAAGGTGTTTCTATTTATATTTCATTGTGGTGTTCATTATGAATGGTTGTTAAATTTTGTAGAAGACTTTTTCTGCAGGTATTATGATGATCATGTACTTTGCATAAATTGTTTTAATGAATTCCATTATTGTCTGTCAAACTTTTTTTATATTAACTATCTTTGAATAGAGAAGTCGGTGATATAAATGTCTTGTAAAACAAAGCTTACTTTGTGTGTGTAACATAGTGTTAAAATGAGTTAAACACTAAAAATCAACTCCCTTACATTATGGTGAATCAGTAGTTTAAATTCTTATTGTGGACAGTATGCACATCACTCTTTAGTTTTTTTCTCCTTCTTTCTTTCCTTCCAGCAGTGGTAGTTTTCAGTCTACATAAGTGAGTTTGCAGAAAACACATGCATTTTTCAAGATTCTAGATTGGCAAAGAGAGATAACAGTTAGGGAGACTAATTTTTCTCATAGACTAAATCATATCTTCCAATTTAATATTAGAGAAGAGTGTTTTCACAGAGATCTCTGGTAGACTAACAAAAGAAATGATTTTAAATATATTTTTTTCTTCTCAGCTAGTTCTGTAGGAAATGTTTCTATGCAGCACACATAGAATGTTCCAGATTTGATCTTCTTTTAAGTTCTGAATTTCCTCTAAGTTTAGAAGTTACTGATCAAAGTCTCTGTTTATCAGTGAGTTTAATATTTGCACTGTAAAGTGAGTTTTTCCTTTCTTTCTGCAAACATATTGGAGTTATTTCTTATGAGTGTTTTTATGTTTCTCCGCATAGTTGCTACTTTGGGCTTTTGCTATTATTTTTGTAGTAGTGGTGGTAACTTTCTACTTAAAGGGATGGAGATTGTGCATGGTTGGTTTTATTTCCTTTGTTTCTTTTTTGTGCTTTTTTATCTAAGGATATCTGTCTCTCTCTTTTTTTTTAATTTTGAAAATAAACTTCTACCTAAACACGTCATCAACTATTTCTCCTGGGTAAAATGTTAGTTGCATTTGACTGTTATTATTGAAGAATTTGATCATGGATAACTTTCCTTTTGATATCATAAGTACTTTATATAATCACCTTTCTTTTCTTTAGGTAAGCATGTATTTTCATGAGTTAATCTTGAACATTTCTCAAGTCTGTGTTACCCACCTCATCCTTCTTTCTTCTTTCTTTTCTCTCTCTTTCTCTCATTCTCTATCTATACAATATCTTGCTTATGTATGTTTATATAGCATAATGTGCTTTGTTGAGGCTCTAATTCATAAAAGAACATGAGTATTTGCAAATTGCAAAAGATGTGCTATCATGTACTACATATGCTAAGAAATTTCACCTTAAAGTAGATACTAGTTCCCTGTGCAGGCTATTCTTCCTATTCCTGAGCAATTTCTGACTTCAACATAATGTCAGTGCATTCCAACTTTTATACAAGGAAACATTCTCCACAGATTCTGCTCAGTATCTAAGATAAAACTCCTTCTTTATTATTTGATCACAAATTATGCAACCATAACTCAAAGAATGCACTCTGTGAGTGCCATCATGCATCAGCTAACCTAGTGAATTAGTAAAATTCATTTCTGGGCTTATCTGCACAGGCCTTGAATGGATGATCTTGGGTTTAGAGCTGGTTCCTCTCCTCTTTGGCACTGTATGTTTGCACACAACGAAATGAACGCCTTGCACTTTCCTGGTATTTTACCATGAGGTTTATGGTTGGAGACAAAAGTTTGAGCCAAATGAGGCTCTATTCCTTTAGTTTGTGGGCTGAGTACTGTGCCTCAACAATAGAGCGCTGACTAGTATATGTGACCTTAGACTCTGTCATCTGTTACCTTCCTCTCTCACTGCAGACTTCTGAGACACAAAGGTCTGAGATTTCTCCCATCTATTAGCACCCTATCAAACACAGACACAGAAACACACTATGTTCAATCCAAAAACTTCATATATCTATTTCCAAAGAGTGAGCTTCATGAGGCCCATTAGATAATTTCACAAAGAAATCTATGGTGATTAGAATATTACAAAATTCATGTCCACATATTCAGGTGATAAGTAATGTCTTTGTCATGTCCCTAGTAATGGTTAGTTTTTCATTGACAAAATTCCATGGAGCTTGTCAGATCTGGGTCTAGCATACTTTATGGGCTGCTCTCTGCATTTTATAGCAGACACTGGGGGCTGTTCTCCACTTCTCACCTTAGAAGCTTATGTTCTTTTTAGAAAGAAAATCCAAATTCTGAGTCTCAGTGCTACAGGAACAGATTTGTAAAATTATTCTCAAAATTGTACAAAGTGACAAAAGCGTTGCAAAACACAACTCCCACTCTTTTTCTACATTCCTTTTTATTCCCTTCAGAATTACATTTGCAGAATTTCCTGGGTAGATGCCAGTCCTTCCCCCAAGGCACTTTAAAATGCTCCTGACAACGCTGTTATATGAATACGAAAACAGTGAGGAAAAGAAGCTCGAAGCTTAGCTCACCGATAATTGTTTCTTTATATTTCCGAATGTTTTCCACAAGCATAACCAAATTTAACATCCCAGTTTTGCTTTAGCTGGTTACAGCCGACCTGTTTCCTGTCATTCTAGCTGGATAATGAGCAGGCTGACTCTGTCACTTCAACTTTATTCTATCAGCTCAGTCGTGCAGTTATTTTCTTACTGTATGTTTCTGATATTTTATTATGCAATTAAACATTTTAGTGAAAATTCTGTAGAGATGAATCTTCACCAGCAATACAGTTTTGGAACTCACTTTACTAATTCTGTTATTAATTTTTAATAAATTGAATATAAAATATTTCATGCTTCATTTATATTTTATATGTAATTATTTTCACCAGTGTATGGAAAATTATAAAATTGGTATTTTACTCTTTAATTAGCTTTATTCCATAACACATGCTGACAATTGTAGTTAAGTTTCTGTGGATTCTATCTTTTCATGCCATGTCTACCAAGGCCTATTAATAGAAGATAAAAAATATTTACAGATCTTTAATTTTTAAAATAGTATAATGTATCATCAGTTTCAGGTAATGAGAAAATTTTAAAAATATTTTAAAATCTTTGTTCCTTGGATGTGACTGTCTGTCTAGATAAGGGGACTAAAAGCAGTCTCTTTAACTTTAACACATTGCTACACATCAATCATCACTTGCCAGTTTAAGAATATTCCTTTTATAAAACGTTTCATAGCACTCATATAACTTTCTTACTTTCAAGGTAGGCCTTTTTGCTTAATTAGTTCATTATTGTTTTAGTCACTCATTTTTCTTTTGTGTGTATTTTAGTGATTTATCATACTAATCATGGTAATGAAGTTTCCAGCAATAGTTTTCACTACAAATTAAGTAAATGCTACATTAGCATCATCTTTAACTATTATACAGCTATGAATTTTAGCTATTAAATAACCATTATTTTTAACAAGTACAGTTATTTCTTTTAAGATAATCAGGAATTATTAATTTACATTCTTTAGTACATATCTAAGCATTTAATACAATGTGATTTTTTATTTCGTTTTTGATAATCTTATAGTCAGTAGAAGAAAAAATTAGCATAAGTACCACGTTACAGTCAAATTATAACACATAAATGTCCTATGGGCTAGGGAATGAATATTATAATATTATTTGAAACCTATAATCATGAAGTATAGGATCTATTGCTAATAATGCATTCTCTTTATGTGTGTAGATGATATTGAAGGTAAAACCTTTGTTTGTGTTATGGTTCGATAACTAGTGGTCAACTTAATGCCAGCTGGATTACATCAGCATGTATTGAGAGAAGATGCTCCACCTGAGGAGGGTTGCCAGGATAAATAGGTGGAGAAGAAGAGAGGTGTGGAGAGGGATTGAGGCATTAAGGAGGCATTGTGGGTTATCCTTCGAGTCGCTGTCTGAGCTGTTGGTTCTCCTGGAGAAGCTTTGGTCTTCACATTGAGCATTGCTTCCTGGCTCCGGAGGGGAAGACATGTGCTGACTGGTCTCCAGGATGAACTCGTCACGCTGCTTCCTGGCACGTACCCGACTGTGCTTGTCGTCCGAGGAGCTCGGGGCCTCCGTGTCGCTGAGGACAGCTGTGGTTCCATTCAGGACAGCCCCACTCTTTGTTGTGAGTGTGACTTCTCGGCTCCAGTGTAGAACCCTCATCCCACTAGCACAGCTCCTTCATCCTGCTGGCATAGACTTTCTGGCTTCCACCGCTGACCCTTGGGTCTTCCCAGCATGAATCCGTAAAAGAGACTGGCGTGAGTCCTTGTGGGCCCTGGACTTGCAGTTGGACTCGTGGAGGCATTGTCCTGAGCTCTGGATTTTTATCTGGACTCATGTGGGACATTGCCGTGGGGTTTAGCCTCTTGACTTATATAATCTATGTCATTGGTGTTGCGGATAGATTTCCTGCATTCTCCTGTATTAACTTCTGGTGACCATTATAAAAATATTATAAACTCCATGTCCTGACCTGAATTGTTCTCTGTGTACAACCCCTGACTACAACAGTCTGAAAAAAAAATTGTAATTTCTCTACTTGTTAAAATCGCTATCTTTAAGTCTTTTATATTTATATGAGAAATCTAACCATTAATACACATGCAAAAACTCTATGAGAATTAACATTCCGTACACTTTTAGAGACAATTTAAACAATATTGTCTGTAGATCAAATAATCCTGTAGAATGACTTATATTTCTATATGATAATTCTTTATTCTTAGAAGAACAATTGGATAAAATTTGTCAATTTTTTTCCTCACATAAGATGTTACAAAGGTCTCTGTCATTTTTAATCCTGGAGAAATCTTGTACATGCTGCAGTACAGAAGAGAAAATGAACACTTATAATGCTTAATGACATCCTTAAAATATCTTTGTTCCAGTCAAAGATAAGCATAATTCCTAACTTAGTATTTCTAAGTTTTGATAGAAAAAACACTTGTGACTTGAACAAAGGAAATGTATTTAATTGCATGTCTCATTGTCTGTCATGTCTGCCTCAGTGGAATTGCTTAATAATAGAACACTTCACTTTTCTGAAGCTATCATCATGTTTTGCTACCCTGGTGAGAATAGGAAAACCACAAAGGAAAACTCATTATCTCTAAATGCATATGATACCCTTCTATCTGAATATTTAATAATTTCTAGAGTCATTTGCTACCTAGTAAGTCATACTCCTATGTCTTGTTATAGCTGTAGATATATATATATATATATATATATATATATATATATATATATATATAATTTCATTGTGTAATTTACCCTGTGCTTTTACTCTCTTGATAGGGGATTTATTGATATAACACTTTCATGATTTATGGAAAATTGCAGCTAGAGAGTTAGAAAGCATATTCAATAATGATGTCTTCTGCTGTAGTCAGTGGTCGCCTACTTGTTGCTAACCAATTTCTCAATCCTGTTGTGAAGATGTCACTCATCCCAGTGAAGTTAAGTGTAATTATGTTCTCTTTGAACTTTGTCTGTCTTTGAAATTGTGTCTACCTCTGAAAGACAGAATGTGGTACCTGAAATGCACCATTGTGGAATGCTGTAAGAAACCAGGCTAGAATATTAAGTAATTAAAGAGCATAGATAGAGAAGCATCAGAAAATGAAAGACCACCTCAGGCTTTCACCTAAAACGTACCTACATAAAAGATTCTAAGAGCGAACCCCAAGTTCACAACTGAGCTTTAACCAACTCTAAATATCACAAGAAATACTCATTTATTATAATGCACAAACAAGCAATAAAGCAGTAGTGTAGGAGCCCTGGTTGTTATTATTCTCAGAGACTTGAATAGGCAGGAATAAGTCAGTTGACTTATTCATAGCTCAGACATTCATCTTCCTCTTCCTACAGAAACATTTACACAGAACTTTTGAACCATAATTATTTCTGATACACATTATGTTGACAATATATTAAAATAAACTACCGGTTCCTTATACACAGCATATGGTCAGCTATCCTGATGGTTTTAAAATTCAATGATAGAAGCAGCCAACCTGTATACAGATAAATTAGGAGGTTTGGAAAACCTTTATATGGTGTCACTTAATATGTTCAAGTGTCTCTGATTAAAAATTTAGAAATTTAGGAATACAGATTATATTAATGATCAGAAATATTGAGGAAAGTGAATTTGAAGCTGCAGAATATCACTAAATTTTCACTTTGAATGTAGAGAATGAATTTGATTTTGTTTTGAAGCTAACTCAATTTTATCAACACTTGTGTGATAGTGAAGCAAGGAATTTTATTGGACAACAGGAAGGGAAATACTGCAGGAACATCATCTATGTATGCATGAAATGAAAGCACATGCCCAAGTGTTGCAGTCATAAAAAAATCAAAATTAGGAAATCATAATTGTCATTTTGTAGGGGGCACATATAGAGCTTTAATGTGAATATCCATATGTAAGAGACATAGGTTATACCCAATGTCAATGTTACCTCAATTATCTTTGCATTTAATTGGCACAAAAGTCAGATGAGCTCACATACTGCTTGTAGGCTATTCATAGATGTATTTGTAGAGTGAAAATTGCAGCGGTTGGAAAAGAACTCTGACAGTGGTTCCACTGTGAAGGATAAGTTTAATTACTGTTGATTGGTGTGAAGCCGTTGATTTGTCATATGAATCGCTGCCAGTCCTGAAAATGCAGAGCAATTTTTCTTTGTTTTCAAAGGCAGCAATTTGCTTTACTGTTTGCCTGACCACCTGGATATCTACACTGTTTGAGATGATATCGTTCAATAAATGCGACTTCAAAAAAGGGGTCTAAAATTCAAATGCTAAGGACACTTACTACCTTGGTACCATGCTACCAGGGAATAATTGATAAAAAATCATGTGATGTTCTGTGGTCCTTATTGATTTTGAAATATAAACTTGGGTTATTCCATAGGAAACCATTTACAGAGAATCTAACCTAGTGTAGCCTCAGTTAATTGGGAACATATGTTCAAGACCAGTTTGATATATATAAGGAAATTAAAGCAAATAAAATAGTAAATATCAAGTGTTAAATATAAAAAGTTTAAATTATCTCACATGTTAAAATAGTACTAATTTAAAGAATTTTACAAAATGGTATTTTAAAATATTGTTTCTAAAAATCTATTTATATCATGCACTATGTAAAGATGGCAATTAAATTGAAAAAATTACAGGATTATATATTATCTAAAACATTATGAAATTTTGCTATATATTACACAATAAAATTGGAAACTTTAAAATTGGTATGTTTGAAAAACCTCTTTATGCCACGGTCTGTGTCTGTGATGTTGTAGTTATATATGGATATATGATAATTTTTGAGCCCAAATATAATATAAGCTTGAATTAAAATGCTGAAATGACAGTTGGAATAGAGGTAAGTGATTAAAAATACATCATCTTACAAATCAAATATGTTAGATACTATAACAACTTCAAACAGTTTAGAAGCGATAAATTCTGTTATTGCTCAAAGTTTGACTGGACATTGAAGAACCAATATAATTGTACAACAGAAAGAGAGAGAAAGAACTAAGGATGGAGAAATGTTTACAATGTTGGTAAGAAGCTTGTTGAGTTACAGATTCAATCAGACACAAGTTTATAGTTGAAAAATCTGCATGTCAGGCATGAGATGAGATGCAGAATACAAAGCAATGATGTTAAAGCATAATTGTTCTTCTCCGGATAATATTAAATACTAATTTCTTTGCATCATTTCTGTTTTCATTTTCTTATACAAGTGTGCAGTACACAATGCACACTGTGAATTACAACCTGTGTGGGGCTACTACGTGTGTAGAACATATCTTAATTACTTTTTCAATCCCATTTCTTTCCCCTTATCCTAGCTCCATCTCTTGATACTCTTCAGAGAAAGTCCTGCATCCCTTTGCTCTATTATCTGTCTTTTAATTTGTTCCTTATTTAGACTTTGGGCTTCTCTTATAAGAGGAACTATGTGATACTTGAGCTTATGGGGTTGATTTATTTAATTTAACATTATGTTCTCAAGATGCATCCATTTTCCCACAAATAACTTATCTTTATAGCACAGACATACTCCAGTGAAGATAAATACCATATTTTCTTTGTCCATTCTTCTGTCAGTGCACATATACATTGTTTCTGAGTTTTAATTGTTATGTATTGTGCTGCTATAAACACGAGCATATATATATATATATATATATATATATATATATATATAAATCACTGCAATATCATGTTATTAAATATTTAGGAAGATATCTAGAATGGGAAATACTGTGTCAAATGAAACATTTAGGTTATGTATTTTGAAGAATCTCTACACTTATTTCCAAAGTAATTACACTAGTTTACATTCCACTAATAGTCTAAAATATTTCATTTTCCCTCACAGCCTGTCTGGGACTTGTTCCTGATATATCGATATCTTCAAACTCTTTCTGAGGTGAAGTAGAATCTCAGTATGGTTTTACTATACGTTTCTTTATTGGCAACCAATGTTGAGCATTTCTATATGTATTCACTAATCATTTGTACTTATTTCTCTGCAATAGGCCCCCTCATTTCAGTTGCTGATGTTTTGTTAGATCTTTTGAGTGGTTTATTTTTTAAAAAATTGTTTATGTATTCTAGGTATGAGTCTTCTGAAGAGTCACTGTCAATTTTGTTTCTTTGTATATTCTGTAGGTGGTATTTTTACTCTTCAAGTAGTTTATTTTGCTCTGCAGAAGCTTTTTAATTGCATGTGATCCCATTTGTTGATTCTCATTACTGTTTCCTGTGCAGCAAGTTGCTGGATCTACGGATGGGCAAGCCCGCACTGATGATGTTTCAGACATCAGAGGTCACAGAAATGCTGCAAAGCCAGTGTTTGTACCACGGGGGCTCAGTGACAAGACTCCAGAGCATCCTCATCAGCAGTGACTGCTGTGTACAAAGCACAGGGGTGATGGGTGGAGCAACAGATCCAGGAAAGCAGGCAAAAGGGGTGTGGTTACTGAGCCATGGTCTGAGATTTTGGCATCTCCCAAGCAGCTGTGGCCCCAGTTTGCGGTGATCACGGCACTGGGAATGTCCTGTCCTGTGGGAACACAATGGCCGCTGAGCTGAAGGAGCTGTGATGTGCTGCACTGCGCCCCTCTCTAAGGAGTCCACCAGGGGATGGTTGTGGGTTTTCTCAATACTGAAGACTGGTGATATCCTCTGCAGAGCAGGATCTTGGGAAGAGCAGTGACTCTTGTGCTGTGGCTAGTACTCACAGTACCAATTCTATTTCTCAATTCCTCATACTCTCCAGATACCTAGCATCAGTCTCTGCAATATCTGTGCAATTATGATCGTATCTGTGCAATTATTTTCTATTTTGCCATCATAAATTTTTAAATTGGTTCCTTTTCCTTCTTGAGGATATTGTTGAAGACAATGTCAGCTTGATTTTTGGTCTCTCTCTCTCTCTCTCTCTCTCTCTCTCTCGCTCTGTGTGTGTGTGTGTGTGTGTGTGTGTGTGTGTGTAGGAAAGAAGGTCTGTGTTTTCTATTCTGGTATCTTAATGTTACAACCTATTTAACAACTTAGTCTTTCTATGTCTGACTGTTTAATTATACCTTATAAAACCTCTATAATTCTGAATAACAGAATATTCAAAATCTCAGTATGTGCAAGCATTTCAAGGTGTAATCTTCTTGAAAGCAGTTTGAAAAACTCAATAGAAAATGTGTCATGATATTACAATTCAGAATAAGAACTGCTTCATCCAGGATTCCAATTTAATGCCACGTATCTGTACAGCGTTCTGGTTTCAGAAATAGTACTGTCCTCAAGCCGTGAGCCTGGGGCTAAAGTAGCCTCACTGAAAAAGGAGGTTTGCAGACATAATTAAGGTGATAAATCTTGGGACCAGGAGCTTTTTCTGAATTAATGTTTTCAGGAGGATCTGATGTAATCAAAGCCCTTTAAAGCATCACCTTTCTTAACTCTGTCTTGTGCAAGACATACAACCATGCAAACATGATTAGAGAGATGCCATACTTCTGCATTTCAAGAAGAATGTTATAGTCCACGAGTATATAAAGCATAGACACTCTTAGGAATTGAAAAATGCAATGAAACATATTCATACAACAGCCCCAAGAGAGGTCTTATGTCATGTCCACTCCTTTTTTTCAGGCCATGGGACTAGATCAAACATTTGACTCTAAGAATTGTGTAACTATATATCTCTTTTATTTTAAGCCATTATACATGTATGTAAGCAACCAAAATTTACTACAATCACCAAAGATCTTTCTCTTACTATTCCCCAGCTTTTAAAACCCCAGAGCCTACATCTTCTCCTTTAAGTGATCCTGAGACAATAATGTTAAGTGAAATATATCAGACACAGAAGAATAAATATAACATGATATCTCTTAAATGAGAAATCTCAAAATATGAATAATTTAAAAAGAAAGTACAAGAGAGATGGTAAGAAAAGGAAGGTAGACTTTGGAGAGAAGGGTAAGGAAGGGAAGGGAGGCGAGGGAGGGGGAAGTAGAGAGAGGAGGGAGAGAGAAAGACTGAAATGGAAAATGTGTACATATCAATTCCCAAAGATGAATATAATTAGGCATCGCAAACATATACAAATAAAAGCTCTAGCAAATACACTGAACTTAAAGAAGCACGTTGCTATGGTGTTCTGAACGCTGCCTCAGCCTCTCACACAGGTACTGAGGAGTCCTCAGTCCTCCGCTGCCAGGATATCGCGCATCTCCTGGGACGCGGACTTCAATGACTCACAGGTAGGAAAATGAATGTGTCTTGAGACCACACTGGTAAGTAAAACAGATGGAGCCTGTTAAACAGTGTGTGGTTTATCTTATGTGAGAACCTGAAATATAAATACTTTAAGAAGCAAAATAAAAGAAACACGAGAAGAAACAGGCAAGTAGGCTT
Source organism: Cavia porcellus (assembly GCF_034190915.1). NCBI lineage: Eukaryota > Metazoa > Chordata > Mammalia > Rodentia > Caviidae > Cavia > Cavia porcellus. The sequence continues at coordinate 17,147,212 of NW_026947494.1, read as the reverse complement.
CATGGAGATGGTAAAAGGCCTGGATGGGGGTAAGAGAGAGAGGAGAGGAAAAAGGAGGAAAATGATTAAGATTACTCTGCCAGAAAGGAAGATAAATCGAGCCATTTGTCGTAAATGAATGCACCTTGAGATCCTAGTGCTAAATAAATGAGACACACAGCTTAAATATTTCATGGTTTTAAATGAATGTGAGAAATCCAGATTGCAAATAAATTAAAGAGCAAAGCAAAAAGACATAATGGGAAGCAGGAAAATGAATATTTAGCAAAAATGAATGAGACTAAAAGACAGGGAACAGGAGGGAGGGGAGAGGAAGGGAATGAAAGAGGAATTAAAATATTTTATAAACGTGTTCTAACTCCACACAAGGACTGTAATCACTGCAAGCAATCACTGTCTACTACAAATATGAACTACTGTATTACTAAATTAAATATATATATATATATATATATATATATATATATATCTCCTATTCCCTCATAAAATTTCCATGATTATGCATCCCAGACCTAAACTGATAACTATATATATATTTATACCTTCGTTCTTTTTCCAGATAATTAACCTACATTGCGGGGGACTAAGCAGTGCTTACTGAGGTAACTGCATTTAACTTTACCTCTATTGTTATTTCTAAATTTCTATCACTCTGAAGAAAGTTTTGTATTAATATTGATGACTTTCATTTAAAGTTTGTAAAAATACTTATCAAAGAGGCAGGTTAATCAATAACGCTATATGTCACTATTTCTGAAAACCTTCAACCTTTCCAACGTTTAGAATTCATACTAATAACATGCTTAGGCTTTCTACTTAAGTTCCAGAGCTACTTGTCAACTTATTCTACATATTTGGCCATTCAGTGGAAGCCTATTTATTCACCTTTCTGGTATGGATACTTGAATTTTCATGCATGAGTGAAAAATCTTTCCAAATCAAAGTCTTGATATTCCTTTCTAAAAAAAGCAGTACATTAAATTATTAGAAATTTTCTAATTGATTTTTCCTACACACAAGATGCATGTATCACAGTTTAGAAAATATGAGCCCAGGTACTGGGACTGTCATTAAAAGAATTTATACATATTTTACTCTTTTAGAAAATTTCCCAAGTTTGGAATCCTTAATTTTTTCTTTTTTGTTACAACATAGAAGCAAAATCTACAGGAGTGGTTTGAAATTAAGTGGGAAAATTATTGATACTCAAAAACATTTCTTTCCCATTTTCCTTTTTTCTCTGCTTCTTCTAGCTGGAGAATTTATCCTTTGATGATTTTTCACTTGCTCATTTTAACCAAAATGAGATACATGATAACTTATAAATGATAATAGAGATTCAGAAAAGTTCTAAGATTTGCACCCCTAGGGCTCTTCTATTGAAGGTGATTGGGTCTTTTTTTTAAAAAGCAAGATTAGGTCACTTTCAATACACCAAAAGAAAAGAAATATTCTCATGTCTTTTTTGATACTGGAAAGTTTCCATGGGTAAAAACAGTGTCCCAAATGTCAAATAAATAACAACTATTTTAACTCAGAATAAGAAAATATTCTCTCATTGAGTTGAAGATATTCTTCTCATTGAAAGAAGATATTCTCTCTTGAAGTTCTAAAACTTCTTAAAGGAAATCAATTAAACATCTATTATTTGAAAATAAATGAAAACATATTAAAGATGGAGATAAAAATAGGAATAAAAGATGCTAAACCAAAGAACCTGTAGATGAGTCATAGGTAGTACTCCAAATTCACATGGAGGTTAAAGGGACCATTCCTTGACCAGTCTCCTCCCTCGGTGGATAATCCATCTTTTGATCAGGATTCTTCCTCCCTCGTCAGTTTTTTTTTTTTTTTTTTCACTTTCTCCTGAAAATCTTTATTATGCTCGAGTGAAGACACATGGGCAAAATTTCTTTCTTCCTTGTGGTTCTTTCCTTAAACTTTGCAACCTCCTTTGGCAAATGCAATGGGAAATATTACTCTCTATTTGCCAAGCGTAACATTGGTCTTGTTCCTTATTACCAAATCTCTCCATTCACTAGAGTATCAAGATTACATTATAGATCTGTGCTCTCTCGACTTTTTCTAGTCTTCCACTCTTTTTAAATCAAGTTTTGAAAAAATTCCTTTTTTTCCTTCTTGCTTCTACCTGAAAATGTGGAAATACTTAGCTTGACCGTCATCTCTTCTTGTATTAAATATCTTTCTGTGGCTCTTACATAAAATTGATGTGATTAATAGTAAAAGTCAACATTTTTTGAAATTAACCACCCACTGATATGGTCCCTTCTGTGTCCACATCTATGGATATTATATTGTACTTGAGGGTGGGGATTTAGCTCAGCGGCATAAGCACCTGCCTGGAAAGTGGGAGGTCATGAATTTGATCCCAAGTAGCATACATTCTTCTTGACTTCTTATTTCTCCAAACCTGATGTAGTCTACTCACCATTTGTGATCAATGATTGAAGAACTTGAAATGGATTTGAAATGGTTAATATGGTACTTACCACATAACTCATCTTTCTATCCATCTTCCAAACTATCATCTAGTTAGCATACTCATTACCTAGCCATACCTGTTTGTAAATATACTTAACTTCCTTACTAATTTTTGTTTTTCCTAATAAAATTTAGATGCTACAGTATTAGCTGCTACAGTTGATACTATCATTGGGTTAAATATTAAGTAGATGTCAAATCATTACCTGCTCAGTTATGTGTAGCCCATCATTCACACATTGCGGCTACTGAGGTTGTATGTTCTGGTAGACATGGAAAAGGGCATGAGTGACAGGTACACAGTGGAGCCCTATAAAACACTACTTGCACTTATTTATTTATTTTTCATGTCTTTATAGGCTAACACTTGGAACAAATTTGAAGTTGCCCAGTTTAACGAGTTTATCCCAAATTTTGCCAGAGAACAGAAAATTTTAACAAGTTATTTCTTTTTTATGCATGTAAAGGATTTTATCTTCTGAATCATTATCCTTGAAAACAACCAAATTGTGGAAAATTATGCAAGATGTATATAAAAGTTTGTAGTCAACAATTTATCAAAAGTAAGTGCTTTATTTATCTGTATGGAAGCTTCTCTTGGTGTTTTTAAATTTATTATTTCATCCACTAAATCTACCAACAAGCATACATAAAATATATAACTCAGTGTATGGTTCCCAAATGAATTCTGAAGTCCAATATTGCTTTACATTTAAGAAGTAGCTTGAACTTCTTCAGGCATTTTGTTCTGAGAGTTCACCTTAGCAGTGTAAACTTTCAAAGGTCTGTCAACAAAATGAATCTGTGTTGTGTTTGAAATTGGAAGAAATAAAAATGAACTCTGGAGTTGGGTGCATTCTCTCATTTGTGTAATTCTGCTGAGGTCCTGAAACTTGCAGAATTTGATGGCACTTTACCATACATAGCTCCACTGGGAGTAGGTGAGCAGAGAAAGTGAGTTTTCATACAGATAAAACTAAAAATAAAAAGAAACCTTTTCCTCTCCTTATGGGTTGAAAGACTGTCAGGTAGAAAATCATCTATTTTAATGATTCAAATTCACTATCCAAAGACTTCCAGACCTTGCAATATGATATAATTGTAGAACTTTTTCAAAATAGAAAAATTAGGTTTTGCCTTCCAATCTGAATGTATCTCTTACTGAGCATAATGACCTATACTGCTGAGACTACCTTTTCAAATTCCAAGTCCCTTTGGTCTGGATTATAACCATAACCTGACAAAATTCTGTTAAATTTCTTTATTGTGAACACAGCTTGTGTTATACAATTTTTAATGAATTGGAACTCATCTAAATTTAGAAATGCTAAAATCACTTTCAGATCAATTTTACTTTATTGAACATGCATTTGAAATAGGAAATCACATGTCCATAAGACATAGATACAAAAAAATCATTTTTAAAGTAACTGATCTGATTTCAGATATAAAGCCATAGAAAAATTAAATCTTCATTTATTTGTATAATTAAAAGTGAGTTACAGTAAAATCAGTTTCTAAAAAAAAATTTCATGTTTTTTTTTTTTTTTTTTTACTGCGAAGAAGACGTGGCTAGGGACAAAATTTAGACTCACATTTTTTTTTAAATCTGTTTGTCTTATTTTAAAAACTGACAAAGTAAAAGCTAAATAAATAAACAAATAAATAGAATCAAGAATAAAATCATCCAAAATATAGTAATAAAACACATAGAAATGTTGTACATTTTATTATGTTCATAATTTAAAAGACATATAAATTATTTCATCTTTTTTTGAAAAAGCAATTGATGTATTTATTAAGTGTTACAGTCATGTAGAATATTTTATGTGTACTTTTTTGATAATTTTTGCTTTACATATAAGTAAAACTTGTGTAAGATAAAATAGATTTTATATCAAATGCAGTTAAAAAACATAACAATTATTATTACCTATTGATAAAAGGGTCAGTTCACCTAAATGAAAGAGTAATTCTAATTTTATGTGCACATTATATAAGAACAACCAAATATCTAGCCAATATCTATAGAACAGAAAGAGAGACAGGTTCCAGTACCATAATAGTAGAAGGCAATTACATCTCACTTCTCACAGTCAACCAGTCATCCAATGAAGTCAAAAAAGAAACACAGAGTTAAATTAAGTCTTACCAAATAGAAGCATTTTGCATTGCATATAAATATTTGATGGACATTTTTATATACAAATTTCATCATATTTCCTATACTGATTTTAATTTGAAGACTTCTTAAACATTACCCAAATACTCTTCACCATTTTTCTTCTTCTGGATTTTTATGTATTGTAATTTTTTCTCTAGATCTTCTTGTGTCATAATTTCCAAGAAATACATAAAATTTTTCAAGCTTTTTTGAAGTGTGCATTTGATATTCATATATATATATATATAAATATGTATGATTAAGATATTAGTGTTCTTTGTTATTTTAAGAATAAATCATTATCCCATTGCTATATTTCCACAATTTTTAAATGTTCACATGGTTATTTTAGGTATTCTAAGAATAGAAGATCTGAGATTATTTCTCAAAATATTGTTTTTCAAATTACTTTTGTAGTTTATCAGAAAGATATAAATATATTTGTATGTTATTCTGTGAATTATCATGACATTTATAAAATTTACCTGATAAATTTATCAACAATATCAAAGCTACACTAATATCTACTCTGTTCTTAATGAAATTAATTATAAGAAAAATGAATATTTTACTTAATATATGTCCTTTTAGTTATCTTATGTTTATTCTTATGGTTGATCAATTACTAAAAATCAGTATTTTTTTTTTTTTTTTTTTTTTTTGTCTTTTTCCTTTTTATCGGTACCAGGGATCGAACTCACGACTGCCTGCTTGCAAGGCAGGCGCTTATGCCGCTGAGCTAAACCTCCAGCCCCGTATTTTTAAAAACTGAATAATAATAAAAGTAATGACTCTTGTTACCTGAACACAGTAATCATAATGTGATATTGTCCTTCAAATTGAGTTGAATAGTAGTTATTAGAAACCTACGAGAGTGAGTGGATAAAAGAGGGTTATGAAATGCTGATAAACTTCTAGATAAACGGATGCATCTTGAGATCATACTCTTAAGTGAAGTAAATCAGAAACGGATGTGCAAGTATCATACTGTTTCTCTGGTGTGAGATAATTAAAGTGCAGATAAGGACCAAAGAGCACAAAGCATAATGTTAAATAGGAAGAAATTGTTGAAACGAAAGGAGAACCAGCAAAGGGTAGGAGAAAAGAAGGTAAGGAAAAAGAAAACATGATAAAAGAAGGTTAAAATGGAAACAAAGCTTTGTAAATAACATGGGTGAGAGTGATTGAAAAGAATGGGAGGATTTAAGAGGAAAAAAAGAGGATTCAGGATACACCATGATAAATGCAATCATTATGTATACATAAATTGCATCAATGAGCTTAACAAAAAAATAGAATAGTTTTTTTTATCCCCCCCCCAAAAAAAAGGAAAAAAAAAAAGAAATATTGAACAATGGGCACTGTTTTAGTTACTTTCTAATTGTTGGGGAAAAATACACACGAGTTAAAGGAGGAAAAGCTCATATCTGCTGATGGTTTGTAGAAGATTTAATCCATGGTCATTTGGCTTCGAAGTAGGGCAGCATCACAGAGGAGAAAAGCCCACGGCATGGCACGCAGGAAGCATCAAATCTTCCTTCTTTCCCACTGTAATCTACGGAGGCTACTGACGGCTGCCACCCACACGTAGGGGGAGTCTCTGCTTTTCAGTAATTCCATCGCTTACCCAGAACTGTGCTAAGCCAGCCAGTGGATTAATGCACACCCATGATTGATTCCCTTCCCCAAACCCAATCTATAATTACATAAGAGTTTGGGGAGACATCCAGATATAACCCATAACAGGTACAAAGTTACAGATAGGGAAAGACATTCTCAGTTGTTAATGTAAAGTATGGTAAATGTCTATAACAATAATATACTGTGAATTTTTAAATTATAGAAATAATGACTTTTGAAAATTTTCTATATGAAGATGTTTTAAGGAAATAAACATTTGTAAATTGATTTAAGCCGTATAAGCTTCCATGCCACAATCCAAGAAGCTACTGTAATAGGTATAATTTTATGTTTATATTTAACAATTAAAATGCATTTTAAAAATTCAGAATACTAGTAAATTTTACAATTTTCTAAGGTATAGTAAGCAAATCATTGGTTTCTAGGAAAGAAACTGATGCAAAGTAGACTGAAAGAAAAAGCTACATTAGAAATAAAATCACCCTTCTTATCCTACTGCAGACAGAACTGATGTAAGTACAAGGAGAGCAGTTTTCTGCTTTTCTGTTTCTCTTCCTATTTCTATTTTTAATCCTTCAAAGGGCTCACATGCCCTCTTTGTTATAGTTCAAAGTATTGGCAGTGACTCACGTATTGACGTCTCAGTAGGCTGCATTACTTGACTTTCCCATCGCTGAGACACAACATCTGACACCCACATCTTGAAAAAGGGAAGGTTATATATAGTTGGCTTGTAGTTTCATGGTAGGAGATTTGGCTGAGCAAAGATATCCAATTCATAGCAGCTGAAAAAAGCAAGCCAGGCAATGGTGCCAGAAAAGAACACGTGTGAAATCATGGACAGTATTGAGATCATAACTCCACGTCCTACAGGGAAACACCAGAGGCAAATCTTAAATATCTACTATGCATTTTTAATCCAAAGATCAGATTTTTTTTATTGGTACCAGGAATAGAACTCACAAGCACACGCTTGCAAGCCAGCCACTTATGCCAATGAGCTAAATCCCCAGCCCCTGAAAAATCAGAATTAACACTCAAGTACCTTAAGCATCAATCTTCAGAAGTGGGGTGTAGATGAGGAAAGTTTTTGTCATATCGCTGCATTAGTCAACTGAGGAATTCAAAACTCGGTAGACTTTCTAGGAAATAGATCTTAACTGAATCAGACCAATCACTGCAGATGTAGCTTTGCAGGGCATATTTTCTCCCCAGATAGCTCTGCACTCCTTTCCTGTTTTTCACTATCGTGAAGCAAAGAGCTTTCCTCTACAAACCCTTACAACATATTTGTACTTTTAAAGAACCTCTTTTTGGACTGAAATTCTGAAATCATGAGACATAACAAAACCACCCATCATTAAATAGTTCTTTTCAGGTACTTGTCACAGTGAAGAAAAGCTGAGTAAAAGAGACCTCTACCACTTAATGCAAATTGAGGGCTAACTATAAAAATTAAATGTATCGGTGTAACATATCACTATTTGTACTTTTTCACATATTTTTGCCTCTTATTTTTATGACTTATAGTAGGAATTACCAGATTTACCCAAAGACAATCTAGGATGCTTCTTTTAATTTCAGTGTTGGAAACATTTTAGGTATGTCTCAATTATTTGGCAAATTATACTCAAAAACCATATAATTCATTAGTTAAAAGAGTCCCAAATAATATTTAGAATATGCTTACTCAAAATGGATATATCCTAAACATGTCTGTAGTGAAATATATGTACAACTCTAAAATTACTTACAGAAGTGACTTTTATAATTTCTAAACTTTTAGTATATATTGTATTTTATTTAAAAATACCATAATTTTACAACCAGTTTCTCAAAGGCTTGATTTTAAATAATAGTTCAAACAATGAGTTTGAATACCTAATGGGCATATTTTGCAATTATTCTTCAACTTTTATCTATTATGGATTTTCATGGTTTTATTGTAAAACTTCTGAAGCATCTGATTTTAGTTTTAAGTGTTAAGTGCAACGTATTGTCTTTCCTGGCAATACTACATTACTGTGTTTTAGTACTTGTATGTCAAAATTAAAACCAGTGTGTGTGTGTTCTAGTCAGGGGTCTCCAGAAAAATAGAAGTGAAGGAGAAAGAGAGAGAGGGAAAGGAAACAAATTAGGTTAGACAGAGAGAGAGAGAGAGAGAGAGAGAGAGAGAGAGAGAGAGAGAGAGAGACAGAGAGTGTGAGAGAGCGATAGATTACATTTATTATAATTGGCTCAAAAATTAGGTTGAGAATGTCAGATTTATGTATCTATCTATATCAAGGTTGACAATGTCAGATTTATGTATCTATCTATATCAAGGGCAGGGCACTGTATCTAACTAAATCTGTTCAAATTTCTTAATGTGTTGGCTAACTTTTATATATAATCAACTAAGTAAATTTTTCGAGTTATTTCCAATTTGGTTGGAATTCCAATGAGTTGTCATTCCCAGGCTGGATATCAGGAAGTTGATGATATCAGTACAAGTCCAAGGTTCAAAACCTGAAGTTCTGATTTCCAAGGCAGTAGATATGAATGTCATTGAACAGGGAGCATATTTGACTTGTTTATGACCTTGTATCCCATACAGACAATCAATAGTTGGATGCCAGTTTAAATTAGTGAGGGAACTTTCTTTTACTAGACCTACTGATTCATTTGTGAACCTCATCTAGAAAGATGCTCATGGATGCACTATAAATAATATTTTTCTAAATATCTTGACATCTGTTAGTCAACTTAACATGACACAGAAAAGTAAGCATCACACCCAGGAATCTCAGTTTAACCGTGTCAGTTAAATAAATAAAGGCAAATTATTGTACATCAAAAGTTGAGTGATAGAAAAAGATTACTCAGTTCCACTGATTGCATAAATATACCTTTATTATATTAATATTCCTAATAGCTATTTCTTATTAGTGACCAATTTTACAGTTGTGTCCTTGTTTATTTCATTCAGATTAGAAAAGCTTTACTATATACAAATGTCATCAACACTGCTAATGCTTAGGATACATATAAGCAAAGCTTTCTCCATTAATCGCTTTGTACTGCTAACAATCATTTCCTTGACTATATTTTGTTAATATATATGTAACTGAGCAGATATATTTGGTCTCAAAAAATAGATTATATGTCTAGGACTCCCAAAATCAAAGAATTTAATGTAGAAAAAATTAGCATTACTATAGGAAAGGAAATATCAATTGTTTGTATGGAATTTGGTGAAATATAATATTTATTTTGTAGAAATTTTATTATATTAGTTACACCGTTTTAATAATTTAAATTACAGAAACAATATTTTTCTTGGCCATAGAGCAAGAGCCTCAGCAGTATTCAGTTTTAGTACTTGCAGTATTTAACATTCTTTTCTATGAATGTAAAAGGACTTATGTCTACAAACTACTTAATTTTTCATATTTTGAAGGTAACATTACCAAATTGGAAATAAGTAGAAAAATTAACTTAGTTCATTGTTGATAAAAGTTAGCTAACACATTAAGAAATTTGAACAGATTTAGTTAGATACAGTGCCCTGCCCTTGATATAGATAGATACATAAATCTGACATAATAAACACTGAAACCATATCTTTTTTAACATACTAACAAAAAAGGTGTTTCATAAGGTTATATATTTAAATCGGTGATGATTAATTAACCTTTAAGAAATAAACAAATCAAGAAATAGAGATAACAGATGGATTGCTTATCAGCTTATGTTTAAAGTCGATTTGGTAGTTTTATTTTCAAATTACTGATGTCTAAATATATTTTCCATCCTAGGTATAATCCAAGTCAGACATGTGTTTAATGAATAGCAAAACAGTAAATAAAAGAAAATGTCATCCTTTCTCTAGAAAATGAGTTATTTTTAAAAGTTCCCTCATTTTTGTGAAGTGAGTATAAAAATTTGTATCTACTAGACCCAGAGAATTCTGGACCACATTCAGTATACATTTTTTTGGTTAGAATTTTCTTATATGTGAATAATGGCTTCAGAGAATTTAATAATGTTCATTATATTACTTACCATTAGGAATAAATTTAAAGTAATTTCAGCTGATAGCTAAGCAGTTTTACTTATCAAATATAAAATGTGATTTTGGCTCCCATTACTCATTTTGTGCATGTGCTTCAATAATTAAAGCAATTAATTATGTCAAAGTATTAAAGCTTCCCTCACTGGGTCTGAGTGCAGTACAACTTCATGAGCTTGATTGAATGAAGTAACTAATGTCGCATATACCTTGCCCACTCGAAATAATGTAGTGATCACACAGTAATTGCCATCAGGGAGTTTATCATCTAAGAAAAATCACTACCTAAACCTAGGAACATTAACAATTCTAATGTAGCAATGCCATGCAAATCAAATGCAAAAGCTGCCCTTATTAATTAAATGCAGTTCATTAAGTTATATTAATCGAGTGAAGTATTACAATGAGCCATTTTGATATACAAAAAAATTGTAATTGTCTTATCTAGTTATTGTCCCTTACATGAGTTACATGTGATAAAATATTGAGGAACTAAAATTTAGCTTCAAAGAAAATGCTAGGTATTTCCCAATCATTTTTGAGTTTACATTAATTTTGTGATATTCAAATGAATTTAATTTTGTATGGCATACTTATTATCAGTACATGCTGATTATTTGGACATAGTTTGATTTATAAATCGTGGAACACTCAGAAATTTCAACGTGTGTGTACACTCACACAGGCAAACAACAACTTCAGTAAATTATTCTTCAACTCTCACAGTGGAGTTGATCACTGATATGTAAATAATGAAAAATTAACTATTAAGAAAAAGTATGTTGTAAGTATAATTTTTCATGAAAATGTATCTTATTTCTATACATTACAAAGATATGTAACCTCTGAATACATGAATACATTGTGTAATATTCAAATCAATATTATTGTTTAATAATATTTAGTTATCATAAAGCATTACAGTGTCCTTAAACATGTGTCTAGCTAAGTGCATATTGGCCAATTTTACATTTTGATAATAATAAATGAAGGTACTGTAAGTGTCTGTGTGGAAGTTCTATATGGGCTTTGGAAAGAAGTGGAATGCTCATATTCTATTGAAAGGACTTGAAACATGCATCACAATGAAAACTGGGCATTTGGTTGATCTTTTATGAAATACAACTAAAACACATAATCAACTGTAAATAAATTATCTTAATACGCACTAAATATTTAATGGAGGATGTACCTGTTTATACATTTTTTTGTTGTTGTTGTTGCTATGTGAAAATAGGCTGAAACCACGGTGACTCTTGGAAAAGAAATAGAGGAGTAAGAAAAGTTTGATATTTCTCTTGCCATGTTCCTCAATATTTTTCCCCACCTGGCTTCTTTGTTTTTTTTTTTTTTTTTTTTTTTTTTTTTTTTTTTTTTTTACTCTTTGGCTACTTATTTGCAATTGGAAATTATGCTGAAAAGAAGGCAATCTAGTTTTTTATGACAGCTTATTTAAAACAGGATGGCTCCTTTCCCAACATCCTCTACTCCTTTGTCAAATGTTGTTGAATTTATTCATCTTAGAACCAAATATAACTTATAGAAAAGGAGATTAAAAGCATGGTCAGGAAGTGTGACGGTAAGGAGACTATCTGGATACCGCCAAGTTCTGCTGAGAAGCAGGCACTGGGAAATCGATTTATGATCTCCAGCCAATAGCATGAATGGAAGGAAAATTGTGCACAGATTTCCAAAGAGCTATGTAGTTATTAAAAACTGAAAATGACGATGGTCGCAGTGATGACGGATCTTAAAAGCAGCATCAAAAAATGATAAAGCCCTAAGGGTGCATTAAAAAATCATCTTTATAGTGTGGGACCTCTGAAACTCAGCAGATTTCAAAGAATTGAAAAAAAATGTGATTAAGTTTAGATTTCCTGTTTTATTTTTTTTTTAAACTCCAACAGGTATTTATTTACCAGTGACTCAATTAAATTTAATTTTGTAAATTTAATATGAAAACTCCTGATTTCTTAATAATAAAGCAACTCTTACATTAATGAAGAGCTTTAAAAATAAAAATTATTCTTAAGAATATTTTTTCTAAAATTTGTCATGATTGTTTCAAAAATAATCAATGTCTCCTCTCGAAATTGGACAAATAGATTTTACTATTTTTCTGGTGACTTACTACTTTTCTTCTTGTGCCTGATACAGTTTAGACAGTATTGCTTTACTAAATTTGAATATATTTTTAGGCTGAGAATAACTGTGCTTTTTGAATGACATATGACAATTAGCAAATTTTGCTTTCTAATATGCACTAATTTTTTCTCGTCAATATCAGTTTATTACTTATTTAGATTTCACTTCACCACCAAACTTGTTGTGGTAGTATCTACTTTCCTGTCAGTGAAACACAATACCCAACACCTGCAGCTTAGGAAATGTTTATTGTGCCTCATGGTTTTCACTCCATGGTTGGATGGCTCCGAGAGAGTATAGCCTGGCTGAGAAGCATGGTGAGAGAAAGGTATTCAGTGGTGGCAGCCAGAAAGCAGAGGGTGTGGAAAAAAAGGACATGGGACACAAATATAGCCCTTATGTCACTGCGCCTTTGACCTGGCAATTTAGATCAGGTTCCAGCTCCTAAGAACTCACAAAGTGAATAACGCATTAGTTTGGATTAATCCAGTGCTTCATCTAATTAATTCATCCATTGAGAAGTATAGCGCCCATAATCTAATCACCTTCTAAACACATGAGCGTTGGGAGAACATTTTATGACTACTGGGTAACACCAGACTTAGCAAATAATTGGCTTCCTTTCAGTGATATGAAATTAGGATTCAAAAAAGGATGATCCATTTTGCAATCATCTTTACTTTGCAACTGTGCTGGCAATGTAAGTGTTGAAATGGAACTCATTATTGAGTATAAAACTCATATCCAATAGCATAATATGAAATTAGCAATGCTGATTAAAGAGAAGTATGAGAAAATATCGCACTTTTAACTCATTGTATTGCTGGAGATCTGGAAAACATATATCTCAGCAAGTAATTATCAAATTTACATACCAATATTGATTTAATTACAAAATACATGAAAATATGTAAATAATATTGAGAGAAAAATAATGCAACCACCTTCATATGTGCAAATGACTAAGGTATAGAACCTACTTTAACAAGATGAAATAACAAGATGGCATTTTATTTTGACTCTTTGATCTTATAAGCAATACATTAACACGTTCACATATACAAATGATTGAATTTGTGACTTTTATGTAAATTACACAGTAATGATATTTGTAACATTCAAAGCTTTTCACTTTTAGTTTATATTTATAAAATAACATGATATACTTAGAATGTCTTCCACAGCAAGAAAAGGAAGCAAACAAAATAAAAATACCTGTTTATTCAAGTCATATTATCTACGATACTGACATGCTATTGTATTCATTCTGGAGTATTCTTCCTCATCCCTCTTTTCTTAACCAGTAGTTCACCCATCTTTTGTGAGTGATTTTTATGTCTTCAAAGAAGCATTATATGTTACTGTAATTTATTTGCTACTATAAATTGTCTCCATGTAATTTTTATGTGTTTTCTTTTAAAGAAAGGCGGTGCTTCACTGTACACCTTGGTCATACAAGGAATGTATGTTTCACACGTGATTAACTAATTAGTGAATGCTTAACTAAAAGTCAACTTGTAATACTGAGCTGAACTGAATCAGCTTGGTGCTGGATGTGGAAGGTCCACCTGAGGATTTTTGCTCCTATAATAGAACTGCAGGGGAAGATGGTGTGCTGTTGACCCATCCTGAGAAGGTTGTCAAGCTGGCTTCTCTGATATGGACTCAGTTGTTCTTCCTTTTGGAGGAGGTTAGGTTCTTGCTGTCACTAAGCGGGCCTGTAATTCTTTTCAGCGGAGCTCTGATCCTTACACTGAATGGTGCTTTCAGGCTTCAGGGTAGACTCCCTCAATCTGCTGATTCAGTCATTCATCCTCTTGGTGCAGACTTTCTAGCTTTCATGACTGGTGTTTGTATATTCCTAGTGCAGATCCTTAGTATAGACTTGTATGAGACATTTGCGTAGGTTTTAGCCTGGACTCATAGAGGATGTTGCCATGGGCTCTCCGTCGTCAGCTGGACCTGGGCAGGACATTGTTGTGGGATCCGGCCCTCCAATGCATCCTTGGGGTCTCTTCTGAGTGGAAAGTTCTCCTGCACTATTTTGCTTTTGACCTTTTAGGGAATATTGTAAAATAATTCGACAAATTATATGTCCTATTTTAAAATTTTCCTTTAAAAGCCATAATGACTGAAAGGATATTGCCCTGAATGGGAAGCTGCTGAGGTGGGAGGCTGGAAGGCGGAACCAAGAAACTCTATCTTGAGATAACCTACCCTGACCCTAGACAATTTACCTTTGGGACAAAATGAATTCCAATGGGCTACCTGTGCATCAGTAATGCCCCTTAGGCACCACTTCAAACCTAAGCCATATACATATATATATATATATATATATATATATATATATATATATATATATATATATATATATATAGTGTCGGGCAGAGAGAAAGCCAGATCCTGCAGATAATGGAGTCTCTCTCCACATTCTTAAAATATAGGCCACTTTTTTCATATTTCTTATCTTTTTAGCCATGCCAAAAATTCTATCAATGACAACATGTGTATAGACAGAAAAATGCAGATAAAAGTACCAAAAGGTAGTTGTGCACACATGTGAATTTAATATACTATACTTGCTGCAAGAGTGGAGGAAAATAAAAGAAGCAAAAATACAGTGATGCAAATATTTTAACAGATTCCTATGATCCCTATTAAATATAAGACATCAAGTTAGAACTGAACTTTAGAGAAACAATGAATGGTTTTTGATATATCCCAGATATTAAATGCATATAAGAACATCAACTGCTGTTGAATAAGGGGAAATGTAGCAACCCTTATTGGAATAGAGTTTATGTAATCTAAATCGAAGTATCCTGAATGCTGAAAAACTAGTGTAACATTGTAACATCAGAATGAATACTAAGACTCTGTCAAACACTAGATTTGAATGCAACTCTAATGCTAATGAGACTGAATTCTTTCAATTGCTGAAATTAATTTTGCATTCATGCCAACTAATCATGTTTATTCCATATGTAATAAACCACTGTATGGTAAGAACATATCACTCTTACTAAGGGATCACTGTATGTTTTGAAATGGTTATAGTACAATTTTCAAGACCTCTAAGCATTTTGGAAAATATACCTGGGATATGTGATGTGAGTTTGTTGCACATTTAAGGAGGAGGACAGCACCCACTGTTTCAGGAAGAGAAAGTACTGTGAAAGCAAACACATCAGTCATGCAGAAGCATAGAAATGTGCTTTTACAGGAATACCATGAGATAAACTTTAGCTTAACTGCGCATTTTAATAATGAATTGAATTAATTGAAAATAAAATAAGTTAAAGCTGACATTTTACATGATGCTATTCTTGTTATTTACAGTATTCTGAAACAGCATAAGATATATTTGCAGTCTGACATGATAATTTAAATTAAATCTTATCAAATGAAAATCAGTAATTATATAACAGTGTAGATTATATGACATATTGGTAAAACTCAAAGCAATGGTAAATGTTAAAAATGTTTTAGCAGTTTTCCATTAGCATTGTAAAAAATGTCATATAGAAATTATATATATATATATATATATATATATATATATATATATATAGAGAGAGAGAGAGAGGGGGGGGGGGGATACAGAAAAATATAATTTAAGTGTAATTCAATTTACATTGCAATGCAGAAAAATACCTTAGAGTATAAGATATACACTAAGTGTACCCATTAAAAGAAAGAGGAGTTCTGAAAATTCCTTAGCATATGTGTGTGTGTGTGTGTGTTTGTGTGTGTGTGTGTGTGCATGTGTATTAGTTGCGCTGAGAAGTCTATGTGACACATAAGAAAATTCACTTGTAATACTCTGTGATGAAATATTTTAAAATTGGTACAAGATATTTGTAATTTGTCATGTTGTACTTAAGATTAATATGTTTAGTACATGTTTTAAAACAAGAGTTCTAAGATATCTTTTCACTTATTTGGTATGTGAACAAAGTATGTTGATTTTCAAACCAATTTTGAATTTCAAACCAATTGCAATCATAAAACTTAATGTAAATGTGGGGAAAATAAAAAAATATGAAGCATAAAAATAGATGTAATATATCATCAGTCAGAAAAATGTCATTTAATTCAGTATGAAGATAGAGAAGAGTGCTGGGTTTTCTTTCCTCAAAGGGGACTTATGAAGTGAGATTAAAGATTTTTTAGAATTAACCTATGAAGATGTTGCCATGAAAATAATTTCAGTGTAATCAGATTATTGCAGTAAAAACTGTCTGGTACATTACAGAGACTAATTTTTTCAGATGGTGGAAAGGAATAAAGAAAATTCTGAAGGCCGGATTTTGGGATAAAATGTTATTAATCTGAAAGAAGAGCAAAGAAGCAATTATGTGTGTGTGTGTGTGTGTGTGTGTGTGTGTGTACGCACATGTGTGTGCATATACACGTGAGCATATATGTATTTCATATACATACAGAAGGAGGAGAGATGTAGATATAAGGATACAATATTTTAAAGATGAGATGAGATGATGTTACCTGAAATTATTGGACTAATAAAGCATATAAAATCATCTAGAAAAACAGGTCAGTTGCTAAAAATCAAAATATGAAAAAATACCAATATAAAAATGAAAATGAATAATTTCTTAATCTACAGTTGTTTAGAAAAGCTTTTTAGGCCAGGGATTTAGCTCAGCAGCATAAGTGCCTGCCTTGCAAGTGCGCAGCCATGAGTTCGATCACTGGTACAAAAAAAAAATTAGTGTACAATTAAAGAAACTGAATTTTGTTTACAGTAAAAGGAGTTTACATCAAACTTGAAAATATTACTAAAATTATATATATATATATATATATATATATATATGAAAAATTGTCACTAAGATCTGTGATTGAATAGGCTCACTATGTTTGAAATATCTGTCCCTTAATTTTGTAAGCCAAAATTTATAAAATTAATTAAAATGAATAAAAATTTACCATACTCTTCAAGTATAAATGTTACTTGATACTAAATCAAGAATCATATCCCTCCATGTTTGGTTTTCGTAGATGGCTATCGGGTGAGATAAATTGACATTGTTGGAAATCACTTGTTTTAACGCCATTAGATCTGCAATGGGCAGAATGAAATTTCTTCTGAGAAAAGACTTCAAGATTGATTTAGCTGCAATGGCAGGATGACCTGCTTTTCTATCAGTTTATTAGACATCAGAGAATCATAAGATGTACTCTAAGTGCACCCAGTAAACAGGCCAAGCCTAAGATGCTCCGCTCATCAAATAGTGTATAAGAGAAGGAAGATAATTTTCACAACTGACAATCTTACAAGTCCATATTCAATTCAAATGAAGACTTCTCTTATATCTGACATGTTTAAATATCTGTACTCCATCAAAATGATTTCTGTTTAAAAAATGCTGTAACGGGGGCTCGGGATTCAGCTCAGCGTCATAAGCGCCTGCCTTGCAAGTGCGTGGTCGTGAGTTCCATCCTTGGTAACGATTAAAAAAAAAAAGGAAAAATATATTGTAACTGATTTTTAGATCATAATACTGTATCAGTCTAGATGATTATTACTTTAAAATGCTAAGGAATTTTCAGAACTAATTTTTCATTATAAACTAATTCTGCATTGAAAACTTACAATGTTAATGCTTATAAAACATAATACATATTACTTTGCAAGTATGTATGTGCTGTTTTTCATTATTTGGTTTATACTTATCACTTTACCAAAATAATTTATATGATGTACCTTTTTAAACAAATGTTTTTACCAACTCTTATTAGAGGATTCATCTTTCACCATTGATTCATGTCTTGAGCACATTTCATTAGAAATATAATTAAGTCCTTCTGATTTGCTTAACTCATTGTTCAAAATCTCAACATTGAGCTTGCTCAGTATTTGCAGTTACTACAAAAGCAATGAAAGCTTTTAATAAAATCAATTTAATGCTTCAGAATGGGAGGATTAACCTCAGGAAATGATAGTGACAAGGATTAAACATCCAAAGCAGGGTGTCAGTATAATGATGGTGGTGGGTCACTATTTCATAAAATCCATCCATCTAGATTTAAAGAGTTTAACATTAGTGCTCTATCATTGATGATTATGATAATTTAGATCCTCTAAAAAGCTAATTCTGAGGCAGAGAGCTCTGGAGCTAATCTTTAAGGAGGCCAGTGTTGGCTTGGAGGAATGAGATACGAGGGTAGTGGGTCAAGGGAATGGTGAAGAAAACATGGGATGTTTTGCTGAAATGTGAATGGAAGATCCAGTAAATCATAATCCATCATCATTTAGAAAGAAAAAAAAGAAGCAATTTGTCCCTGCTTCTGATTCTCACAAGGAGTAAAATATTTTCAATATGGTAACAACTTTCCACTTGGAAAATTAAAATACTACATATTCAGGAAAGAAAGAAAACAGATATTAGTTAAGGCAGAACCACAGTCTGGACGGAGATGAGGTGTTCTAAAGCTGTATCTTCATCAAGCTAGTTAAAGACTTTGGGAGACAGGTGAGGCAGGATGGTATGTTGTCATGCATAATGAGTGCACAGTTCAGAAAATACCAGCTTGCAAACCATCACAGAACTCAGAAGGGATACAACACATCCACTTTACATTTTATTTTGAATTGTGATTGGAGAGCAGCCGTCCAAAACATAAATATGATCTACCTCAAAGTAGCTATTTTACTACCTCAGAATTATCAGGAACTGTATCAATTAAATGCCTAGAGACTGAAATTGAAAGAATAAACCAGATTATTCATCAAGTGCTCATACATTCATAGTGTAGGCTTTTGTAGAGAAAGAGGACACAGACAAATATTGAGACCCAAAAAAATACTCAAGTCTGGTTCTCTAGACTTCTTAGTCACATAGAACACATTTCATCTTTGGAGTATGGACAAGTAAAACCTGTGGGAATAATGTGCTTTCAAGATTGACTGGACAATTGTCTCCAACTGGATTTTATATCCTGTAGGCAAGTCTTTATGTGTAGCTCGTTAAACAAGGATTAAGATACAATTTTTAAAAAGTAGACAATATTGTACCAATCACTAGAACGATGTTAACAAACTTTAAACTGTACATCCTGTATCTCCGTCAGTGTTACCTTGTTCTTTGTTCATGGGACAGCACCAGATTTTAAATTACAAGTTCTCATTGCTTAACAATAAGGACACTTATATGTATATGTACATGTGTAGATTCATATCTAGCAACATACAAATTACAAATATGTGCATTGATATTTGAATATGTGTATAGTATACATAATATACTAGTATACAAAATTTTGTATATACATAGCATAAAAAATAAATAGTATACAGTATTTATTTTAATAATATACACATGAATGTGAATGATATGCATATATGTATGCACATATTCATTCACATTTATGTTTGAGAAAATGCATACATATATACCCTCAATTTATATACATATATATGAATATATATATATATATATGTATATATATATATATTATTTGAAAGGAATGAAAGCTAGTGTATTGCTAAAAGATAACAAATCAGACATGTCTTTGTATCTCTGTAAGTGAAAACTCATTTCCCTATAAGTGTCCAGCCTCATATTGAATTATGGAAATAAAAACAGACTAACACAAAAAGCATTCCTTTGCAAAAAAATATTCCCATATTAACATATTCACATATGAAAACAATTGGTTTAAACAATGTACTAACAAAGTTTGAGAACAAGCACATTGCATGAATATAAGAGGAAAAGAAAGTGCTACTGAGTAAACAGTTGTAGGCAAGAAAATAAATTACGTTGCATGAATGTCAACATATAATGTTAGGAAAATATGATTTTAAGCATAGAAAACCCCATAAACGGGGTAAGGAAAAAATAATTCTGTAAATAGAGAAGCAAAGAGTTTTAAGATGATAAACAAAGAATAAACCTGAAAATTGAAGAGCAAATATCTTATATCCTTGAGGAGTTAGAGCAGTTGGAATAAATATGCTGGTAAATATGTGAGAGATTCCACCTCTGGCAACACAAACAAAAGGTAGGAAGAAACTACATATTTCCTGAACTGAAGACATATCTAAACATATGGACAAAACAATACTGAATTCATGGCTAATCTAAATAGCTTCAAAATGATAAACATAGAAAATCTTTACAAATGTCTATATTCTGCAGGACACAAACAAAACTTAAACAAATTCAAAGAAATCTAAACGGAGAAAAGAAATCTATATGGAATATTATATGCACACATATAATATTCTATAGAGCACATAAATGCTTATCTGATTAAGGAGTTTGATAGTTATGTCAATGAGGACAGCACCCAAGTCTGATTCCTCATAAAATGAACATTCTTTAAGACAGAGTAGTTTCATTCCCAATCCTTCTTGTTATCCTGCCCTAAATTAACTTTAATCCTTAGTATTCATAATAATGAACACTGAACTTATTTGTGGTGATATATTGACGATACACATTGATTGTTAAGAATCTAGCTTATTATAGTTTGTATATGGATATGCCCCCAAAGCCTCATGCAGTTGTGGGGTGGCAGGCTTTTTGGAGAAGGCTGAAATTAGATTTTTTGTGATTGGTTCATTGTCTAGTGCTGGGATTGGGGTTGTGAGTGCTATACCTGCCCTGGAGTGGGTAGCCTGCCTACAATGTTAGGGATGGAAAGGAAGTTTTCTCCTCCATTTTTTGTTCTTGATAGTTTGCTGTCTTCTGCCACAAGGAACTGTTGCACCTCTGCCATGCCATCCTGCACTGGAGCTGGCTGATTATAGACTAAAAGATCTACAAACTGTGTGCTAAACAAATCTTTCCTCCTTTAACTTTGGAGGTCAGATGACTTGTCTCAGCAGTGAAAGATAAGTAACCAAGACACCATTTTTTACCATATGTTATTTGTGTGATACTCATTTATGCCTTGCATTTAGTTGTCATTTATTTTGATTTGTTATGTAGCATCCCAACCTTGAAAACACCACAATTCATGTCTTCTATTCTTGAGAATATTTAGAACTTTATTAGCTCTGGGACATTGTGGAGGTTTAGTGAATATTTCTTTTCATTTATGTTAGCTATGTACATGGATCTATGAATCCTTGCTCACATGTAAATTTAATGGAATACACTGTACTGTTTTCCAAGATGTTTCACAAATTTACCCTACCTCCAGCTCTGTGTAAATCCTCATATCTCCACATCTGCACCAATACTCATTATTTTTAATCGTTCAAATTTAAATGATCTATTGGTGATGCGATGAACTGGGAAAAAATCAGGCCTCTATTATTTTGACTGATTTATTAAAAATGTAACTACATTAGAAATACACTGCAGGAGAGTTCAGTCATTTTAGAGAAGGAAGAGAAGGTGAATTCTCCATGTAATCTTTGTCAGAGTTTCAATATTTTTGGTTTAAAAGAGTTTGATGTAAAGTCATGGGAGGAAAATTTGGATTAAAATTTAGTATCTTGTGGATATCATTAATATCGATTTTGAGGTGGGGTAGGATGGACAAAGTATGAAAATGAAGAGTAGAGGATGTGCATAGTCAAAAATTTTTAAAGTTTTCCATCTTGTTTTCTTTATCAAATGCTATTCATGGTTTAGTTCTGCATATAAGACTAGCATTCCGTGTATCATTTTCAGACAGTCATTGAGGATTCCCTGAAACATCTATGACTTTTATTACTCTCTGTCTTCTGAATCAATTGTTAATTTACACTGAATTTTAATGCATAATTTTATGTTTACTATGAAATATTTTACTAGTGATGTGACACATATACTAATTTAGAATTTTTTCTAAAAGCCTAGCTTGCCTTTCAAAATACTTTATACAATTTATGTGTGAAGTCATACATGTGTTTAAGTAAGGTGAATTTAGCTTTCTTTTTTTGCCTAAATAATAGCCCATTATCCAAAAATGATGGATTTAAGCAAAACATAATTTTGCATTATTTTGAAATGCTATCTTTATGATTCATTCTTTGATGTTTGTATTACATGCACATCTATTTCAAAATAGATACTTTGAGCTTTTATGTTAAAATATTTGTTAGTTCTTAATCAACTTTTTATTATTATCTGTAAATTTAATCCTTGATATTTGATAAAGTAAATCTTTCCTATTTCGTAATTTTCTGCTTTATTATTGATTAAGTTTCTTTGCATTTTTCAATGACAGTACAGAATTATCACTGGTCATTATTCATATATATATAGATATATGTTGATATTTAAATATTCATGTATGTATCTATAAAGCGATTGAAAGAAACCAAAACAATAAGAACAATATTTTCAAAATGATGATAGGAAATTAACAATGGCCACTCTACTTTACATTGTAATCTTTGAAATAGTTGATTAGAATATAAGATACAGACATGCAAAACTGTTAGAACAATACTGGCACTCAATGTCATTCCATGAATTAATAGAATTAGGAGTATGATTATCTTAACTATTTTTGTATGTACATATTTTTTCCTTTTTTTGTATTTTTCTCCGTGCAAATTTTTCTTCTTTTTTGACCAGTTTCTTTCCCTTTCTTAGTATCTATTGAACCTTTTGGATCTTATTTATTCTTTTAGTTTCTTACATGAAGGAATTATAATGATGTTTAGATAGGTGAATCTGATTTGTTTCACTTCTAAGTAAATTTGCTAATTGAATCCATTTAACTTTAAAGCCTGAAATTGTCTTTCTGTATAACTGAGTATTACTCCATTAAATAAAAATACTAAACTTTTATCCATTCCTCAGTTGATGGACATTTGGATTGTCTCCAATATTTATCTATGACAAAGTTTGCTAATAGACACATAGGTGCATATATTGCTGTGTTATGATATTTTAAATCATCTGGGATAATATCCAGAAGTGGAATACCTGGATTGAATAGGACCTCTAATCCACAGTGACTGTAACAATCTATACTCCCATAATCAATGTAAAACAGTTCCCCCTAAACAGTCCCACAGCCCTGCAGGCATTTGTTACTGATTGAATTCTTCAGGACAACCGTTATTTCACAAATCACGCAGAATTTCAATGTTGGTTTGATTTGCATTTCTCAAATGATCAATGATGCTGAACATTTTTTTCATATATATATATTTTTTTTTCATCTGTATTTCTTCTTCTAAGAAGTGTGTCTTCATCTCAGATGCCCATTTTTGGACTGGGGCACTGAATTTTGGGACTTGATTTTTTTCTTTATATGTTCCAGTCCTTTGACCAAGAGACAGTTTGCTAAGATGTAATTCTTTATATGTTATTTTTTAAAAATTCCTTATATATTCTAGTCCTTTGTCTGAGACACAGTTGGCTAAGAACTTTTCCAGTTTGTGTGTTTTCTTTTCACTACACTGGTGATTTCTTGGCCATTCAAAAACTTCTCAATAACATAAGATCCAACTTGTTGATTCTGTGAAGTAATTCTCGTGCAGTTTAATTTTTGCTAATGAAGTCTCTGAGTACACCTATGTGTTTGATATTTTTACCAATTTTGCCTTCCAGCAGATTTAATGTTTTGTTTTAATATTAAGATCTTTGATCCATTTTGACTTAAGTGCATGGTAATAAACATGTGTCTAGTTTTAGTCTCTGGCTTGTGGAAAGCCAGGTTTTCCAGCATCATGTATGAAAGAGATTATCTTTTTTTGTTTCAGTGTTTGAGCCCTTTGTCAAAGTTTGTGTTTGTAGTGTGTCTTCATCTTCTATTCTGTTCCACTGATCCTCAGGTCTGCTTCTTTTTGCCAGTACCATACTGGTTGCATCATACTAGCTTTGTAGTATGATTTTAAGCAAGGGATTGTGATGCCTCTTGCCTTGCTTTCGTTACCCAGGTCACAGTTGCTATTCTAGTCTCTTCTGGTTCAACATGAATTTTACAAATGCTTTTTCTAGACCAGTGAGGTATTATAATGGTATTTTGATTATAATTGAATTTAATCTATGTAACAGTTTTGGAAGTATGACCATTTTCACAATGTTGCTCTTCCTATTGATGAACAAGGAATATCTTTCCTTTTTTTTTGAAATCCTCTTCAATTTCTTTATTCATAGTACATTAATTTTCCATATTTAAACTTTTACTTCTCTTTTGAGATTGATTCCTAAATATTTCATTTTTTTGGATGCTGTTGTAAAGCGTGGGTTTCCCTAATTTCTCTCTCAGTGAATTTGTTGTTTGTGTACAGAAGTGCTATTGATTTGTGAGTGTTTGCTTTGTATCCAGCTACATTACTGAATTTGGATATTAAGTTTAGAAGTTTTTTGGTGGAATTATTGGGGTCTTCTATGTACAGTATTGAATCATCTTCAAATAATGATAATTTAGCATTCCTTTCATAATGTTATTCATTTGTCTCTTTTGTTGAATTTCTCTGGCTAATGTTTCTGGAGGTATACTGAATAGGAGAGGCAATAGTGGACACCCTTATTTTGTACCTAATTTTAGATTTCAGTCTCGCAGATTAGGCCATTTAGTATGATGTTGATTTTTGAGTCATCATAGATGGCTTTCAACACACTGAAATAAAAATCATCTGTTCCAATTTTATGTAAATTTTTTATCATGAGTAAGTGGTGGATTATATCAAAAGCTTTTTCTGCATCTATTGAGGTAATCATGTGATTTTTGTCTTTAGCTCTATTGATATGGTGTATTACATTAATTGATTTCATCTGTTGAACCATCCTTGCATTACTGGAATGAATGTCATTTGGTCATGGTTTATAGTCCTCCTGATTATTTGCTGCATTCTGTTTGGCAGTACGTTATTGAGGATTTTTGCATTTATGTTCATTAGACCTTTGACCTATCGTTCTTTTTCTGTTAGGTCTTTTCTGGTTTTGAAAACAAGATAATGTATGCATCCCATAATTTATTAGGGAGAATTGGTTTCTTCTCAATTTTATTGAAGATTTTGAAGAGTGTAGCTAAATCTTTTCTATATTTCTTGTAGAATTCAGCCATGAATCCATCAGGACCTGGGCTTGTCTTTTTTGCTAAGTTTTTACTTAAATTTTTCAATTTCGTTCACTGACATTGGTTTATTTAGCAGCTTTATATTTTCTTATCCAGACTTGCTACTTCATATGTTTCTAGGAATTTGTCTGTTACTTCTGTGTTTTCAATCCTAGAAGAGCAAAGATTTTTGAAGTAGGTATCGATAGTCTTCTGCATTTTCACAGTATCTATAGTGATTCAGGTTTTTTATTTATTACATGAATTTAAATATTTTCTTTGACTCTTTTGGTAAGGTAGAATAGAGGTTTATTCATTTTACTGTTTCAAAGAACCAGTTCTTTGACTCATTCTTTCTTTTTATTATTTTCATAGTCTCAATAGCATTAATTTGTGCTCTGATCTTTATATTTTCCTCCTTTCTTTGGGCTTTGGGCTTGACTTGTGCTTTTTGTAGAAGTTTGAGATGCAATATTAGGTTGTGAATTTGTGCTTGTTCCACTTTTCTGATGTGAGAATTCACTGCTATAAATTTACCTCTAAAATGGGCTTGGGTTTCACTAAGTTGTATTTGCATTTTTGTTTGATTACATATGACTTTTAATTTTTGTTTAAATTGTTCTGTGACATTGTTTGTTCAGTAGGATGCTATCTAATTTCCATGTGTTTAGAGAGTTTTTGCTGTTTTTTATCATTAATTTCCAATTTCATTGTCCTGTGATGAGATAATATACATGGGCTAATTTCAAATCCTTTACATTTACTTAAGTATGTTTATGGGTTAGTGTATGCTCAATTTTAGAAAATGTCTCATGTGCAGCTGAGAAGAATATACAATCTGATGTTGTTAGATGGAACACTCTGTGCACATTTACTAAGTCCATTTGTTCACAAGTTGGATGAATTTCTGTTATTTCTTTGCGGACTTTTTGTCTAGTGGATCTGTCTCTTTGTAGCAATGGGGTGTTAAGTCTGCCATTATAATTATGTTATTGCTCTTTTGATTTTTCAAGTGTATTAAAGTTTGTCTTATGTGTTTGTGTGCTCTCATATTTGCTGCATATATATTTATGATTGCTATTTCTTTCTCTTGAAGTTTTCCCCTAAAGAGTATGTAGTGACCTTGTCTTTTTTATCATGATTTGAAGTGCACATTGTCTGCAAGCAGAATAGCCACCCCTGCTTTTTTTTTTTTTTTTTTGGTTTCTTGTCACATGGAATATTTTTTTCCCATTCTTTGACTGTGAGCCTATAAAATTCCTTTTGTGTTAGATGTGTTCCACATATACAGTACACAGCTGGATTTTGTTTCTTGATACATTCTGTCAGTCTATTTTTATTGATTGGTTAATTGAGGCCACTTGCATTAATGATTATAACTGATATGTATTGGTTTTTCTTTGCCATGTTATCTTTCTCCTGTTAGTACCTTACTTTCCCTCTCTGTTTAATTATTTGCCCTGCTTGATATTTTCTTTCAGTTGTTGTTCTTGAAATTGTGTTCATTTTTGTCTTTTTCTATAGTATCTTTCAGTACACTTCATAGAGTTGGTTGGGTTGTCATCAATTTCATTAGTTGTTCTTTGTCATGAAAGTATCTTATTTCTACATTAATTCTGAGAGATAGTCTTGTAGGGTACATCAGTCTGGAAGCTTTTTATTTTTGTAGTATTTGAAATAATTTACACCATGCTCTTTTTTACTTGACGGTTTGTGCTGAGAAATCTGGCATGATTCTGATAGAGTTTCCTTCATAGGTGATCTGCTTCTTTCTCTAATGGCTTTTAACATTCTGTTCTTTTGACAGATTTCTGGGATCTTGATTATTATATATCTATGTGTAGATATATTTTGGTTATATTTAATTGGATTTTATGTGCTTCACTTATCTAGATATCAGATTCCTTTCCCATGTTTGAGAAAATTTTTGTGATTACGTCTGCAAAAAATATTTTTATCTCCCTTGTGTTGACTCCTTTTTTCATTAACATCTATTAAACTTATATTGTTTTTCTTTGCTGGGAATTTGGCTCAGTAGTATAAGCACCTACCTTATACTACTTATACTACCTTATACTTCACACTGGAAAGTGTGAAATGTTGAGTTTGATCTCTGGTACAAAAAAATATTGCTTTTCTTTGCATCATCTTGAAGATGAATTGTTAGTTCCTGATTCCTTGATATTTTTTCAAGAATCTTTCCTTTCATGATCACTAGTTTCAATCATGTCTTCAAAGACTGAAGATCTGTTTTAAGTTTCATTCGTGCAGCTTTGCCTACTTTAGATGGATTTTTTGATTTCCTGGATACCTCTTTGAATCTGTGTTTTGCATTCTAATTCTTTTCTATATTGCTCATTTAAGGTTTCCAGCACTTTCCTATGAGATTATTTTTTCTATGTCCTCTTTGGGTATGCTCACCAATTCTTGCACTATGTTTATCATTTCTGGTTTTTATCTGACAGATTATTTCTGATCTGATATCCTTTACAGCCTCATGGAGGGGTTTCTTTAATTCTGTGGCTATCATCTCAGAAATTTCAGGTGTGTGCTTTCCATTTTTCTAAGTGTATGTCTCCTGAACTTGTTCTGTATGGGCTAGCAGTATGAGGTTCTTTTGTTTTGGCATTTTCCTATGTTCCTTTAATTTAGTCAGATGCCAAGTCCTAGATGGTTACTTAGCTGGTGACTTCTGCAGTACCATACTTCAAAAGGTTGCAGATGGCAATGGGTCTCTGGGTATGGCTTCCTGGTCCTCACAGGCTTTACCAAGGAACCCAGACAGCTTTAGAGCTCTGGACAAAGCTTCCCAATCCCAGCAGCCTCCCTGAGGGTTCCTAGGTGTGGGTGATTCTCTAGGCTAGGCTTCCTATTCCCCTACTGTATAAATTTTATATTTTTTGAGAAGTACTGTTAAAAAATAATTTTCCCTAATGAAAAATAAAAATAGATGAAAACAAACCTTGAGATGATAGTTATAAAACTTACATAAAATGATGTATAGTACATAAATATTATATAGCTATGCACTATTTGAGTGTATAGGAGAAAATTGTATTATTTAGTAAGCTTAAATAACTACATAAAAATCTATTAAAATTAATCAGATAAAATATGTAATTTTTCTCCTTTAGGAATAGCGATACAGTTTCAAACTATTATTCTCCTATTTTAAATATTTCATTCATTAAAAATGTGAAAATGCAATATATTTATCTTTGTAGAAATGTGAAAGATAAAAAAACATTTTAATAGCTCAGAATTCTTCATAATTTCACATTTTACTGTGACCAAATTTTTGAAGGGATAGTGGCAAAGGCTATTTCAAGAGAGAAGAAAACTCTCTAAAACCAGTAATGAAGGCTGTATTTAATCATTCTTCTTTCATGTGCGTTTAAAGGCCATGCAGGTCATCAAAGCAAGCACAAATAATAGAGTTCCCATTTCCAGGTACATTAACGTCTAGAGATAGCACACTGGAAACTAACTCAATTTGTTTTCACTTTACAAAGAATGATAGGTAACTATATGATCTTTGTGTGTGTGTACAGGTGTGCTTCTATCAGTTTTTATAGACAATAATCTCTTTCAAACTATACTTCCAACATTTCATTATGAAAATGTGAACACATTCAGAAGATTTGACAGAGAATAACCATACACATTTATAAACCTGCAACAAATGCTACTATTAATTTTGTAGCTCACTTTATTTATTTACTAATCTTTCCAATGCTTGTTCAATGATCACTTTTTTATGTTGATGCCATCCTATGTAAATCATTGATACCTAATGGTATTTCCATCTAAGCATAAATATATGTCTTAAACAACAGTATATGCTTTTGAAAGTTGACTTGCATTAGATATAGAAAATTATAGCCTTATTTTTGTATTTTAGGATTGAAAATTAATATTATAAAAGGAAAATATACAGTAGCCAATATTTTCCTTCATTATTACAATCCATATGAATTCTATTAAAAGCATTATCATGTTGTATGAATTTCATATTCTTTATTAATTATAGTTTACATGAATTCATTATTATATCTTCTGTGTAATAATGAAAGTAGGGATAATCAATGTTGGTATCTGGAGGGATTTTTGATGCTATAAAATTAATTGAGAAAACAATACATAAAATATTTTTATTTGAAGGATATTTTGAAAGAAATATTTTTCTTTTTAGGAATTCTGATATCTCTAGCCAGTGATTATTCAATTATTTATTATTAAATTGTTATTAATATTACGTGAACATAATGAAGGTTTGTAGTACCACACATCTTTATGTGAAAATACTTTCAAGTGCTATTTTGATTTTTTGCATCTTTGTTGAGTAAGAGGTAATCCTTTCTTTCAAGTGAATAGTTTGGTAGTCTTTGAGTCCTCCCTTCAAATTAATGCCGTTGTGTTGCTGTCATGATTTATAAGTAATAAGTCTTGTAGAAGGGAAATGACTGTTGTTTTTAGCCATGTATATCACGTCTAAGTTAAAAACATGGTTGTAAACTGCAGATGCTGTCACCCTCACTGCAGCTCAACCAGCGAATTTAATTCATAAATCCTTCAGCAGTGCAGCACCAGAGTTCTGCATGAAGCACACACATCCTCATCAGAGTAACCTCATAATTGCCTTCTTCTCCTGCAAGTGAGATGCTCCTGGTGACAGACAGAGGTGTGTGGCAGTGATCTGCAGTGTTACTGAGTGACCTCTGAGGTGGCAAGCAACGCACTGTTACTGCTGAGGAGTTCAGATCCTTCAGTTTTCATAGAAAGAACTTGACTGGAAAAGATTCATCAAAATATTTCTCAGTAGGTTAAACTCAAATTAGTTTTGCAACTTCAGATAAATTAATATGATCACATTTTCTATGATTTCTTCAGCTCGCATCTGAAGAAAAAGCTCTTTCTTTGGTTTTTCTGTCTGCCTTGTTATATCAAGACTCCAACTTTAAGAAAGATGTTTAAGTTTTCTGTCTTATTGCTTTCTCATTCATCAATTTTTATTCCTTAAAAAAAGAAAAAGTTATGGACCATTTATTCATTTATTAAATGATTACCAGATCTTTACTTGAATAAATTAACCATGATAGTCTCTGTGGGAACAAAAGGACAGGTTCATATCTTTTAAAATAAACACATCAGCAGTGTGGTAGAGAATTTTCAGTTGGTATCCACAATTTCAATAACTAAATTTAAGCATGCAAAATAATCAAGTAAAGCAATTTCAGTTTCTTATGCACAAAGATGATTCTTTTCAAATATCAGTATTTCAGAATAATAAAATGCCCTTCTAGTTTTTTCAGAGTTTTTCTTGTAACTTATATCATGCTGATATTAAATGATAGTGATATAATAATAATAGTGTCATAAAATAATCAATAAACCAAATGAGAATTATAAGAATTAGTATGGTTACTCAATAGAGTCAGAAATTTTAAAAGTCAGTGGTTGTTGATATAATTAATGCTGTCACCATTATGTTTTTGCTTCTCTGATTTTCATAATAATGCTGAAATGACAAAAATGGTTTTGAAGATGGCTTTTAGATTGTCAGGAGCTAGAGCTGTGGACCCTTAAGAAGACTCTGGTTTTCTGATTGTTCATCAAAAAAGGGAAAAGATTATGCTCATGATTCCCATCATTCAAATCCAAAAACTTCTTTTCAAGAAGTGGTAATTAATATATTACATTTAAAATATTTCCAAATTTCCACCATTTCATAACTAAGTATGGTCATCATAGTTATAAATTTATGCCTCAAATCTGGCCAGGAGACTAATTACAAGTCAATAAAAATATTTTGTCATGGATCAAATAGTATTTTGGAAGTCAGTAGTTTTCTGATATGATATAATCCAAGGTATATTTTGTACATCTAATAAAAAGGACAAATTGAATACCATCAAGATGTCTATATCATATTCCATGAATGCCCCTTTGAAAATCAAAGCAGGAGCAAAAGTATTTAAACCTCTTGAAAAAATTAAAATAAATGTATTTCGTAACAGTTCTACATTTTTGGGTGTAGCAGATATAGAACCTAGGAACTGGCAAGCAACACCCTCAGTTCTTCACATTGTAATTAATTTTGTTTTATTTCCTGACAGTGTCTCAGGAAATGAGAAATGCTATAATCTTTGTGGGATGATGTGGTCTCAGGTACACTTCAGGCTTAGGCTACCTCGTAATAAAATTTTGGGTTCTTGACACAAACAAAAACAAATAAAAAGAAAACCCTTAAACTAGTGATCAAAATCAATGAAAGCAGGTCAATTCACATTTCCAATTTGAGAATTCATGAGTAATCAGACTTCCTATTACGCTGAAATTCCATAAGACAAAAACACTAATTCTCCACTTGAACCCTTAGTCATAAAGTACATAATTCCTCACAAAATGGAGTGCACAAATTATCACATTATGATATATCACACAGATTGTAACTGATTTCTAAAATCCCCATTGTCTGTGTTTAATTTTCCCTTTCTTCTCTAAAATTTAAATCTAATCATTAGGCTGATATAGTAAAATGTACCTCCTTTCTCATGTTAAAGACAATTTTTATTAAAGATGAAATGTGGATATTGTTAATTTATACACTAGAGAAAAAAGAGGTTGCATATCAAATGAATCTCATATAAATTTTTTATTGAAGTATGCACTCCATTCAATGATACGGACTGTAGGTTTTACTTGGACTTCTTAAAGACATTTAAAGTCAAGTGTGTAATGTATAACCTTATTTCTGTGCCTGTGTTTCTTATATTTCTCCCAGATCATTTGTTCCTTTTGCTGGCTGATCTCTTTTTGTCCCTGGCCAGCCACTGTCCTTCATAAACTATGGATGAAAATTAAACCAAAAACCTGTCAGCTTCACTCTCCAGGGCCGGACCGTGGGAACAGAAACTCTGTAAGGTGAACAGACTGGCACCCTCGGTGATACATTCAGTGACTCTGATTATACTTTCTGCCTGATTGTTTTCAGTCTTGCACTGCTTCAGATCCCCCAAGTATTATAAATCACCCAAGTAAAGATGTTTTAAACTTATTTGGATATATATGGTTTAGAGGAAATATCCTTGTAAATGATTCAAATGTTGATACTCTGTTTTGGCCAGAGAAATAAAACAGATAGTCTTTCATCTTCTGATGAAAATGTGGACATAATTACAATACTTAATAATTTATATAATTAAACTATTCAGTCACAAATACTTATTCTGTCTCGATAGATAGATAGATAGATAGATAGATAGATAGATAGATACATACATACATACATAGATACATAGATACATAGATAGATATGTACATAAATACATGTCTAACGCCAA
Organism: Cavia porcellus; assembly: GCF_034190915.1. NCBI lineage: Eukaryota > Metazoa > Chordata > Mammalia > Rodentia > Caviidae > Cavia > Cavia porcellus. The sequence goes on along the minus strand of NW_026947494.1, from coordinate 17,114,385 downwards.
AATTTCAGCCAACCAATGCTTTAAAAATATCCAGGATGAAAAATCTTGTGGCTTTCCTGAACATGTGCTGGCAATCTTTCTGTTACAATTCCTTAAAAAAATAAAAAATGTGTATATATTGAATGCGTTTACCTCATGGAAAAAGTGTAGGTAGGCAATGTTGTTTTCAAGATTGAAAACAATTGGAACCCTAGCAATCACTGATTAAGAAATATTTTGACAAGTAAATATTTGTGACAGTGAGAAAGGCATGCTAACTAAAAACAAGCATTGTGATCATGTAACAAAACACATCAGTCACATCATACCACTCCTCTTCTACTTTCCCCACACCCTGAAAAATTTGTAACCTAATCTTTATAATAGTTATTCTAATTTCAGGTTGAAGCTTTTTGTTTTTGCTTTTCTTCGTCTTTTTTTTTATTTTCACATACCATGAGAATTTGTTGAATTGTGTCTAGATACTTCTTCCAAATGGTAGTGTCTAGAAATAGCAGCTAAGAAACATTTTCTCTGTGTTTCATTGTAAAATATGGACTCTGGCAGTAAACTTAGAGTCATTTTATTTTATTTTTTAATAACAAGTATCTACATATAGTAGTTTCAGTTTCAAATGCAAAGGAAACTCTCGCTAAGAGTACATTCAAAGTACTAGGCTCTTCAAAACAGGGGAGGTGGGATGTTGCTTGGCAAATATAAGGTGATAATACTCTCTAGTATTCTTTTTCTGTTAGACATAGTGAGCTCCTGCCACTGTCATCTTTAGTACCTTTAAATATTCATCTTCAGAAAAATAAAAATAATTTTGACTTATTGGCATGGGCTGACTTCCAATTTCAGTAGATATGAGCATAGTACTCTTGTATGTATCAGTACTTTGGGCTTCTAAAGAAATGGCACACTAAAGTGCTTTGGCATTGAAGTAAGGTGACTCCTGGGCATCACAATGACCCTTAGGTATTTCAGTGGAAAGTTAACCTCCATATGAAACAAATTTGCCTAGACAGTGATCGTGCTTCCAATTCAGACCAACCCAGACTACAACTATGAAGAAAACCCATTTTGAACAAGTCATCATAATTTTATTCTGAATTTTTACTTCTATATTTCTACTTAAGAAATTTTATTTAGCTATGTATTTAAATTTTAAGCCCCAAAGGAAACTTTTAATCTAAACTTTGATTGGAAATTTAATAATAAGAGAGAACTTGCAATCAAATTCAGAGTTTTTTAATACTGAGTTTTCTAAATGTTTTTAATTAACCTCACTGTAGATCTTTAACTTATGCTGGCCCTTGTAACTGAGAATAACAAAGGTAAACTACAAATTAGCTAAGCTTGTATGTAGAGACATGCTATAAATATTTTAGCACTGTCAATTTTTAGATACTTCGGAATCTTCAGGTATAAACTATCATCAGTGTTCATGGTGTGAAGTGAATTTATGAGGAAATTGTTGATATTAAAGACCAGAAGAAGAAGACTAGTAGGTCATAACTCACATGATAGAATACAAATCGTCCTTCAAATATATGCTCAGTCTAATTGGCCATAATCCTAGAAGGTACAGCCTTTGGCTTGAAAGTGACCACCAAAAAATTTGATTTTTGATGTATGTGGTTAGGAGAGGTTTCCTTCAATTTATCACCTTAGATATACCTTTACTCTCGAAAACAGGGAATTCTCTTATATAATGCTTGCACCCTGGATTAAATATTGCACTCTTGAAATTCTTGCACAGAGACCCAACTCCCAATGTAACTCTATGGAAATTTGAGCTGGAGCAAGATAATTAACTTCAAATAAATTATTAAACTGGGGCTCTAGCCTCACAGGGCTGGTTTCCTTTTAAAAATAGATGGATGCCATCGGTAGTAGCACTTTTCAGCCTGCACACAGACAGAGTGTCACAGGAGAGTCCGGTGACATGGCATCATCTACAGCTAATGCCCAACTGTGATGCATACTGACCTCACCTGAACCCTTAGAAGTGTGACAGAGTAGACTTCTGTCATTCAAACTACTCAGTGTGAGATAGTTGGTTATGGCAGCAGATCAAACTTACATAATCTATGATCTATGTGAGTCCCCTCAAAGATCTTATTAATGAATCATACAATGTTAATCAGCATAACTAAATCTCAGAATTTCTTTCCAAAGCATTGAAACAATTAGCCTAAGCTGTCATGGTGCAGCACAGCTACGATCCCACCACTAGTGAGGCTCAGGCAGAGGGAATGCTGGGAGTCTGAGATCAGCCTGGCCTACACTATGAGTTTGAGATCCAACTAGGTAGTGACACCCTGTCTGACCAAAAATTAAATCAAATACAAGCCTAAAGTTACATGATTTAATTCAGAATTATAAGAATGCATCACATTTTATTGATTAATAATTGACTGCAGCTTCTGCCTATGCATTGCACCAACTCTGGAAATACCACCAGAACTCTGGGAATACCCTTGTGCCCATACAAGAGAGTGTGTTGCATGTGGTCCTGTCTCAGACTTCAGTCCTTTGAGACCAGAGTTACTAAGTTTTAAAAAGAAAGTGAATTATGTTTACTATTTTGGGAGATACTTTGTCTAAAGTTTTTTTAATCTATAAGTTATTTTGATCTCCTTCATAAAACTAACTTCAAATTTCAGTACCCACACATAAAAGCAAAGCAAAGCAAAACAAAACAAAACAAAAAAGCATGCTCACAATTCCTTTGCTGCCTCTGTAGGAAAACTTCAACCCTGAAGCAACTCAGCAATGTATAAAGGATGATGCTGTGTGTGCCTGCTCCACATAGCCCTGCTTTGCTTGCAAGAGATAAAGAAGTGTGACTGTCTTACCTGTTCAGGAAAGGAGAACAAGCTTCAGGGGAGCAATTGGACTTCTTTTCTCACACGGTGGGTTGTATAAATGTGCCCTGTTCTGCACGAATGAGTTGTGTGAAACTCTAGATTAAACAAGTTAAAGAACTTTGAATCTGTACCCGTGCAGTGGTGGCTATTGAAGCACTTTTCATTTGCACGTCACGAAAATAGATAACATTGAGGACACCTGAATTATTGTGAGACCTGTAAATCTGTATTTTTAATTGAGGACTAAACTTGTGTTTCACTGTGTCACATTTCATACAGTGCCAGGCATTCATTATTCATCATAAAGAAACATTTCTAATCTTATCTATAGAGAGCCTCTAAGAAATTATTGGACCTAGAGCACATATGCTATTTTCACAGGCTTTTTCTCAGTTAAAAAAAAGGCCCTCATTTGGTGACTGTTTCCACTGGCAACTATGTATCTGTCATTGCACAGAGCAGTGATGAAACTTTTAGAGCTTTCAGTGATAGGAACAGCCTGCTGTGGTGCACAGGCTGTAGATTTGCCACCGGCGTATAGAATTTCTGATAGTTTAATGGTTTTTCTCTAATGTTTTTTCAGTTTTTCTGACAGTCCAATATTTCTACTTTTTTCTATGCAAACATCTAATCTATGTTTTGATTGATTTAATTAAGTTTTGTGTGCTTGATAGCATGGTATGATAGAGTTTTCTACACATGCTGGATGGACCTACTCTTTGACTGTGACTACATTTAATAGATAGTTGCTACCATGTAGAGGTAGGCATACATATTTTGAGGGAATAATATGAAGTTTCTAGAATTGTAAAATCAGAATAGTATTATTCCTTTCCATAAAGGCTGTCTGAAGGCTTTAGAATAAACATATGAATAGAACTCTATAGAATAAATGAATAGAGCTTTCCAAAATTTATTAACTTTTTTTTTCAATTGTGATTCTTCTCATCGTGGGTAAATTCTACCTTCATGGACTGCAACTGGGTTCAAGCTTTCTGCTTTGTAGGAAAATGTAAGGAAAACAATTCCTCTTATTGTAAATATATTAAATTTCATTATTAAAAATGTAGTGAAATGGACAGAAACATCAGCAAGACCGTCTGACAGTGTACACTGCTGAATACTGGATTTTACATACTGAGGAAGCAATGAAGGCTTTCATAGGCAGCCAGAAACCATGACGGTTCTTACATCAGTTATGTGTTTAGCATTCATGTATTGGCAATGATAAAAATACTGTTGAACAGTTTTAATTAGACATGCTCTTTATACAGTAGTAGTAGCTAGCAATATAATCAGCTTATTTAGTTAAAAAAAAAAAAAAACAACTAGAGCTTTTCCTTGAATCAGACTTAAGTCCTATCTACTTCTTCATAAGACACCAATGATTTTGCTCCAAGCTGAAGTCTAGTTGGTATCACTTATACAGAAAAAGAGGAATGCACAGAACATGTGCGACACAAGACAGCTGTAAAATGTGTAAATTTTGTTGTAAAAAAGAGAGGGAAAAACGTACTCTAAAGGATACAACTGCAAGTGTGTTTAGGGGTGTTAAATAGCTGACCATATTAGTGTTTTTGGTTGGATCATTGAACACAACTGTTTGCAGTCTCACTGTTTGAATGTCCACTTTGTATGCTTTGATACTGTGACTTGAGCAACTATCTCTAAGATGATAATATGTAATCTATTAACTGGTGATTTCTTACTGCTTTTTTTTTTTTTTTTTTTTTTTGTAGTTCTGTGTTGCTTGTACCCTTACACCGTTTTGTTTTGTTTTGTTTTTTTCTTTTTCCTTTTAAATAAAATTAAAAAAAAAAAAAGATAGCTGTAAAATGTTAGTGGCTCACAGATAAGTAAAAATGTACCGCAGCCTGGGGCTGGGGATTTAGCTCAGTGGCATAAGTACCTGCCTTGCTAGCAGGCGGTCGTGAGTTCGATCCCCGGTACCCATAAAAATGAAAAAGACAAAAAAAAAAAAAAAAAAAAAAAAAAAGAAAAAGAAAAAAAAAATGTATCGCGGCCTGGGATATGGCTCAGGAGTCAGGCATTAGCAGCGCATGTACAAGGACCTGGGTTCAGCCAAAAAAATAACAATAAGAACAAATATGTTATAGATTATTGCACCATGAATCAAAGTAGATACTTTTTGGCTGTTCGAGGTGATTATCCTGCTTTCATCTCTTTAAATAAATCAAGTTGTATAATAGAATAAGTGAGTTTGCATTTGTACTACTGTAAATGTTTGATACAAAATCTTTCAAAACATCTTAATGCATATACTTTGTGATAAAAAATCATATTTCTCCTTAGACAAAGAATACATAAGAATGCTAATAATGAGTCTTCCTATAGATTTTAATCCTGTTAAGAGGCTTTGCTTAATTTTTTTTTTTTTTTTTGGGCGGGGGGAGAGCTACCAGGGATTGAATTCAAGACCTTGCACTTGCCAAGTGAGCACTTACACCACTGAGCTAAATCCCTGGCCCTTTTGCTTAAATATTGCAGTAAATCAATTTTGGCCCTAATGTTTGCCAATGTTCCCTCCAATCACAGTGGTCTCTTAGCTCTTGTCTTTGTCTACAATGGTGTGATAGTGGCTTTTCAGGTTTTATCTCCCTCAAGCTTTTGCAGACCTTACTTTGTAGGCAAGGATAGTCTTTGATATTATATTCATACTCATCATCACATGGCCCAATTACCTCATTCTTGCACTCCTCAGTGCTGTATTTTATATTATTTTCTATAATACATATATCTCCTAAAGTACTATATGGTTTTTTATTTATTTTATTGATTATTATTATATATTTGTCCAAAAACTTGAGCTCCCTGGAGATTTGCATCTCTATCTCTTTTGTTTTATTCTTCTAGCATAAACCTGTAAGAGAGATGTCACGGAATAAATTCTAATGTTCCCCTAAAATTCATATGCTGAAACGCTAACTCCTATTGTGAAGTTACTGGGACTTATGGGGTCCTTGGACTAAAGACTGATTCTGCTGTCAATTCAGTCTTGCTCTCCTCAGTCTTGTAAGATCTTGGGATACAAGTATTTGATATTTCCATCACCCAATTTTTGCAACTTTGGTATAGAATTTATAAACTCACTAAAAAAGTGTGGAGTAGGTATTCAATAAATATTTGTCATTTTTAATAAATGGTAAAGAAGTTTGCCTTTTGGAAAAAATTATAAATCTTTCAGGGTCACACAAAACATTCATAGTGTGTGTAGGCGGTAATTTTGCAGAAGTGTGTGCTCTTATTCTCTTACAACATTTCTGTGCCAATCAACAGTGACTATGATTCACGCAATTCCTTCCTGAATCTTGCTTTAATTAGACTGATAATAGCATGAGCATTTTCATTTGAATCAGATGGGCTGCAAAGTTTACTGTTGCTTAGACTTTGTACCCATTAATCCATTAAAAAATTCTGTTTATCTTCAGGTATTATGTTGTTGGTGCAGTCTTAGCTTTTTTTCCCACATATTTATTGGAAGACTTTGGTGATTCCTCTTCTATGATTCATGCTTTATCTATTATAAATTTTTAATTTATTATTTATTTACTTTGTTTTCACAATTAGATTGTGAGTTTTTTTAAGAGCAAGGATTTTTTTTTTATTCTATTTTGATATTCCTTGCACCAAGAGAAGAACATGAGATATGGAAAATGTTCTTTAAAAACTTATAAAGTAGACAGAACCTGCAATCACATGAAATCTGTAGTACTTTCACATGATAACACCTAAAAATTTTACAATGTAACTCAGCAATATTCAATGTGAACCATTCCAGATGAAGGTCTTCACTAGTCCATTTTAACTGACTTTTTGAACTTAAAATGTGCCTGTTAGTGTCACATAGTGTGTTCTGTTCCATTGAAGAAAAGTTAGTAACTGTATACTATTTAAGAAGGTAGAAGTGTGTACTAGGTTAGCCCTGAATCATGAAGTGCGGTAAAAAGGAGAAGGGCAGTGGTGTTCAAATGACCGAAAACAGCAAAGGGAAATCTAGAAACGACAAGGAGGTTACTAACATTTGCTAGCTTTAAAGAAACTGTTTGCATAGTTTTCATTCCCCATAATCAGATCTTATAAAAATCACAGATAACCTTTACATTTTTTAGTCAAAATTTTAGATCACAGTAATATAGGAGTCCCCTTTTGTGTATAATATGTTTGAGGTTATTCATATTTTCCATAATATCTACTGATGAGATATTTAGCACTGAAACTATAAAACAGTAGATAAATTACAAAAACATTTATAAATAAATCATGCATGTAACAATAAAATTCTGATTTTGGTGGTTCATTAATATTCTACTTTTTATCATTGTTGAATTTGTATGAAGAGCTTATATTTCAATTGTTTTTAAATTAAATTACACAAAGTAATGTGAGTTTATCTTAGAATTTATTATTCATGAATATCTTATTTTCCTAAATTTTACTTTAATGATAAGAACATACATATTACTGTTGCAATTTAAAAGTAAATATATGGTTATATATATAGTCAAAAATGATTTTTATAAATCATATATTATAAAATACATAATTCAAAGCAAGTGTTAATTTTAGCCCAACACACTAACAGTAGCAACCAGTGGCATGCTAATGAATTTACAGTAATCACTGTGATTCATATTCTTTAATTTATATGCTAAGCAGATGAACTCAATACTCTGTTATTCAGAAACAAATGATTCATTATTAAAGCTTTCCTGGATTTCCGATGGTTGTTCATGACTCCTAATCCATTTTTCTTAAGTAGATATAGGGAAGTTTTAAATTTGTGCTTCAATCTACTAAAAAGACTATACATTTATTTTTTATTTTATTTTATTTATTTATTTATTTATTTTTGTCTTTTTTGTTTTTACCGGTACCAGGGATTGAACTCACGACTGCCTGCTTGCAAGGCAGGCACTCATGCCGCTGAGCTAAATCTCCAGCCCCCAAGACTATATATTTAATATTAGTGAAATGATAACTTCAGGATAATTGTACAGTAGTTTAATTTATTTCTAGAACTTGGAAGGAAAATGGTTGAAAAGACTTTTTACATTACAATGCATTATGTAAGAGTATTAATTGGGAAAACAATTCTTTATCTTGAACAAAACCAGTTGTTAGTGTATAAAAACATGTTATTGTAGGTGGAGTTTGTGAAGTAATTTTATTTCCATTTTATAATAACCTCTCCAAACAGAATAGCTACAAATGCCTGTGTTGATGAAAAAGAGAACAGAGAACAAATATTGCTGAACAGCTTATGTGTATCTGGTTTCCTAGTGACGTGAAATATCAAACACACAATAGATACTACCAATTATAATTATACCCAGTCATTTTAACCATGTTTTTTAATGTATGTAACTGTTAGACATGAAACTAACATAACAAAGAGGTTAGTATTTACCTATGGGAAATGTATCCATTCTTTTACTAAAGTCATGATTATGTCTTTCATATGTTTCCATTTATTTTGAAATTTAAGACATTAAGGAACAACAACAATCAAACTTTAGATCAGCATATTCCCCAGTCATTTTGCTAGGAGATGAATTTACTTCTTATCTTTTTTCATGGAAATAACTGTGCATTAAAGGCTAATAAGTTTATTTTGACATAGGAACATAGTATTACCAAGTTGATGTTTACTTACAATTATTAATAATTATTCTATATCACTAAGATAGCTTGAATATAATGAAGAAAAATATAAATGAAAAAGTGGAACAAGAAAGATGACCTCAGATTTTATCACACTAACCAGAATGTTAGAGAATTTAAAACTTACCAGTTATCTTTTGTGAAGTGCTTTGTTTAATGTTATCAGACCCTAATTAACCATAGATAACTAAAACAAGGGAAAACAAATCCATGGATAAAGAAGGACTATTGTATGGAACAATCAGCAGACCCTTCCTGAACAAGGCTTTCTTGCTTGCACATCATCATAAGTACTTCATGGATACCTACAAGACTCCTTCATGGCGGGGCTCAGAAAATGTGCATTTCTACCATAAACTGTGATTGATTGCTTGTGGCTTGCACTGAATCAAATAGTAAAACAATGTATGGTACTTGATGTTTAAACAAGCAGTAGCCCTCTTTTATTTACTAATATTAAAAAAGGAAAAGAAACTTTACCCAAAGCCATGGAAGAACAAAACTCGATGTGATACTGTAACGCTGTGATAAATGAGTTGGCTAAGGGATGAATTCTCACATCCATCTAGGTATTTATCCTTTCCCACCTGCACGTAGATGATCTTATCTGGAAATCTGTTAAACAGCTCAAGTTTCCTGCTTCCAAAGCTCATTTCTTTATTTTCTTCCTAACCCTACTGTAGTATTTCTTTCCAATAATAGTAAGTGCACTCCACCATCTTTTACTTATTCTAACCAAAATACTTATTTGTATTTTCTCTTACAGGTTCTGGTGCACAAAGAAGAGCTGCAATATTATGAACATGTGTATAAATGTACGTGCGTGTATAAATGTACGTGCATGTATAATATTGATTAACCGTTAGAATTCGGAGTGAAACAATTTTTAGAAATAAAATGTGTATATTTAAAAATACACTATATATTTTATATCTAGTATGTTTCATGTATAATTTATAATTCAAACATTTGTGACATATATGACATATATGACAAGCATATATGACATGAATTCATTACTGAAAAACCAAAATATCAGACACATTTTCACCAAGAAGTTTTGATATTTCCCTCCTAGTAAATTTTAAAGTCAAAGATGTAAAAGTTCTTAAAACTATTTCATTAATCTTCAAGAGAAAGAGATTCATTTCTAATAATAAAAAATCAGAAATATGATAAAATATTTTTTCAGTTTTTGAGATATGATATGCATTCTGGGGTTTGTGATTTGCAACAGCCAATATGTGAGTTATATTTAGCTTGAGCTAATAGACTACAGTACCGTAAGTGCTAATCTACTCTTGTATGAATCAAATAAAATGTTCAGTAAGCTGAGTGGCTGCCTAATACATTCCATCAACCTTGAACTGATAAGACCAAATGTGTAAAGTTAAACTGTGGTGATCTTTCACATTCTTTTCCATGCACAAAAGTGAAAGTGGTACTAGATTCATGTCGTCGGCTTTTTCATGTAGGATGACCTGTCTGGTCAAGACAGAGGAACAAAATCTGAATGTTCACTGAGTTGTACTCGTGCCATGAAAGTCAGCCATAAACTACAAAGTGTATTTTAGGGATATCTGCATACATTCTGTGGACCTAAATCATTGTATAGAATCTCATTCCTTTCAACACCCTACAAATGGCACCCTGCAAAAGGGCACAGAATCTAGCTGAAAAGGTATATTGGCCCCCAAAAACAGGTGAATAAGAAAACTTAGAAATGAAAGCACAGAGTATGAGTGGCATGATTAATATGGATTCTAAATAACAGAGGATGCTTATTAGAAATATGAACTTTGCTTGATGTCAAAATGCATTAAAGACTATGCGCAATGTGAAATATTTATCCAACTAGGAGTATAACATTTGCTTAAATTTTAACCTTATGTTTTATACATGATAAACATGGGTAATAAATTTTTCACAAATTATATATCATTTGACAGCCAGGATGATTTATTAGGTTCTTGAATCAGTTTTCCATTCAATACCTTTGGGTGCTACATCACTGACTTTAATAAATCAGATTCTCCCATTGAGTAAGTTACTTCAGATTCCCAAAATCCTATTACGCTGAATTCTTTAGTGTATTAAACACATCCCTACGTGTTTCAAATAGTAAACACATCCTTCTTTGGAGAAGTATCATATGAGTAACAAGAAAAGTAACCCTTTTTTTATTTTAATTTTTTTTTTTTTAGGTTTCTATAATACAAGACATAGAAACATTTTCAGGCAAGTAAAAATTGATGATTTGCTTTTATTCCATCATTCACAGAAAATTGTATTTACAAATGTCACTGCTCTCTACACCTGTCCTTGCTATAATTGAAGGACCTACTTCAATATGGGAGTGTAGAGACTGGTGAATACAAAGTGAAGACAGAGTCCATTAGCTTTTGTTTTTGGCCATGTGGGTTGAGTAAAGTAATAATTCCCAGCTAGTATCTTTTTGCCAAGACTTGTCAATTTCTGATTTTATGAAATAGGTAATATTCCTATTTTTATTTCTAATCACACATTTTTCCTTACCCAAAACAAGTAACTCAGTATCACTGTACTTTTTATCTTACATTGTTTAAGAATGTTATATACACAAACAACCAAAAGAAGTTTGATTGCCATTATCATATTCAGGAAAGAAATTCTTATTAAACAAAAGTAATAATCTTAGAATATAAGTAGTGAAGAAACAATCAAATATTCCTTCTTAGAACATATTTATTTAAACATCAGGCCACATACACAAATACCTCTCTGAATATGATTATACACATATGGAATAGAACTCATGGGACACTAGAAAATAAAAAGAACTACATAAAATTATTTACTACAAACAATAATACCTTACAAAGACATAAATTCAGGGCATTAGTGATATAAAGTTAGCTAATTTATTCTGCATAAATTCTGAATTATTAATCATTTATTCTTTTCAGGAAATTCTTCTGAATCTCTTATTTAGCTGACAGTGTTTTTTAAACATCCATTTGTAGCTGGGAGGGATATTGTTCCACTTTCAGTATTTCTCAAATGCAAATACGACAACACCATTTTGCTCCTTATCTCTTTTATCTGGATTCTTCTTATGTTTATTTTCCTAAAGGAAGCCACATTAGATTCCTAGACTAAGTGTCTTTCCTATGATCCTGAAAGGTCAATTTTAATATTCACCATGTTATATAGCAATTATACTTTTAGTAATACATTTCCACTCCTTGACTTATATGAAAAAGTGGGTCATAACCAGTCATGAGTACATCCAATTAATGTCATATAATGAGACAATTCAAACATATACCAAGTAATATCTTAAAATTGGGCACTTTACCAATGTCAGGCAGCACAATTAACTGATTATCCATGGTCAGGTGCTTAACTTACAAATAGTAAATAAATCTTAGATGTCGTTGTATTCTTCCTCAAGATCAGAATTTGGCTATGAGCAGTAGGACCTCAGCTAATACTTGATAAAATAACTCTTTATAAGGCAGTTTAATAAAGGTAAAAGATGAGTTTCCCTATTTTGCAAGAGGGAAAGTGAGTTCAAATTTGAATGCTTCTTTCAATGCAGATTGACTTTTATCTAAAAATTAGTGACAATGCATAACAGTATTACCAAATACACATACATGTCACTTTACAACAGATGGTCTCCAATTTAGGATGGCTTCACTTAGATTTTCCAATAAAATGCACACATATTCAGTAGAAACCCTGCTTTAGGTTTTGAATTTTTGTTTCTTTCCCTCTGAGTGGCATTTGAAAGCCTCTGCATCCCTTTGTACCAGATTGCTCTTACTGACAAGTGCCACAGGAAGACACGAACCAATTTGGACACTTAATCACTGGAGTAAATAAACAATACTTCCATGGCACTGTTTTGCTAAGCTATGACATTAGCTAAATGATCTCTATTAAATCTGTTTTTGCCTTGCAATGTATGTTATGTTGTTTCTACAAAAAGTTATCTGCTACTATGTTTATAGTGCATAATGGTTACGACCTTGGTGTGGAGTTTGTACATGTATGTAACATCTTAATTCATTTTTAAACTCCTTTTTTAAAATCTTCTTTTCTTCTTCCTTCTTTCCTTCCTTTCACGTTTTACCTTCTTATTCCTCCCCTTCTACATTTCTTGGCCCTCCAATAATATTTTCAATTTTTTTTTAAGTTCACCAAGATGCAACTCCATTTAAAGTCAAGAATCACCTATATCTTGAAGTTTAATTTAATAGTCAACAGTTTCTGTACCTAGAGTTCCATACTTTTGTTTTATTTCCATGGTTTTAGATGTAAATTGAATTTCATTATCAGTACGGAGCTGTGTTTATGAACCAGATCTGTTCAGTTTTATAACTTACAATGTAGCTATAAATTAGGAATTTATATAAAAATGTGCTCAATTTTTGTTTAAATACATTCATTACTCTGTCTTTTATTGTACATATTCTAAATCCAAACTGCTGGAATGCTCTTTAAATGCAATTATTTGTAACCTTTTGAAAAAAATGTATTTTAATGGGAAGTTGTCATTCAATTAAAACATCCAAATAGATGCCTTTTAACGTAACTATTGTCTGTGCCACCAGGCTCTTGTTTGGGCATTATATTTCAAATATAATAAAGACAGAGACTTAATATAATTCATTTCTTCCATTAAAAATTGGAAAATTTTTAAGAAAAAAAGGCACAGCCCTTCCTCGCTTGCCTCTGCTGTCCTCTGCTGGCCATGAGCTTGCTCTCCACTGCTCTGCCTCTCTGTCAAGCCTCACTGCCTCGCAACCAGCCAAGGACTGAAACCTCTGCAAGCTGTAATCAAAATGAACCTTTTCCCCTTTGAGTGTCAGGAATTTTGTCCCAGCAATAAAAGAAAAATATCTAAGATTTGTGGCCTACAATTTGATACCTTTAAGGAACATGCCAGGTGATGTATTCCACAGGGTAACTCCTCAGTCACTTCTTCAAGAACACAGAGTTTCTCAAAAGACTGGTTCAACCACTGTGAAAATCATTATGGAGGGTCCTTAAAAAACTACAATACTTTCTCAGTATCTTTCCAGGAGGATTAGATAATCATAAAAGCAGCAATATATGTACACCAATGTTTATAGCAGCGCAATTTGTATAGCTTAATCTTAGAAATAGTCCAAATGCTCATCACCCAAGGAATGGATAAAAAGGTTTTGAATCAAGTGTTATTCAGCCCTAAAGAAAGATAAATTTGAGAGTTTTATAGGTAAATGAATGCAACTAAATCCCATACTCATAGTGAAATAAATTAGTACATTTTGTAAACAGCATATTGTTTCACTAGTGTGAGAAACTGAACAAGGATATAAGATTCAAAATAGATATTGTGAATTGGGAAGAAACTATTCAAAACAAAAGACAAACCATGATGGGGGAAAAGGGATAGGAAGAAAGAGAAGAGAATAAAATATATATGTATACACAAGATATTTTAGATAGGCATCCAGCTAGTTTCCCTTAGTTCATTGAAAAGCAAGTTTTGTGCTAATATTATTTGGGCGAGGTATCATCCTATATCTTGTACTCTGAGCAACTACTATGGAGTTAACAATATGTAATTATTGTAACTGCCCTAATAACCTATTTTGAAACTGTTTTATTGTTACTTTTACCTTTTTTTCTCTTCAAAAAATAGAAAACAAAACTTAGGGAAGGTGAGCAAGCACCCAGAGTTAGGTGAGCCTGTAACACTGATGGGAGAGCATCAGGTAGCTTCTCAGGCAGTGAAGTCCCTGGGATACACTCAGTTTCCAGGGAGAGGGCCCTGCCAGGTGCTTTATCCAGCTGAGATATTTCGAGCATCCTATTAGAAAAGACTGTTGGTGACCTTACTCTGTCAAAGGCACACTGAGCGACCTGCATGTGAGTCTGTCCAGATCATCTATTTGGTAGCTGTGAGGCTCCTGCAGTTTTGTCTAGATGCCCCCCTAGGACGCCGCGGTCACATAGATGCTACTGTGAGGAGGTGATTGGAACATGGGGATGTGATACTAATTAGCGGGTTAGTCACAAATGAGTTTATATTCCAAATTTTTGGTTGGTGAAGCTTGGTGGGAGGAGGTGGTTACTGCGCAGGTAGTCTGGGAGGTTTTGTCTCCCTCTCTCCTCCCTTGATCCCTCCTCTGCTTCCTGCTGCCAGGCCATGAGCTGTGTCTTCTCTCCAGGCCCCTCTGCCGTGCTGCCTTGATTTGCAGTCAGCTGACTACGGAATAAAGCCTCTACAAACCGTCAACTGAAATGAATTTCTCTTTCCTTAGATTGTGAATTTTGGGTAATTTGCCCCTGAAAGAAGGAAGGAAGGAAAGAAAGAAAGAAAGGAAGGAAGGAAGGAAGGAAGGAAGGAAGGAAGAAAGAAAGAAAGAAAGAAAGAAAGAAAGAAAGAAAGAAAGAAAGAAAGAAAGATTCTTGAAAGAAAGAGAAAATACACGCACACAGACACATAGAGGATTCTTAAATAGTCATGCTAAGGCAGTAATGATAGAGTCAAGCTGACAATAACCACTGTTAAGCATATGATATGGCAGCGTGACTGGGCATCCTTGGTAATATCTTGATTCTGTCACTCACTTAACATAAAACAAATTACTTAACTGCGCTTTGCCATAATAATCTCTCTTGCTTAAATACGTAGGAGTGATTGGATCATTTCATTTCATAAGATTGTTTTTTTATGACTGAAAAAGGCAATATATTTAGAGTACTGATCCAAGCTCAAAAATACTGAGGGTTTAGTTACGAACCAAAAATCTTACCATGTTTTTGGCTGCTGGGACAGCTTGGGCTCACGTGCTCACCATGCGGGTTGTGGGTCTGCTGTGATGAGGCACGTGTGCCACAGAGTCACCACATGTGCCATAGGGTCACTATGCGTGCCAGAGCTTCACCACCTCTGGACTAAAGGAGATACCTTAAAGAGGAGTGAAAGACGAGTGAAAGCTCTCTCGCTCTCCTCTCGCTCTCCTCTCGCTCTCCTCTCGCTCTCCTCTCGCTCTCCTCTCGCTCTCCTCTCGCTCTCCTCTCGCTCTCCTCTCGCTCTCCTCTCGCTCTCCTCTCGCTCTCCTCTCGCTCTCCTCTCGCTCTCCTCTCGCTCTCTTTTTAATTGGTACCAGGGATCAAACTCATGACCACACACTTGGAAGGCAGGAGCCTATGCCGCTGAGCTAAATCCGCAGCCCCTAAGACAGTTCTCTTAACTAGTGAGATTTACTGACTAAAATGTCTGTGTCCTAAATTCTCAAAACCTGCTCATTTTCTCGGGCTTTTTCTTCAGATGTGCGCTCCACTTCCTGCACCACCCTGAATAATTAAGGGACTGATAAATTCTGGCACTCCAGAGAAGTCTTTGCATGAGCTCCAAGAGAGTTGAGAGGCTTCCTGAAATTCCAACCCATATTCCACTGTCACTTTTTTCAGCCTTTGCTCTATGCTCCTTTTAGGAAATGGGAAACCTCATCAGGCCCCCATAATTTCCCTCATAGATGTTTTTTTCATCACATCCAGGCTGCTTTTCTTTATTTTGAATACATTTCCAGTTTTAAAAATTGTGAATATGTTGGGAAATTCAGATTGCAAAATTTGACCTTTCAATTGCCTTATTTTTTTTTAAACCAAAATTCCTACATGATACTTTAGGTATCATGGTAATTGATTGTGAATCTTTGTAGCTTGTATTTAGCTATTTACCAATAATTAAGAGCAAAGTGATAAACCGTTTTTTATTGATTTATTTACAACAAAGTTATTTCATGATTTATTTGCTTAGGTGTCAGACGGCATTCTGTTTTCTACCTGAAAGATAGATTTTGAAATATTCATGTTTCCACTCTTGCAAATCTGCAAGGACTTTCTTTGGTGGTAAAACTTTCTGGATTTCAAATTCAGCTTGAGTCTAGCTGACAGTGTAACTGAAAAGACTCCAGCTTTGAAAGGAGGCTCTGTCGCAGAAAACCAAATTTTCTTTGCAGTAGGCTTGTACCCCTGTGGAAAGAGTCAATATCATGTCCTAATGTACTCCTACTATATACACATCGCTGTGGACCGACTTGGTGTTTAAAAATGTCATGTTTAAAGAAACTCACATTTCTCTGTAATGTATATACTAATTTGCATTTCAAATAACAGTGCACAAGGATTTTTAGGACCCTCCAACACTTGTTATCTTTGGTCTTTTTGATATTAACCACAATAACAAGTAGAAGATAGTATTTCACAGTAGCTTTTGTTAACATTTACCCACAGATGAGTCATATTGAACATGAACACAAAATTGCAATTAGGCTTAGTAAGTTCCAGAAATCTTATGGTACATTACTTCAGTGCTGCATCCTGAAAAATTACTTGAGAAGTACAAAGGAAGAAAGATTTGTTTTAGGCTCATTATTCCTGAGTTGTCTGGCCACAGTTGTGCGGGTCCTTTGCTTCTGGGTCTGTGTGTGAGAGAGGCTTGAGTTGATCAATGCTACTTACTTTGTGGGTAACAAGGAGAGCGTACAGGCTAGAGCCCGTGGAGCCGGACTCCTTCTGTTTCTACAGACTGGAGGCTCTGGGTAATGCCACCCTCACTGATGGGGGTCTCTATTCTCAGCCTTCTGTTCCACAAGCCAGGTTTTCCAGAAACATCTCACAGTTGTGTGTTTCACAAATTCCTAGGTGTTACCCAAAGACCATATGGACAATCCCAATTTAATACCATATACATCTGGGGACCGCAGTTAATAATAATGTGGTATTCCTGCAAATAGCTAAAAAATTCGATTTTAAGTATTCTCATCACAAAAGAAATGATAAAGTATGTGAGATAATGACTATGCAAAATAGCTTCATGCATCAAAAGATAGGCATATATTAAGACATTGCATTGTACATGAGTATATAGTTTTATTTTACAATTACAAATAAAATAATAAATATGCACATGAAAATGTAAGTTTCGCAAGTTTACATTTTTGGAGATACAACGACTGTATATAGTAAGAACAAATGTATAGTAAAATAAAATTTTCTGTTGAGAGTTCTTCTCTATCTCTTTGAACTTCTCTATCTCTTTGAAATGTATGTAAATTTTCACACAGTCCAAGTAAAACACGTTTACTTTACACTCCAGAAATAGCCTCTGAATCATCCCTTTAAGACAGAAATATCAAGGAAGACAATATTCTTTATTCCCAGATCTTTTGGCAATATAAAAATCTACATTATATAGAGCAGTTCTTTTCATTTGAAAACTTATTTCCGGGAAAAACAATTTGTGGAATTTATTTCCCTTTGGATGGGACTATTCCCCAGTAGAGTCCGGGATTTTTCATTCATCAAGTGCATTTTTAAAAACTGCATTAAATAATGCAGCGATCAATTCCTCTACTAAGCTGTAGTGGCATATAAGAACACGTGTGCACTGAGTTATACTGCTGGTTATGGAAGAATGACTTTTTTTAAGTACTTGCAATCTCATAGATGGGTTGCCTGTGATACAAATTAGGGTCAGGTTTAAAGTTTATTCATAATAGGATTGATTTTTATCTTCTAGTTTTGTGGATAATTTGCTGCAGTAGCAGATTCATTTTTTAATTAAATTTTCCCAAAGTATATAATGTGTTAATAAATGATAATTTAAAAGCTACCCATAGATTGTTCAAACTTAACTTCAGTTCTTCCCCACAGTTTGAGAGTCATAGTCGTAAATTGTATGGGCTAGAGTTTAAGCATGTAGGATAGGCTGGGCATGGTAGCACACGCGTGTAATTCCAGCACTGGGGAGGCTGAGGCAGGAGAGCAAAATAGTGAGTTCAAGACCAGCCTGAACTACACAGGGAGATCATGCTTCAAAAATACAAGTAGACAGCAAGGAGAAAAAGAGAGAGAGAGAGAGAGACAGACAGACAGACAGACAGACAAGATAGATTTAAACTGAGTTTTGGGAAATCTGTAACAACAAAATAATAATTTGTGTGTATCTATTGTGCTCTTTAGATATCAAGATTAATTTCCTCATATGAAAACTGCAAAGGTAGAGAGAGAGAGAGAGAGAGAGAGAGAGAGAGAGAGAGAGAGAGATAGACAGAGAGAGAGACAGATTGAGACAGAGATAGAGACAGACAGAGACAGAGACAGAGACAGAGAGGAAATTATTTGTCTAACTCAAAGCAATGTACGTGCATACATTTTTTTTTAAACTGAAAATGCAGACAAATGCAAATGCTCCGAAGAGTCTTCAGGGCAGCATGGCCTTTAGCAAGTATACGAGATGACTGAAGTTAGAACACTAACACAGCTGTAATACCAACCTATGTTCACAAAGGTGGAGCCTTGGTTTGCTGTTCTCAGCTTAATATAAAGCACCTCACATACAAGTCGAGAGGAGTTTACATATTCAGTGAATCCTCAGATACAATCATTTAGCTCTGAGTGCAATCACTATTTGTTATTTGAACTTTATCAGCCAGTAAATGTCACAGCAAAGAGGAAAGGAAAAATCATGCCCCTCATTTATATTTGAAATATTTATCGTAACACTAAAATTTCTGTTATAAGCCTCAACAATGAACAGAGGGAGTATACAAAACATAAGAAATGAGGATAGTTAGCAAAGTGTCATGAAAATGTCTAGAAAAAAGAAAATATGCCATGGAAAAATAGATTGTGATGTGTATTGAACTGTTTCCTTGCATGCCAGAGTAAGATTTTTCTCTGTGTCAACATAATATTTAAAGAAAAAATACTCAGTCCCTACATACTTGTAATTTACATTGAAAGAATACAATATTGCTTTGGAACAAACAGGAAAGGAAAAAGTTACCAAACTAATATAACTAACAAAAACTAAAGGCTTTATAAATTTTATAAAATTTAACAAATTTGCCTCAGTTTTTCCCTCAGTGTTTTCCACCATATAGTCAAGGTACCTAGTGTTTCTGTTTTGATTGCTTGCTATGATTTAGGTCTAAAATGCTCCCTAAGAGTCTCCTGTGTTTGGAAGGTCATTGGCTCATTGGACACGGTGCTGCCGGGTGAACTTGTCTATTGATGAGTTCAGCAGCTGCCTGGCTGTGAGGTGGAGGCTCTGTTTGGACCAGAGTTAGCGCATTCGGGACCTGGATAGGTGTGTTCTTGTCTCTGCCCCCTGCTTCTCTCTGGGCTTTGGCACTGCTGTGAGTCACAAAGCCTTTTCCTACCATGCCCTTCCACTCTCCTGTTCTTGTGTTGGAGGCTGCAAATTTACAATGAACACACGGGAAACTAAGGGGCAATAAAACCTCTCTTCCTTTAAATTGAAGATATTAGAAATTTTATCTTAACAATAGGAAAGCAACGAAGGTATATAGTTTTTAAAGTTTCTAACTTTAGATTTTCCTTCGTCTTGTCTTTTTTTTTTTTTTTTTTTTTTTTTTTTTTTTTTTTTTTTTTACTTTTACCTAAAACCATTTTATTCATAAGATGTCCCCAAAAATGCAAATACCTGTGGAGGAGAGCTGTAGTCAAGGTAAAATAACAACACAATGTGAGGTGAAGTTGTCCTTCATCTGAAAGCTAGTCAGCACCTGGCTCAGTGGGAAAAATGAATCATTCATAAGAACTGATATTGACTATTTCTCAGATTTACTTAGTAGATTTAAAATATGCTTCAGCTAAAAATCTTCCTGCCTTTTATTTCTTAAGACAATATTTCATTTTTAGGCTCTGATTCTTTTTCACTGCAACTGGCATATTATCTCGTGAAATCTAATCCAGACGCAGCTTGTATATTGGCTTCAGATATCTTTTATACCGCAACCTTTCAAAAGGGGAATTTTTCTTATGCAGTATTCCTACCTTTCATATTTCCATTCATCGTAGGCCAAGCAATAATTTTTCCCCTGTGAGTTAATTCTTATTACACATTAACACCTGGCTATTCATAAATCTCAGCTTCTACAATTCTTCTTGGGATTCCTGAAGCTATTTTTATATAATTAGAGCATTTCTATGCTGTGAATCTTGACTAGGTATTTCCTTTATATCTTTGGCTAAATAAATTGTTGGCTTACTCATGATGATATTGATGGCACTATGTAATTCTATTTACAAAATAGAATTTGCAAATTCTATTTACAAAAAAATTGATGTATCCTTTAGTATTGTTTGTATAACATTTCTGTATTACTCATTCCAACAAGTTTGAATCAATGCAAATAAACATGTAAAGAAATAAAAGATATAAAATGTATCTATGTTTATAACATTTATTTTTGTAATTCATAAATCTGAGTCAATTTCTCAAATATTTTGATCCTTCTTTTAGTCAACTGAAAGACACAATAACAAACACTCCTGGCATGAAGGAACTTAGGTTTGATTTGGTTAATGTTTTAAGGGTCCTGATTATAGTTTGTTGCAAGTTAGAAATATCATGGAAGAACGATGTTGTAAAGAGAAGCTGTTTAGTTCACGGCATCTGAGAGGCAGAGAAGCAGATTTGTTCCAGAGAAATGATGAGGAATCAGATATACTACCAAGATCACACTTCAATGATGCATTTAGTTACAGCCAGAAGTGTCCACCATTTCCCAGAGGGCTGTCAGACCAGCCAAGTTGACACTTTAGGATTAGATATCACAAGCCACACTTGTCATCATGACACCCAAATATAACCCCATAAATCATGCTTAATCTTCAAATAAAAATGACAGAATTAACTATTCCACCTAACATGATGGAAATTCAAAATAATTATCAGTTTCCAAAGTATCAAATTATCCCAGCATTGCTAAAAAGTCCTAACTCTTAGCTAATTCTTACAGTGGAATCCTGTATAAAAACAAAACAAAATGAGTTATAGAATCTCAAGAGGCAATCACATAAGGAATTTATGTGAACATTCTGAAAGGCATGGGGGTGGAGAAAAAAAAATAAGATTGAAGCAAAAGGAAAACCTAGCAGTGAAATCATTAGGTTCTATATTACCATATCAATTATCTGGGATATATGGTGGTGAGTATGAGTTCTAGAGAGCTTAGGGCTAAGTGGGTGACCACCCATACAGCTTTACTGGTTGCAGCCTGTTGTAGCCAGGGGTTGTGAGGAGAACAATTAGAATTAGGACATAGAACTTCTATTATTATTTTTGATGGTCACCCAGAGTTTAACACAAGAAAGTACAGGAAGTCTGTCCACAACACTACAGATTCAGAATATTCAGCCAAGGGCCTGGATCTCAAAGCAATGTCCTGCATGTGTCCAGATGACATTATGTGTCATGTGCCCATGACAATGCCTTCCACAAGTCTATAAGGTCTAGAGCCCATGAGAAGGACTCACACCAAGCTCTTTTACAGATACATGCTGGGATGGCCCAAAGGTCAGCAGTGGAAGCTACAAAGTCTATGCTAGCAGAGTGAAGAAGCTGTGCTGGTAGGCTGAGGGTTCTACACTGAAGCTGAGAAGTCGTGTTCGTAATAAAGACCAAGGCTGTCCTGGAAAACACCACAGCCATCCTCAGCGACATGGATAAGATAACAACAGTAGAGTACATGCCAGAAAGTCAGCATGACAAGTTTTTCCCAGAGATTCAGTGGCACATGTCTTCCCCTCAGGAACCAGGAAGCAACAGTTGATGCAGGTATCAGAGCTCCTCCAAAGTGAATCACAACTTCTCTCACCAAAAAGGTCCCGAGCTTCTCCCATGACAATGATCAAACACACATTACTGGGTAGCCAGTCATGACAAGCTCCTTCAGGAGAACCAATGGCTCAAAACAGCAATATTTAGGGAAACCCACAACACCTCACTTGTCTTCTCCCCATCTCTATTTATCCTGGCCAGTTTTCTGTGATGGAACATCTATGTTCAACACCATGCTGATTTAGTTCAGCTGATGTTAAGTTGACCATCAGTTTTTAATCCATAACACAGCCATATGGCTCCTTTGTTGAGGGGACTCCACTCTCCACTCATGGCCTACCACTTCTCTAGGCAGACAATGTGTGTTCCTTACATCTCCAGTTTCTTAGAATCTGCTCCTACATCCAGCTTCATCCTCACAGTCTCACATATTCTACCATTGCAGGCACACAATGCCTCACACCAGGCCTTCTTGAAATTAGAGTGGAAGCTTTCCTGATTTCACAACTCTTACATCCCACACATTTGTAAAACCAGCATCACATGAGTGATTGCAAGGTATCCATACAGTTTGAGTGGGAGGCAGAATCCCTTGAGCCATGACCACAGCTGGTCCCGAGAGGTTGGTTGAGAGCATGGTGAAATAAATCCTGTGGAACCAACTCGCCAAAAGCCCCTCCTAACAGGAGTCCCACAGGATCTCCTCTCAAATGAGTTATTTTCACTTCTGTGCCTGTCATGATGAAGGTCTTGTTAATTTTATGAGGCTTTGAAGATAAAGTTCCTTTTGTGCTAATTCAAAGCACTTGCTTTCTCTTAATGACACAAGTCACTTCAGCAGCCACATCTCTTTGTCCTCAATATTATGTGTTGTTTCTTTTGGGTCCAAAGTCAACTTTTTCCATTGTTCTGCTCTGCTTCTTGTCCCATATTCTTATTATAAAACTGACTAAATCTATTAAACAGTATTTTAAGATTAATCTAAACTGTATGATTCAGATATGTAAATAGCCAATGTAAATCAATGAGATGTTTTGAACCTCAGAACAATGTGTACACCTTTTTTTTTTTTTTTTTTTTTTTTTTTTTTGTGACATCTCCTCCTGGAAATCTCTGAGTCATCCTCAAATCAAAAGTAGAAAATTAAGACCAGTGTGTCCTCTTTTGTAAAAGTCCTTGTCTGATTTTCTAGAGTTCACTGAGAGGACCATATCTATACTGCTATGCAAAACAGTTGAGTATTCTTTATGTCTGTAGCATCCCTCAAAGCCCATGCATTATACACCTTCATTGTGTGATCTCAGCATGCTGAGCATTTGGAATGCAGCATAAGAACTTTAGGAAGACAAAAAGCATTCCATTTGTAACAGTCAACTCTGAAGAAAACTCAGTCACTTGGCTGATTGTCAAAAACCATCTTTCTGTTGTTTGTATGTAACCTCTCATTTTTCAGGACCTCTGTTGTTTCTATGACTTTTCTTCTAAGATAGTCTGGAATTATTTTCATGCTGTGTTGACTTAGGGAGATAGAGATAGAGAAAAAGAGAGACATAACCATACCAAGAGTCAATGAGGAGAAAAATATGTCACACAAGAGCAAAGCCCTAGGCTTTTATGAGCTTGTCTCAGAAGTTGTATTCTTATATTAGGGAATTTTTTTTATAGAAAGATGTCACTCAGCCTAGCTCATCCTGAAAAAAAAATACGTACTTCTTTGTATGAGAAATATTTTAAAAATGTGGCCATATTTTAAAGAACATCACAGATCGTTAACCCCTCTAAGCAAATGTTAGAACTTTATTTTATTTTATTTTATTGTTTATTTTGGGGTCATGGGGAATGACTCATGACCTCATGCTTGCCAGGCATGCACTTGTGCCACTGAGTTAAATCTCAGTCTAGAACTATTTTAAAAACTACTTTCCAAATTTAACAGAACTTTCAGTTAGACATTATAGCTCCCAGCTGTAGAACTGTGTGGTTTGTTGCTGAAGTAACACATGCATGCACAAGCATCCTTGAACACCATCCAAGCACACCGGTATTTGGCTGAATAACTTCATTACATCAAGTTTTGTGAAGAAAAAGTGCTTCGCTTTTCAAATAGGCTCATTCATTATGATTAAATTACCTTCATGTTCAGTGTAGCTGTAACCTTCAAGCAATCAATGCATATATGCTTGCTGTAATCATTCTTTAAAATTAGAATTATTGAATGGCTTTATGATCACCAATGAATGAGAGAGCATAGTATTGATTTGTGATCCACAGCAATAATTTCAGGTGGTAAACAGACACAGTCTCCCAAGAAATCATTGCATTCACCTACTTTCTAACATCACTGAAGTGAGTAGATTTTAAATAAATATATTTTTAATTTATTTGCACATTGCCTTATAATATTTCAGGTAATATTTTCATCTTAATAATGCTTAGATAAAAATAAAATATAACAAATGCAGACAGTAGTACAGTTATAAAATTGAAGAGGTAGGTATTTGTGTCTATGCATTTACATGTAACTTATGCATTTTTGTATGTCATTTATGTTTTATTTTGTAAAGTATTTATTGTGATTTTATTTGTTTACCCAATCAAAATAATTCATGCATCAATTTATGTTCTTAAGGAAAATACACTCACTTTTTTATATTTACTCAGCCTCTAATCATATTTTTACTTTCAGGGATAGTCGCCGGGAACCATAGAAAAGAGAGTGGGTATTTTCAGGCATGCAGGTTAATAGTTCCATGATTCAATTATGTTTTAAAAGTCATAAGCTAAATGATACTTAATAAGCCCGTTTTGCTACTTAACATGATAAAACAGTTTAGAAAATTTACATTCACTACATTTAATTTGCCCAATTAAAAAAATACAATATACACTGAGCAGGCGTATTACCTTATTTAGTTAAGTTAATCCTCCTTATAAGATCTATTCTTATTTTTTGCTGGTTATATGCCTTCTACAACTTTACTCCTTTGTTTTCATCATTCCCTAAAAAAAGATTTTCATGACAAATCTTCTAATCTGGGGAAGGATATCCCTCAATCATCTGGTCTGTACAAGGCTCGGGATTCAATCCCAGCACTGCACAAAAGTGAAAAAAAAAAAGTAAAACAAGATAATGTGCTATAAAAACAAACTTAACCTGAGCTGAAAATATCCAATTAGTGTTCCATTCAATCATTGTTTTGTTCTTCTGCTTATTAATCATTTTGCCATTCTTCTTCCAGTTCCTTGACCTCTATGACTTTCTATTCTTACTTCTTTGCTTGGTTTACTTTCTTATTTTCAGTACGCTTTGTCATCTTGTCTTCTGTACCAGACAACTAACTTTAAAATCCTTTCCATTTAATTTTACGTTCTGGTTTCTTCCACTGCCCAATTGTCTCTTTAAGAAAATGTATATTCTCTTATGCTGACAAATCCCACTTATAGTCTAAGGTTCCAAAATGCACATCTCTTAATCACATCTATGCCAAGAACATCATATTTGCTTAGCAATTTTTCTATAGATCTACTGATGATAATGTATGTAAATTAGGTCACAATATATATTTTTGTCTTTTTAAACTCACTTTCTCAAAATCTGTTCTGGCCTCTCTTCATTTTTATGAGCCACACCTGATCAAACTTCTAGCAGTCTCTATTTCTATTTCTGTATCTTTATTTATGTCTATGTCTATATCTACATCTATGTCTATCTATATCCATATTTATATCTATGTCTATATTTATATCTTATCTGTCTGCACACACATATTTCTTTTTCATGTTTATGAATAGGGACATCAGAATCAATTTTACCAGTACAATTGCAGTATCTTCTTAAATTAGCCCTATGTGAGTGTTAATCTGCCTTGAAAAACATCTGAGTGAATGCTAAAGCCCACTTCTGAGTGTGCTTGTGTGTGTCCTCATGGTGGCACCTAGAGCGCTGTAACTTGTCTCTGGCCCTTCCTCCCTGGTTCTTCCTTGTTCGCTGATTCCTGGATGTTGTGCTATGGGCAGTTTTTCTCTAGTGCCTGTCCACTGTGATGCTTGTGTGCACATTGGAACCATTTGAATGCAGACAGAAAATGCTGAAGCATAAGCCAAATAAACCTCATCTCTTTATAGGTGTGTATGTCAGATATTCTGTCCCAGCAGTATGAAACCTGACCAATGGACCTGTTGTTTTACACTGAACATTTCTTCCCCCAGTAATTTTATAAATTCATTCTCAAAACTGTAATGAAATCTAGTCTTTGAATAACTCTAACCTTTCGATTTGTGCCTTTAACAAAATAGATCAGGACCTAAGAATCACTTTTAGCATAAATTTAAAACTCTTAACTAGGTCTAAAAATCTTTCATCCTAAAAAATCTCTTTCATCCTAAAGCCTAAATCAATTGTCATTTGAAATCCAAATTAGATGATCAATGCTAAAATGTTTTATCTCACTCCAGATTTTACTTACATATAATCATTTGGTACAGTATTTAATGTTTATAAATATTATTCATTGATTTTATTATATTATAAAAACTGTTATAAATATTGTAGTAAGTGCCTGAGTTTAGAATGTTTTACTAAGCTTAATAACTTATCTCCTGTACCTACACAAATATCTGGAATTCAGCATGTATTTTGAGAATTAAGAAATAAGGAATATACTTTCACTTTTATTTTTGTACCTTATTATCATACTACAAATTTTATTACAACATTAGAAAAGCAAACAAATCAGAATATTCTGTTAAGGTTATAGAGAAGTCAAAGGAGATCTTTAGATAAATGACATGCAAGAGCAGATACATCTGAAATTACAAATCACTAGTGTTCTTCTCATAACTTGCTGTAATCAGGGGTTGTACACAGAGAACAATTCAGATCAGGACATGGAGTTTATAATATTTTTATAATGGTCAACAGAAGTTAACACAGGAGAATGCAGGAAATCTATCTGCAACACCAACGACATAGATTAATTAGTCAAGAGTCTAAACCCCACGGCAATGTCCCACATAAGTCCAGATAAAAACCCAGAGCTCAGCACAACACCTCCAACGAGTCCAACTGGAAGTCCAGAGCCCACAAGAAGGACTCACGCCAGTCTCTTTTATGGATTCATGCCAGGAAGACCCAAGGGTCAGCGGTGGAAGCCAGGAAGTCTATGCCAGCAGAATGAAGGAGCTGTGCTAGTGGGATGAGTGTTCTATGCTGGAACCAAGAAGTCACACTCACAACAAAGAGCAGGGCTGTCCTGAAAGGCACCACAGCTGTCCTCAGAGACACAGAGGCCCCAAGCTCCTCCGACCATACGCACAGTCAGGTACGTGCCAGGAAACAGTGTGACGAGTTTATCCTGGAGACCAGGCAGCACATGTCTTCCCCTCTGGAGCCAGAAAGCAATGCTCGATGTGAAGACCAAAGCTTCTTCAGGAGAACCAACAACTTGGACAGCAAGCAAATCATAGGAGAACCCACAATGCCTCCTTAACACCTCAATCCCTCTCTACACCTCTCTTCTTCTCCACCTATTTATCCTGGCAACCCTTCTCAGGTGGAGCATCTTCTCTCAATGCATGCTGATGTAATCCAGCTGGCATTAAGTTGACCACTAGTTATCAAACCATAACATAACTAGAAGCCTTGCTTATAAACACATTTGTAAGCTACCTACAAGTTCATTCGCCCAAACTGTGACCTTTGTATGAGATACATACTGTCACGAGAATATCCTTTGCTTCTAGGTTTACTGCTCAGAATTCTTTATGTGACTCAAAACTTTGTATCCTTGGAGTCACTGCAAAAATATGCCAGCACAACACTCTTGAAATGCTCATTTAAGATCTCTGTTCCAGATTTACAAAATTAGGTCAGGAATCACACCAGGGACACAGTGCCTTTCTGGCAAGTATGAGGTCCTGAGTTCAACTACTGATACAAATAAATAGGTAAATAAACAGATTAGGCTTCACAAGGTGTGATCTTTATACTTCTACACATAACCTTTGCTGAGAAAGTGACAGAACTTGTCAACTCTTTCCTCCTGGAGGAAGCTCCTGGGGTTTTGATGGCGAGAAGAATTTCTTAAAAAAAATTCTTACTGCACTACATTTTTCAGTGCTTTGGGAATGAAACAGAAATCACACTAGCAACCTCAGGTAGAAAGTCCATTTCATAAATGTGCACTTGGAAGAGCTGAGATAATGGACATGTACCTGTGACTGAAGCCATGCAATGACTGTGGGTTACTGATTTAAAGGCACCAAGTCATTGCTGCAACTTACCTCAGGATGATATTCCTACTGCAAAGTGAAGCTGTTTTCATCCTCCAAACTGGTAACGAGGCACAAGGGTGTTCACTTCTGTCACTTACACTATGTATAATACCTTGGATTTATGTGCTAAGTTTCGCAATATCAAGACAGACTTTAAGTTACTTCATCTTGTCAGGTCTGGTATTTGCCATGTGTAGATATGCAGCCTGAATTACATCCAGAGCACTACTTCAAATGAAGACACATTGCTTTTTAATTTTTTTTAACCTTTTCACCTTCAAAAAGGGTAGAAATATTGAAAATGTCCTTAGAATTTATTACATACATTTATAAAATCTTCCACAATCTTCCACATTTCTTCCTAGAAAAATAATTCAGAATCTTTCTGAACTCTCCACACTGTTGTATCTTCCACATCTCCCATAGAATTACAAAAATATGTGAAATTATTGTCCTCACAACTGACCTAGATTTCCTGAACGTTATTAATCTCTATAATCAATGTATCAGTTATAAGGTCACCTATTGTGATGGCCTTTATACATATACTTTGGATTGTTAAAATGTTATGTCAATTTTGTGATTTTCATATAGATAATATCTTCTTTAAACTTTCTGTAATATATGCAACTTCAATAAACGATTTGACAATTGTTACATATTGCTTGATAAACATTAGGATCTGTAGCTATAGTTATTCTTATGTCCACTAGGTAATTTTTATACAGACATATGCAGTATTTTGTATTTCATTAGCTGCAGTATATATGTCAGTGTTTTGTGCCCAGAAACAGAAAAATAATACATTTATATTCTTTGAGAAGCCCAGGAAGCTATTAATGTTGTGTTTTTTTGTTTGTTGTGCTATGTTTTGTTTTATTTTGTCTTCCCTTGGGGTCTGAATGTCTGTTCAAAACACACCAAGACTTGATTGACTTAAGTGAAGTATTTGGTGCTCTTGTGGCCCGTATTTTTGCCCAGAATCTCAGTGTGATCAGATGCTAAGTCTTTTAATCACACTTCTGATCTAAACCATATTTATCTAATGATTTTGACTCTAACACTTTAATATGTGAAATGACATATAGTATGTCTTTTCTGTCTCTGCTATTTCCTTGTTTCCTGTTACTTTATTGTATATTTCCCTCTTGAAGTTTTGCATTTGTCTCTACTTTTTTCCTAGAATATCCTATTGTGTATTGGTGCTCAAATAATTCATGAATTGATGTGATCCTTCAGAGATCAAATACCGGGCCTTTGCTCTTTGCATAGTCCAGCACATTTTGAGTGTCATCATCTATGCCTACCATGTTAATTCACAGTCACATTTTAGTACCCCGTGAGGCTTTTCAAGAATTTGTCTGTTGAGAGGAGGAGCTGAACGGATCTGGGGCGCCTGCATCAGCCTCCCCGTGTGTCTGGAGGACTGTGGATGTCTCAGCGGGCGGTGGAGCATTGCAGGTTCCGGAGGCTCTGCAGCATGTGGTGAGTGCTCACCACACTCTGCCCAAATCCCAGACAGTTCGGGACCCTCCAGGCTTCCGGGTGCAGTGAAGTGGAGAAGTGGATCTGAGGCCTCTACATCCACCTCCCCATCCCGGCTGCACTTGGAGAACTGCTGAGCTTCCAATGGGTGGGTGGGCCCATGCTATCCCTGGAGCCCAGCCTGTTTGGGCCTCCCACACCTAGCCATTGGTGTGCAGAGGAGGGGCTGGGCAGATCTGGGGAGACTGCATCAGCCTCCCCATGTGTCTGGAGGAGTGCGGATGTCTCCGCGGGCAGTGGAGCATCGCAGGTTCCAGAGGCCCTGCAGCCTGTGGTGAGTGCTCAGCGCACTCTGCTCAGAGCCCAGACTGTTTGGGTCCCTCCAGGCTTCCAGGTGCAGTGAAGTGAAGAGGTGGGTTTGAGGCATCTACATCTGCCTCCACATCCCGGCTGCACTTGGAGAACTGTGGAGCTTCCAACGGGGAGGTGGGCGCACAGTGTTGCTGAGGCCCAGCTTGTCTGGAACTGTGGAGTTCTGAGCAGGCAGAGGAGGGCCATTGGTTCTGCAAGCCCAGTGGCTTGTGGTAGCATGGTGCCAGAGTCTCAGTAGCTGCAAACATAGAAGGGGATTTCCAACAGATACTGAGGAAGCTTTCAAATAACACTTGAAACACAGAAATATAGGAAAATGACAAAACAAAAGACCAAATTACAACCTCAAACCTCCAGCCCATATCAAGAAACACTAGGAGCAATCTATATAGAAGAAAATATGCCATTCACCTCAAATATCGGACACAATAGCTACTGAAATTAACAAGCAACTCCAGGAAGCTTTAAAGAAATTCAAATTTGAAATAATCTTCCAGGTAAAAGAAGAAATGATAAAAGAAATGAAAGAGGTTCTGAATATATCTAAAGAAAACACAGATAAAAAATTGGAGGAACTAAACAAAAAGATAGAATCCCTAGACGAGCAATATAAGAAACAAACAGAATACATAATGCAGATGCACAGAGATATACAGGAAATAAAAAACTCCACTGAAAGTTGTAAAAACCGCCTTAATGAAAGTGAAGATAGAATTTCAGACCTTGAAGACAGGATCGCAGCTAGTGAACAGGAAAGGAAAGATCTTTAAAAAATAACAAGGAATCAGGAAACAACAATTCAACAAATGCAAGAAGATGCAAAGGAGAATAACATAAGAATGATAGGGATTAATGAAAAAGAAGGAGACAACATAAAGGATGTCAAGAGGATATTTAGAGAAGTAATAGCTGAAAATTTCCCAAGCATGAGATCAGAAACCGACATCAGGATCAGTGAAGCATATAGAACTCCCAATATTTATAACCAAACTAAAACTACACCCAGATATATAATAATCACCATCCCAAAAATCCAACACAAGAATAGATTATTAAAAGCTGTCAGAGAGAAGAGACAGATCACTTATAAAGGAAAACCTATCAGAATCACAGCAGACTTCTCAGCACAAACAATAAAGTCAAGAAGAGCATGGAGTGAAGTATTCCAGATCCTAAAGCAAAATGATTTCCAACCTAGACTGATGTATCCTGAAAAACTATCATTCAAAATTGATGGTGAAATATGATACTTCCATGACAAAGAACAGCAGAAGAACTTCATGAACACCAAACCAACCCTGCAAAAAATATTGAAAGACAGTTTACATACACAAAAGAAAAAACCACTAAGCAAAGCAGTTAATTAAACAGAACAGAAAGATAAAGATGCAACAGCAGAGCGATAACATGTCAACAATAAACTAGCATTTAACAGTAATAACCATTAATGTAAATGGTCTCAATGCACCAATCAAAAGAAACAGACTAGCAGAATGGATCAAGAAAAAAAAAAATCCCACCATATGTTGTTTACAGGAAACCCATCTAACCCAGAAGGATACTCACAGACTGAAAGTCAAAGGATGGAAAACAATACTTCATCAGAAGGAATCCAAAAAAAGGCAGGAGTGGCCATTTTGTTTGCAGACAACGTGAACTTTAAACCAACAATGACCATAAAGGACAAAGAAGGTCACTACATACTTGTAAGGGGAAAACTCCAAGAGGAAGAGATAAGTATCTTAAATATATATGCACCAAACACCAGAGCACCCAGTTATATAAAACAACTATTAACAGAAATGAAAACTCAAATTATCAGTCACACAATTGTAACAGGAGACCTTAATATGCCATTGACACCAAGGGACAGATCAACCAGACAGAAAATTAGCAAAGAAATAACAGAACTGAATCACACCTGCGAAGAAATGGATTTGATAGACATATACAGAATGTTCGACCCAACAACATCAGAATACACATTCTTCTCAGCAGTACATGGATCATTCTCTAAAACAGACCATATATTAGCTCACAGAACATATTTAAACAAATGCAAAAGAGTTGAAATCATCCCTTGCATGTTATCGGATCATAGCGCTCTGAAATTAGAAATTAGTGATAAAAGATACTGCAAAAATCCCGCAAACACATGGAAACTGAATAACACACTCTTGAGTAATCAGCTGGTCACAGAAGAAATTAAAGAAGAAATTAAACAATA
Source organism: Cavia porcellus (assembly GCF_034190915.1). Taxonomy (NCBI): domain Eukaryota; kingdom Metazoa; phylum Chordata; class Mammalia; order Rodentia; family Caviidae; genus Cavia; species Cavia porcellus. The sequence goes on along the minus strand of NW_026947494.1, from coordinate 17,081,858 downwards.
CCTAAAAGAAAATGAAAATGCAGATACAACTTACCGGAATTTGTGGGATGCAATGAAAGCCGTCCTCAGAGGAAAATTTATTGCACTGAGTTCCCACAGCAGGAAAACAGAACGAATACAAATAAATAACTTGATGCTACACCTCAAACAGCTAGAAAAAGAAGAGCAAGTCAAGCCCAATGCCAAAAGAAGAGAGGAAATTATCAAAATCAGAGCAGAAATCAATGCAATAGAGACTAAGAAAAAAAATCCAAAAAATCAATGAATCAAAGAGTTGGTTCTTTGAAAGAATAAATAAAATCGATAAGCCCCTAGCCAACCTTATTTTAAAAAGGGAAGAAAAAGCTCAAATTCATGCAATAAGAAATGAAAAAGGTGAAATCACTACAGACCCAATAGAAATACAGAAGATCATCAACACCTATTTCGAAAACCTCTACTCTCAAAAGTTTGATAACACAGAAGAAATAGACAGATTCTTAGAAACATATGAAGTACCAAAGCTAGATCAAGAGGATGTAAAATTGTTGAATAACCCAATCTCTGTTAATGAAATTGAAAATGTAATTAAGTCCTAACCCACCAAGAAGAGCCCAGGCCCAGATGGACTCACTGCAGAATTCTACAAGAAATACAAAGAATACCTAATGCTGACACTCCTCAAACTATTCAATGAAATTGAAAGGGAAGCAATCCTTCCTAAGTCATTCCTGGAAGCAAATATTACTCTAGTACCAAAACCTGATAAAGACTCAACTAAAAAAGAGAACTATAGACTGATCTCCCTAATGAACACAGATGCAAAAATCCTCAATAAAATATTGGCAAATAGGATGCAGCAAATCATCAAGAAGATTATACACCATGACCAAGTGGGATTCATCCCAGGAATGCAAGGATAGTTCAACATACGTAAATCAATAAATGTAATCCATCATATCAATAAAGCCAAAAGTAAGAATCACATGATCATTTCTATAGATGCAGAAAAAGCCTTTCATAAGATCCAACATTTATTCATGATAAGAACTTTATAGAAAATTGGAATAGATGGTCTTTACCTCAATATAATAAAGGCCATTTATGACAAACCAACAGCCAGCATCATACTAATTGGCCAAAACTTGAAAGCCTTTACTTTAAAATCGGGCACTAGACAAGGATGTCCTTTATCACCACTCCTATTTAATAGAGTACTGGAAGTACTAGCCAGAGCAATTAGGCAAGAGGGAGAAATAAAAGGGGTAAAGATAGGAAAAGAAGAAGTTAAATTATCATTGTTTGCAGATGACATAATACTCTACATAGAAGACGCCCTAAACTCCATGGAAAGACTCTTAGATACAATAAATAAATTCAGTAATGTGGCTGGATACAAAATCAATACTCAGAAATCAATAGCATTCCTATACACGAACAACAAAATCACAGAGAGGGAAATAAGAGAATCTACACTCTTCACATTAGCAAGCAAAAAAATGAAATATTTAGGAATTACTCTTATGAAAGAAGTGAAAGACCTATACAGGGAAAATTATAATACACTGAAAAAAGAAATTGAAGATGATCTCAGAAAATGGAAAGACATCCCTTGCTCATGGATAAGAAGAACAAATATTGTGAAAATTCCCATTCTCCCAAAACTGTTATACAGATTCAGTGCAATCCCAATAAAAATATTGTCAACATACCTTATAGATCTAGAGAAATCTCTCCTAAATTTCATCTGGAACCAGAAGAGACCTAGAATAGCAAAGGCAATTCTAAGCAGCAAAGAAAAACAGGAGGCATCACAATTCCTGACTTGAAGTTATACTACAAAGCAACAGTAGTAAAATTAACATGGTATTGGAATCAAAACAGAGCCGAAGATCAATGGAATAGATTAGAAGACACAACCACAACTACAAACACAATCAACCACCTTATCTTTGATAAAGGAGCCAAGCAGGTTCACTGGAAAAACGACAGTCTCTTTAATAAATGGTGCTGGAAAAACTGGCTCTCCATTTGCCAAAAACTAAAGCTAGACCCATGTCTATCACCATGTACTAAATTAAAATCTAAATGGGTCAAAGATCAGAATATTAAAAGAGAAACACTAAATCTATTGGAAGACAAATTGGGTAGAAACCTTGAAGACATAAGAGTAGGTAGAGAATTCATGAACAGGACTCAAACCGCACAGGAAATACTTCCCAGAATCAATAACTGGGACCACTTCTTATTAAAAAGTTTCTGCATGTCAAAAAAAATCTCCAGCATAGTGAAAAGAAAACCCACAAACTGGGAAAAGATTTTAGTGAACTCTCTCTCAGACAAGGGACTCTTGTCTAAAATATATAAAGAATTGAAAAAACTCAGACCCCAAAATTCAAAGATCCAATCCAAAAATGGGCATCTGAGATGAATACACATTTCTCAGATGAAGAAATGCAAATGGCAAATAAATACATGAAAAAATGTTCATCATCATTGGTCATTAGAGAAATGCAAATTAAAACCACACTGAGATACCATCTCACTCCTGAAAGAATGGCCAGGATCAAGAAAACCAATAACAACAAATGCTGGAGAGGCTGTGGGGGAAAAAGGAACTCTCCTACACTGTTGGTGGGAGTGTAGACTGGTGCAGCCTTTGTGGAGGTCAGTCTGGAGATTTCTCAAAAAGCTGGGATTGGAAGTCCCATTTATTCCAGCTATTCCACTTCTAGGCATATTCCCAGAAGAATTGAAAGCATCATACCACATTGATATATGTGCACCTACGTTTATAGCAGCACAATTTGTAATCGCCAGATCTTGGAAACAACCCAAGTGTCCATCAACTGAGGAATGGATAAAAAAGTTGTTTTATTTCTATACAATGGAGTATTATTCAGCTATAAAGAAGGATCACATTGAGATATTTATCAATAAATGGGCGCAGATTGAGACCATACTCATAAGTGAGATAAACCAATCTCGCATGTGTGAATACCGAATAGTTTCCCTAATGTAAGTAATGATTCCAATATATAAAAATATGTGGTAATCATGGTTCCCCATTATGTGGCCTTGAAGCCTTATAAAGTTTTCACTTATTAATTGGGAAGGCTATATTCTGGGCTTCTTGATATAGAAATATTTGAAGCTATAGTATATGAAGTTTTATTCAAATATTTCAAGGTAAAAGACATACACTTTGGTAAATACTATTAAGTCAGGTTATTTGGTGGTGAAGCACTAGGTTGCTGAAACAGTCATGCTTTGACCTGTATTGTTATATTGTTATGTCCTGTTTTATGTCAATCTCTCCCTTATTATTTAAAAAATTATTTAGTTATTTCTTATGTTTGTTTTAAGTGGAAAAATTTTTTTTTAAAAATTAGCAGGATATATAATAGTAACTTTTTTATTTCCTATTAACTTGTTTTGAAGTCCTGTAATACTCCCACTATCTTGTTTTGACTGATTAGACTCTGTTCCATTCTGTATGATAGTATCAAGTTTGAGGGTATAGGAAACTACTTTGAAGACAATAAGATTCACTAAGATGCCCACTCTGGTTTGAATATTGTCTCCATTGGAAGTCCTGTAATGTTTACAATGCTTAAGTTTTATTGGTCTTGTTCTCTACTGTTTTATTCAACTTTATAATATCTAATGAGATAGACAATTCTTTTTAAGGAAACAAGATACATTGTTGATAACCATTGTTGATAACCTTGTACTCTATTTTACATCATGTACTATCTCTATGCTTGGTTTTGACTGACATCTCTGTTTTGCCATATTTGACTTTATTCTCCCCCCCCAAAAAAGTAATAAGAACTAAGGAGTAATAAAACCCCAAATGTGTAAATTTTGTTGTAAAAAAGAGAAGGAAAAAAAGAGCTCTATAGGATACAACAGCAAGTGTGTTTATGTGTGTTAAATAGCTGACCATATTAATGTTTTTGTTTGGATCATTGAACACAACTGTTTGCAGTCTCACTGTTTGAATGTCCACTGTGTATGCTTTGATACTGTGACTTGAGCAAATATCTCTAAGACGATAATATGTAATCTATTAACTGGTGATTTCTTACTGTTTTTTTTTTTTTTTTTTGTAGTTCTGTGTTACTTGTACCCTTACACCGCTTTGTTTTGTTTTGTGTTTTTCTCTTTTTCCTTTTAAATAAAATTAAAAAAAAAAGAATTTGTCTGTTTCCATTTACATGTTTACATATTATTTACATATTATTTAATTACATCCATTTACATATTATTTAATTAACTCATCCCTTCAGTGTTGCCCAGGTCCATCAAAGTGAGCCAGCACAAACTGGAACTCATCACCAATCAAGACATACCATGTACAGGTATAAGTTCTTTATGATGAATGTGATCAATACTTGTACCTAAATTGTACAAATAAACTTTATAAATCAGAAAAAAGTAACTTGGCCATGAAAGTTACAGGTGCATGCCCCAGATTCACCTCTGAAAATGCTTCACTCACTCATTGACTTTGTATAAGTGCTGCCAAAGCAAACTGCACACTCATTAACTTTGTCCTAATGTAGCACTGCAGAGTTTTCTAACATGATTTGACAGCAGACTTCCAACACCAAACTTTGGTTTCTTTCTTGTGTAATACTGCTTTTCTTTATCTCGTTGATAGCTACATATTTGTAAAGTTCATTTATTATCCAATTTTATGGGCATAATTTATTATATCAGTTGTGATTTCCCTTCAGTCTTGTAGTTCAGGCTCATAAAGCACAAAGAAAGCAGGACACAGTGATGCTCACCTGGAATCCCAGCACTTGGGAGGCTGAGGCAGGAGTGTTGCATGAGTGCAAAGCTAGCCTGAATGGCATAGTGACATCCTGTTGAAATAAAATTAAACAAAAATCATATAGTCACAGAGAAATACCCATGAACATTGAATAAATTAAAGAAAAAGTAAACACTGTTAGGAGATAACAAAAGTATGTATTTGATTTCAACACCTTGCCATGCTCTCAAATTATTGAATCAAAAATCTTCATCTAATGTTAGAAATGACCATTTATATTTAAAAGGTAACCAACAAGAATTGAATTTCAAATCCTAAGGATAATACAGTACTTCAATTTATCTCATTTTAGGCAGACAAACAAGGTAAGATGAACAGTTTCATATGGCAATGAAACAATTTTGTGCCATTTCAAGGAGGTCTTTCCTTGACAAATATTTATATATTACTTGCCATGTGTGAGGTACTAGCTAATTTATAAGTTTTAACTCATTTAATTCTCTTGACTGTTTTTATTCACGAATGATGATGAAGAAAATGAGCTACATATGTGTGAAGTAATCTGCTCAGAAAAATCCTGTCATAACGGATTCAGACAAATTCTCCCCTGGATGATCTGGATCTATCTAGAGTTCATATATTTGATTGCAATAGTGTGTGGCTAAGATATAACTTTATGTTTCCTTCTTATCTTGTATATAATATTCTTTAAAAATAATGTTTTGGTATCATTTAAAAACTATAATACTAATCACATATGAGTTTGCCATTGTTGTTAAAACAGAAAAGATATTTTAACTTAATACATATTTATCACATGGATTTTATGCAGATTAGAAGTTTAAATGCTTCTCAATTTCCACCTCTTCCAAGACTCTTTTTCCCTGTCTGGGTGAAGTTCAGGTTTCAGCTTGATTAGTGTTGAGCTGATTGACACTGGGATCCACCTGAGAGAAGACAGACAGAGCAGCACGCTATCACTGTGGCTTCACTTGCCTTTACTGTCATTGATAGAACAGGACACCTTAAATTCCACACAGCTTTAAAGCCCAAAATGCACACTTTTGTGTTGCAATTAATAAACCTGATTAGAGATTTGTGGACTCACAGATGGAAGTCAGAATTTTACAAAATCCTCACAGTGAATTGTAAATATAAAATCATTTCACTGACGGCCTTTAGGAGGAGGTTTGCTCATGGAGGTTATATAGAAAAGGAGCAGAGTCTGTAGAACAAAGGAAAGCAAAACTGAACATAAGCACAGCACTCTAGTTAATCAAGAATGTTCCGCTACTGGAAGCAGGTTATCACATCTGGAATCTCTGCAGATACATGTATGTATTGAAATGGAACAATTAAGTAAGTAGAAGACAGAGGTCAGATTTATCACTACTGAAGTGAAATAATGGAAAGAGGTCACAATGATGTACAAGAATACTGGTCTTGTGGCTGGGGATTTAGCTCAGCAGCATAAGTGCCTGCCTTGCAATTGTGTGGTTGTGAGTTCGATCCCCGGTACTGAAAAAAAGAAAAAGACAAAAAAAAAAAAAAAGAATATTGGTCTTAAATATATCAGCAAAATGTACCATTTGGCATATTATAAACTCAAATGATTTCCTAGATATTGTGTGTGTACATGGGTAATATTACACACATAGAGACCTGGACTCTCTCAGCAAAGAGACTCTTATGGAAATGTTACTTTCATTTTTAGCAATTCAATTTTGATTTCTTATGAAAAATAGGAATTCTATGAAAAATGTGTGAATATAAGAATGGAACCAAAAATATCTAAGTTGAAGTAGAAGCAGCTTGGAGAGCCAGAAAATATCTTTTCTTAAAATTTGGATAGAAGAAAGGAAAAAAAGGGAAGATAATGAAAGAATGAATGAAAAACAAAAACAAGAGGAAGGAAGGAAGCAAAGAGAAAAACAAATGCAAAATAAGAGAGGAAAAGAAAGAAATAGAAAGCCAGGAAAAAAAGAAGGAAAGAAATGCATAATTTGTTAGTATGTCAGAAACACACAAGAATCAACTGGCACAACTCCCAAAGCCTAAACAATTATTACAGCAAAATAAGTAGCAATGTACTATGAACTATGACTCCACAGTGATACTAGTAAATAGCTGAAGAAAGTAAGAAAGAAAGAGAGAGAGAGAGAGCGAGAGAGAGAGAGATATCGATTGAGCAGAAAAATTGCAATTAATTTATATGTACACAAATGAAATTAAGCAGATCAGTTTTAAAGTTTTCAGTGTAAAACAATAGAAACCATTGTCCAAAGATATTCTCACAATTCATCCATTCTAAGACAGTTAATGTCTGTACTTTTGTTTTTTTTTTTTTTTTTTTTTTTGATATTGGTGATCAAACTCACGACCTTCTGTTTGCCAAGTAGGTGCTTTCACCACTGAGCTAATCCCCAGCCCCATGTCAGTATTTTAATATTTTCTGAACCAGTTATCTTTTTACAATTCTGCATCTTAATTTAATTAACAGTGTATTGTTGCTGAATACAACTTAACATCACATGTTATACAAACTTGGGGTTCTTGCCCCTAAACACTAGACAGTAGTTTGTAGTAAAGTTTACTTACGAAGTAGAGAACGGAAAGAAAACAAACTCTGTGAGACTTCATACTTGGGTTAGTGTCTATTGCCTTCATACTACAAAATTCAAAGTGAAGAATAAGAAGATTGGAAAATATAAGAAAGTGCACAACTAGAAACAGAGTTCATTGAAATTGAAACATCAAGATTCAACTCATTTAGAATTAGTAGGTCTGATATAAAAATGCTGGGCGTGATCATAGAAAACTTTTACAAATGAAGACCAGCTCTCTTATAACCTGAGAGGGTTGTTCTGAGGGGAAATCAATAATTTCCTAACAGCTTCCAGGGGGAGAACCAGCAGTGTCTCCTGAGATCCATGCCATGTTGGAACTTAGGACCCTGGGAAGCCAAGCAAGCACCTCCCCTCCTTGGTAAGCAGTGGTGGTCTGGCTGAATGCAGCCCTTCCAGGGGGAGAACCAGCAGCAGCTCCTGAGATCTGCGCCATGTTAGAACTGAGGACACTGTGAAAACAAATGACTATCCTACCTCCCTGCTAAGCAATAGTGAACCTACTGCTCCATGGCCTAGAGTCAAATATCCCACTTCCCCTATTCTCCTTCTCCTCTCCTCCGCCCATTAGCAAATGGGAACCAGAAATCTGAGCATGTCCTGGGAGGTTGACCATAGCAAATAAGAGGGACTTCCTTCTACCATTTCTTTGAAGGCAAATTGTTTTATTACTGTTTTGCTCTTTTCTGATTTATAGTACTGCTCTATTCAATATTCTGTTTTGATAAGGTCTATAATGTTCTATATTTCATCTCATTTTGATACACATGATTGAAAGAACAACTGTTATAAAGATAACAAAATGTACTGTGATACCTATTACTGTTATCCTGGTAACCTGCTGTGAAGTTCTGTACCAATTTCACAGTACGATCTTAGTTGTCTTTATTCTGACTTGTTCTGTTGTATACTTTCAAAAAAATTTTTCCTAACAAAAATTTACAACTTTTGACCCTAACCTATCATGTTCATGCCACCTTATGCTTGGTGGGCTTTTAATGTATTTTTTTCTGGCTTTGTTTTGGTGTTTTTCTTACATAATCTCTGATAGTGATGCCTTTGAACTGAGCTCTAGGTGCGTGCTCATGTCTTAGAATACCCAGAGCTCCTAAGCTGTCTTCATAAAAAGTACAATGATGCATATGACTCCTAGCTATGGATGAATGTTGATAAGATGCTATTGAAAACAAAATTAAAGTTTTAAATAAAGTCATCCAAGAAGGCCTTCCAAAACTAGGAGGACATGTCTGGACAGTTCTGAGAGCAGAACATTTCTTCCCTTGTATAATCCTTGTTTTTACAGCTTTTGTATAACTGAGGGCCTTGAAATGTAATTTGAACTTTTTAAACTCCCTTAGCAACCCAAAATGTAACCCAATTCTCCAATCATAATGCACCAAAACTACTTTTGTACCTCTCTACTTGCTTTCTGCACATAATCCCTGGATCCCCACTGGGCAGGGCTCCCACTCTTTGAGAGAGGTCCCAGTCAGGTTCCCTGGTATAATAAACTGCCTTCCACACTATCTCAATGCCATTTCTTCCAGGGTTTGTTCTGTTTACCATAACACCATCTTTTCCTTAAGTATTGTAAAATCTATGAGCCTAATGAAAAATAAGCTGACAGTGATAAGCTAATGGATTTTTTATTAGAATTTCTTTAAAAAATTTGTTGTCATAATAAGAGATGTGCAGTGGGTTTAGCAGAGTTAAAATATGTGAGTTGATCAAATGTGACCTTTTTATTTGCCTGAGAACACTGCCGCCCTCCTGAAAACTGTTGTGTTAGAATGGAAGTTTCCTTCTTGCCCTTCTCAGCAATCCCTCCCTCTTTCACTGTATCTATACGACAATTTTCTTTCCTGTCAAGAAATATGAATAAAAATGAATATTTTCTGTAAAATATTGACATTTTATCAGTTTATTTTTAGCAACTATTTAAGATTTTTCTTCCTCAAATCTCAGAGGACAAGACACATATGTTTGCTTTGCATTCTTTCAAGTGCAAGAAGTCCTCGGTTGTTTTGTGTCTAGATGTCCCTTCACACTTTCAAGACTGTGTAGATTTTTAGTTTAATATGTTGCCTCCTGTGTCCTTAAGCCACTGTCTCCATATTTTCTCTCACTTCTTTACTCCTACAAAGCTCCTGGAGAATCCAAATAGCCTGGAGCCCTACAGAAAAATCAGCGGAATCAAAATGTCCATAGTGCTAAAGTAGAGAGGATTTGTACGGCTAGATTGCACTTTAGACTTTTCCCATTATGTGGTAGTGATATGATTCTATCTTTTCTTCAAAATAAGACTCTATTCCTTAGAGAAAGGAATAGGAAAAATTCAATTGAATAAGTTACATGCTTAAAATAATGGCAATTCTTTATAAAGAATGAAACAGAAAGCTGATAATATTTTACAAATTTTTTATGTATCCAAAATGAAGTAGTCTCAATTACCACTAAAATAAGATTTTAGTGACACTTTTCATGTCACTGTCATTTTAGGAATAAATTGATGGCTGATAAAACTTAATTTGATTTGAGTCTCTTCTGATCATATTTATAGTTTAACAGAAAGTAGTGTTCAATTCAATTATACATTCCAAGAAGTATGGAATATTTAAAGTAAGAATCTATTTTAAAATGCTCTGATATTCATGAGTCTGTATTAAATTGTAGTAGGCTAAGGTATTTAAACAAGGTTTTTCAACAAAAGCTTTTACTTAAGGAAGCACTTGATCCAGTAGTAAATTTGTCAGTATGAATTTCAGTTTTATTTTTTGCACTTTGTAAACTACATCTGTCAGAGTAATTAGATCTAGACTCGTCCATGCAATCTAATATTACCTGAGAATTTTAAACTGCATGTAATACAATATGAGTGTAGAAAAGAATGATTTAATTTTAATATTTTTCTGCAAAAGTAAGCTCCATTTTTCTAAAGTAAATTAAATTGGCAAGTAAATCTACATGGTGAATTTCAGAGTGATTCCAGGTTATCTTCTGGCCTACCACAAATGTAATCATTAAGCATTATATTGATTTATATTAATAATTTTGTAAGTCATGGGTTTTTAATGGGATTTATTTTGCTATAACTTAGCAAATAATCATTTAGTAGAGTAAATATAGTCATTAAGCATATACAAATCAGAGTCAAAGGGAAAAGAGACAGGCACACTTACATAGCAGTATTTTCTAATGCAGCCCAAAAAGCAATTTAGACATACTTTTTAGTCAATGATATTATTTCAAGTATGAGTATAATGAAAATTGTCTACAAATTTCATACTATTTGTGACTACTTTGGGCCACTTATGTAACTGTTACAAAGAAACAATTCAGAATAATTTTTTTCTGTAATTATGCCACTTTTTTGCTGAATATTATGTAGGTCATACATTTCATATTTTAATTTAATATATATCTTGCATGTTGAGAAGCTAGAAAACCATTTAGTATGAAGTCAGTTTAATAACCCCAAACTGTATAAATCCTTGATGATTGTTTTTGATTAAAATCAGTTCAGTGGACAACTTCTCCACATTCTATTTCATCATGAACTCTACTTCTGATATTGCCTCTGTGCTTTAGTTAGCATGAGTGCCTAACTCTATTTCTTGTATTTTAGAGTATCATTCTATATTGGAAGAAAATAAAAGATGTGCTTACTTTTATGTTTCTAGATAATATTTTTCAAATTTAAAGTAGAATAAAATAGAAATTGTGAAATTAATTATAAATGGTAAAACTACTTTCTCATATTTGAGTATAGTCCCACTTTTAGTCTAAATATTTTTCAATAACATTTCAGATAACAAAGATATTTTTAGATGTAATTTCTCAACAGATTGGTAGGATAACTATTGTGCTCACTGGCTTCCTTAAAGATTCATTTTTGTAATTAATAAAATCTGTTTTGAATACAGTCTCCAAACTTTGAAAATTAATATTTATTTTTCTCCATTTAAATGGAAAATTAACATAAGTAATGGCAGATTGCTATGGCAAAGTTATTTGCCTTTCATAGACCACTATGATTAGATAAGCATAATATAGATGAAGATTGATTAATTATGTTAATGATCGAGGAGATTTCCATTTTGAGGTAGAAATGAGCAAATTTTTTTTTATGGCTCTGACTTAGTTAACCAAATAAAAAATTATTGTGGTTTACAAATTTATAGAGAATTAAGCTAATATGTTTTGGTAACCTCATTTTACTATTGTATGGTATTTTTTTTTCAAAATATATTTTCTTTAAGTTTCACAGTCTTCATCCTATTTTAATTTATGTTATTAGAGCTACCTTTGAAAATATGAATACACTGAAATATAAACCTGATTGTATATCAGAAGCATGTTATGTTTGTAAATTCCCAGATGTAAAAGCATAGCTACAAATTCAATGTTTGTAAATCTAATGACATAGAGTCAAAATTATCCCTAAACATTTCTAAGTCTTTGCGTTTAAAAATTAAAAGGTAAGCCTAAAGCAAAATGGGTTACCTTATAGTATCAGTATTCTTCATTATTAAAATTTGGCAAGTAACAGGCTCTTTTATTGCAATCTGACAATAAGTGAAGAAAAATACAGATTGTTAATGAATTTTTAGAAACGTTAATTTTATCTAGAATCAGTATTGTTTTTAAATAGATTTAAATGTTGCTTCAACATCAATAATGCTATAAAAATAAAGCTTAAAATATATTGACTCCTATTGAGAGATGATACTTGTCATTAGATTAAACAGGCAGAGTTCAAAGCAACATCCTGGTACAATGCTAAGATACAAAATTGTGAAAAGTCAACCATTAATGTTCACAATGATTAGAACTCATCAAAAAGGTGAAATCCATTAATTTTTATACAATATATAAAGTAAACAATTTGTTCTGTAAATGGCTTCATATCCTATCTCTACATTTACATGTATGAAACCCATCTTGTTCTATGACTGATAAGGAATGCAGGCTAGTATTTACCGTATAAAGTTGTATTCAAAAAGCCACAGTATAATTTAACTGCTCCATACATCATAGAATTTTGGCATTTGTTGCTATAAAAAAGAAATTGTCCAAGACCAAGTTAATTTTTTGTTAATTATACATCATAGTTATTTTCATTCCTGGGATTGCTTTATTCGAGAACAAACTGGTAATTTTGTGTTTCTTGAAATATAAAAACTAGACTGTCTCTTCCATTCATTTCCAAAGAATGATGAATTAAATTCTATGCCAAAGCTTTCACAGCTAAAATGCTGACTTCAAAACAGATAAGTGCTTTCTTTGAAGAAATGTCTTTTAAAAGCAAGTAAAACAGCATAGCACTTGGCATTTCTTTCCATTCCAAAAATTCACCTTGGTGCCTTTTTAGATAGTTGAACAATGTGAAGACAAAAAGCACAAAAAAGTACAGCACTTTATGAAATACTTACATTCTATCATATTACTTCCAGAAGCTTTAAAATGAGATGTTTATTAACTTATTAGAAATGTAGGCTTCTACACAGACAACATCATGGCACATGGGAACTCCAGCCAGAGGCACTAGAGAGCTTACCTAGACCCGGGAACCTCATGCAACTCCTACTGTTTCCACAGATCCAGCCTAAGCTCCCTCCCTTTCTCCCAGAACCATGGAATACAACAGATTAAATGCTCTAGCTTGAGGGGAGATTCAGTGACTGCCTCACCCAAATGGAAAATCTCAGCGGGCTCCAGTCAGTCTGGTGAGTATGCCCCTAAAATAGAGGTGTACAGTGTGAAAATAGGGCGAGTAGTAAAGCTCCCTCCAACTAACTGTAAGACCTTGGTGAGTCTGACAAAAGTATAGGTGACTCCTCCTGCACACAGAAATCAGCAGGGTGAGGAGTGTGCCAGGAAGAACTCCACCAACTTTGAGAAAATCAAAAGGGCTTACAAAACAGATAAGCACACACACAGTAGGGCCTCAGTCAACACAAATACTAAAGACAGGGAGATTTGGTGACCTGGAAAAACCTGAAGATAAAGAAAGAGCATCAACTAAAAGTTGACCTACATCAATAATACTAGGCTTGACAGTCCAGGAAGAATGTAGAATTCACCCAACAGGCCCTGCAGTGGAAAGTCAGGTGACTGCCCATAATGAATAGGACTGAGCAATTGGACCAAAATCAACCTTACATTAGGACACCAAGATACACACTACCAAAAGTTGACACTAGTGGTATTGAAGGACCAAATATTAGCCTGAAAGGGGAAAATGGCAAAATGAAAAAGCAAAATGCAATCCCAACCATCGACTCCACCAGGAGCAAGTACAGAAGACATTGAAATAGAGTAATTCAAAAATAAAACTTTGGAAATCTCTGAGAAGATAGCAATTGAAATTAAAAAAAAATTCCATGAGGCTATGGAGAAAATCAAATTTGAAGTACTCTCCCATGTATAAAGACAAAACCTACATAAATAAATGGAAATTAAATAATAATCTTTTGAACAACCAGTGACCTACAGATGAAATTAAGGAAGAAATAAATCAATACTTACAATTCAGTGATTATTTGGAAAAAACATACTGTAACTTGTGGGATGCAACGAAACCAATCTTAAGAGGAAAATTTATAGGAATAAGTTGTCATATCAAGAAAACAGAACAATTACAAGTAAACAACCTAATGCTTCATCTCAAGCTTCTAGAAAAAGCAGAACAAGTTAAACCCAAATCTCATAGAAGAGAGGAAATGTAAAGATTAGAGGAGAAATCAAGGCACTTGAGATTTAAAAAATACAAAGAATTAATGAATAAAAAGCTAGTTTTTTGAGAGAATAAACAAAATTGCCAAACCTCTAGCTAATCTCATCGAGGAAAGAAAGAAAATATCCAAATTCATGCAATCATGACTAAAAAGGGGAAAAATGCTATAGATCCCATGGAAATTCAAAGATCATGAATACTTAATTTGAAAATCTCTACTCATATAGAATGCAAAACACAGAGGAAACAGACATATTTCTAGAAAAGTATGAAGTACTAAAGCTCAAGCAAGAAGATATAGCAATTTTGAATAATGCACTATCAGCTATTGAAATTGTAATTAAAATCTTACCAGCAGAGAAAAGCCTCAGTCCTGGTGGATTCAAGGCTGAATTGTACAAGAAATACAGAGAAGATTTGATGCCAATACTCCTTAAACTCTACAATGAAATTCGAAAGGAAACTATCCTCCCTAAATCATTACTGGACACAAGTATCATTGACATACCAAAACTAGAGAAAGACCCAACCAAAAAGGAGAACTATAGGCCAGTCTCACTATTGAAAATTGATGCAAAGATTCTCAATAAAATACAGGCAAATAGAATGCAGCAAATCATCAAGAAGATTATGCATCATGTTCAAGTGGGATTCATTCCAGGAATGCAGGGATGGTTTAACTTATGCAAATCAATAATTGTAGTACACCACATCAACAGAGCCAAAAACAAAAACCACATGGTCATCTCAATAGATGCAGAAAAAGCTTTTGATAAAGACCAAGACGTGTTCATGATAAAAACCCTTCAGAAACTCAGAATACAAGCTGTCTGCCTTTATCTTATAAAGGCAATTTATGACAAGTCAATAGCCAACATTATACTAAATGGGCAAAAACTGAAAGCTTTCACATTAAAATCAGGAACAAGACAAGATGTCCACTATCACCACTCCTGTTCAATACAATTCTGGAAATACTAGCCAGGGCAATCAGAAAGAAAGAGAAATAAGAAGAATAAAGATAAGAAAGGAAGAAGTTAAATTATCACTATTTGCAGATGACATGGTACTCTATATAGAAGACCCAACAAAGTCCACTAAAAGATGACTAGAAGTAACAAACAATTCATCAGTGTAGCTAGACACAAAGTCAATGCTAAAAAATCAGTAACATTGATTTGAAGTCCTGTAATACTCCCACTATCTTGTTTTGACTGATTTGACTCTGTTCCATTCTGTATGATAGTATCAAGTTTGAGGGTATAGGCAACTACTTTGAAGGCAATAAGATTCACTATGATGCCCATTCTGGTTTGACTATTATCTTCTTCGGAAGTCCTATAATGTTTACAAGGTTTAGGTTTTATTGGTCTTGTTCTCTACTGTTTTGCTGAACTTTATAATACCTAATGAGATATACAATTCTTTTTAAGGAAGCAAGAGGCATTATGGTAACCATTGTTGATAACCTTGTACTCTGTATTTACATCATGTGCTATGTCTATCCTTGGTTTTGACTGACAGCAGTGTTTTGTCATATTTGACTTTATTCTCTTCCAAAAGAAAAGTAATAAGAACTAAAGAGTAATAAAACCCAAAATGTGTAAATTTTGTTGTAAAAAAGAGAGGGAAAAAAGTGCTCTAAAGGATACAACTGCAAGTGTGTTTAGGGGTGTTAAATAGCTGACCACATTAATGGTTTTGGTTGGATCATTGAAAACAACTGTTTGCAGTCTCACTGTTTGAATGTCCACGTTGTATGCTTTGATACTGTGATTTAAGCAACTGTCTCTAAGATGAAAATGTGTAATCTATACTGGTGATTTCTTACTTTTTTTTGTAGTTCTGTATTACTTGAACCCTTACACTGCTTTGTTTTGTTTTGTTTTTTCTCTTTTTCCTTTTAAATAAAATTAAAAAAAAAAAAAAACCTCACCAAGAGAGAAATTATGGAAATATCACCCTTCATAATAGCATCTAAAAAAATGAAATACTTATCAATAACCTAAGTAAGAATGTAAAAGATCTATATGCTGCAAATTATGCTATGCTCAAAAGGAGATTGAAGAGGACATTAGAATATTGAAGTATATTTCTTGTTTTTGGCTAGGAAGAATAAACATCATGAAAATGGCCATACTCCCAAAACTGTTTTACAGATATAACACAATTCCAATCAAAATACCTTTAACATACCTCACAGATCTAGAGAAAATACTATTAAAATTCATTTGGAAACAGAAGAAACGTAGAATAGCAAAGGCAATTCTGGGCAACAAAGGTGAGGCAGGAGTCATCTAAATTCCTGACTTGAAACTACACTACAAAGCCATAGTGATAATATCAGCATGATGCTGGCAAAGAAATGGACCTGAAAATCAGTGGAATGGATTAGAAGATGCAAACACAACTGCAAAGACACTCAGCCACCTGATATTTGACAAAGGAGCTAAACACATTCACTGGAAAAAGTATAGCCTCTTTAATAAATGGTGCTAGAATAATTGGCTCTCCACATACCAAAGACTGAAAATAGATCCATGCCTATCATCATGCACAAAACTAAAGTCTAAATGGATCAAAGATCTAAATATTAAAAGAGAAACACTGAATCTACTGAAAGACAAAGTAGGTAGAAGTCTTGGAGACATAGGGGTAGGCAAAGAATTCATGAACAAAATACAAACTCCATGGGAAACACATCAAAGAATCAACAACTGGGATCTCGTATTATTGGAAAGTTTCTGCACTTCAAAACTAAACAACAACAGAGTGAAAAGGAACCCACAGAATGGGAAAGAATTTTAGCCAGTATCTCCTCAGACAAATGACTTATCTCCAGAACATATAAATAATTGAAAAATATCAAGCCCCCCAAATTCAAAGACTGTCTTAACTTTGGGCATTCGAGATGAACACACAATTGTAAGCTGAAGATATTCAAGTGGCAAATAAATACATGAAGAAATGTTCACCATCACTTGGTCATTCAAGAAAAGCAAAGTAAAACATCACTGAGATTTCATCTCCCCCCCAGAAAGAATGGATGCCATCAAGCAATCAACTGATATCAAATGTTGGGGAGGCTGCAGGGTAAAAGAAACACTGCTCCACCTTTGATGGGAGTGTAGACTGATGCCACCGCTATGAAATCAGTATGGAGATTACTCAGAAGTGTAGGATTGGAAGTTCTATTCAATCCAGGTATTCCCCTCCTGAGTATCTTCCCAGGAAAATTGAAAAAGTCATATCACAGTGATATATGTACACCCATGTGCATAGCAGCACAATTTTTAATAGCTAAATCTTGGAAACAACCAAGATGTCCAGAACACAGAGTGAATGAAAAAGTTATGGTGTTTTATAGAACGGAATATTACTCAACTTTAAAAAGGATGATCTTGAGGCCTTCATAGGCAAATGGAGACAACCTGAGGCTATCCTCATTAGTGAAATAAATAAGAATCATATTTACAAATATTACATTGTATCTATAATGTAAAAAGTAACAAGAAATGTAGGGGTAACATAACCTTCAATGTGTAATTGCTATTGTAAAAAAGAGAGGAAAAGAAAGTGCTCTAAAGGATACAAGTGCATGTATAAGAATGTAGAATTGATAACCATATTATTATGTTGTTGTTGGATCAATGACTAGAACTATTTGCAGTCTCACTGTTTGAATGTCCACTTTGTATGATTTATTTTTATAAGTTGAATATTTTTTTTTGTCTTTTTCGTTTTTATCGGTACCAGGGATCGAACTCATGACTGCCTGCTTGCAAGGCAGGCGCTTAAGCCGCTGAGCTAAATCCCCAGCCCCCTAAGTTGAATATTTCTAAGAGGACAATATGCAATTTATCAACTAGTGATTTCTTACTGTTTATTTTTTACAATTATGTATTATTTCTAACTTTTTCAGTTTTCTTTCTTTTTTTCTCTTTAAATAAAAAATGTATATATTTGATACAAAGTAGGATAACATAGATACTCATTATAGCATACACAAGGACATAGGAATTGTTATGAATGATTTGTCTTTGTTGATGAAGGAAATGTAGCCACCTTAAAAAACAAGACAGCAAGCACAATACTTAAAGAGATTTCACTTGAGTATTTTGTTCCCTTTAATTTACTTGTTGTCTTAGTTACTTTTGTCATGGCTGAAACAAAAGACCCCAAGGCTCAAAATTAAGAAAGGGAGGGAAACTCACAATTTACAGAAGTTTCTGTCAATAATCCAATAATCTGATGGCTCCAAGGTAGTGTGGCTTCGCAGGGGGCAACAGTTCATGGCAGGAAGAAAATAGCAAAAGTACAAAAGGCAAAGACAAAACATTTTCTGTCCCTCATACTGCATGCAGTGTACACTCTAATCGTGGTGTATCACTCACACAATTAATCTTAGCCAGAATTATGCCAAGCCAATTAGTGGCATCACTAACTAATCACACGCCCTTAATCTTAGCATCACGCACTCTAGATCTGACCACTCTGAAAAAGCTCAGTGACTCCTGAGACATTGTAGGGACACTAGACAGAAACTGATTTGTGTGGCAATTACGTCCCATGTATGGCATTCTAAAATTGATGCAGTGCCCAGATCTAAAGAATTTTGTACAATGGGGTATAAAAATTAAGGTTTTGAAACAATATGCATTTGTAGCTAAACCATTTTCTTACAACTCCTGAAAGAGCATGACCAAGTTATTAAGACTTTTCAAGGAACATCAATTTTTAAAATATTGAAAAACTTTAAAAAATCTTCAAAAATGATGTCATTATGAGTGAAATATAATGCTAGATATTTAGTAGATATGAAAAGACATGTTTTTGCTATCTGAAATTAGATTTTTTATGGTCTGACTTCTTATAGTGGTATATTTATACATTTATTAGCACATCGCTAAATAAAATATTTCTTTCATATTCTCTCAGTTAATACTTGTTCTGATATAGTTTATTGTTGAGGCCAGCGGTTCTTTCTAGTTTTTGCTTCCACATTGAAAAAAACTGGACAGGAAAATTGATGAACATCAAAATTTAACTTATTTAAAATATAAAAGAAAGTAAAGAAAAGAAGTGGTTAAGGAGAAGTAAATAGAAGATTCATGCCACACGATGGCAGATCGTTGTAAGAACAAGAGGCAGTGGGGGCCAGGTCAGCAGCCAGCTTCCTGTGCATCCTTCTTCTGACTTCAGCTTCGGTTCTGAATCTAAAACTGTTGTGCTCAAGGGTCTCAGCCACCGTTTAATGGCTTTCTGTGATTATCATCCACATGGCTTAGCATGCCCCGGTCTCCTGTCTTGATTCCTAACTGTCAAGTATGGTAATTTTCAATTAGAAATTTTGATATCACGACACATTTTTGTAAGGCCAAAAAGCAAACAAAATAGTACAAATATCAGAATACATTTTTGTTACTTTGGGATAAACATATGTTCACATGTATTTAGTTATACTATTTTTAAAAATTGAATAACAATCTTTAATTATTGGACATATTAACAAAACTTACAATTTCTTATTTTGGAAAAATTCCTTCTTCCTGGTTTTAATGTCAAATCAAGGCCTTTGTAAATTTAGTTTACATTTGGAAATTTTTTCAAACATTAGCTAAGTTTTACCCAGTGTTACAGTATTCAAAATTATCCTAGGAAATAACATCCAAAACAATGGTCACATTTCAGTCCCCTATACCTGTGCATCTTATATCCAGTTATGTGCTTTGAGCTTAGTTTGCATTTTTCAGAAGACTACATAATTTAGCTCTGAATACATGCTGCACATTTTCCTCTGCCTTTTCTCTCCATAGTTAGGTTTCCTTAACTTATCACGAAGTAAGTTATGACAACTGTCCTATTGTGACATTAAATTAATTCACTTACAATTCAAGCCATCTACTCATTTAATAGGACTGTAATCATTCTTCTACACATCTTGTTAATGAATTCTGTATATAAAATCTTAAGGTAAGGGATTTTTTTGTGTTGCTTACTGGTTAATTTTCATCATCAGGGGCTCGGAATTTAGCTCAGCGGCATAAGCGCCTGCCTTGTAAAGCAGGCAGTCATGAATTTGATCCCTGGTACCGATAAAAAGGAAAAAAAACAAAAAAAATTTTTTTTTCATCATCAAGATTATAGTACATCTAACAAATAAAAATACAAATAAATTGTTGGGGATAATGAGCATTTTAAACAATGTATAAGAAGGTAAACATCAACAAGATAGGTTAGAGATAGACATGGATTAAAAAAAATTGAATGAGAAGACATTTTCAGCCTCCCATTGTACTCCTAGCCTCATTCTCTGTGTTTTAAGGTTTTATTCACAATTATAAGCAAGTGGACTGTCTCTTTTATTATACCACTTTTCATGACTCAGATTGTGACCTTATAGCTTAATTTGTAATATCATCATAATGAGGCATTTATTGAATTGCAGGAAGAAATAGAGTTAATATTTTTGAAAAGAAATAAAATCAGCTGAAATTCAAAAATCAACATGCATATGTTAGTGAAAGTTCATCGAAAGAACAAATTTAAAAAATAGAGTAAATATCCCAGAAAGATGAGTATTTTCATGCCACCAAGAGAAATAAGGCCTGGAAGACTGAATTTTGACTATGTAAAGTAAAAGGGTCATTTGAGAGTAAGCAAAGATTTATTGATTTTGTTTTACTGTTATAAGGGTTTGCTCATCTAAAATCAAGAAGTAATAATTTTTTAATCATGAAGTAATATTAAAAATGATAAATTGATGTTAATATTCTGCAGAGGGAAAGTACATTTTGGCTTTAAGTAACTTACCTAAAAGAATGTGATCTAGCATAGTAAGAGTACTTGATATAACCAGAAACAGAGATTATGAGAAAGATTTAAATAGAGGATAGACAGATATATAGACAGTAAACGTAGAAGAAAAAGAAGCTTCTGTCTACAGAGTGTAACTGCTCTCTCTGGCTCAATGAAAACTATTGCTGATGGGTCAAGAGCTCTATAACATGAGGGGAAGGTCTGACCCCAAAGTGTCTCAGGATCCTACTGTGTTTATGTAAGGAGGCTGCTGTTTATACTTAAAGGATTGAGTGCTCAGGGAAATAAGGACATATAGAAGCACAAGTGAAAAATATGCTCTTATCGTGTTCGAGACCTGTTTCAAGTATTACTTAAGTATTACTCAAGTATTACTAATTATCACCTTTTCAAATAAAAAAATGTTAGCGCATCTCTAGATTCCTGACAATTCCTGATATAACGTGAAAGCTTTATCCCGCATAGTTACAGAACAGAGCCTTCATTCAAAAAAGTCTGAGACAATCAAATTCAAGAATCTCACAATATACTTTTAATTCATTAATTATCAAAGTTTACTACCAAGGCTATTTAAAATAAGCTGTATTAGGTCCTCTGCATTTTTTATTTTACTTTTTGATCTTAACTTTTTACCATGCTAAGAGTCCTTCTGTATTTCCAGAAACATTATGAACCAAGCAAGAAAAATAAAGTGTTACTATATATATATATATATATATATATATATATAATACTATATAAATATGTAATACTATATATAGTTATATATATATTACAATGGTACCTCAGATCAGAAACTTAATTAGTTCTATGAGTTTGGAAAAGATGCTCACATTTGGTGTTTTTGTAGGACAGTTGTCTGTCATTGTGTTTGTCACCTGATGCAGTTTGCCAGAAAAAAACTATTTATGCCAGATATTTCTGCTTGTAAAACAAATTGTTTGAAAAAAATACTGAATTTAGATATGAATGTGTTTAATTAGTATATACTTATTTCTTGAAATAATTGGCATTTCAAGTACCAGAAAAAAAACATATTCATAATAAATTAGTGACTATATGCATCATGCTAACACTGAACATTAAGCTTGTACCCACTGAACTTGAATTACATCAGAAAGGTGATTAATCACATAAACTTATGCATAATTAAATGGAAAACATGTATAAATTAGTTGATCTACAAGCAGCTAATTAACAGAATATAATGTACACTCACAAAGTTCATCACCTCTATTATATACAGACTATATCTGTCAGTGTAGTTTGTGGATAGAAATACTATAGATATAAATGTGTGGAGGAAAGAAAGTTCTTCTGAAGGAATTTTATAGACATACCTGTTTTTAAATGAACCATATAAAAGTTAGATAAAAATCAATAAAAAGTGAAGCAATGAAAAAGCATATTTTCGAGTCACTTATACATATTAGAAGATTTGTATTAAATCAATAATTTTAGCAAAATTTAGAAATTTAAATTATCCACATATCAGATAGTCTAGACCTTGTTCAAGAAATCTCCGAACCCTAATATGTCTTCAAGGTTTCTACCTATTTTCTCTTCCAGCAGATTTTGTATTTCTGTTTCAATATATTGATGTTTGATCCATTTTTACTTTAGTTTAGTGCATGGTGGTAGGCATGCGTATAGTTTTAGTCTTTCACATGTGAAAATTCAGTTTTCCCAGCACAATTTATTAAACACATTTTCTTCCAGGGAACATGTTTGGTTATTTTGTCAAAGACAAGCTCGCTGAGTGCTTTTGGAGTTGGGTCTGTCTTTATTCTTTTCCGTTGATCCTCGTGCCTATTTCATTTTTATTGTATTTTATTTTTCACCAGTAGTATGCAGATTATAATAGCTTTGTAGTATAATTTTAGGTTAAGCATTGTGATGTCATTTGACTCACCTCTACCAGGAATGCTTTTGTTATCCTAGGTTTCTTATGGTTCCAAATTAATTTTAGGAATATTTTCTTTAGTTCTTTGTGGTATGCTAAGAGTGTTCTGATTGGAATTTCATTAAATATGTATAACAGTTTTGGGAGTAGGGCCATTATCAAAATGTTTCTTCCTAACCATGGGAATGGGACATTTTTCCATATCCTGATATAATCTTTGACCTACTTTTTCAGAGTATTACAGTTTTCAATGTAGAGATATTGCCTTTCTTAGATTGATTCTTAAGTGTTTCAATGTAGAGATACTGCCTTTCTTAAATTGATTCCTAAATATTTCATTTTGAGGGGTGCAGCTGTAAAAGATATGGTTTTCCTAATTTCTCTCTCAGTGAGTTTCTTGTTTATGTATGGAGATTCTCTGGAAATATTGCAAATAATTAAAAAATGAGATCTTAGCTTATTAAAGAGCTTTTGCACAAATAAAGAAATCATATCATCAACCAAGTGAAAACACAACATAAAGTGTGGGGAAAATTACATCCTTTTGTCCATCAGACAAAAGATTTATATCTAGAACATATAAAGTCTTGAAAAATATTTGACTCCTCAAACATGCACATCTGCAATACATACATAATTCTCAGATAAACAAATGCAAATGGCAAATAAATATATGAAAAAAATTTACCATCACTGGCCATTTGTGAGATGCAAATTGAAAGAACAGTGAGACTCTGTTTCACTCTACAGAGAATGGTTATTACCAAGATATCCACAGAAAACAAATGCTAGTGGGACTGTGGGGAAAAATAACATTCTTCACTGTTGGAGGGGATGAGGACAGTTGCAATCATTGTGGAAATCCCTCTTGACATTCCTTAAAAATTAGGACTAGAGGTCCAATTCCACCAAGCTATTTCACTTCTGGATATCTTCGCAAAAGAATTTAAAAAATCATACTCCAGAAATATATGTACACCCATTTTATAGCAGCACAATTTGTAATTGTTAAATCTTGGAAACAACCCAAATACCAGTCAACTAAGGATTGGATAAAAAAGATGTGTATATGTGTTTAATGTACAGTAGCATACTCAGCCATAAAGAAGATTGAACTTGAGACCCTTATAGATAAATTGGTGGAACTTATACCATGCTCTTAAGTGAAATAAATCAAAATATTATTATATATAAATATCATTTTGTTCACCAGTGTGAGAAACTGAATGAATAAATAAGAACCAAATGTACAAAATATATTGTGATTTGAGAAGAAACTGTCCAAAAAAGGAGAAACTAATAGAGGAAAAGGAGGAAAAAAAGGAAACAAACAAACAAGCAAACAAATATATATATATATATATATATATATATATATATATATGGACAGTTATACAGCTAGATTCGCTTAGTTCATTGAAAAGAAAAATTTATACTAATATTGTTTGGACAGTATTACATGCTTGTATCTTATACACTAACTAACTAATCTGAAGATAGTAATGCACCATGTGTTAATTATTACTGCTCTCTTATTAGCCTGGTGTGAAACTCAGTTTTATTTCTGTTTTTCTTCTCTTAAAATAAAATAATGTAATACAAATAAATAAATGAGCTAAATCATTATAATATTGCAGAAGTTGAAATTTGAAAAAAGTTATAGAACAACAGTACATCAATATCATGAAATCACCTTTAAAACTAAATGGATTTTCAAATTTAAAGTTTTGCTAAACGAAAATTATTTACTAATGTGACATGAATAAATTTAGGATTGTGTATTTCATAAATATATATTATTAATTTAAAAATGATAATCCAATTACTCTTTTAATTTCATAAAAATGTATTATTAGTTTAAAAATAATAATTCAAACAATTACTCTTTTAAAAGATCAGAGCATTACTAACAATTGTATATGAATTGTATTATGAGACATTAACTTCACAGTGGAGGCTAACAATCTTCAATCCACTGGTAACTGACACCTGATACAGGAGGTTAGCAATCAAATTGTCATATAATAATCATTCAATTTTCTACAAGTAACATTCAATGTTTAGAAGCAAACAGAATATTTACAATCAGAACCATAAGTTATAAAAATTATACTGTGACATCCTGATTTAATCTCTAACAAGAGAACTTGCTAATAGAATGTCAATTTCTCTCACCCATGGGGGATAAGGTATATCTTACAAGTCTCCTAGAGGATAGCTAAATGTGTTGATTCCACAAATACCAATATATATTGCAATAAGAGCAATAATGCTATAATTCAAAGCAATATACAGCACAAAGAACTAGGTAAATTCTGCCTCTCTTAGTATGCCCTACAATATTTGCATCTTTTCACTAGAAGGACATACTCTTTGGATCCTCTTTTGTATTTCCAAGTTGCTAACATCACTACTCTTAAATTCTTGTATGACTAAGTATAAAGCTAGTCTCTGGAAAACAAGCACTGTGGTACTACAGCCATTGACCTGGTAACTGTGATTGGTATTAGGAAACCAGAGGCAAAGCACAAAAAAAGTTCATACACTGGACTAAACCATGATGGAGGTCGCAGGCAAGATAGGCAGCCTGGTGTGAGATTTAATCATGCTCCTCAAAATTGCATGAATTAATTTTACAGTTATAAATTGTTTATTTCTGGAATATTTCACTAAATAGTTTCAGACAGGGTTTTATTAGTAGTAACTAAAATAACAGGAAAATAAACTATGCATAGGAGGCATACTGAACACAAATATTTACAAACAAATTCCAAACAAAATATTGACTACATTTTGTGTGTTGTGAAGGTCAGAACAGATTAAACTATTGAGATGCATATTGTTTTATCTAATGATTAAACAACTAAATTTATTTCATCTGAAATTTTTTAAAACTTCCTGGTATGTTCTGAGGAATATACTGTAAATACAAATTTATATCTGATAGAAGACCAAGGGTTCAGACACTGCTATCAAATTCTTATAGAAATTCAAAGATTTCATAAGAAATACAAATCAAATACATTTGCATATGCATATCATGAATTTTCTTACATAACAATGTAAGAGCAGTAATATAATTTTCCTTTGCAACTACCTGTGAAAACAATAAGAGACTATGACCCTGGGGGTTTAAAATACAAAGAGCTACTGGTTTCTTTAATTCATATGGTTTCCAAAGCCATTAAACAGTGGGCAACAGTTTAAAGGGTAAAGTTGATGAAGCACTCAATTCAGTTCATTTATGTTTACAATTTAAATGCTGTTTTAACTGACAATTAAGATACAACTAACCTTAAGGTACTTACAGTCTCATTCTCTTGTGACTTAAAAATCACAAACCACTTGTGTGATGTGGTCAAGCTCAGGATCACCAAGGCACCCAGCATTATAGTCTACACAGTAGTTACCTCTGGTTCCAACTCTCTGCATCTCTTAGTGTGTTTTGGTTTAAAATAAAAAAGGATACTATGGTGAAATTATTAAAGAAAGTCACAAAATACTATCATAAGCAGACCCATGGGGGGTAGTATTAACCTTCATTTATGCATCTCTATGTTCTATCTTGAGAGCCTCATTCTAGCTAGCTTTGTCCTCCACCAAAATGGTATATTACTACACGTCCTGTTGTTAAGTAAAGCACTGAATGACATGCCCTTTTGAGCCAGGAAAACAGATAAAAATGACTGCCTCTTAACCTGAATGTCTGCTTGCTGTATTGCTGCTGCTAGTGGTGAAGTCTGAGATCCTTTAAATAACTCCTTTCATTTTGATGCTTCCCATTATAAACACTTTGAAAGACATTTCTTTTGGCACATGATTTGTAAATTTGATCTGATTGTACTGATTTGATTAGATCTAATGAAATATGAACTCTCCAAATACTTATGTAAGATAGGAAATGTTATCTACACATACTCAACACATCAAAAGAAGTCTTCCTTTTCATGTTGAGAGAAGGTCTTTTTTGCCAATTTTTATCAACTATATTGATAAATAGATTGAGACAAGCTATTACTAAGATTTACAACATTTTGAAAATTTACAACTCTGAAAAACCATAAATGCATGCATTTCTGTTTTATTCTACTGCCATCTGATATCAAAAAAAAATTCATGTGATGAATGCAATGGACATTTCTAGTCCAAAATTTATTATCAGTTGTAAACATTCCTACTTGAAACATGTACTATTTCAATAATAATACTAACAAAATATCTGAACAAAGATTGGGGATAACAAAAACAATAAAATACAATAATACAACTTTTGTGAAAAATAAAGGCATACATATTTAGTTTTCCTGTAATTAATAAGGAAACATTGTTTCTAAGATATCTGTGCAATGTTAAAATATCAGAGTCCATTTAAGTCTATATTATGGTTTGTGGTATGTGCAAAACTCATGCAACCATGGGGGCAGCTCAGTCTAGCATTTGTGATTGGTTCATTGTTTAGCACTGAAATTGGAAGTGTGAGTGCTGCACCTGCCTATGGACAAAGCAAGCATACAGTGTAACAGCTTGCTATTTAGTGTGGTCCCATCATGCCACTCTGCCATTTGGAGCCAACTGTGTATGGACTGAAACATGCAACCTCTAAGAAATAAACTTTCCCTTCGCTAACATTAGGCATCAGATATTTTTTTTTTCTCAACAACAGGGGAGAAAAGTAACTGAGAATCTATAAAACTATTAAAATACATTTACTGTCCAATAAATAACAGTCAACATAAATAATTAAAGCATATCATGTAGACCCAAAATCTACGGTTTGCATTTCATGATTGCTTCCATGCATGGACTGTACACTCTTTAAGTGTTATTTCCATAAATTATTAATATTGAAATAATGAGGACATTTTAAAAGATATTTAATTTATAGACATCTCTATCAATATGTCAATCTGTATGGTTTGTATTGCCATAAGAAACTTAACTTAGGTATTTATTTATTTATTTTTTATCAGTACCAGGGATTGAACTCACGACTGCACACTTGCAAGGCAGGCGCTTATGCTGCTGAGCTAAATCCAGAGCCTCTAGCTTAGGTATTTAATGTAACATAAAAATTAGCATTAGAAAACAAGGCTATGAACGAATTGTGTGGTACAGATCTGCTTAGGAGACTGAGGCAGGGAGTATTGCAATTTTAGGGCCAGCACATAACACTTACAGAATACCTGTTAAAAATACATATGTTTTTAAAAGGCCAAGGTTATACATCACTGGTAGGGCACCTTTTTGGACTTTGTAAGGTCTTACTTCAACCTTCAGTATTGCAAATAAATAAGATATAGGAATTTCAGAATATATTTAACATATAGAGTGACTAGGAAAGCATTGATCCATTTAATGTTAGAATCCGCAAAATTATAGAAGCAGTGATTAAAAAGGTGAGGATAAAATAACAGCCTTGTCATTGACTGAAAAATAGTTCTTCTAAAGCTGAGGTTGTTTCTATTCATCACCTGCTATAAAGTTTCATAGGAATCCACAAGACTACACCAAAGGACAAGAACCTGTTCTTTCACCTTTTCTCATGGAATAGCTGCAGACCACAGTGACTACCTGTAAAAAACGATAAAGATGTAAAATGTTTGAGATACACAGGTCTAGACTTTTGTGTGGAAAACTCATAAGTCTCATAAAATACATTTTGCCTGGTAGAGTAGGTGAGCAGAGGGTGTGTGGAATCTAGGTGTTATTCTTGGAAACCAATCCAGCTAATCAGAGAAGATTTTGGTAAGGAATTGTATATTGTTCACTCTTGAACTATGAACACTATATAAGTACTAGCAATAAAATTACCAACAGTCTCTTTAGAAGACTAGATGAATTAAATGTCTCTCTACAAATTGTGTGACCTTTAATCTCATGTTCCTAGACTGTCACTACACTATGCTTTCCGAGTACAGAAATTGATACTTTATGTTTACCTTAATAATAAATTAGCCATATCATTCAGAATCACATGACACACCTACAATTCATGTTCATGAAAAACACCAATAATTATCTTTCACTATGTGTGTTCTTAGAAGAAAATTAATTGTATTCTACAGTGTAATTTTATACAACAGTATTCTAAATATTTGCATTTACACAAGATAATTATAATATGTGCTGCACACAGAAATATTTTTGAAAACTATTTTAAAACAGTAACAAAGTATATGAACTCTGTATGTATTGTTATTTTAATACACTCTATGCATTAAAGACCATATGCATTTGCATAATGCTGATAAACTAGTCATTTCTTTTTGTGACTTAACTGTTGTAATATCGACTTGGCAATGATAATTATGTGTGTTTAGTGTCCATTATTATCTCTAAATATATGCACATTTCATTTAATTAGAGTATAAACTCTAATTGGAAAATAAAAAATAAAGTCATCTCTTTTCTCAGTGTAGGATATTAAATTGTCTTCCTTATATCCCAGTTGTCCATTACAAAATTTCAGTTGGGGAGAGGAGGGTGCAAAAACAATGAAATTAATTACTTCACAGAGAAGGAGACACACAAACACTAATTTTCATTACTTTCTATCGCACATTAACTAATGCCTGCACTCACATGAAGAAGTGTTTTAGAAATATGCAACATTATGGTGATAAAATCTTGATTATCTTACAATGCGTACATGCATGAAAATATCACAGGGTTCACCATAAATATATACAAATACTGAATCATTTAAAACTGTAACACAAGAGAAGACTTTGGAGCACAAACTAACAAAATTTCTCAAACAATCACAATTTTTTACTCCATTATCAGAAAAAAAAATCTTAATGCTAGAAAGTAAGTGGTTTCCTCTACCTTCAACCATTGTTTTTGTGAAAGGTTTAAAAAATAAATATATTCAGAACCAAATGTGGACAATGCAGACCTGTCAGTGTCATCATATTTATGATCAAGCCCCTAGGATTTTGGAGCCCTGTCTCTATCAATGCTTGGTTATTAAGTGTTTCTAGAACTTTAAACATTAGACTCCATAGATTTTACTGCTGAAATGACACTGAAGAGACTGACATTTGAAGTTGTTCTATTATACTGCTCACAGAATGGAAGGCAAAGTTTCTTCATGGAGAGGGATGTTTGCTTTCTTTTATCTTCTAACTCTTCAAATTCTTTCATTTTAAGGTGTTTTTAAAATCTGTCTTATAGTTTGTGTCTATGTCGTCCCTCAAGTCTCATTCAATCATGGAGGAGGCTGAATCTAGCAGGTGTGATTGGTTTGTTGTCTAGTACTAGGACTGGTGATGTAAGTGCTGCACCTGCCTAGGGACAGAGACAGCACACAATATAAGGGGAGGGGAAAAGGCAAGTTTTTTGTTCTTTGCTCTTGCTCTTTGCACCTGCCATAAATGGTTGCCCCTCCCATGCCACCCTGCCTTGGAGCCAGCTGAACATGGACTGAAACTTCCAAATTTGTAAGAGATAAACCTTCCTTCTCTAAGTTTGAGCATCAGATATTTTGTCTCAACAACAAGGGAGAGAAAAATAACAAAGACACACTTATGTACCAGAGGAGTAGTGGTTGTTAATGTGACTCTACCTGACAATGTGGGAATGGCTTGTGGGAAGAGTTTGGAAAGGTTCAGATTTGTTGCCTTAATGCATAGAACTGGAACATCTTAGGCTGTTCTGTAGTAGAGATTCTGGCTAGAGATCAGAAGGCCATAAGGGTGACAGAAAGCCTGCCAGTAAAGATTAGGCTTGGATGTTTCTGCTGGGAAGAAGGAATGCATTGGTTGGTGGACTCAACATGATATGTGTGTGGCTAGACAGAAAGTTTGTCTGCATTTTCATCACGTCCAGAGATTTTGCCTGAGACTCAGATTAAGGGTAATGGGCTGATTAATCTGGCAGAAGAAATTTCAAGGCAGCTGAATGTTGAGGTGTTGGCCAACTGTTTTGGGGGCCTTTAGCCAGATATATGCTGTGAATCAAGAGCAAAGAGCCTAACAGGATGGTTTAAAATTTTGTGACTTTGATCAGAAAGGAGGCTCCAATAAATATATGGACTACAAAGACAGAGCTGAGATCTCAATTGCTGAGAAGGAACAGGAAAATAGAAAAGATGGCCTAAGGGACTCATGAGAAGTTATTGTGGATCTCCATCCTTTGCAGCCTCAAAACTGCAAAAGTGGAAGGTTCTGCTTGCAGGAGAAAGCTGCAGATACTCATGCTCCAAAATGGTGATGGAAGCCTCATGATGTTCTAAAATGTTTGCTGCACCAGGTTCCAGAATGGTGGTGACATAGAGAATCTTCCTCACAATCAGATTTAGAGTGCCCAGTGATCTATGCACTTGAAACCCTACAGCCAAGAAAGAGAAAAGTCTAGATACTTTTCTAGCTGGCAGTAGACCTTGATAGCATCCACATGGCACTGGTTTTAAGCACATGGACGATGCATGAGTTCTGAGGTTAAAAGGGGCTTTTCAGAAGATGGGCTGTGAAGCCAGGCAGTGTGCCCATGGGAGGGCAGGGTGTGAAGCTGTGATATGAGGTGCAGTGGAGACATCAGATGTTTGAAAAAGACAGGGGTATGGATCATTTAAGGAAAGCTGCATGGATTGAACAGAGTAGAGAAGCTATTGGAGCTAAAAATCTGGGAAGTGCCTTGGGGGTGGAGTCACTCAAGCCTTTTGGAGCTCAAAACCAGATTGCTTCAGATGCTGAGTGTGGAACTCCAGAACCTAATGCCTGCTCTGCTGGATTTTGGATTTGCTTTGGTGCCAACCCTTTGTATTCCCATGTGTAACTTTTGGAATGATAATGTTTATCTTGTGCAATTGTATATTGGAAGTGTTTAACTTTGTTTTCATTTGCACAAGGGCCTACAGCTAAGGGTTGCCTTAAATTATGGAGGAGACTTGGGACTTGAACTTTTCAGAAACATGGAAACAGAACTTTGGCAAATCTGGAGATGGACTAAGTGTGTTTTGCATAAAGAATGAACATGAGTCTTTGGGGGACCAGGGCTGGAATGTTATGGTTTATGTTGAGATGCCCACCTCAAGCCTCATGCAATCATAGAGGTGGTTGAATCTAGCATTTGTGATTGGCTTGTTGTGTAGTTCTGGGACTTTCAGTGTGAGTGCTGCAGCCACCCAAGGGTGGAGCTGGCATACAATATAAGGGAGAGAAAAAGGCGTGTTTTTTGCTCTCTTTTGCTCTTTTTGCTCTTGCTCTTTGCACTTGCCAAGAATGGTTTCCCCTCTGCCATGCCACTCTACCTTGGAGCCAACTGAGTATGCACTGAAACCTCCAAAATTATAAGAAATAAATTTTCCTTCCTTAATTTTGGACATGAGGTATTTTGTCTCAATAACAAGAGAGAGAAAAGTAACTAAGACAAACTGTTCCTTCAAAATCCTCAAGCAAAATATCATAAGGTTCAGAAATTCAAAAACAATTCAATTTACACAATTTCAGAAATTTATTTTCTTCAAACATAAAACAGGACAAAGTATACATTTGGTGTTCACAATTTGATTGTTTGTGAACTAAGTCAATCCTGAAAGTACATATTCCTGTAAGTTTATAGTTAACTTTAAGGGATTATTTCCAAATCAGATAGTTCCATTGCATATCACATAGCCGGACTGATATGTAAGCTTCAGTGGAACTATTTGATAATGCAAAGCTCTTGTGAAGGGCAAGGGGATGAACTTGAAAGTCACAGGAAAGGCACAGAATTCTGAATGATTTATTTGCTGTCTGGCTTTCTCAAAGGGCTGTCAGTCAATGTCAGAAAGTGTGAGTTCCTTCAACCAAGTAATTTCCCTGTAAAAATATTAGAAATTATGAGAAGTATGACATTTATCTTAATGGGTCAAAAATCACATTTAAGAGGATAAAATCTTGCACAAAACAAGTCTTAACCCTGATATTACAATATTACTTTTTCCATAAACTTTAATCCCAAGAAATAGTTTTACTCTTCTAGAAAATGACTATCTAATTATTTTGGATTTGAAAATTCTTTCCAACATTGCATGTTTCAGTCACTGGTGGTACATAGCAGTTAAAAGTGGAAGAGAGCTTCACAGAAGAAGTCAATGAATTTTCTTGCCTTTCATGATGCCATGCCCATCAACTGAGAAGGCTAAGGAAAAGCAATCATGCTTAGTATGGAGAGGAGGGGAACAAAGGGAGTGAAAAGTCCTGGGTTGTTCCTCAGCTTAATCTACTCACATGAAATAAAGATATTTTTCTTCCTTTATTGTATAAATGCAAATTTTAGTAACATTTTTCTTCGATGACACTTTTTTTCTAATTATCAAACTAAGTAGTGTTTTAATTCAGTTCATTTATTATGTTTTAGGAATGACAGTATAAATGATTTCTCAAAATCTATTATTCAAAATAAGAATATAAGGCATAATTCTATATAGTTATATTTTGTGTAATTTTTAGATGCTTGGAAATTTTAATTAGAAAAGAAGTATCTTTTAAAATAAATTTAATTATCCAATCATAATATCATAACTGATCTACAAAAAGGGCAAAATATATAACTAAATATACAACAAAATAAACAATAATAAATTATAATGTAAATGAAATGTAAAATGCACTTTATTTGGTGCATTATAGGAATGTTTCTACATTATAGATTTTATTTACACACACACACACACACACACACACACACACACACTATATATATATATATATATATATATATATATATACTTATACACATATATATTTAAATGAAAGATTTATTATATACATAAATTTAATAACTATTCTCCCTAAGAATATATACAGTAAACAACATTTATATTTAAACTTTGTCAACAAAAAGTATTTTTGGTCAAAACAATATAGCAAGCTTCTTATTCTTTAACTCAAAAGAACTTTTAAAAAATATGTTTCTTGAAGAAAGTATATATTCTGCAGTATACTGTAAGATTGAATATTTTTTACTAAAAATTAGCTAACAGAATCTTTTATTTGTTAATTGTGTTAAATTTAGGAAATTAAATCTCATTACTAAAAATCCATTTCTAATTCTGATTAGATTCATTTCCATTCTTAATTAATATTTTGTATTTACCTTTGATGGTTCAGTATGTTGTTCACTGTAATGGTTTGAATACACATTTTGGAGACAAATATATTTTTCAAATTCTATATCTGAGCTGGGGATATAGCTTGGTGGCACAGTACTTGCCTGGAAAATGTGAGGTCATAAGTCTGATTCGCTGTACCTCTCACAAAAAGGAATTCTATATCCATCCCTAAATAATTCTGTGACATTAAGAAAATTTCATGATGTCCCATAATCTCAAATTTTGGAAGGCTGATTGGAAGGTTATTGGAATAAATTATAAAAGTTAGTGTAATATAACTCCATTGGTTTTCCTCTTCTGTATGTAGTCTCCCATCAGTAGTGTATTTAGCATTTCTACTTTCTGGGTTCTGAAATCTGGAGTCATAGCTGTTTCTTTTTTTTCTTACTGTCCACATATGCACATAATTTGTTTGCTTGTTAAATCAAAGATTCTATAAGTCCCCAATTTACTAATGGTTCCATCATGGGAAAATATATGCATGTTGGATTCCTTTGCAAGTCCCAAAAAGTGAGTCATATATACTTTTGTAATTAATATACAATCTAAAGCGTTAAAACACATACAACATCACAAAATACTTCAAATGAATTATTTTTATTTTTACAATTTCCTTCAAATGGTGATACAGTGCAGTACAGTAATTACTTTGCAGGGATTTCATGGAGTAATCTGACAGGAAGTAAGTCACTAACTGGAGTAAGGAGGGGAGGAGGAAGATGATGAAGTAATATCTATGATCTTTCTGTCTGGGTCCATTTCTCAATTACTTTCAATTTTGTTTCCATGATTATTGATGTGCACTTCCTAGTAGTCCCCACCTGTGTTTGATACGTTTCTCTCACTGTTAAGACAAAATACTTGATATACACAGTTTAAAAAGGGGAATGCTTAATTAGCTCACACTCTTTAGAGGTTTCAGTCCATAATCAGCTAACTCCAAGGCAGGGAGACATGGTGAATGCATTACAAAGAAGGAACAGTTCATGGTGGGCAGAAGTTAGCAAAAGTAGGAGACAACCCCACCTCTTCCTATCCTTAATATCTTATCCTTAGGCTAGGTAGCACTCCATCTTAAACCTGGTACCATTTTTCCCCACAGCCTCTTCAGGATTTGTTATTGGTTGATTTATTGATAATTGACATACTTTCAAGAGTGAGGTGAAATCTCAGTATTGTTTTAATTTTCACCATTTGAATGACAGTAATGTTGCCCATTTTTTTCATGTATTTATTTGCCATTAATATTTACTTGAAAAGTGTATACTCATCTCAGTTGCCCATTTTTACATTGGGATTTTAAATTTAGGGGTTTGATTCTTTTCAATTTTTTTATGTTCTCTAGAATAAGTAATTTGTCTAAAGGGCATCTGGATAAATTTTTCACCATTCTGGTTTTGTCTTTTCACTCTGTGATTTCTTTGGAAAGCTTGTCCACTGTTGGTAGGCATGTAGGCTGGTGCAGCCACTGTGGCAATTAGTATGGAGATTCCTGAGAAATTTAGGACTAAAGATTTCATTTTGGCCCAGCCATTACCCTTCTGGACATTTTCCCAGAAGAATCAAAGCTTTGTACAACAGTGATATATGAACACTTTATAGAAGCCCATTTTGTAGTAGTCAATCTTGAGAATGACTCAACTGCCCATCAAATAAGGAATGAATAAAAACTTCTTTTTAAAGATGTATGTTTTTAGATACAATGGAGTATTACTCTACCATGTTCATAAGTTGTAAACTTACTGTAATACATAGCAGGAAAATAATATTTTTAGCAGCATAGAACTGATAAACTAATGTTCAAAATTAATATATATATATATATATATAATTATGTATTTTAAATTATGTATGACTATATTTGTGTCATACACTATAAATTAACTTATTCTTCTTGCCCTGAGTCTTTATAATTATAAAAATAGTGGACAATTTTAAATTTAATTGTAGGACTAAAAGTTTTCATTCCATCTTTACAATCCATGCTGTCTGTTATTATACTACCTATTAAGAGCCTGGGATTTTGGTTTTTGCTTTAAAAGCTATAATATATATATTAGTATATTTAAATATCAAAGGATTGATAATGAACGCACATAGATAATGAAAGTTATAGGTGTGTCTTCAAGATAAGAGATATGATTTCTTTGATAAAGAAACTGCAAAAACTTACTAAGTTATCAGTATATGTATATTGTTTAATAGGTTGTTAAATAAATCTAAAATTCCATTTTAAAATTAAAAGCCTTAAATTTATCTTATTTTTAAGCAATTTTACTAAAATTATTAAAATAATCAATGTTAATTACTACTGAATTTTAAAAAGTGACTTTTAATAAGTGTTTTGACTTGGAAAAATTAACACTAATGCTCTTGTCTTTCTGTTTTGCTGTTTCTTTCTCCAAACTTAGTCCCCAAATTCAGAATATAGATGACAATCATGACTTTGATTCATAAACTTTGTTTAAATTTCCTGGAAAACACAAGAATTGCCACAGCACTCTTATGCTGGGGAAAAAAAATTCCATTTTTTCTTGATGTATTTTAAATGATAGTCAACTTAAAGTTGTTATGAAGAATGTTTCAATTAACCAATTTATAAACTATGGAACATCTTCTCTTTCCTAAATATCCTGTGTATCTCTTTCCTAAATATCTAACCTGTGTATGTTGAATTATTTTTTTAAACCAGATCCAGTCTTCTTGAAGACACATAAGAGAAGGACTTGAATAGAAAGACAATATCAGACAGTTTGCCAACAGAGGCAGAAATCATTCCGAGATTGATGTTTAGTGTTCAATATCAATAAAGTGACACAAGTTATTTTCAAATCATTGAAATGCTACACCAAACAGAAGGGTTAAACTGATCATTATTCTAGTTTTTCCACTAATATATATTATTTGGTCAGAGACATTGTCTCTTAAAGATCCCTGGTACCGATAAAAAGGAAAAAAGACAAAAAAAAAAAAATCTCAAAAGCTATTCGATCAACATACAAGGCAGAAATATTTACTAATGGGTGCCCATAGGGGAAAAATCCACAAATCATTACATTTAAGTTGTATGTTGTGATTGTTTTCTACATATTTCTTATGATTTTTATTGTGATATGTTTAACCTGTATTATTTTCTATATTTCCTTTTAACATCTCTAGTCACTCCCTATAAAAGCCCAAATCTGGCTGCACTGTTTGTGATTCAGCCAAATGATGCCTTTGAACTAGTGCTACGATATCAAACATTCGCCTTGGGAGTGAGCTAACTGCTGTAATGTAAGTATTGCATTTCTTCTTTTCAATTTTAATTTTTTCTAGTGCATGTTTACATTAACTAATGGTTACATTCCTCAGGAGGATTTGGTACAGACACATAACATGTCTTCATTATTTTTTATTCCTTTCTCCATCCTCTTTTCCTCCTTTCTTAACCTTGAACACTTCCACTGAAGCATGTAAGTTTATCAATAATTATAATCACCTTTTATTGTCATGTTCCCTGACAGAGGACAAGTCATTCTCTAACTAAAAATTCAAAATGCTAATACTGATAATTAACTGAACAGTCAATTTGAATAAGAAATGGCTAAGTTATTGGATCAGCTTAGTTCTGGCTGCGGCTAAAGTGATTTATTGAACACTGCACACTCACACTAGGTGTGAGTGACACCAAAAGATAGGCTTGTTGCCTGAAAGGAATTAAAGGGAAAAGAAGAAAGGTTCGCTTCTTTTTCTTCTAAGGAGCTTGAGTTTCACCTTCACCTTGGCTATAGTCTCCAGCTTCCAGCCAGACTCTTCAGGTACCCTTGGCAGAGCACTTGGGGAGAACCACTGAGGTCCAGGCCTTCCACAGGTCCTTTGGGTCTCCATCACTCAGGCAGCCCTTCTGCCTCTTCACAGCTGACTGTGAGGGCAGCTACTCAGGTTTTATATTTATACTTTTTAACATTTTGAGAGCTTTAAAGGGCCTATTCACAAATGAAGTTGTACCTCATCCAAATCATTTCTGTGATGAGGTCTGTACTGTATACACTTACCAAAGTAGTACTAGGATGGTGCATTGATAGACTGTAACACCACTGATTGACATTGACACTTGCTGCTGGACATATTAGAGCCAAATCTATTGACTATTATAAAAAACATCATAGAATAATATTAGTATATGTGGTAAAATGATAACTTTCAAAGATAACAAGGTCCTAGTAATCAGGACTTATTGATATTTTACCTTATCTATCAGAAAAGATATAGCAGCTGTGATTAAGTTTAAGAAAATTTAAACTGAAGATATTACCATCCATTTCTATGTGGCTAAATATTTTAGCATATTCTTTGCAAGTCAAAGAGGGTGATGAATTGAAGTTGGAGTGGTACAACTGACTTCTGGTGAAAGAATGGAAAAGAGCACACTCTTATGATCAGAATGACTTTTATCCCTACAAAATGCACACATTTAAGAGTGTGGTGCTATCGGCAGACAGGGCCTCTGAGTGGTTATTAGGTGGAGATAATGGGATTGGTGTCCTCAAGCAAAGGAAGCCATCATCATCATCTCCCTTCATTGTTGCTCTCCCCCCTGCTGTCTCTGTCCCTCTCTCTCCTTCTTCCTCTCCCCTCTTTCTCCATGAAGGTGCCTCCTGAACAGGCCAAGCAAGCAGGAGAGAAGGTCACCCTTCACCCCTCAGAAGCAAGCTGCCTCCCTACCCAGGTGTCTGCACCTTCATCTTGGACCCCTGCCTTCAGAACTGTAAGAGACACACACATGATGTTTAAAGTGCAATCTATGGCATCTGGATAGGCAACTTACCTAACTAGGTCAAGGACCACTAAACAAAGACTGCTTGGGAGCAGACAGAGGCAAAGTTCTTCAAGGACCGCATGACAAATAACAAAAGAGTGCAGTGTTACCATCATGCTGACTGGGCCCCAAAAGGCTTATGTTGAACTTTTAATTTGGAGGACTGTGGGACCAAAAATTTACGTTGTTTGAAATAACTAGGTGTTTAGTAAATTTTTAATAGCTTTAGGAAACTAATATACATGGCAATTAATGCTTACATTATAATGCCAAAGCTATCAATCAGGGTAAAACTTGGTCCATTATTTCAATATCCTTAAACAATGAAACGAAAAAAGAAGCACCAACAATTTTACTACACTGATTTTTTTTTAAAAAAGGGGAAATACATGAGCCTCAAAGCCCAATTAAAACTTTGAAAACTTAACTATCCAAGAATGCCATTAAGATGTTTTCTGTCTCCCAGCATGTTGATATCATACAATTTACAAAATATGAAAGTTAAGAAACCCTATAAAGTATTATTTGGTGATGCAGGAGAAAAAAAATAAGGACAAATAACTCTTCTTTAAGGAAGCAATGAGAGGTACCAAGCATGGTTATACATGCCTGTAATCCAAGCACTTAGGAGGCTGAGGCAGGAGGATCACCATGAGTTCAATTCCAGTGTGCTACATAAAGATTTCAGGGCCAGCCTAAGCTACAGTCAGACCCTGTCACAAGAAAGACAGAGAGAGAGAGAGAGAGAGAGAGAGAGAGAGAGAGAGAGAGAGAGAGAAAGAGAGAGAGAGAGAGAGGGATCAATGAGAAACTGATGGTTTAAATCAAAGAAGCTCTAGTTTTGACATTGATATTTCCAGGTATTACAGTGTTTTTTTTTTTTTTTTTAGGAAAAAGAATATTATATTAACATATCTGTATATGTAGAAGTCTGTGAGATACTTACTATTCCCAAGAAGATCCAGAAAACAATTTTGTAAATAATAAAATGGGATATTTAGAGAAACTGTCAAACAGGGTTGGCAGTTACCAAGAAGTTCTCAATCTAACTTCATTTGCTCATGTATATAATTTTTCTTGTCACATTAACCTGTAAATTGTCTGGGCATTTGGCAGAGTCTGGGCATGGCAACAGTTGGTGACATCTGATATTTCTTCCATGTTGGATTATTGGGTATATATAGGAATCCAGCAATACCATCATGAAGATCCTCATGGAACATTACAGAAAAATTCAAGTCTAGAAGAGCTGAGGTTTTCTGTCCAAAGTTGACACCAAATTCACATTCGTGTCAATTATCACCTTGGTACAGATGGCTCAGTCTATGTAGATTTTGAATGATTCTTAGTCCTGGCCAACCAATAAACTGAAACCTCTCAACAGATCTGTACCATGAATCAGGTGCCTTAATAAGTTACTCCTAACATTCTGTTCTTCAAAGCACTTAAACAGAAAGATTTCTTAGTATTGTTTGAAGTCATAAGTGCAGAGTAATTTCTTATATAGAAAATGTTGACAGCCACTGTTGCCTGTCAATCTCCAGTTGTCAAAGTGACAGTAGGATCACTCACTGGGCTTTGTTTTGGTTCATATGATGCTTTATGGGTACATTAGAAACATGCATTATAACTGTTTTCTTTGTTACTTTTTACTCGTTGCTGAGACAAAATACATGAAGCCCAAGTCTCCTCCAAGATCTAGGTCAAACTCTTACTTGTAACACCCTGTACAAATGAAACAAGGTTAAACATTTCTGAAATGCAAAGGCATAAGACAAACATTATCATTCCAAAAGTTACAAACAGGGAGATATAAAGCATTGGAAAGAAAGCAAGTCCAACATCCAGCAAGGTGAAAATTAAGTCCTAGAGTTCCATGCTCAGCATTTGAAGCAATTTGGTTGAAAAGCCCAAAAGGCTTGGGTGATTCCACCCCCATGACACTACCAGGAATATCAGCTCCCACAACTTCTCTCTTTAAACCCTCTTTGCTTGCTTTTTGCGGCTTTCTTTGGATGATACATGTTCCTGGTTTATCCAAATTTCTGGGGTCTCCATTGTACCATTGGCTTCACCCTTACATCTTTACAAACTGCCCTGTCAGGAGCACACTGCTTGGCTGCCCAGGCCCTGTGGACACCAATCAAGTTGGACGCCATCTTATCCTCAAAATGTGTGCATTTTCATTGCACCTAAAATCAGCACCATGTGGATTCTGTCAAGGTTTGCTGTCATCTGGAGCAGTAGCCAGGCTTTTCTCTCTCTTGGGGTCGATTTTCCTCCCTCTGTGAGGATCAATTGCATGGATCATTGTTCTCTGTGAACCTGATTGTGAAGAAAAGCTTCTCTATGTTGCTGCCATTCTGGAATCTCATGTGGCCTCGGTTGCCATTCTGGAACCTCACGTGGCCCCTTTTGCCATTCTGGAACCTCATGTGTCCTCCATCGCCATTCTGGAGCACAGTACTCTGCAGCTTTCTCCTCCAAGAAAACTGTTTCACTTCTGCAGTTTTGAGGCTGCAAAGTGTTGAGTCCTATTGCTTCCCGGCATGCCCTGGGGCCATCTTTCTTATCTCTCTTTTTCTACTCAGCAATCAAAGTCTCAACTCTGTCTTTATAATCCTCAGCTTTCCTGGAATTTTCCTCCCGGTCAAGCTCACAGTATTGAGCCGGGTTCTGTGCTCTTGATTTGCAACATGAAGCTGTCTAAGAGCCCCCAACAATAGTCATGCACCAATGTCACATTCCACTGCTTTGAAATCTCCTTTTCCAGTTTAATCAGTCCATTTCTCTTTGTCTCAGTCTCAAACAAAGTCTGTGGCCATGAGCACAATGCAGACAACTTTCTGCCAAGCCATACCACACATTATGGGGAGTCCCAGCAACCAGTGCAGTCCTTCTTCCCAGTAGAAACCTCCCAAGCCTGGTCTTTATCATTAAGCTTTCTATTAGACTTCTGTTCTCCTGAGCTCTTACCAGAGTATCCTCTACAGAACAGCCTAAGCTGCTCTAGCACTATGCATCCAGGAGACATGTTCAAACCTTTCCAAACTCTGCCCAAAAGCTATTTCCAAAGCTTTGCAAAAAACATGGTCAGGTAATAGTCACAGCTAATCACTTCACTCCTGGTACCAAATTCAATCTTAGTTACTTTTTACTTGTTGCTGAGACAAAATATCTGATGACCAAAGTTGGGAAAGGAAATGTTTATTTCTTATATTTTTGAAGGTTTCAGTCGATATTCAGTTGGTTCCAAGGCAGGCTGGCATGGTGGGGCCGCTGTTCATAGTGGCTGTAAACAGCAAGGCAGAAAC
Source organism: Cavia porcellus (assembly GCF_034190915.1). Taxonomy (NCBI): domain Eukaryota; kingdom Metazoa; phylum Chordata; class Mammalia; order Rodentia; family Caviidae; genus Cavia; species Cavia porcellus. The sequence continues at coordinate 17,039,801 of NW_026947494.1, read as the reverse complement.
TGGCAAGAGTGAGACATACCTTCTTCCTGCCATTACGTTACATCCTAGCTCTACCCATATGTGGGTGTAGCACTGACACCACCAATCCATGTGCTAGACAATGAACCTATCACAAATGCACAATGCAAAAGCATGAGGCCTGGGGGGCCACAGATATAAACCACAATAACTGTCCTTCCAGACTGGTATATATAGGAACCACCAAATGAGAAAAATTGGTTCACAATATTTTTAAACATGTGATTTCCAGCACCTTGAAATCTTGTTTACTTAACTAATGTTCTAATGCTGCTCCCCCAAATGCTGTAGTACATGTTCATATAATAAAGCAAAGGAAACAAACAACAAATAAGCAAACAATAATAATAAAATCCTCACCAAATTGTGGCCATAATTATTCCAAACAAAATTTCACATATCAGCATAATCTGAGCTGAACACGTGAACACACACTGACCAACTTTGCTGCAGCTCAGGCTGAAGAAGAATAAGCAAGGATATGAGACAGGAAGCAATCTATGTAAGTGGAGCTTAGTCATTGTACTGTTTGGCTTCCCCCCCCCCTCCTCATCATCATCTTCCTTATCCTCCTCCTTTTTTTCTTCCTCCTTTTTCTTCCTTTTTTTTGAGTATTTCCTTCTGTCTTTGTTGTTTCCCTAGAAAGAAAAGAATATGGAATACTAAATAAATTGTTTGCCTCAGGAAATTATTGAAAAAACAACTTATCTGTAACAACCGGAGTAAAGTGCTTATATGTTCAAAAATATCTTATAAGAATCTCCTTCAAAAACCTAATCTTTTTATAGCTGTCAGCCCTAAATTTTCAGCTCAACTATTTTCCTAATTCTACTCATTTACTGTCCTTGGAAGCATCGTTTAATATGGTCTATTCTCACAGCCAAGCAAGATGTTCCCCAGTCCTTCTGTAGACACTGAAAATCTGTCAAAGAACTCCACCTCCTTGGCTTGGTGAGCTTTAATAAAATTTACTTGGCTTTAATAACAGGTGGTTTGATGATACTTGTGGAGTTCTTCTGTTGAGAATATAAAACAATGTAAATAAAGTTGATCCTTTGTAAGGCAATGGTTGTGCTATACCTTCAATACCAGCCAGCTCTCTTTATGTTCAACTGCTGTTGCTGGCCAAGTTCAAAAACAATTTACACAGTCAATAGACATTTTTTAGTACATACTAAACTTTAAATGCTTTTCAAATGATGAAGAAGAACAATGCAAACAAGAACAGCTCATCTTTTAACATATATGCTTTTAAAAATTATATATGTAAAGATATGTTATGGAACTTGGTGATAATAATATTAACCAATAAAAGTCATTTTTCTGGGTACTACTCTTCACAGAGCACATATATGCTGGTGTAGTATGCAAGACATAATTGCAAACTATGGTGAATGTTTACTTTTCATATGTATTACAGTAAAAGACACAACGCCAATAATCCTCCCTCAAATACCAATCCCTCATTTCAAACATACCATCAATTTTTAAAACTTTTTGAAGTAGTTATGAAGTTCTTTCTTGGTTGTCTTTAACTATACTGTATTGACTGGCTCAATGTGCTTAATCTTTTCAAAATATTTATCTTTCATGGTGATTCAACTTTAGAGAAGAGCCTGGATTCTCATCATGCCAAATCCAGTGATGACGCTGTGTTTACTGGCCTGTGGTATTTGCCACATGTTTTAGATCTTGTTAAAAGAGGCTTTCAGGGAATCCTTCACAAAGTGGCAAGAATGATGGGGAAAAATCCACTCAAAGGAAGGAAGCTATTTTGAGGGAAATTAATGACAATGTCTTTTACTGTAATTTTTTTAAAAATGTTTGAACATTTACTGAATATTTGATAATCTCTTTAAAATTTTGTGTTGGCCTCAGTGTTGCGTGTGTGAGTGTGTGTGTGGTGAAACAGCTAGTAGCCATGGTTACCTGTCTTGATTATGTAGCAAAGTATCTCAGTAAGTAACATAAATTCTGGTTCATTTACTAGAGGATTTACTCAGTGCTTTTTTTTTTCCTTGATCTTGTTACACACACACACACACACACACACACACACACACACACCAGAGTCTTACTCTGTCGGCTCACAGTAACAGGAGAATAAAATATTGCTTCTACTGTACATGAAACCAATCATTCTGAGAGGAGACTCACTCTGGAAAAAAAAAACAATTGATAACTACCCTTTCAGATTAGTATGAGAATTTGGTGTTTCTTTTCCAGAAATTGAAGTTCATATTTCAGTAAAGAGGTATCTGTCTCTGTGAAACTGGAGAAAGTAATTTCTGTGAAAAATAATCTGTGCTGAAAAAAAGTACATGTTGTCTTGGGAAAAAGACAATCACTAACAGTAATCACAAAGAAATCAAGCCATGTAGCCAGCCCTTCCGCTTGCAGTTAGGAATACTTGCCACAAGGAAACCAATTTGGGGATGAGTGTCTGATATTTCTGAGAAACAAAAATCACTGGAACATTCAGCTGACACAATCAAAACATGCAAAACCAAATAAGAACATGGCAGTTATTTTCTGTGTTAGCTGAGCTGTCAAGAAACAGTAGAACAAGACTTTCTTTGCTAAGCAATGTTTGTTTTCCCTGATCTCATCAGCTTTTATTGTTTGCAACTTTACTGTCTTAATCCCAGGCTATGTTCCACAACAATGCAAAAAATGATCATATCCATGATAGTATAAAAGACGGTGACAGGGACTATGGCATCGTTAGAATAAACATCTATTGTTAGATGGAACTGCAAACCAATAATTTAAATTGCAGTTTTCCATGCACTTAAATCATGATTCGTATTTATTAGACTCTTAATTTTAGAGGAAAATTGTCACTTTTAAAACTCAAGTATATGTGTTCTAAGAATCTGATTTCTTATAAAGTTTTTAAATGTTTTACAATTTATAGTAAGTGCCTAAAACTTTGCTGATTTGTATTTCCTACCTACACCTTGAATCCCATCAAACAAACTCCTATGCTTGGCCTACTGTCATTCAAGTTCATTTATTATTTTTATCCCAAGTTGCATTCAGTAGTAAACTTTTCCAGTTGTATAAGTTATATAACTATTTCCTAAATTGTTTAAGATTTCTATTTGCCTTTCATTTCCCCAGCTAAATTTAAATGCATTAGTTTATTGAGCTACCTTAACGTTTATTCTCATGTTTTGTTGCTAAATACTGAAAAGACAGGGAATCCTACATTTACATTTACAATTTTATCTGCATTATCAAAACACCTTGAATTATTTCTCTATTACTTTCATAATAAATTACTATCAACAGTGGTTTAAAAACCAATGCATATTTATTTTAAATTGCTGTGGATATGATGTCAGATATAGATCTAACTAGGCTAATGTGGTATAAAAAATTTTGCATTTCCTTCTGAGATTGTAGAAGACAGTCTGAGATTGTAGAAAATAGTTTTTGTATCTGGATCATAGGATCTGTTTGCATTCAGTGTCATGTGGGACCCTTCCTCTATATATCCTAGCCAGCTATGTTGTAACTATCTGGTCAGTCTTCCACAGTCAGTCCTGTTTGCATCTGATTCTAGCCAAGAATGGGTCTCTACTTTTAATTTAAGAGATTATATTAAATCCACAATGAAAAGCTACAGCTATCTCCCATCAAAATGTCCTGAGAAAAGTCACTCCTGTAACGTTTCCTTTGCTATGTAAGGATGCATGGATTCAGCTTCTAGAAATTGAAGCATAGGCATCTTGGGAGTATAAATTTTTTGCTTAACAATGTCTAAGATAGGGTTAGGGTAAGTTTGTCTTCAATGGGTGCATTCATTTCAAATTTGGCAGTGGTGAATCTGAGTGGACAGGAAAGAGTTCTGTTATTATAATGTACATCACTTAATGTATCAACTGAGTGTATACATCTCACTATGTATTGGAAATAGGAAAGAATTGGGCCTTTTTTTTACACAAGACCTAATTCTCATTAGCCTAATTCGCATAACAACATTCTCAAATGCTGTAAATGGCACAAATCAGAGAAATCCTAAGAATGCTCCCCTTTCCCAATTTAAATGAAGACATTTAACATTTAATATTCTTAGGATTGTCTCTGATTTGTGCCATTTACAGCATTTGAGAATGTTGTAATCCTTACAAGCTTTGGTGAACGGGCTTATGCTCTCTTGGACAAATAGTCTACCCAGAAAACAAAGCATTTGCTTATTTTCTTATTTGTGTTTATTTCATCTAATTCTTTTGAGGACATTCTATACACAATAACTACATTCAAATTTGCATTCAAGACAATATGAAAGTCTGCTTCGTTTCTTTGCCCATCCTTCTTCTGGTCTATTAGGATGTTTTAACATAATGGTGAAGATTTTGAGGTAACTTGATATTGAAGATTTGGGAAGAAAGACGATTTTTCTATCAGCAGTTTGCTTCAAGGGTGAGATTTTTCATTCAATGAATAACATATTAAACTTTAATTCTGAAAGCAATTTAAATCAATCTAAAAGATTGAGGTATTATGACAATGCATATTGGGAACATTTCTAGATTTTACCTTTAGGAAAATCTTTAAAGAAAGATGAGCCTTCCTCATCATAGAGCATTTGACAATGTCTGGAGATAAATTTGGTTATGATAATTGAATAATCATACTATTGGTATGTTGTGGCAGATGTTATACATACTTCCAAACAGCCCATGATGAAAAGTAAAGCTCTCTATAATACAGAATTTTCTGGTATAAAATGTTATAGTTATAAAATTGAGAAAGTCAACTTCATTCAATTTGTTTCTCTTCAGAAACTCAACACATTCTCAACTGACTGCATCTCTTTTTTATAATGTGTTATAGAATATAATATATATCAACAAATTCACACCAACATTAAAAATGTCCCCGATTTTTTCCTAATGATGAAGATCTATGAATACTTGGACATATGTACAAATAATTTTAAATGACAATTCATCAATGATTTTGTCTTTCTGGTTTCAAGTTTTCCACCATCTAATCTTCCAAAGTTGAGATTAGTTTGCTGATTATTTTAATGGTAATTTAGTGGGGATTTTCTAAGATTTACTATGGCAAGAAAAACACATATTTATTATTTCTGTATTGTTTGCAATAAGGCAAATTGCTAAATCAACTAGGCACTAAAACATATAACATCTTAAATAAAATGGAAATTTTTTTCTTATGCAGTAGTTTTTTCAAAGAATGAAGCATCTCTCTTCAAATTTCGCATTCAAGGACAAAGTTTATTAAGATTTGTCTAAGCTTCTGCATGTTGTTTGCGAGTCTATCAATATTGGTCACTTCAGTCGGCTAGAATGAAAATTAAAGGGGGTAGAGAATGCATTGCTGAGTTTTGAAAATAAAGACTGAATGTACAACATGCTATTTCTTTTAAACTACCTTATTGTGAATTCAGTGTAATGCCCCAATACAATAAGGAAACATATAAAGGTCCAAAATATCTTCTGAATATCTATCGAAACAGAACACAAAATTTCATAGCTATTTACTGTATATCCACACATTTCTTTCTGCTTTATCCAGTGATGTAATTGATCAATGTGTAAAGCCTCACTGCAAAATAATGTTCTATCAGTGAGATTTCTGATCATAAATATTATGTGTGATTTAATAGACAATACTATTCAATTAATTAAAATGTGATAAAATCATTTAATCATAGTCATTTAAAAATCTCCAAAAGTGAAATTTTTTTTTATTAAGCAAGTGTCATATTAGCTTTGTGTATCATACCATTAGGAAAGTAGATGCCAGATGTACAGTTTTAATTATTTTTCCTTAGGTAACAAATTACATAACATCAAAATTATTTATCATAAGTCATGAATATTTACCTGTCTTTTTCATTTTACACCCTAATACACAATCTATGCCCTCACTCACTGAAATGATTACTAAGGGAAAACTAGAATGTGGTATCCTTAATCTGCGTGATACTAACTTTGCAAAAATCAATTTTAAAACTTTAACTTTTGAGGCTCAATTCTTAATAGATATAGCTAATCCAGTTGAATTTGAAGACTGAAAGAGCTTGGTGCCTTGTGACACTCTTAAATTTAGTATGATTTCATTAACAGATCTATTAAATGAAGTCTAATTATGAACGAACAGGCATGGATCCTCAAGGATTTCAAAATAAAGATTGAGTTTGGAAATCACATTTGCAAAAGAGATTCTTTACACCTAAATTAATGCAAGAATATCACAAAGGAATAGAGAAATGCTGCTTAATTACAAATCTGATGGTGCGAGTTAGGAGATGACTAGGGATTATTGGTAAACCACCATCTAAATAATGTGCTAATATCAAGAAAGAGGGGATGTAAATGTAGGGGAGTTTCAGGGTAATATTTTAGAAATCTTATCAATTATCAAGTTAAAGTGATAACTATGCAAAAATAAGCCATCATTTTATATTCAGGAGAATTTATTTTTGGTACTTTATAGGTGAAATAATGAATGCTACTTTCAGGTGTCACATAAAGTTTCTTCATTCATCATCTATTTTTGCAAAGGACTAAATTGTAATCTAATGCTTCTCTAATGAGAAAACACTTTGGAGCTCACAGGTCACCAGAGAGTTCTAAATCCCTAAAGTCTTCCTGCATTTTAGGTTTTGTTAAATCACTTTCAGTTTTTACATTCTGCCTTTTTTTCCAGATGACATTAAGTTGTGAGTTTGATGCTGTTAACAGTAGCTCAAATCACTCCACATATATTTGGTGAATTTTGTCCAGGATCTGAAGTGTATTTGAAAATGGATTTTGCTCAGTTCAGCACAAACAGTAAAATGTAACAATAATGCACTTTCAGTATAATAAAAAAAGGTTTAATTTTAGGAAATAATTGATCTTTGGATATTAAAGCCAGAAGAAATAAATAAATAATTTACAAGCAGAAAATAGTAAGGGTTTACGGACTATGGGATGAAAAACTCTTTTCTAGTCAAGGTGGGAGAGAAAATACAACAAAAGTGACAGATTTTTAGATGGTTCACATGGTTTCTTTTGCATTGCTTGTGGCTAAACATGTAGAAAAAATATTTTGAGGAAGTAAACTTGAAATCTGACTTGCTTTATCTACAGAACTATAAAAATTGTCAGGGTCTTAGATATTTGCTCTTCTTTTTTGTCCAATTATATCCTAATCTACTTCTCAAATAATTTTTTTCTTAAAAAAGGGTCCCTATAAGCTCTTCTTCAAAACTAATAGCTCTTTAGAAATAATTATTTTTTTTGTCTTTTTCTTTTTTTATAGGTACCAGGGATCAAACTCATGACCACAAACTTGCAAGGGGTGCTTATGCCACTGAGCTAAATCTCCAGCCCCCTAGAAATAATTATTATATGAACTTATATAAGAAACAGTCAATCACAAGGAAGAAATTATAAATCTAAACTATTTATGAGAGTTTAGGCAAATGCTAGTACCAAAAGTTGCTTATGAAATTTATCTCAGTTCACTGATACCATATGTAGATTCTTTAACTGGATTCAATAAACCCACATTTCCTAAAAGGCAGAATTTGTGGAACAGAGACATCTTACACAAAGATTTTCACAAGCAGAACATGATCAAACTGAGGAAGACTCTACATTCTTATACAGTACTCACAGCAAAATGTTTTCTACAAGGATGTGGTTTGAATGAAATCTTCTGAACTCATCAGTATTTACGTCAAGGATGACATGAACTTTTTATAACTATGAGTATTCTTTTTCTCATAAACTCCTTTTTACAACCTGAGAAAAAATATGATGAGAAAATAAAGGAAGAAAATCTGCAACATTATAAATAATACATTGTCTTCATCAAGTACAAATTCTGATAAAAGAATTCCTACAAAGCATTTCTCTTTCTCAGAAATCAAAACAGACATAATGAGAGAGTGAAAAGAAAGTAGATCTGAGACCAAAGACTACTGTACCTTATATAGGATTGTACCATTATGATCAGAGTGATTCTCATAAAAATGTTTTGCAATTCCCCCAAAAAACTCTCTTTATCTGCTTAAAAATCTTAAACCACAATGGGGAAGAAATTTGCACTGGTTCCTGAAGAACCTCTGGGATTGCTCACTCTTAAACCCCAACCAAATTAACTGAAGTGGATTGATTAATGAAAGCTAAATTTAATAGAAGTTCAGTTCTTATCACCTTTTTGCACTTTATACCAACTTATATCAACTTAGGTTGAGATAATTTTATTAAATATAGGAGTCTGGAGTTGAGTGGCCTTTTATAGCTAGTAAATGAGTCAAATTGGCAAAGTTCATATAAAACAATTTGGATTTGGTTATACAGAGTCCCTCAAGGGAATCTTAAATTGCTATAGCATGACAGATGTCCACACTGGTGTGTTACAAGAGAGATGTTTTATTATATAATTCAGCTCCAAGACTATCGTAAGGCAAAAAATAAAGTTTTTTATTGGTTTACTTCCCTGAAGAATTAAATATTTGAAAGAAATGTTTAAACCGTGTGAACACTGACAACCTTAGGTTGCAGTTATGATAGTGAAGGTGTGCATATACACACACCTAATCTGAACTTCCTGTGTGTTGTTAATAGCATCAGCTGTGGTGGTATAACTTTTATTTACTATGAGTGTTGGCTGAGAATCTTTGATACAATCATTTTTGATTAAAGAACTATTATAGCTGTAATAATGTCTTTATGTACTATGTTTCTCTGTGTGCATACTTAGTATATTTTGAAATAACTTCTGTAAAATTTCAGTTTAAAAGAAAGAAATACACAAATTCCTTTAGCTTTTATTCCTTAAGTTCTATATCAATTGATTAATCTATATCTATGCATACACTTTTGATAAGCTATCATGAATTTAAACCGATTCAGCATAAAAATCAGATGAAGTTTATTTTCTGAAAGGATTTATTTCCATGTGTCATTTACAGAAGAGTTAATTTTTTATGGAACTAGAGTACACATTACCTTCTGTTGATATGAATTTAATTTAACAAATACATCATAATATATTCTTCATAGAATTTGTGAAGTCTCAGGAAGAAATTATTTAGATGGTGAAAAATAAAAATAAAATATCAGTTTCATAATTACAAATTGGGAAATTTAAAAAACATAATTGTTTGGATGTGAATTTTTTCAAGGGCATCTAAAGTAATATGAAAACATATTTGCAAATATTGATACAGTTCCATTTTGGCACCTTACATGAACAGTTTACCCTCTGTTAAATACAAACACACAAATTTTTTAAGAGTGTAAAGTATTTATCAACCAAAAAACTTGTTTTTTCCATTTGAAATGATCCAGTGAAATAACTCAAATTATATATATTTTCAAATATTAAACCATATGCTGTGTTCATCACTGAATAAACTCATATTAACAGAATTTAAAGAGCAACAACTTTCATATTTTAGAAAAGTAGACATTAAAGAAATAAGCCACAGTAATTTATTTCATTTTGATGAAATTATAATATAAAGATTTATTTACAGCCCCAATCATTGCTACATGTGTAGCAATGCTTCCCACACAGTCAAAACTGACACTGTGTAAATTGATTAAATATTATGTCTCTGGAACTTCAGGAGAACATGGCAGATAGATAACAGAAGCTATGGAGGCTCTCTGAGTTAGCCAGCTTAGAATCCAGGAATGGTGCATTGTGAGGAGTCCTAAACAAGGGGAGATATACTTTGTCAACCCAGGAATGAACTAAGCTGAGAGAAACCAACTGGAAATGCAATCCTGGTGCTATAACCAGAACAGAATAAAATCTCAGTGCTGAAGTTGGAACCTGCGCTTCTGGAAACTGTGATTTGAATTTTCTGCACCTGTTGCTGTGTCTGAATCGGTACAGCAGGGACAGAGAGGACAAACCTCTGAGAGCGGGAATTGGCAAATGGGGTTGAGAGTGGGAAAGGCAGGGAGCCTTACATAGACCTGAAGTGAGTGAGAGGAACAGGGGCCCTTCCATAGACTAGGAGTCTCCAACAGAGGACATTCTGGGACCCGACAGACTAGCTGGAACAGGACGCTGCAGTGACATTAGTCACACATTCCCCTCTCAAGTGGGATTGGTGGGGAGTGCTTGGCCCAGGTGATGCTGCAGACTAAGACCCAGTAGGCTGGCCCAAACCAGGTCCCAGCATCTGGTGGTGCACCTTAGCAGTGAAGCCTTAGTAGGTTGACTGACCTGAAGGGGCGGGTCCAGCAGAGGCTGCCCAGGTCTGTACCTCCCTAATACACTGCAGTGGGCGTGTACACCTAGCTGATGCAATTCAAACAAACTCTAACCAACAGAAAAAGAAACTGGGCCTCCTATATATGCTTGATGGAAGGAACAAAAAGTATGGGAAGAGGGAGCAACAAGAAAGGGTCCTCAGCCCCCAATCTTAGGAACACTGATCCAGGAAAGGTAAATGCAAGGAAGAATGAGGACAGAAAACATGCAAAATCAGACATGGCACCAATAGATATAAAGTGATACCTCCGGAGCCTCATAGACGAGTTCAAAAGTGAAATATTTAACCACCTAAAGCAAGGTATAAGTAGAATAGTTAGAGAAATGCTAAGAACCACCCAAGAAAAAACAGATGATGGAATGGAAGAACAGAAAAAAAGGGAAGAATTGTTTGATGGAGAAAATAGAGAAAACATAGAATACGTGAAGCAGATTCAAAGTGATTACCAGGAAACTAAAAACTCTATTGAAAGCTGGCATAACAGCTTGAAAGAAACTAAGGATAGATTATCTGAACTGGAGGACAGATTTGTAAGGTGGGAGCATGAAATGAAAAACTTCTTAAAAATAAGAAAACAAACAGCAATAATACAAATGCTTGAAGATGATAACTTCAAGGATCTATAACTTAAGATTTAAGAATGTAAAAGAAGAAGTAGGGACACAAACAAATGAACTACAAAGGCTATTCACAGAAATAACCCAAGAGAATTTCCATAATTTAGCAAAAGCTAAAGATACTCAGATGTATGAGGCATACAGGACCCCAGCCACTTACAACCCAAACAGAGCAACACCCAGGCATAGAATAATCAAAATTCCAGAAATCCAATATAAGAACAGAATATTAAAAGACATCAGAGACAGGAAACAGATCACTTACAAAGGAACACCCATAAGAATTACAGCAGACTTCTCAGCACAAACCGTCAAATCACAAAGAGCATGGGGGGAAATAATTCAAGCTTTGAAAGATAATAACCTCCAGCCAAGATTGATATATCCTGCATAACTGTCCCTAGAAATTGATGGAAAAACAAGGTTCTTCCAGGATAAAGAGGAACTAGAGGAATTTGCAACCACCAATTCAACTCTACAGAGAATACTGCAGGACAATCTAAAAAAAGAAAAATACCAAGATTCCAGAAACAGTGGCAAAGGGGCCACAATAAATGGAACAGAAAGCAAAATGAAGAAGACAAATTGACAACTAATGACAGAGAAAGAGCTAAACAGAAATGAGGCAGAGAAGGTTGGACGGTAGGAACAGCTTTTTGGAGAAAACAAGACATCATAATAGCTAGTGCTGATTTAACATCATCTTGTTTTGAAGTCCCATCAAGCTTTTGTTCTTCTGTCTCCATCAGTCTAAATGTGTTGCATCTTATTGGGTTTTATTATATGTGATAATATAAACAAAAACTTTTATAGACAAGGAGATTATACAGAAACCATTGTTCATTTTCAGTTAGTTGGCCTCTAAATACCCTGTAATACACCCATTCTCTTGAATGGTTTTACATTATCGTGACATGTTTGATACTACAATATACGAAGTTATGCTCAAAAATTTAAACGAAAGAGACACTATGGCAACTACTTTTATGTCGGGATATCTGGTGGTGAAAAACTATTTTACTTAAATGGTTGTGTTTTGACCTGTGCTGTTTTATTGTCATAGCCTTTTTTATCTCAATCTCCTTTTATTATTTACTTTTTTATTTTTATCTTTTTAATTAAGGGAAAATTTTAAAAAATAGCAGGATATAATATAGTAACCCACTTTGATTTCCTATTAACTTGATATGAAACCCTGTATTGCTCTCACCATCTTATTTTGACTGATTTTCCTCTATTCTGATTTGCTTGATACTACCAAGTTTGAGAGTATAGGCAACAACTGTGAAGACAATAAGATTCATTATGACGCCCATTCTGGTTTGTTTATTATTTTCTTTGAAGTCCTGTAATGTCTCCAGTGTTTTGGTTTTATTAGCTTTGTTCTTTACTGTTTTGTTCAATTTTATTATAACTGATGATATAGGCAATTCTTTTTAAGATAGCAAGAGGCATTATGGTAACCAATGTTGATCACCTTGTATTTTTTTTTTTTACAGTATGTATTATGTCCATCCTTTTGATTTGACTGGCTCTGTTTTGTTTTTCTCTTCAAAAAAATTAATAAGAACTGTGCAAGTGATAAAACCCAAAATATTTAACTGTCATTGTACAAAAGAGAGGAAAAGAAAGTGCTCTAAAGGATATAACTGCACGTATATTTAAGTGTATAAGAGAGGTAACCATATTACTGAGTTTTGTTGGATCATTGAACGGAACTGTTTGCAGTGTCACTGTTTGAATGTCCACTTTATATGCTTTAATTTTGTAACTTGAACAACTATTTCTAGGATGACAATAAGTAATCTATTAACTAGTGATTTCCTACTGTTTATTTTTTCTGAAATTTTGTTTAATTTGTATCCTTTTTCTGTTTTTTTAAAAATTTTTTCTTAAATAAAATAAAAAAAAAAATGTTATGTGTCTTCTGCAAATCTTTTAACCATTTACATTTACCCCAAGAACCGCTCACGCAGTGTGACTATTTGTGTACTGACATTTCTGAACTTTGTTTGGGCAGGTGTCATTTCAACCTGATGAGTCTTGTGTTGAATAAATTCGATAAAGTTGCTTTTATTCTTTTGATTTTATTGTCTTACAATTTAACAAAATGTGTAGAATTTTTCATTATTCTGTAGTTGGGCTAAATGGTTAACTTTAAAATGCAAGTCTCTAGATCCTTATGTGTGTATGCGTATGGATGTTTATTTATTTCTGTAGAGAGAGACTTACCATCAAGAATTAGCAACTGCGCATATGAATAATTTGATCCATTCTGATTTTTTTTGGCTATACCAGTGATCAAACTCATGACCTCGTGCTTGCCAGGCAGGTGCTTACACCACTGAGCTAAACCCCCAGACCCCATATATGAATATTTTAATAGCATAGACATATCATTTCCTCAGTTACTCAGACCATATTTGCTCTTTAAAATATTGGAATCCAAAAACAATGTCCAAAAGCCATCTGCAAAGTTCACTTTACATTTCTCTCAATATCCTATTACAAGTATATTGTAGAAATAGCACACATTTTTCTTTTCATGGAGGTGTATAATCAAAGTTTTATAATACACAAACTAGGTATTGAAGTTTTTCAAGAGAACAAAGCTATAATTTAAACATTTCTCATATGTGCTGTGATAGCTATCGTAATAATGATGAATGAAAAATATCAAAGAATGACTCATAAAGAATTAATGCTTGAGTTTGAATTTTTGAGTATTAAAAATCAGGCATTCAGAGACAAGTTGAGGTGTTCTAGAAAGTGAAATAATACTTAGTGAGGCACCACCTTTAGGAATTGTTGATTTTCTGAATATACTTTGTAGAACCTATAAATCAACTAGGAGCGAAATACAAATTTTCACTTACTTACTAAATTCTAACGATAAGTTCTATCTGACATGTACAAATGTTAGCATGTTTGAAAAAAGCTGGGTGTTTCCATATTCAACTTTGCCTCCTCAAGTAAGAAAAATACATTTTCAGTGTAAATCAGTAATTAATGTTGAATAAGCTATCATTGTAGTAGCTGCAGGTTAACTTTTAGACAAATACTTTACTTTTACTTCTGAGAGCAAAGATAGTTGTGCCAATAGCTGATTTCAATGAGCACCAATAAAACTCAGTTTTAGTTTTCGCTTGAAAATTCTAATGTACCAGAAATATACTTAAATACAAGCTTTTTACTCTCTGCGGCAACAACATCAGCAACCCTTTTATGGTAAATTATGTGTCAAAGGCCAAGCTTTTAGACCAGAATTTTCATGAACAGGACTAATGAAGAAATTTAGTGGTAGACATATTCTTTTACATATGGATATATTTGTTCGAAAACATTCCCAAAGAAGTAATTGAATTGCACACGTGAATTAGATAAGACATCACAAGAAAGAACAAAATATTAATGACAAAATGCCAATAAAAGAAACAAATAAAACATAAAATATAGAGAAATTGAATAAGAAAACTTCAGAAAATGAGAGAAAAAGTACCACAAAGACAAGAAGCAGTTTTCTGCTTTCTTTCCACATCAGCACTGGTGATGCACTTAACTGAATATTACTGATATGCATGGGCTTTAGAAAACTGGATTGAGATCTCATGTATTATTCTATGTAATTGCTTCATAATTACAAGCATTACCAGAAATTTTACCTGTTAAATTAGATTTGGCTTACAAAACAATACAATAGCAGATGAATTAATGAATCAGAAATGCATATAATTTTCATCATCTCTATGTCCTTTGTAGGTTAAAATTTAAAAGTTAAATGATCTATTCAACATCCATTCAAGAGTATTGTTAATATATAATGAATATCATTAGCACAAAAATGCCTTCATCAATGATATAAAAACCATTTCCTAATTTTATTCTGAATATGATTTAGCAACAACACTTTTAAAATTTAATGAAAATGGTTTTAGAAATAAAACAAGAACACAACTTATGCTTTCTAAAATGTTCGGTATTTCTAAGAATGCTATCATTGATGGGTTTTTGAGTTTTTTGTTTTTTGGGGGCTCTTTGATGACAAGATTTCACTATGCAGTTGAGGCTGAAGTTCACTTTGTAGCACAGGTTGATCTTGAACTCACAATGATCATCCTGTCTCAACCTCTTGAGATCTGGATTTATAGGGCAATTCTATCTGTCCTGGCAGAATGTTATCACTGAAAGTTATCTTTTCAAGTTAGGAAATTTTACATTAAAAGCTTATTTTCTTTCCTTTTGCTTTTGTTGCATGTGGTTGGACAGTTGAAATAGTACTTTTCTATGTTTAACTATAGAAATTGGTTTAATTATTTTTATACTTAGATTTTTATGGCATACTGTTACATTTATTATGATCTTCCAATTAACTATAACAATGTAAGAGACAATATTAAATCTAAAGCTGAATTTTGTAAAATAGTCATTATATAAAATTAAAGAAAAATATAAAATTTAAAGTTCATTTAAACCCAATTAAAGGTAAATAGTGAAGCATTGTTTTGTGAGCTTCAAAACTTCTTTAAGTTTCTCATTAAAAGGAAACAAAATAATGTTTGGTAGTTTGTATTTATATTTTGTTTACTCACATATGAATAACATTATATCAAACAAAAATAATGAGCAAAGTTTTTAGACCATTAGTAGTATAAGTTCTAAAGAGCTGATGATAGTTGGTTACTGTTTATAATTCTGTATACCTTATATATTTGGCAATTTAATAAACATCATTTATACTTTAGTTTGCAATCAGCTTGCAGTATTTATTGATTTGCGATGTAAGCAAACACAAAATCCTCCTGTGACATAGTATAAAATATGACAGGTCTATTGGATTCAGAATGAGGACACAAAATAAATATCTCAAAAATGAAGATATAGAAAATGTTCATAGTCTTTCATTATACGAACTGATAGATTTTTGCTATTTTTTCAATTATACTTCAAAATTGTACTGCACAGAATATGTGTAGATTGTGCCAAATAATCTGGATATAATTAAATTACTTAATTAAACTACTAAACTCTTAAGAGAAAACAAGACATTTCATATTCCATTGTTAATTATTGATAAAACATCATTTTATTTGTCCAATGATGTAAAAATAGTATTATTTTAAGTTAATTTGTATGCTATGTACAGTATGCTATATACATGCTATATACTGACAAATTTTAAAAGCAATTATCATATGGAGATTTTTTAAAGAGAAAAATGATAAAAATAACAATGAAACAATTTCAAAACAGGTCACTAGGAGAGTTACAATAATTAATACATTGTATATTGTTGTCTTTTTAGCAGCTTTCCTGAGTATAATTTTTGTCGTGATATCTTAACCAAATTACATTAGCATAAAACTTACATTTCAATGATTCAAAAGAAACTAGCTATCTCTTCTGGTATCATGGCACCAAAATGTTTGTCAGGAGCACATTTCTGAGAGGACCTAAGCTGAATGGGATGCTTTTTGTGGCTTCTACAAGCTGATTAGGAAATACTCTAAGAGACTCTCAAGCTACACAATGAAATGAAGAGGTTAAGAAATGCCATCAATATAAAGTTTGCAATCAGCATAAAGAATGCTGCCTTTGGACTAAAGATGCTAATGCCCATATGAAACACAATGGTTTAAAATGAATTGAAACTTTTTTTTTTTTTTTTGCAGAAAGCCCCTGATTGAGAATTTGTTACTGAATATGCCCATCAGAGCTGACACTGCATTGAATCCAGACGATTATTAAGAATCTTAAGGGAAGCTGTTTAACTGTAATGAAGGGAGAGAGTAAGATGTTGGATCAACAAGCAGCAAAATAAAGAGCTTCTCTGAGAGAAACAGCTTGGATGCTGGAATATATCATCCTGGAGAAAATCAGATGGAAGGAGATAGATCCTTTCAAACCAGGTAGAAACTAAAGTGAAAGAAACAAAGATAACGAAGGAAAAATGTGGACAGAAGGTTGTAGCCAGATGCATTCTCACTGGAGCCAGTCCCACTGTGTGCAAAACACCACTGGAATCTGAAGACACACAGACATTGTGACGTTGGGGGTTGGCAAGCCCAAGGGCCTTAGTGGGAAGATATGGTCATGGAGGGGAAAGGTGGACCAGAGATCTTTCCCAGCTCACAGTGAGTGTGGGGGATTCAGCCTTCCCATGGGAGTGGGCGATTGGTTGGGTGACATTTTGCAGTTGGGCAGGATAAGCCTGGAACCAAAACTGCAGCTGACTTCATTTAGCCACTCCTAGCACAGAGCAGATGGGTGAGTATTGCTTGAACTGAGCTCTCACCCATGTGCACTATCCAATGGCCAAGGATGAGATTTTCCTGAAGCTATCCTTAACCGGCCCGTCCACACAGCACATGCTAACACAGTGAAGACTCCAGTGACTGACCAGCTCAGAAAGGAGGGGCCAACCTGCCCACACCTGCTTGTACTCCAGTGGTCACCATCAGATCGGGAGGGCAGCAATCCCTAGCCAGCACACTTCAGAGTAATTGTAACCACTATAGGAAGTGTTAGTGACCCCCACTACCCACTTGTCTGGAAGAAACCAGAAACATGTCAAGAGGAAGAAAGAAATGGAAGTCTCTAGCCTCCAATTCAAGCAGTAATGGCCCAGGAGAGGTAAACACAGAAGAGATGGGGGGTGGCACACCTGCAGTTTCTGAAGAAACAGCATCTCACATAAAGAAAGACCTTTGTGAAATTATAAAAGAACTTGTAACAGAAATACTAATGCAAGTAAAGGAAGAGATAAGAAAAATAATAAAATGCTAAGCATCTCTTAAGAAGACATAGATGGCAGAATGGAGGGGCATAGAAAAGGAAGGGAAATCTTTGATAAAGAATATAAAAATACATGAAACGAATTCAAAGAGATTACTAGGAAATTAAAAACACCATTGAAAGCTGGCAAAACTGCTTGAAAGAAACTAGACTATCAAATCTAGAAAACAGGTTTGCAATGTGTGGTCATAAAAGCAAAGTTCTCTTAAAAATAACAAGGAATCAGGGAGTAACAATACAAAGACTAGAAGATGATAAAAGGATCTATAACTTAAGAATAAAAATTGTGAGTGAAGAAACAGGGGTAAACACAAATGAACAAAGGATATTTGCATAAATAATTAAGGAAAACTTCCCAAGCATTGGAAAAGGAAGTGATATTCAGATATATGAGGCATTCAGAACTCCACCCAGCTATACCCAAAGTAGATCTACACCCAGACATTTAATAATCAAGATCCCAGAAATTCAACACAAGAACACAATAATAGGAGCTGTCAGAGAATGAAACAGATCACTTATAAAGGAAAACCCATCAGAATTATGACGGACTTCTTGATACAAGCCATCGAATCAAAAAGAGCTTGAAGTGAACTATCCCAAGCCCTGAAAGAAAATGACCTCCAACCCAGATCGATGTACCTTGAAAAACTATCTCTCAAAATTACTGAAGAAACAAGATTATTCCATGACAAAGAGGAACTGGGGGAGTTCATGACCACTAATTCATCCTCACAAAAAATATTGAATCATATTCTAGAGAGAGAGAGAGAAAAGACCATGGCTTCAGGAACAGCAGCACAGAGTTCTCACTAAATAGGGCAGACATTTGAATGAAGGGGAAAAGTAGACAAACAACAACCAAAAAATAGCATAGAAGAGATGAGGCAGAGAATGTTGACCATAACTGCTAACATGGATGGCCTTGAAACACTAATAAAAAGAAACACAGGCAGAGTAGATCAGGAGATAGGGACCATCAAGGTGCTCTATATAAGACATATAATTAATCTGGAAAAAGGTTTATAGACTGAAAGTCAAAGATGAGAAAATAATGTTGTATGTGACAGGGAACCAGAAAAAAGTGGGGGTAGCTCACCCTTCAGCTGCAGATTGGTTGTAAAAAAAAAAACACTTTTATATAATGGACAACTACTCATTTATAAGGAATGAAAATCTTGAAGCTTTTGTAGGTAAATAGATATAACTTGAGACCAAGCTCAGGGGTAAAAAGGTTCAGAACCATTTAGGTAAATAGCATGCTGCCTCCCTAATCTAAAAACTAAAGGAGTTAGTGGGATCCAAAATGTACAGTGTATGTTGGGAAAGTGGAAGGGGAGGAATTGTCTAAAAAGGGAAGGCAGAGGACTTTGCTAATCTCGTATCATGATTTGAAACCCATATTGTTTTCATTACTCTGTTGAGTTTGGTTGTATTCTGTTCCAGTGTGTCTACTTATACTTGACAGCTATTCTATAGATGGCTATTCCAAAGGTAGTAGGATATACTACAGTAACCATTTTAAATTTCCTATTAACTTAATCTGAAGCCTTGTATTTCTTTCACTGTCTTGTTTTGAGTGATTTTATTTGAATCTGTTTTGTTTGATCTCACTCTTGTCTTAACTGATTTTATTTGAATCTTACATTTAATAGTATCAAGTCTCAGAGTATAAGCAACTACTCTGAAGACAATAAGATTCACTATAATACCCATTATGGTTTGAATATTACCCTCTTTTGAAGTCCTATAATGTCTCTAACTTTTTGTGTTTATTGATTTTTTTATGTATTCCTGTGTTCAATTTTATTGTGCCTAATGATATGTGCAATTCTACTGAAGATAACAAGAGATCTCATGGCAACCATTGTAGATCACTTTTTATTTTGGTTTTAAGTCATGTACTATGTCCATCCTTTTGTTTTGACTGATCCCCCCCTTTTTCTTTCTTTTCCTCATTTGGTTTTATTCTCTTCAAAAAAAAAAAAAAAGGTGCTGTGTACTTCACAACAAGATGATTGAAATCCAGTAATGATTTTTTTTGTTTTGATTGATTTTAGTCTGTTTTATATTATTTAATTTAAATACATGTGAAAGTGTGGACAGCTATTTTGAAGAGAATAAGAGATATTATGGTAGCCATTGTTGATTTTCCTATTGTCTGGTTTTGAAGGCTGTAATGCTTTCATTATTTCGTTTTAATTAGTTTTATGCTACTTTGTCTTGTTTGAATTTGCTATGTGTAAGACATGGACAACTATTTTGAAGAAACCAAGAGACATTTTGGGAGCCACTGTGTATTTTCTATTGTCTTGTTTTGAAATCGTGTGTTGCTTGTGTTTTTTGGTTCTGATCTGCTTTTGTTTTATTAACTTTAAAATAAAAAAATAAAATTACAATAAATAAATAAAAGAAGCTAGCTAATAACTATCTTAATTGTCTCATGTATACATACATTTTTTTCTTTTACCATTTCTTTCTCTATCTTTCCCACATCATAGTTTGTCTTTTCTTTTGAATAATTTCTTCCAAGTTTACAATATGTATTATGCATTTTGGATCTTATTATTCCAGTTTCTCACAGTAGTGAGTTAAAATGATATTTACACACATGACTGTGATATATTTCACTTGAGTATGATCTCAAAAAACCTCCAGTTTATCCTTCATAATGACTGAATAGTACTCCATTATATTAAAAAAAAAGCACAGCTTTTTTACCCATTTCTTGGTTGAGGAGCATTAGCGTTGTTGCCAAGATCTAACTATTACAAACTTTTCTGCCATAAACATGGCTGTCCATATATTGCTGTGAGATGATGTTTTTAATTCTTCTGGGAAGATACCCAAAAGTGGAATAGGTGGAAGGAATGGGACCTCCAATCTTAGATTTTTTTTTAAAGGAACCATACTGATTTTCTCAGAGTTTGAATCATTCTAGCCTCCCACCATCAGTGGAGAAGGGTGCCTTTTTCCCCACAGCCCTGCCAGCATTTGTTTCAGGTTGATATTTTTTGACAATAGCCATTCTTTCTGCAGTGAGATGAAATGTTACTGTTGTTATAATTTGCATCTCTCAAACTGTTTTTATTCTCATACTATTTTTATTCTATTTTGCCTAGAAATTTTGTTTTATTTTTCCCATAAAATGCAAAAAGCAAAATTTTGCATAATGAAGAGAAAATAACTATGGCGGCCATTGGTTGCTTTTTGTAAGGCAATACTCTGCAGCACATGCTCCAAAGTACATACAAAAGAAAATCAAGACAGAATAAAAACTTGGCTTACAGAATAACTAACTTGAATTCAGTGCAAAACATTCTATTGCTCTTCTTTAGAAAACCAAGTTTGAATTATTAAAGAATTCTTTACCTTTATCTCAATTAAGATGGTCATCTTTCAGTAATTCACCAAAATGACAAATATAAAAGGAGAGAGAAGCCTCCTATATATTTTTTAGGTCTCTTGGAAAATGTATTTGTTCCTTTGAACAATATGAAAATCTACAAAAAAGGCTAATATAGATATCAAGAAAAAGAGCACTGTTCAAAAACTGTGCATAAATCTTACTTTGGCAAAACTGTAATGCTAAAACTCTGTGTGCTCTTGGCCATTTTGTAAAGAAGGATATGAAGGGCAAAATTCTTCCCAAAATAATCAGTGTGTGTAATGGGCATATTAAGCACTTTAAGATCCAAAATTGCTCCCCAAAGTCCATCAAAAATATAATCAGAGAAAGAAGAAGGCAACAAGAAAGGAACTGGGGTTCACGGGAAAGGCCAGAGAAACCAGCATCTTGAGAAGCAATGGGAAGCAGCTCACACACAAGCAGGCAAGCACATCTACCAATCAGCACCTAATGTGTGGCTAAGGTATTTCAAGATCTCAGTTCAATATGCAGTACTTCTAGGAAAAATAAAATCATCTTCATTGAACAGTGGCATGAAGCCCTAACCTCTAGTAAATAAATACTGAAAGCAGATTCTCATTGTGTCCAGTTGGTTGTATCATGTATTTCCTCTTCATACTCAGTGTTTTGCTTGCTGAAAGGTTTAAGATTTGATGAGGGAGATGTCAACCCAGATGGCCAGATAGTTATGAAATATTTATGTTGGCTTGATGATAGTTCCTCTAAGTCTTCATAGAGAAAAGGCATATAAAATTACATGGAAAGCAGTCTGTGGCACTGCAGTTAAATCATTGGATTAACATCTTACTGAGGAAAGACAGGAAAGTAATTTCCTAAAGTGAATACAGAGAACTATGGGCCCTTGCTTTATGGCAAGATGCTGTAGCACTAATTTTAATATAAGATGATGTGAACAATCATAAAACTACATGAGGGCCTGCTTAAAGAATGCTTTGTGGGAAAAGTAAACAGTGCATAAAATTATTGAAGATATTTTCAAAATCTTCACATTCTCAATAATAATGTTCTCCCACTAAGCACAGAGACAAACCGATATGCACCAGAAACCATAGTCTATTTAAACACAGGTTTTTAAAGCATTATTGTCAATGTTTTTGCTTACAAGGGTCTTAAAAATGTTAAATTACTAAAATAAAAATTGACCTAAATTCAGGATCCCAATTATGAAGCAAACATAGTTTTTTTTTAAATGAAAAGAAGAAAGAAAAACGTAAACTATGTTGAGAATTAGAAGTGATTAGATCACTTGTTCCTTATTGTTGATCATATGAATTATTTCCAAGTGCTTTAGATAAACATATACATTTGCCCTTGAAATTCCATATCTAAGCTGATTTCTCCAAGGGTAGGCATAATTCTATCTAAAAGTGTAAACTAAAATTCGTAGAAGCATGAATCAGATTAACATCAGATAGAGGGGAAAATAAAAAAAATAGTACAATTGAAATGGACAAATAAGTATATTTATTCACTGAAAAATTTCATTGCAACATTGAAAATAAATGTTTTCAGCTGAACACCACAAAATCAATGAATCTAACAGAAAAATAAAGCAGCAAACACGGTATGATACCATGATGGTGTAAGTTGGATAATACTGCCTTGGGAGGAAAGGATAGAACTAAAAAGGGCACCACAAAAGAATTGTCCTGATATGAGTGATCATAGCATGTTAAAATCATCGAACTGTAATATCAACACAAGTTTAAAAATCAAGTAGAAAATATAAAAATCTCCAATGAAAAACATACCCTAAGGAAATGAACAGGGATAGCACAGAAGAAAAACTACTTTTAAAGTTCAAAAATTTGAAGAGTTTCAATCTCTATGGAAACAGATATCATGAAACTAAACTGTAATACTGTTTTTCACTTTTCAAAATAATCATTATTTTTAAAATGATGTATGTTGGCAGTAATACTATTGCAGAAAGCTAACCTGTATATAATTTGGCTGAATATTTTTGATAAAAGATCGGTATTATACATTGATTTACTACAAAAAATGGAAAATTTGCCCCCAGAAATAAATGGAAAAATATTACTTTTTAAAATTTTATCTGAAAATATTGAATGAATTTTTGACATTTTTCTAGTATTATATTGGAAACCTACTGTAGACACTAGATTTAAATATATAATCTCATTTTTATATAAAATATATAGTTATCAATTTACATTTAATACACCCTATTCTGACTTAAAACATATACATGGAATACAATGAGAAAGATAATCCAAATAAGAATTAATGTGAGAATTGCAAGTAAGAACTGAGATAAAAGATGCTTATGACATGAAAAAGAAAAGGCAAAAGTCTATGGTTTGATTATTTTGTTTAAAAAATTTACTTTCATAGGTAAATATTACATAAATGACTATTTAGGCAGATAAATATACAAATTGTTAGGTATGGCATAATTCCAGGTATTAATGAGGGCAATGGATATATTTTGGAAAGTTAAATTTTACTAGGTGCCAATCTAATGCCTACAATGTGCCAATTCTAACTACTAATTATTCCTTGAAAAAGGGACAACTTTAGCATTGATCTCTGAAAAAGTATCCTTGTTTCTGGAGGAAAAAAAAAACATGAACTTTTTTTAAAGTTGTATGTTATCTTGGACTTACACACAAGCACACACACTCACAAATATGTGATTAAAATGTTTTTCATATGACTCAGTGGCAAATAATATAGTTAATATGGGTGCTTATGCATTTGAAAGTAATTTGAAAATAAAATCTTTGCTCATGTAATACAAAATTATCATTTTTATGAACAATAAATATTATACTTTGTATCATCTATGTGCCATTAGTTTTTGATAAAATAATACACAGAATGAGAACACATTTTACTTGTAACATACATATAAATGTTGTAAGAATAATACTTTTAAAAAAATACATTGTGTTTAAAATGTAGTCACCAAGTTCCATCTTGTGCACATTTTGTTAATTTTAATAAAAACTCCTGAAAGCATACATTTCTCATTTTGTAATTATCTTTTTCTGTTACACAATTAGATTTGAAAACTATTTCTGCTACAAAGTGGCATTAAGTTATGAAGCAAGAGAAATCATTAAGCAACAAGCAAATATCTGAATGATTATAAAATGAACAAAAGTTTTCTGTTGCTATTCATTGTATATAAATAATTTGATTCCAAATTCTTGGTGTTTCAGCCCTATTTTAATATTTAAAATTTCTTTTGCATACTGAGATTGTAATAGTTTTATTATTTTTATTAGATTTTATTTAAAGAGAAAAAAGTAAAATGCAAAAAAAGATAGAAGTAATATAGAATTTCAAAAAAACAGTAAGAAATTACTAGTTGATAGATTACATATTGTCATCTTAGAAGTTGCTGTTCTAGTTACAAAATTAAAGCACACAACGTGGACATTTAAACAGTAAGACTGCAAACAGTTCTGTTCAATGATTCAACAAAAACTTAGTAATGTGATTATCTGTTTTACACACTTAAACATACATGCAGTTATATCCTTTAGAGCACTTTATTTTCCTCTCCTTTTTATAATAACAATTACACATTTTAGGTTTTATTACTCCTACAGTTCTTATTACTTTGTTTGAAGAGAATAAAACCAAATGTGACAAAACAAAATGGGGTCAGTTAAAACAAGAATAGATATGATGTAAAAACAAAATACAAGGTGATCAACAATGGGTACTTTAATGCCTCTTGTTATCTTCAAAACAATTGCACATATCTTAAAGAAGGTAAGATTAAACACACCAAAACAGAACAAAACAGCTCATAAGGAAACAATTTTAAGAAACACTGATTTCAAAGCAAGTCCACTGGAGACCTTCACTGTCTGTTGTATTGCCTCTAGTTTTCTCCCAAATAGTTGTCCTATTTTCACACATAGTGAATACATACTGGACATTATTGAACTAATCTGCTCATCACAAGGGGATGAAGGCTTGACCTCACATTGGGGAAGTCAATAGTGACTGCCATAATGTCCCTCATTCTCTTCATAGTAGCTGTCCTTATCTTTATGTACACTGAGATTGTACATAAGAAACTAGACTAATATCACTTTGAACAGCAAATCATAGTTTTGTTAGATTTTATATCATAATGTTCAGAATTAGCACTGGGTTTCTTAGTGGCTCTTCTTCTTTAGAGTATCTGTTCATTGTATTGTACATTATGTAATCTGTTCCTGTAAACTGTTTTAGAAATTCTCCCCATCTGTGAATCTCTACATGTATTTCTATATTATAGGGAAAAACAGATCATAGCGAGACAAAAAAAAAATTCTTAGAAAAACATGACATGAAAAAAGACATACAAAACCATATTATTAGGTGATCTACAGCAGTGATTATGATTTCTCTTGTTGTTTTCAATAGAGTTGTCCACATATCAGACATATAATAATTGAGCATAGCATTACATAGCTATTTTAATAAAAACACAACTTTGGAGACATTGTAGGACTTCAAAAGCAGTTAATAATCAAACCAGAATGGGTATTTTATTACATCATGTCATCTTCAGAGTGGTTGCCTCTACTCTTAGACTCGATATTATCAAGCATACCAAATTCGAATAAAATCAGTCAACGCAAAACATCAGTTTAACAAACCAGCTTCAAATAAGATCAATCATAGTAAGACACTGTAAGTAATACAGGAATTCAGTTTAAGTTAATAGGAAATTAAGGATAGTTACCACGGTATAGCTTGCTATTTTGGGGATAGCTATCTGTGCCCTCAAATCTAGCATGAGTAGACTGACCTGAACAAAATATAATCAAACTAAGCTGAGTGATAAGATTACTGTGGCTTTTAAATCCTGATACACTATTAACAATGTCCTCTGCCTTCCTTTTTTAGGGAATTCCTCACCTTTATCTTTCTCAGGTTGCTTTGTATATTTTGGGTCCCACTATTTCCTTTAGTTTTTCGATTAAGGGAGGAACCCCTTATCTATCTGAGTCATGCTGAAACTTTTTATCACTGAGCTTGATGTTGAGCTGTACCCTCTTACTTATTAAAGCCACAAGACTTTCCTTCCTTCTAGCTTTGTAATTCTACACTGCACAAAAGTGTCATAACTTTTCAACCTATCTGTGGCTGCTGGTCAAGTTGTCCCTATTTCTCTCTGGTTCCTTCTCACTTAGAGCTTCATTTTCTCATCTTTGACTTTCAGTTTAACCTTCTTTCAGACTGAGTATATTTCCTATTCATAGCAACTCGATGGATCGTGCCTCCTAATCTACTCTGTCTGTCTGTGTTTCTTTTTGTTAGTGTATCTAGTCTATGTTAAAAATTATAGCCCATCATCTTTCCCTCAACTCTGCATTCTATTTTTCTGCTATTATTTATCCATTTTTCTCCTTCATTCCACTGTCCTCCTTATTCATTGAGGCCTCTCTGCCACTGTTGCTGGAATCCTGGTATTTTTTATTCTCTCTCTCTCTCTCTCTCTCTCTCTCTCTCTCTCTCTCTCTCTCATCCTTCAGTATTTTCTGCAGGTTCGAGTTGGTGGCCACGAACTCCCTTAGTTCCTCTTTGTCTTGGAAACATCTTGTTTCTCCATTAATTTTGAGAGAGAGATTTTCAGGGTACATTAATCTTGGTTGGAGATTATTTTCTTTCAGGGGTTGGACTATTTCCCTCCAAGCACTTCTTGATTTAATTGGGTTGATAAGTCTGTCATTATTTTGATGATTTGTCCTTTGCAGATGATTTGCTTCTTTTCTCTGGTCACTTTTAATATTCTGTACTTGTGGTGGATTTCTGGAATCTTGATTATTATATGTCTGGTTGTAGATCTGTTTTGGTTAGTTGGCTGGAATTCTGTATGCCTCACTGATCAGGATATCATTTCTTTTTCCTATGCTTGGGAAGTTTTCCTTAATTATTTCTGTGAATAGTCTTTGTAATTCATTTGTGATTACTCCTGCTTCTTTGCTTACATTCTTTATTCTTCATTTATAGATCTTCTTTCATCTTCTAGCATTTGAATTGTTACTTCTTGGTTCCTTGTTATTTTTAATAGGTCTTTTCTTTCACATCACACATTGTAAATCTCTATTCAAGTTTTGAAAGTCTAACTTTTGTATCTGTCAAGGCATTTTGCCAGCTTTCAATCAAGTTTTTAGTTTCCTGGTAGTCTCTTTGGATCTGTTTCATGTATTCTATATTTTGTTTATATTCCTCACCAAAGGTTTCACTTCCTTTTCTGGGTTCTTCCTTCTGTGTTTTCTTGAGAGGGGTTTAGCATTTCTTTAATTAACCTTTTTATTTTTATCTCACTTGGGTCAGAATTTCAGTTTTAAGTTCATCTATGAAGGCATGAATGTATTTCTTTATGTCTGCTGATGTTGTGGCTAACATTGCATGGTTGCTGGACTGGTTCTCTTCTGTATTTACCTCTCCTGGGCTTTGCTCTTGTCATCTTTCTGGTTTCTTTCAGACAGGTGTATGGAGGAGATCTCAAGCCGTCTCTGTATTACTTACAGTTTTTCTAAAGCATGCTGACTGGGGGCCTGCTGCTTTCTCCAGTTTGCTGATATCTGAGGTTGCGCACAGGGAGGATGTGGATTGTCCCCTCCCCTCTGAGGCAGTCAACCTGCAAGTGCCTTCAGCACTTTATGCTGTGCTATGGTGGACTTCACATGCTCAGAACAATTTCATCCCTGGCTATTGGTTCCCGATCAGAGGTGTGGGTCAGCCCAAGCTGCTCCCACCAGTCCTCTCTGGGCCAGGTGCATTTGACTGATGCCTCATGTTGCCAGGCTCTGCCCTACTCCAAAATGTCTTCCAGTCAGCCTCTCATGACATGGTACCCAATTTCCAGCACTCACTAAGTGCTAATAAAACTCTCTATCTTGGCTCTACTCCACACTGTGCTGAGTCCTCCTGCAAGGGCCCAGGATTCACCAACTGATGTTATCAGCAGCCGGGGGTTCAGTGCAACCTTGAATCATCTGACTCCATAGCGTGCCCAGTACAGTGCAGAAAGGCTCTCAGTGAGCGTGTTGGGCTTCATCCCTCCACCTCCACTTTTCCTTCCTCTTCCTAATTTTATTTTTCTTTTGGTTTCCTCCTGGATTAGAGAGAATCATTCTCCAATCATCTGGCCCTCTCCATGTTTTCAGATTCTAGCATCTGGGCTGTTTTCCCCAGAGAGGTTCTCTATCCAGCTTCCCAGCAAGCTGCCATTTTTCCCCCCATGAAGTAATTTTATTAAAATATTCATGATGATTTGCTTATATATTGATAGCATTCCAATGAATTTTTAGGCTGTAATAATATAGTAAAAGAAATCCAAACACTGGTTATAGCATTTCTCTTACAGTGCTAAAGTTTTAAATAAAATAAAGTATACATAGGGTGAAAAACCTGTGCATTCTCAGAAGTAATTATGAAACAGAGAATAATGAGTAAATGCAGTACCATCTGAGAGTAGCAACTCAGAGAAGCTCCCTTTCTTTTGCCCCTCTTTTGATTCCTCTTTTTTTGTCTTGTACAAAATAAATGTTAAAATTTCACATTAAAAAGAAAGATATATGAGAGAAAACAAAGAACAAAAAAGGCAAGTTGACAAACAAGAAAGTGGAAGAGCTAGAGGGTGCGCATATATGAAAACAAAATGAGAGCAAGGGTGGGAAGGAGAGACAGAGATAGACAGAGACCGAGAGAGATAGAGAGTGAGACAGAAAGACAAGGGGAGAGAGAGAAATTACAGGTATCCGCATATTTTAAATTTTAAAGTTTGAGGCTACTGGTTATATGCAAAATGAGAAAATATTTATATCATGTTTTATGTTCAATATAAGCAACTTCAGTTCAGATTCTCTTCTACTATAGGTACAATATTATAGTGTAACAAACACATTAATATGCAACATATATATATATGATTAAGAATTCCTGAGTGTTTACATAAAGAAATATATATATAGACATATTCTATTATGAGTTAAACACAGTTCATATGAAAAGTTGTATATGCATACATTAACATTATACAAACATTGTGAAAATGACGAAAGCCAAATTTCTTCCTTTTTGAGTCATTTCCTCTAGTTCTCTCTCTATTTTTTCTTTCCTTTCTTCTTTCCTTACAGTAATCTACACACATATTTATCCTAACTTGTTATGTTGCTATTAATCCATTTTCCTGGCTTCATACATGCATCTCTACTCCCAGTTTCTTTCATCTCATGACCCTTTCTATCTCTGTGTTTTTCTGTCTCTGCCTGGCTTGCTCAGTGTCTCATCGCTTCCTCTCATGAAGTCCCTGGTAGTCCTGGATTAAGTCCCACCCTGATGGCCTCTTATTCACTTGTTTATATCTGCAAAAGGTCTAAGTTTATAGGGAGTCACTTTCATAGTGAGCACAGACTAGTCCTTGAAGCCATAAATTAAGAAAATTTTCAACTTATTTTGAAAGTACAAGGATTACACTGAAAAGGACCATTTAAACTTAAACAGGAAGGAATTTGTTTCATGGTTTGCACATTCAGGACAAGATAGAAGTGCATTCCCAAATGTAATTTGTCTTTGAGTTACCTGGCGATCTTACAGAAATGCATATGCAGGAAGGCTAGGTTGGAGTCAAACATTCTTAATTTTCGTTTAAGTACATGGAAGATAAAAGCTCACAAGGAGTTTACTACATAGATATTTAAAATTATAAGCAACCTCCACATTCTTCAAAATATTTCTCTTATAAAAATTAAGTTAGCACATTAAATATAGCATATTTTCTTAATTTACATCTGATCTATTTTAGGATGATCATGGACTTTTCACATTTCTGAATCTGTATATTTCAAGTAGGTAGAAAATTTTCACTTGCAGTTGTTCCCCATTTAGAAACATTTTTTCCAAAATTTCAAATGTACCTGAGGACAAAATAGCTGTCATTCAATGATTTCTAATTTATCCAATTTTCCAGCAATGTGTCAGTCTACACATTGACAGATTACTGTTACAGTTTTTCCACTTTGTGAAGAGCTAGCCAATTCTTTTCAATCATTTTTCTTCAGTAACTCTGTTTAAGTACTTCTAAGTGGTTCCTGAAGGGATTGCTCTCACAATTCAAAGTAACAGTAATATTATTCTTTGCAATAGGGCAAATCTCATTGTTTTTTCCTTCTTGCCATCTCATCAAAAATACTCTATCAATCTAATTATCATGCTCAGTGTTTCAAACATTTGAGAGGTGAAGAATTTCCATGTCTACTTATTATCTTATTTTTGGAAATTATTGAAATACTCTGTCAAATGCAGTGATTTCCTTTAAATATCAACAGAAATGTTGAATGCTATGTCCAAGTAAGAGGTTAAGTAGAAATCTGCTGTTCTCTCAGGCCTGCTGATCAAATTAGCAAACAGCCCTAAAAGCATTTTAGGGATAAGTGAAGGTAGCAGAATTTGAACATGAGATTGTATCCCAAAATACCAAGAAAAAAATTGTCAATTTTTTAAAAAATTTATCAGGTTCACTGAGGACTTCATGTAGTCTAAGCTAAAGAGCTACTTCCTTTCCACATTTTTATTTTTTTTTAATTTAAAAAGAATAAAATTAACAAAATGAAACAGAATAAAACCAATCAAAGCAAAACAGTGAAAGTGATACAGAATTTCTAAACAACATAACAGGAAATCAACAATGACTATCACAACATATCTTGTTGTCTTTGAAATAGCTGCCCATGCCATCAGATATAATTAAAGCAAACAAAACAAAACAGAATAAAACCAAATAAAACAAAACAATGAAAATGATACAGGACTTTAAAACAAGATTATAGAGGATTACCAATGACTACCACCTTCAGAAGAAAATCTCCCATAGTTGCTATATTGTATATTGTTATCCTCTAAATAGATAGATGCTCAGACTACCTGTTTTAGGTTTGCAAAATAAAACAATACAGGTATTAGTTTTGTTTGCTTGTTTGTTTTTTTACTTCAGTAGCTATCATTTCAGCTAGTGTTTCTCTGAATCTGCTGGTTATGGGGTGGTGGTTTCTGCACATCTTTTCTCTCAGTCCAAATGCCAGCTGGCTCACAGGAAGGAGCTGTCCCAGCCCACAACTGCCACTAGCTTACAGGAAGGGATTACCTTCTTCTTAGTTCTCTTTTGGGGTGCATGGCTGCCTCTAGCTCATAGGAAGGAGTTGTCCCATCTCACTACTACTGCTGACTCACAGGAAAGCATTTCTTTCTTCTTGATTCTCTTTCTGAGGCTTGTAGTCACCAGTGCTCACAGGAAGGGTTAATGTCCTCTTGGTTATCTTTCTGGGCGACATGATTGCCACTGGCTCACAGGAAGTGGTTGTTCCAGTCCACAGCTACCTCTGGCTCACAGGAAGGGATTAAATTCTTCTTGTTTCTCTTCCCAGACTTTCCATGTTTCTAAGTAGATGTGTAATACACAATTAAGTTCTGTGACACAAATTTACCAAAAGTTTACTAATACAGGCTCACATTAAATTTCATCATGTCAAGTTCCTGGTTTGTTTTAGCTTGATGATAGCTTTTCAGAAAACAAAACAAAACAAAAATATTATAGTTCTAATCAATTTATTGGGTAGTCAGAATCACCCAATCAAA
Source organism: Cavia porcellus (assembly GCF_034190915.1). NCBI lineage: Eukaryota > Metazoa > Chordata > Mammalia > Rodentia > Caviidae > Cavia > Cavia porcellus. Next base: position 17,008,069 of record NW_026947494.1, on the reverse strand, counting down.
TCATCTTTAAAATATGTAGTAAAGTAGATGGCTAGCATAGCCATTTATGTCTAAACACTCAGGATAAAAGTTATACACTGATTTTGAGTGACTTAATTCAGTTCACTGAGTCAAGATGAACTTCTTTATTTTTGATCCATTGTTATATTTGAAAAGTGTATTATAGATTATTTTCACTATTTAAAAAAGAGATATTAACTTACATCATTGTTACTGAAGCTCACCAATAGATATAAATCAAAATCTCCTTTAGAAACAATCAAATGTGCATTCAGGTCATTTTGAAACTATTGCACTTTTGTCTCCCTTTATATTTTGACACATAAATTAATTTACCTCTATTAGATAAAAAAAAAACACCATAGCTTTAACATTATATGGCCAGAAAAACTATACAATAAATTTGTCCTTTATTGAAACTTAAAATAACTTGTTGGTTTACCTTTATATTTCTATTCCTTCTGAAGTAAATTCATGAGGGATAAGACCGTGTTTTACTGTTTACTTTTGTATTTCAATAACTATTTAATATTTCATTAAAAAGAGGCATTTGAAAAGAATATAATGAATTATTAACTAAGTTAGTTTTAATGATCTAATGATGTAAAATGCTTGAAAATTTATAATGAATTTGATAACTGTGGAAATCTATGAGCCTGACTGAAGATACTAATGGCTCTTAATTTCTATCTTTGTGCACATCTCTTTCCTTTTGTCCTGCTTTACTCTCAGACTTTATCAAGAATTTGAAATTCAAAACAGTACTGAATTTATTGTTTTTACAAATAACAGACTGTATGAGTACAGTGAATAATTAGATTTAAAAGGAAAGCAAATAGGCATCAAAGAAGGAGGGAACTGAATTTCAGTTCAAATTGAAAATATATGAAGAGTTCAAACCAATCTCACCTTTTCCCTCTTGTTGAAGCCCAGATCCTACGTGGCCCGGGAATCACCTGGTCTCCAGGTATGCTCTAAGCTCACTAGATGAAGAAAGATTTTAATGTACATTATTGCCATGTAAACACCTTCTTTTCCATATGAAATTTTATCTTTCACTGTTTTATTTCTACTGTCGTATTGTCTTCCTTTATTTTGCTCTCCTCTCCTCTCTTTTCAATAAATTATAATACAAATCAGTTTTATACTTAATGCAAAAATTATATATTGAATTTGATTTAGTTGTTGGATACAAAAAAGTTAAAACTTTTCACAGGTATCTTGTATTTGAAGTTACCTGGTAGACTAATCATTACCCGTAGAGAAAAGATGTTAATGTTAAGCAGTGTGATTATGTGGTACATCGCAGAAAACTTTTCAGTACCCCTGAATAGCTGGAAAGATATTTTGAAGTATAATTATGCAATGCTAGTGTGAATAATTATAATTTTCAAAATTCACAGCTCTTTTTGACCTGCCATTGGCAAAAAAGTGCTTATCTTTTTACCGGAAGAAATATAGTCAGAGGATGCTAAGAATAGTAGTAAAAGATTCAGGTACAGTTTAATTTTGTAGAACATGTTGGAATTAATAAAATTGCCATTTATTTTAAAAGGGTTTGAATTCTGAGAGTTCCCTTCATCCTAGTAGATTCCTTGACAGTATATCCTAGAATTACAGCAAAGCAATCTGGTAATGATAACTTTTGAGACTTAGAATATGTTCAGTTTTATATTAACACTAGTTCATGCTCACCTTTTTCATTTTTCCAGTTCGTGTTTCATCTTGTGTTTCTTTGTCTTTACTTCTTTGTTCTTTGTTTTGCTCTCTTTTTTTTTCTTTGTTTTGCATTTTTTTTGGTTCTATTTCTGTTACATTCTAAATTGAAATGAAAATTTAGAGTGACTCTACTGTGCATAAGTTAGTAGTACACATAGCAGGTCTCTAGCAATTCTCATCAGTTCAAATTGTTCTTAGAGATGACTAACTTAAAACACTTATAAAGTTCTCAGTTGTGTTCACTTTTTTGCAATTGTTAATAATGTAAAATATGCATCATTAATAGTTTACTTAGTCACAGAGTACTATCCACTAATTGTTCATTTGTTCAAGCCAGAATGTTAGAATTCATGCTTAATTCCTCATTTCATGGAGAACCTATTCTTAATCCAAATAAGTCTGCTAATTTTAATTCTTAAATCCTATGCCACATGTCTACTTTTTTACGTGATATTGTTAACTCATCAGAGAGACAATAGCATCCTAGGTTCCTGCTATTAATAATTAAAAATGATAATTTCATTTCCAATACCAAAAGATTTAGGAAGTTAAGAGACTGATGTCTAAAGGAATCAGGCTTTGAAAATATTTCCCTAGAATTATTTATTCTTTCCTTCATAGATACTATGACAGAAATTTCAACTTGTCTCTTCATTCTTTCAAATTATCCCATAGAGTCTCATGCCACTTGTAAACTAAGCAAAACCTTCACTTCAGTCAAAAAGGACATGTGTAATTTGTTCTAGTGTGTATGTCACACTTTTAAAATCATTCCTATAGGTAGTGGGGTAAAACTGGTCTTAACTGGCCAGAAGTTCCAGATTTGTCTTGTTTCAAAAACAGCACGCATTTTCCACATTGAACATTCATTGCTGTTTGGATGATGCTGCCTTGAGGAAGCTTTGCTGTTCATTCTCACTGGCTCTTCTCTAATTCCCTTTTGAGGCCATTTTTGTTTCTTTTGAATCAATTTTTTACTGGAGACATTTTTATGTATATGTGCTTGTATATTTTCAAGTAAATTTAAAGATTGCAGTTATTATCATTTGCTTGATGCTAGAGCAGTGCCTACAGGGAGAAGACATTCAAAATAATAGTCACTAATGAATGCATAAAGATATTTAATAAAATCTGGCTGGAATTTGACAGAATGCTCTGTTTACACACTGCTCCATCACTGTACCACTCTCTCGTTTTTACTTACACCTCAAGTTTTCCCTTGATACTATTTTCTATATAGGAGAGGACCTTCATAAGTTACTCAACACACAACTGAATACAAAAGATTTCTAGCCTTAAAGAGTTGTTGATTAAAAAAAAAACCTATCTATGGATTACAAGAACTAAGCTTTACCTTGGAATGCAAATTTTGTAACACAAGAAACAATTTATGTGTTTCAAAACAAGTGGTAATACCTACATTGCTCTGTTTTGAAAAAAATAATGACAAACTATTTTAAATTGTCCGGTTTTCTTCAAATACTATTTTCTCCACCTCTCCTCCAATGATCCAATTTTAAGTACATTTTTCCTTTTTGTAGTATTTTCCGCTGGCACATGCATGCACAACACACATTTCCTCCATCTTTGAGGGCTATCATTCTTTCTGTGGACCACCACATAGACTTTTTTTTTTCTTTACTCATTGATATGCTTCTTAGAACATCACCAATTTATTTTCTAATGCTGTCTTTATCTTAGTAGATTTTTTTTCCCTTATGCAACATAAAAATTGAAGACAAAATCAATAACTTTGTGAAAAGTACTCAGGAGGCAGATGTAAAAGTTAACTTTATTGAAAATAAATTTTAACAAGAATAGAGATGCAATATGTATGTTTACTAATTCTCTTCATTGAAAAGAAAATTTTCTTTTCTATAATCTATCTCTTCATTTTAAGATCAAATCTTATTTTATATGACTTGTACTTTGATTAACTGCTTTGAAAATAATGATATACAGTGCATTGACATTTTTAATTTTGTTCTATAATTCTATTTTCCATAAAATAGAAAATATTAAGAATTGATGAAATGATCAGTGAAAGCTTAATCTGTAAATTTATGAAATTGCATATAATTCATATATGACATCACATTGCTAATTATCTTTCTGATAACAGTTAAATTAAAACATTTTGAGAAGCCTGGTCTGATACGTTAATGACTATGGTGACTAAGTTATTATTTTTACTTGTCCTCTTCATAATTATTATAGCTGAGATTTTCAGTGAATGAACTTCAAATATAAATCAAATGTAGCTAGTTCTATTTTTCTCCAATCCCTGCCTCAGTCAACAACTCAAAGGCTTTGCTTACTTTATTTCACTTGGAATTCTAATACATCTCAAAACCATTTATGGAAACTGATTTGATCAAGTATAAATAAAGAAGAGTTTTATTTTTCAAGATATGTTTATGTCACATAAGACAAGAGAATAACACATTTTATTATATTTATTCCAAGCTCTGGAAAATTGTTTAAAAACATATTCCTTTTTTTTCCTAAATTTCGGCCCCAGCAATTTCAATTCAGATATTTGATGTGAAAATGCACCATACTTTTTTTTTTTTCTTATTCTCTAGGTACATGTCCATCTATCATTTATCACCGTATGTGTGATAAATTTTCTTATAAGAAGCAGATTTCTTTAAATATCACAAATGAAATTTGAAATGTTTTGGATCAAGCAATTAGCTGGAAGAGGCATGGAACGTTTTTCAAAAAAATTTTCCATGTCCCTTCTAGACAGCATTGAGAATTTGGCATGGAACAGCTCTTTGTAGCATGATTATGAAAAAGTGAATGGAATGAAAATATTTGAATATATTTGTTATCATCAAATATATTAACTTTTGCATGTTTACACTATAAATATTACATATAAGTACTATATTTATATGTACTCATACCACATAGACACATATAAAAATCCATATACTGCAGTACAGATAGATTATATGTGTTATATGTATCAGCAATATTATGGTATTTACAGTAGCAAAGATACTCATTAACATGAATCTATAAGTTTCTCTTATTTTTATTGGATCAAATTTAGTGTGAACATTTAAAATATCTCACATATTATCTGTATAGCCTCCACCTGTATTCAGCCATTGCTAACACTTTATGTCTTTCATCTCATTCACTACATCTCTTTCGATAAACTGACACAGTAAATGCAGGCATCAATATTTTGCTCACAAGACTTCAGCATGTATTCCAAATTATTTGTGTGATCTCACATAGTATTAATGGGTCAAATAGAGATAGAATAGAGAGGGCTGTGCTCATGTCGTGGCAAATCTGAAAGTCTTATGCTGATTTTTGGCTAACGTAAGGTAAGATTTAAAATACACTGCTCTGAGTTTAAAACTCCCGTGATGCCATCCGGACCACTGTGCTGATTGGCAACTCACACCTGGTGAAAGTGGTTAGGGAACATTCCCACACTGTCCACTTAGAAATTTCAAGGTGCTCTTCCTAAACCAAAATAACTTACAAAACGTTTTGTAATGTATACTTCAATGATGAAATAAGTCATATGGGAACAAAAAAATTAGAAAAGCCATTATGACAGAGCTGCACTTGGGAATCTGTGTCTTAGAACATCTGGAGCTTGTCTACACTTGTTATCTTTTGTTCTTAGAATGATTATATAATATCATAAAGTATTTATAATTCATATTCTATAATATAGAATTATATAAAATTTATTATAATTATCTACAATTATGCACTATATTTTAACTATATTATTTGATAGTCATAATAATTAAGGGATATTATCTTTCCATAGCTAAATTTTCCAAGTTATTAAAAAATTTCCTTCATGAATTTTAAGAACATTTAATCATTTTCATACTACAAATTTGGTTGTTATTATATCATTTGGTCTCTTTATCTCTAACAAGTGTACCACCATTTAAACTAGTAATTCGCTTCTTAAGACTTCAAATTGCTGTATTAGTCTGGTTTTGGTCTATATATGTGAAAACTAAGTTTATAAGTGCTTGTAAGATAAATCAACAAATCTGATGTTGGACAAATAAAAGAAGGGTGAAGGAAAGGGGAAATACAGAATTGAAATACACTTCAGACATGAGCCAGTTTCCTACAATGAATGTGATTGTTATGTACTGCAAACATATATGAATAAATGTAAAAAAAAAAAGGAAAAACAAATCAATCTATTTCTGTGCACCCTATTCTAGATCCTGAATTTCTTTGATTGTTGCTGTCAAATAACTATTCGTTTCCCTACCTATATTTCTTGTTCACGAGGTATTAAATTTAGCCATGACTGCTTAGGCTACACATTTTTGCAAGCAATTTCACTAAGTGATGTTTTCTTTATCAGGTAAGAAGGCTCGGGTTAGGTTTTCCTGTTATGAGTGATGCCAAGTTACATTTATGATTCAAGTGTTAACCAACTTTCTCATGCCCCTCTCCTGGAAAGCCTCCAACATGTTTACCTCCCCCAGCAAAATCTCTCTCTCTCTCTCTCTCTCTCTGTCTCTTTCTCTCTCTCTCTCTCTCTCTCTCTCTCTCTGTCTCTCTCTCTGTCTCTCTCTCTGTCTCTCTCTGTCTCTCTCTCTCTCTGTCTCTCTCTCTGTCTCTCTCTCTCTCTCTCTCTCTCTCTCTCTCTCTCTCTCTCTCTTGGCAGAACACCCTCTCACACCTAAACTGCCATGTAACACACACCCTCACCCCTCGCTGGGGGCCAGAGATCTCTTCCTTTGTGCCAGGACGGCACTCTGTCTACAGTAAAGTTCTCGCTGTTCGCCGCCACCTTGCCTGTCTCAGTGGTCTCCTTCTGACAATGACTTTCTGGGTGGATTCTTCCACCAGGTTCATTTCTGCCTTTTGTTCGCTGCCTGCTATAGGTTTAGAAGTTCTTCTCCGCTAAGCCCTTCCCTCATGACATTAGGGCTGTGAAACCAGCCAGCCACGGATGGAGCCCTACCAAAACATGAACCAAAATAAACCTCTCTTCTATTAATTTACATGGGGTAGGTATTATGACCCAGAAATGAAAAGGATGACTGATGACCAAACCAAGAAAAGTCTTTCCTTGAAAATAATATAAAAAGTAGTTGGGAATCAAATAAAACATTTCTAGTAATTTATCAAAGTTCTAACAACCCTAACTTTACTTCAACATTAGTCGAAGTTCCAAAAGCAACTTAAATTTGTATTACATTCTTCAGAAAAACACACTTCTATTGGTAACAACTGAGGTTTTTTTAATGCATTTTTATTACAAATGATAGAAATCACGCTCTGCTTCATTGACAATGTTACAAATACAATTTTCTTAAAAATGATAGGTAGAAACATTTGAAAAAACTTTAGTAAGTTGGAATAAATTCATAACTTTAGAGCCAACATAAGCATAGTTATTACTATCATCAGTTCCATGGTGATGTGTGTGTTTTATTTTCCAATATGATGGATATATTTGAGAACTATCAGAAGACTGTGTGATGTGAGGTTTGTTTTTGTGTGAGCTTGACTTAAAGAAACACTAAGTGAATGTGCCCAACTACATGTGAAACCACAAAGAATACAAAATGCATCCATGGAAAGACTCCATCCATGGCAAAATTCATTGCAATGAAGGCTGGGTGTGACAATTAGCTGATTACAAATTTTCCTTCCACTACTCAAAAATGTCCTTCTCACATGCTGTAATCCTTAACACTCATTTCTATAAGAAAAAAAAATCAGATATTTTTCAAGATAAAATATCATATTTATTGTTATTTATATTTGAACCATTTTAAACATGCAGGAATTTGATTCTATTTTCATAAGATCATATTCTTTTTCATGTGTCTTCAATGGGACTCTATGTTCCATTACCTTCTCATTCATTGCATCATCTTATATTCTTGATTCATACTTGTGCACAACAGCATGGGTTTTGGGGAAAGTAATGTTGTTCTGAAATATACTGAAACATAATACAGAAATACCGATGATTTGTATTTATGTGTGTATGTTTTTTTTTTTTTTTTTTAATTTTGGGGTCAGCAAAATGATGAAAACTTTTGAGGCATTTCAATTGAATTTCACCAAAAATAATTTTATTTTGTATGTTATGATCATTGTGAAAAGAAGTATATTTAGAATTGTAAAAACATTATTAGAATTTTACATATTCTGGTGTCTAGCTGGATCAATGAACATGTTGTTTTATAAAATTATCACCAACCTTATTTAAATGTACTAATAATAAACCACCTACAATCTTGCTAAATATAGTATTTTGACTTCTAATTGATCTAAAATATTAAATTTATACTAGTTATGAAAAATTTGTAAAATATCAAGTATATAAATAAAAAATTATACCTATAATATTTTCATAAATGATTTTAGTTTTAGCATTCAAATTGTCACTTAAATACATTTACTTATATCTATTTAAATATATTCAGTAGAGGAAAGATATAAAAAGATTTCATGTCAAAAACTATGATGGGGCTGGGGACTTATCTCAGCGGCATAAGCGCCTGCTTTACAAGCAGGCAGTTGTGAGTTCGATCCCCGGTACCGATAAAAAAGGAAAAAGACAAAAAACAAAACAAAACAAAACAAAAACTATGATAATCCACATTATTACTTTTATTGTGAAAGCTTTATAGAATTAATTAGTTCATCTCACCTTATATTTTTCATTAAAAATATAGAACACAAAAAGTTTTAGTGTTTAACTAGATAATGTGTATGAAATATACTTGATCACCTTTTTCACAAAACAGATGCACAAAATATATTGTTTTCTCTATCCTGAGATAATTGGCTTGATTGAATTTAATGAAAGCATTATCATCAGTTAACAGGTTTTGAAGATTTGAAGAACTGTCTCACAAAAAAACCTGACATTAAATAATATAGGTGCTACAAGATGGAAGTATTCATGGAATGTGCATATATCACATATATATATATATATATATATATATATATATATATAGTTTATAATTACCTCTTGGTATTCACAGGGTAGTTAGATTTAATATCAATGGTCTTAGTCAATTACCGTGACATCTTATTGAAATCTTCATACTGCCTCCAAATATCTTGGTTTTTAAGTATGAGGGCATCACTTTTCTTTGGAAATTCCTTGGTATTTCTGTTGTCAAATGATTGTAAGGCTCTGATAGAATTTTTATTGTGAAAGTCAAAATACATAATGCCATCCTACATGGCAAAATTGTGCCCCATCAAAGGCCCAAGTGTTTATCTGCTGTAGAAAGCTATATTCCTTTATCTGGGAAACTGAAGAATGTTTTTTAAATATTCTTTGTTTGAATTTTTATATACTCATGATGCATATGACAGTGCTACTTAAGGTATCAGTTGAACATAATATAGCTATTTGCTGTGTCACAACTGCACCATTATATCCAGGATAATTGTAATATTTTAATATAGATAATTATTTAGTTCTCATTTTAAAATACTAGAAGAAAGGAAAATACATTCATACATTTTAAATGATAATTTCAAATTCAGCATTTCCCCATACAAGAAATGCTTTCCACCCATGTCCTTTCAATTTTTCCCTTGTTAGAACATAGGGATCAGTTAAGAAAGTTACGTGTATAGATTGATTAATATAAAATACAATATGTATTAATTATGAAGCATTTAAAGATCATAACCCTAGTTTGAAAACCACAATACTATGTCCAGAATGTTTACTTGTTTTATGAATTTGATCAGAACAGTAAGAGGTATAATAGACAGTTCTTCTGTTGCAGTTAAGGAGCTGAGAAGCATGCCATTTTATTTGTAATAGGAGACCCAAAAGACATGAGTTTTAAGCTGAATGAGACATCTTGGAAGGATTCTGATTCTTCAAAGAATTTATCACCAGCGCTCTAGAGTGCAACATAATAAGATCTCTAGCACTCTGACCACTCAGACTAGAGAATGGACACATTCTGTGCAAAATGGACACATTCCGTGCTTTACCAAACTTTAGTAAATCTCTTGTGGTGGATTAACTAATGTCAAACTGTAACACAGCCGAACTGAACCAGCCTGATGCTGGTTCTGCAAAGCCCACCTGAGGATTGTTAGCAATGGCATAAAACTAAAACTGGAGGGGAAGATGGTAGGCTGTTGATTCTTCTAGAGAAGTTTATCATGATGGCTTTCCAGATAGGAACTTGGCTCTTCTTATCGGAAAAGCTCAGGTCTGAAGTGTTGCTGAGGTTGGCTGCTGTTCTTTTCAGGTGAGCTCTTTCTTGAGCGTCACTTTCTGGCTCCAGTGCAGATCCCTCAGCCTGCTGGCACAATCCTTTGCCCCACTGGTGCAGACTTTCTGGCTTCCACTGCTGACCTTTGGGCCTTCCCAGCACATATCTGTGAAACACAGATCAATTCATGAGACATTGCCACAGACTCTAGGCCTTCAGCTGGACTTGTGAAGGATGTTGTCATGGGATATTTACAGACATATCCAATTTATTTAAATTAAGTGTATGGTCTCAAGGTGCATCCATTTACCTAGAATATCTCAAGTTTATAAATGAAAACAAAGATTCTGTAAAGAAGGAGAAGAAGAGGGGCTGAGTGGAGGGGAGAGAAATGGGATAAAAAAGAAGAATGTAAATCTGCTGTGTACAGACACAAATTCCCTATGATGAATGTGACCAATATGTGTATCTGAAATGTACCAATAAACTTAATTACAAAAGAAATATGTTAGTACAAAACAGTTGCATTCATTGAGGGAAAGATTGAAAATATACCATTGAGAAAAATAAAGACAAACTGAGGGGGTGACAAGAGAGAGAGAAGGAAAGGGGGACAGAGAGAGAGAGGAAGGGAGCGAGGGATAACAGAGGGTGTGCTTCAGAGATAAGCAAACTGCTTAAGTTAGGAGCAAGACAGCAAATATTTTGAATGTCTGAGCACATTGTCTCTGTACTAATTTTGATGTTTTTGTGCAAAAGAAGCCATAGACAAAAAATCAATATGGCTTTATAACAACAACACTTTTACTTACAAGATTTCCTTTCGGCAAACACAGTATAATGAGCTCCACCTCCAGCCCTCAGCTTTATTTTAAACAGATAATGACTTGGATATGACCCAGGAAACTTGATCACTGGTGTTCATCTTCTGAGCCAAAGTATACTTAACATATCGGCTCCCAGCGAGGGTGTTTGTAAAATACCAGTGCCCGGTATCTAAACCCAGAGATATTTATGCAATTAACCTCACACGGAACCAGGAGAGCAATATTATTTTTAAAATCACAGGTGGTTTTAATATGAAGTCAAGAGTATTACTAACAGGTAAATGAAGAAACAGAAACTAGTGAAAAATTATGGTGCTATCTCTGGGTCTTTTGAATGTCCCCATGCCCAAGTGCTGAAATCTCAGTCACCAGTCCATGGTGCTCCTGGGAGTTGGGGGAATATTAAAAAGACAGTCTTTTTAGTATATATATCCCATCATCAGGACCTGCATTTAGAGGAGATACTGGAAACTGGACCCTCTTCTCTCTCCTTTTGCTTGTCATGAGGTGAATGCTTTCTCTGTCACATAATCCTGACCACAAACCCAAGAGTAAAAGATCTGCTGACCATGGACTCAACCAGGAGCCAAAATAATCATTTCATTTTGTAAGTGGATTATCTTGGCTTTCTTCTCTCCATGATAGAGAACTGAGTCCTAAAATTAGTGCCAAGAACTGGGATTGTGATTCTTACAGCACCTAAGACAATGTGAGAAGCCCCTTGCCATTGTTTGTGGGAAAAGTTTGTACAAGTATCAGTTGAGATGTTAGTGAAAGCCTAGAATTCTATAAGTGGAGCTTAACAAGTTGTTCTTGGGAAGATGCAAAATGCCAGGTTGTGCTTGCCAGATAACTGTACAAGACTCCACTGAGAACTTGAGAACTGGATTAGAGCCTTCACTCACTACATCATGGCCAAAACTTTCAGTACTTGTTTGTTGATGCCCTTAGAGGAGGCCAAGTTAAAAGAGATAAACTAATTCATGCAATGAAAGAAATTTCAAGTAACTTAAGCATCCAGGCCATTCTGGGTACTACTAGGTACTCTTAGCTAGTGACTTTTAGAGTTCAGTAAAAATTGAGAGCAAAAGCACAGCAGAAAAATTTGAAAATTGTGCGATATCTGCAGAACATATGCATGTTCAAAAGAATTGCCAAGAAGAATGCATTCGGTAAGGGAATTAATGAAACTAGAAAGAATCCATGCACTTTGTACCAGGGTAATAAGGAAAGTACATGAACAACATCTCAAGAATTATCAACACCCCACTGATTGCTGGCTTAAAGTTTTAAGCATAAAAGCATTTCAGACATTTATTTGAAAAGACAGCTTTGTGTCTCCTTATGTACAGGGAATAATCTTCCTGGGACTCACTCCCTTGTGTCCGTTTAGCTAAGCACTCGGTGCCTGCTGCATAACTGATTGGTTGATGCCTTTGGCAGACGTTGGCACCATTCGTGTGATGTGGCTTTACAGGTACACAGAATGTAAGAGCTAGGGGGTCCAGGAGACTTGAGAGATTTGAAGGGAAAGCTTTGGAGGCTAATTAGTCTGTATCACGGTTAGAATCCTTAAAGCCACCCCCTGGCAGCGAAGTATGTGGATCTGTTAGTGTCAGTGCAGTAGTGAAGATCCCAGGAAGCTAAATATGCCAAGGCCATGGACTCCTGCTGAGGGAACCTGAGGGAACTAGAGGTCAGCCCCAGGGAGGAACCACGTGTGTGTTGGCCTTGCAAGCTGTGAGAGAAGGGCTGCTGGATCCCTTAGACAATGATATCATGCCACAGTGTGCCTCAGATTCTGAACACAGAGATTTAGACTCTAATCAATCCTGTGAGGTTTGAGTATCACTTTGCTCTGAACTTTCCTGAAACGTTTGCCCTGTATGGTTCTGTTAACACTGTGCAGTTTTGTTTTTAATTTTTACAGGTAATGACAGCTCCATTTAGTTGAGTCTCAGCAAGGACTTTGGATCTGAACTTTTAAATTATTCTGTGGAGACTTTTGGAGTTAGACTGGGAATATTTTTATTGTGTGGTTAGCATGAGCATTTATGAGTCAGGGAAAGTGTGTATTATCTGCATCTCAAAGGTCTGTGAAGAAGTTTGTGTTAATGAATCAGTTCAATGAATGGGTTCTCAGCCTGGGAGGAAGGTAGAGGAATCTTCAGAAAGTGTGACCTAGTAAAAGGAATTTAGGCCACTTGGAGGAGAAAGTGAAACCTAACCCTTTGTCTTCCTTTCTTTTACCTCTCTGGTGGCCATTAGTTGAGTAAACTTTTTCTGCTCTGCACTACAACTGTGATGTGCTGCCTGGCCACAGGTTCAAAAACAATGGGCAAACCAACCATAGACTGCCACCTATACAAGCACGAGTGAAAACAAATGCATGAATTTTAAAATGTTGACTAATATTTTTAATATATTGATTATCGTAGGTATTTTTCAATTTAAAAAGGATTAAACAAATGGTCATTTCAGCCTTTGTTTATTCTGGTTTCTTTGAGCCCCAACTACCAGTTTCTGGAGACACAGAACTACTTTTCATTCAACAAATGTGAGGATACCCACCACCCCTAAAAAAAGTAAATAAATAAAATAAAACTGTGACTGGTTGCATGTGTGGAAAGGCAGGCCAAATGGCTGATGCTGCAATTACAAGTCCTTATGGTATTTCAGCCTAACATAATCAATGTACTCATATGGTATATCCTTTTTTTTTTTTTTTTTTTTTTTTTTTTTTTTTTTTTTTTATAATCAGTACCGTGAATGGAACTCACGGCTGCCTGCTTGCAAGGCAGGTGCTTATGCCGCTGAGCTAAATTGCCAGCCCCGCATTTGGTATATTCTGAGACATATCTTCAACACTTTTATGTAGCACATGCTCCAAGGGTAAGCACAGCATTTCTAGTACTCCAAAGATATTTCAATTGAAAATTATTCTTGAATTCGTATGCCCATCCATTCCTTGTAGTAAGTGACTCCATGTCACTTATGTTAGGTCACTGTTTGTTGACATCTTCCTATGGGCTCAGTGTTTTCTCACACAACACATTAGCATCATTCAGAACATATTTTCTATTCACATCTTTCACCCTCAAATTTAACATCTCCCGATTTTAGAAAAACACTTACCATACTTTGTTGTAATAGTTTTTAGTGCTTGAGGTATGTCAGAAAACTAATAAAAATTTATTTTTCCTTCTTCCAAGTTCATGAATAAATTTAGTCTTACAGTAGATTTAATCAATATCAATATATATTTTCTTCCTTTAACAATTGAACAACTTTTACACTTTTACTTATAGAAAACACTTTATAACTTCTCTTTTGCATATCTTGGTTGCTAGCCTCATTATTTAAACTAAAAGGCCATTACTAAGTAAATAAAAATCACTGAATTATACCACTGGGATACTGTAATAGTCAATATGGAAACAAAACAGACTACTAAGTGACTTGGAGTACATCATGTATAAGGAACAGAGACACTAGACAAAGGGAATCTATCACATAACTTAGAATTGGGAACAACAGGAAATATAAATCGTTTATGGAATTTTCCACTTAATATTTTTGGGCCATAGTGAGTGAGTAACTAATACTATAGAAAGTGAAAATGCAGAAAATGAGTTACTATTTACTTTTCCTAGAGTTTGAACAGCAGTCTCTAAAGTCATCTCAATCCTACATCCCGGCACTCCAGTCCTTGAGAAATCCCCTACTCTTATATCCTATCTAGTTGTATAACTAATTTCCCGTGGGTGGAGAATGACAAAAGTAAAGAATGAGATTAGACTGTACAGGTCCCAAGAATTCATTTAGGGAGCCTCTCTCATTCTAAGAGATGCTTGTTACTATGTGGGGAGCTGGTTTATGGAGAGGTTAACACAGTAAACAAGCACAATTACTAGTCAACATCAAGCAAAGACCTAGAGATTCAAGATCCACAGTGTGACTGCAGAAGAGGAGGCTGCTCCTGGCTTACCTCAAGAGAGATCGTACACCTGACTGTACCTCAAGAGAGATCCTACACCATAGAATGTGATCTGTTTTTCCTGGATCTTAATCCTGAGAAGTCCATGTAATAAATACATTTTTTTTTATGTAATGAAGTCAGGCTTCTATAATAAACATCTAATAAAAGAAATGATCCTAAAAGCACAACTTCTTTTACATGACTTGGAAAGTGTTTTCATCCCTGAGTACCAAAACAAAATCTTCCACCAAACCTGAGGATACAGTCAAATTTCTATTAAAAACCAGATGATGTGACAGAAAATTTCTGCAACTGGATTCTGTCATTCAGGAGGTAAGAAAGACAAGGAAGCTCTTTGGAAGAGGGTTAAAATCAGCACACTATTAAGTTCATGCTGGAAACCTTGTTGATGGAGAAAGAGAGCATGGTCCTTCTCCTGACTGGAAGGACGTTTCTTGTGTTTATGGTTGAGTCTGCAATGTCCCCAGCAGCTTGGTGGCAAAGGCTTGTTGCTCATTGTAGCAGTGTTCAGAGGTGAACCTTCAGGAGATGAATGGATCCTGATGGTTCATCAGTAAATTCGCTGAGGAATTCACCCCTGGATGGCTTGGCGGATAGCAAGTAGGTCTGGGATAGCGGAAGTGGGTCACTGGCAGAGTTTATTCTATCACATGCTTTTTATTTCCTGTCTCTACTTCCTGACCATCATAATACGAGCACCTTTTCTCCACCAGGCGTTTCTGCTGTGTTGGACTGCCTCAGCCTAAGCCTAAGAGCCACCAGGCCAAGAACCATAGGGGGAAACCTCTGCAACCATGAAGCAAAATAAATACGCTTCCTCCTTCAGTTGGTGTTAGCAGGTATTTAGTAACAGAAAAAAAGCTAATGATTTTTATTTGGATGAGCACATTAGAAATAGTTTGTGTATTTCCTTCCCAGAATTTCTTCAATGTACTTAAGGGAAAAGTGCAGTTTTAGTTTTATTTTTCCCAAGAAATCACACTAAATAATAAATTTTAATTATATTATTAGATTACTAGGAAAATTTATCAATTATATAAATATATTTCAACCTATTCTTTTAATACTTTCAGAATGATTCCAGAAGAATCTTGGAAAAAGTGGATATTTATATTAATTTTATTCCCTTTATTGTGTCTTTATAATAAATTAAATTTGGAGGAAAAATATTAAAAGTTAATATTCTGAACTTTGGAAAAGCAATTTTGACACGTAAACTACTAAGTCCATCTAAAACTACATAAAGCCACAGAACATAGAAGAATAATAATTTAATGAACTTGGGAGATGAACTATGCACTGTGTGTCAAGCTTATCAAGGAAAACACAGTTTCAATAGCAATGAAACAAACTCCCACAAAATCCATTTGTGTGTGCTCATCAGTGTAAATACAATTAAATTATAAAACCTGTCCTTGTTCATGAAACATGTTTTCCGTTCTAATTCATGCTATGTGGGCACTTTGGCTTCTGGTACTTTCGTTACAAAGTGGAAAAAAAAACTCCTCTAAATTTGTGTGTCTCTGCCATGGGATTAAAACTTGTACACTTATTTCATATTAAAAATATTATTACCATTCGCATCCAGTATTAATTTAAAAGGTTAAAGATGTCTACAAAAAGTAAAAGTCTACAAATTCTAGAATTTAAATGAAAGGAGGAATCATGGATTTTTTTTACTAAAATAATACTAAAAACAAAAATCAAAAGTTTTATCTTTATGTTTCAGATTGCCTTGAGTAAGTTTATTTTAGTTACCACTTTTTTTCTTGGCAAAATATTCCTAAGCACCATGTAAATTTGCAAATTATGACAATAGTAATATCAATAATATTATGTTCAATAATTTTAATAATGATTCATCAAATTTAATGTCTACATCTATAAATTATTAAAGGAATTTTTTTTGATGAGAAATGTGACTCAAATATAATCATCTCGCCTCAAATCATGCAATTAGTAAGTTATGGCTTGGAAGTGAATCTTTTGTGACACCAAAGTTCATTGTACCAACTCACCTGTGTGTAACTAAATACCTAGTAAGTTACACTTTTCTAGCAATCTCTATTTTGGCTAACAAAGGAGAGCTGTGATGGTACCTGATTTTTATCCAGATAAACAAAATTAATATTTCTAACATGTGGTGAATGTACAAATATTCCATTCTGAGAATAAATACATGTTCAAAACTCCTTTACAGTAATGACACCTTGAAATTTATGTGAGGAAAACTCCTGTTCCACCCTCTTCTTATGGAGGAGCAGATGGAGCCCAGCTCAGATAATGTGTCCCCTGTATTAGACACTGATTCCCTAGGGTGGCACTACTGAAAGGTGCTGTGGATCTCTGTAGAAGAAGTGTCCTGTGGCAGGTCTGCAGGTCCTTGAGCACATGTTCCTGAAGAAATCTGGGGACTTCTGGCTACTTTCTGAGGCAAGGAGTTCACTTTCTGCCCTCCATCAGAGGCCACTAGAGACAAAAGCAATCAACCCACTTGGTTTTGGACTGGAAACTCCCACAGTGGGAGTCAAAATATATCTTTTCTTTATGTAAGTTATTAGTATCAATCATTTCATGACAGTGACAGAAAGATCAGCTCAACGGAATTATATACACATAAGGGCAAGAGGTGACAGGAGCTGGGTGTGACACAGAAGGTGAAGTTTTGTTTGCTTTGACTGTTGATTTCTACTATGTGTAAAGCCTCAGGTTAATTATCATGTAGGTACATGACCCCAGAAATCCTGATTCTTTTCCTTTTCATTTATTTTCCATCCCCCCAATGATGCCTCTTCTCCTATTTTCACATGGCTGCACTAGACTGAGCTGCCGTTTCAAAGCGATGCTTTTTTAAAAAGAGGGAAACAAAGAGATAGATCATTGTTCCTTCTCCCAAATCAGCTTCTCAGTAATTTCACATGGTATTTCTCCTTACCGCCATAAGTTGGTAACATTTTCATGTCTAGAGTCAAAAAAGCATTATGGGTATAGTGTTTATTCTTTATGTTCAGCTATGCCTCAGAGGTTCATCTTCCTTAGAAGACGAGGAAAGAGTGAAGAAGTTGGCAATAAACCAGCACTTTCTGCCAAAATAAACACGTTAGCCACGTAAATTTTTATTAAAAATGAAAAAAAAAACAGTTAATATAAATTTACTATTACTCTGAGGTTTATTTTCACTTCTTTGCTTGTTTGCTTATGTTTTATTTCAGAGGAATACTGGCACATTGTAATAGAATTAATACAAATTCCTCATCATCTTCAAAAACACACAATCTTGAAAAAATAACTTCTGTTTTATTATGCTCATCTACAAAAGTGCATTACTTTGCTGATTTATTTCAACAGTGGAAATAGCATAATTCTATCATTAGCAGTATATTTGGAGCTTTCTTTTAGGAATATTTATATTTTGCTAGTTTTTCACTACTTACATACCAATAGCTTTTCACCTTGGTCAATTTCAAAATTATTTTTCCAGTTTCAATTCCTAACTGATTACCTGGTTTTAAGAGAAAGCCAGGTATCTGGTGATTCTAAAGTTCATTTAATGATGTGACACATTAACAGCTTTAATGTGAATAAAAAATTTTTATGGGACAATGAATTATAATTGAGAGTAGGTGCCGTCCACACTTGTTCTTGTCCTATCCATTAGCCAAATTGGAATGTGCAAACTGCTCATTCTTTTCTAGTCACAGAAGGAAGTCCCAAGGCAAGTGACTGCTGCGGCACTCATAGGGCAAGTCCAGACCTGCTGGAGGTGAGGGGTGTCTGGGAAAACTACAGTGTTCTCGGGGCCTCCCCCATGTCATCCCTGTTCTTCTCCTTGCAAGAGTGCTTTGCTCTTCACAGCCCGCCATGGTCACTATTATTGTTCCCACTGCTCTCCATGCATTGTCCTTGACCCAGATGTAATGAATAAATATGAAGGCTCAGGGTGACTTGTGATCTTCTGTTTCCAAAGAACAACTGGTCACCCCAGATCCTTGCCTGCATCCCTATTTTGTATCTTGCTCTCTTTCTTCCCACCATAAACTGTAACACTTGCCCAGAGATGGAGAGCTCACTGCAGGGACCCCCCGATGACAGACACCATGGAAAGGGTCACTAACCATAAAACACTACTTATTCATTTGTAGAAATAAAAAAATATAACTTGAGGTAAAAATGACTAAAATCTTATAGTAAAGGTTATAAGCAAATATAATAACTAAAATGTTTCAGCAAAGCATATCATATTATTATACAAAGTCACAAAGCAGAATATCATAGGATGCTTTGAAATTTTTCCAATTAATGTAGCCCTAGAGTCAAAGATTTTCACTAAAGCTATCCTGAACTTCTAATGTCTGGTATTTCCTGAGGTTGGGTAGTTTGCATCTAATGTTGAACAAGACTATAGTTTGAGCTGAACAAATAAGAAAAATGAGCTACTGGAGTTATTTTAGTCAATGGGAGGAGTTCCGATCATTATTTAACGGTCAAAGAAAATCTTTTATAAAAATGTAAGTTAAGATGTATATAGGATAGAATTATCATTTTCATTATAGAGTCTCCTACTAATATGAAGAGATGTTTAAAAAGTACCAAGATTAAGAAGTGGCACATTTCCAATTGTTACTTTTAAAAAATCAGAAAAAAAGAAACAAAAAGTAAAACATCCTATATACTCCAAATAGTCAACCCTCTTGCTCTCTGCTCTTGAAAACATTTGTTTTGGTTTGTTTGTTTCTTGTTTTTCTGTTCTGTTTTTAGGTTTTAACTTTTTCAAAATGTCATATATACTCTTCATGGCAAGCAATTTGCGGGACACCATCCTTACTTCCATCAGCAAACAGAATGTGGAGTTCTGCATCTGAGATGTAGGAGAGGATTCTTCCCTCTCTGTGGAAATAGACCTCAGAGGAGGCCACTGAGCAGGGAGGCTTCTCAGGGATGGGGACCAGTCTTCGGGTCATGCTTTCAGATTCAGAGGTTAATGCTGTATTTTCCTCTACAGTTTTAGAGTTCTGGATTTTATATTCAGATCTATCATTTATTCTGAGTTCATTTTTTGGAAGCATATGGAAGGAAGGGAATGAATACTTTCCCTGGGAAGATTCACTAAGTCTGCTGAAAAAAAAATTATACCATAGATAACAGGAGAGAAAACATACAAATGTATATACCATGCTCTTGATAACAGGCTCAAACATGTGACATAAACCTCAGAGAAGGACCATACAATTATACTGTTTTGAAAAAGAGGAAGAAAATAAGTGATATAGATGATTTATACATGTTTGACTGTTTTTGCTCTGTTCTAAGGGCCATATTCTTGTATTTAGTCTAACCCAAATTGGATAAGCTAGCTCACTTTCTTACCTCTGTGTCTCTGCATATAATACATTCAACTGTATAATATATTTAACACACACGTCAGAGCAATATTTGTAGTTCTTTTTGGTTTGCTTTTGAGGAGAATGACTTTAGTTGCTATGATCTGACTTGGAGAAGATTATGTTTTCATGAATCAAAGTTGAAAGAAAACAGATAAGAGACAGCAGCACAAAAAGGGTGAGAGAAACTTGCTTTTGGGATTGTTTCTGAGATCTTTAAAGAAGTCAACGTGCCAAAACATTATATTCTGAAGTATCGATTTCTGATTTCCAACAATAAAAGCATGGACTATTGACAAAATAATGACTAACTGCCATGAAAACTAGGTCTAAGTCTCAGAAATGTGGATGAAGAGATAAAAATTTGAAACAATAAGTCCAAAAATACAAAAATACATTTTTGTGTGAGCAACCTTATAGGTTTGCAAAATATATTTAACTCTACTATTTATTGTTTACTCAGTTGAACCGAAGCATATTTCATAGACATCACACCTGTAGTTGATATGAAATCCACATTGTTTGATTTCCTCATTTTATTATTGTTTTATTTCCTTAAGTTTTCATGCTTTGTAAATGGTTGGTGAGAATAGAAGATAATTTATTTAGAGTATAGGAGGAAAGTAATCCTTGCAAATGGCGTCCTTCACAGACTAATGAGTACTTTCAGAATGAAGAGTGATGGAGTAATAAGATGATATTTCAAAATTCTGTCTTTTAATATTGTATGTTTTGGGTTATATATGCTTACTTTTGTTGCTTACAGAAACTATTTTCTTACTGAAATGAACTACCTTTAATGAAACATGAACCATGCTCTAAAAGCAAGTATCAATTTTTTTTCAATTTCATAAAGAAAATATAAAATTCCTTGTTTAATAAGTTTCCATTTTTCTATTAGCATGAAAGACATGACTAAGATTATTTTAAATAGACTCATTAGAATAGGAAAAAAGGAAGTGCATTGTTTTGCAAACTGTGCATAACTTTTTAAAGCAAGAAATTAGATATCTCAGATTAGAAAGATAAAGACATCTTCCACAATTAAAGGATCTATTCTATAGCAGATATTGAATGAAAACTACTACTAGTAATTTAAACAAATTTTTATAACACTGTCATTTCCCACCTTCCCCTTTCTTCTCTCTCTTTTCTGACTTCAACATACACCAGCCCCCACCACCTCAAAAATGCAGTGTTCCTAAATTCTGCCATTCTAGTCCCAAACATGCTTTTTTTTTTTTTAGGTTTTATTTTCCATAATACTCCCCCACTGAACACTAAATCAGCAGTTCTTAAATATGTACCAGAGGTTTCCACTGCTGAAAACTAATTCATCAATAACCCTTGAAAAATGAAATCAGGTACAACCTCTGCATCAGCACATATTTCAAGGTGGCAAGGGAGTACTGGTTCTGGATTCGTCCTCACTTAATAACTTTATTAATGGTGTGGATGCGTGAACAAATATTATGAAAAGCAAATTCCTTCGTATTAAATATGTAGATTCTGCAGAAACAAATTGGCTGGAAGATATTGCCTTTAAAACGACCTACAGAAGTTAAAAAGGTTAATAGTGGCCCCATAATCTTCTACTTTTAATAAATGAGGTCATTTTGTGGAAAAAAAAATCAATGAAGGTAAACTAGTAAGTAATAGTAATGTCAAAAGGTAAAAAAAGAGAATGTTATACTTTAAAACAGTGAAAAATACATTAAGACTCTCAGTATTTCATAAATATTTTCAAAAGCGCTGTCCTCTAATTCATGAATAATCCAAATGAAATGAGAAGCCATAGTTCATTTTCTCCATGCTGACGTGATAAATTATTTAGGCACAAAAGCATATATAAAAGATTCACATAAGTGACACTCATAATGTTTTCATAGAGAAGATATTTATAAAACTCAAACAACTTGCAATTTTATGAACTCTGTATGTACATTTATTTTGACAATCAAGTTTGAGTCTATAAAAAATCATTATCTAATAACAGTGAGGCGAAAAGTATTCCTTAAATTTCTTCCAGTCTTATTTTCTCACTATAATTTATACATGGAAATATATTGTCTTAATTCGTTATTTTGAAGCATAGTCTGATAAAATTTATACAATTATTTTATTTAAATCCTAGTTTTGGGGAAAACTTTAATCACTTATGACTCAGATTCATAAGTTAATTTCATTAAGAATTCAATGCAAATAAATATCGCTCTTGTCCTGCTATGTAAAATCTCTAATTTGAATCTATAGTTACAGCACATGTGCTCAGCTCTTGTTTCCTATGACAGTATTGTCACTTGACTTCATGTCCTGTTTTTTCAGGAGCTTCCTAGAGTATTGTACAACATTCACTTAGCAGGGAAAAAGATGTCAATAAAATATGAATCAAATATGTAATGAATGCTTAGAATAGACATTAGTTTCAAAATACATTTGTATTGATATATGCACATATGTTATCTATGGAGCAGATTGAACTTCAAGAATAAACAAATCAGAATCTTTTTCAGTATACAATATAGTTCTATCCACTTTTATCATCAGTCAAAGGAATACATTTTAATTGATTTTATTAAATTTTACCTAGAAAAGGAAATATATTATACATTATATTGTAAAAGATGCATAAAAATGCAATTTCTTAAATGATAATAATGAAGTATTATTTCACATTATAGGATATTTAATAAAATGTTCACAACATTGCTTAAATGAAATCAGCCTACATTTAAGAGTTGGCACTACATTTTGTAGTGTATTCCAACTACATTTTTATTTAAATCCACTGTTTTACATTCCAGGCTTACTACACGGCCAAATTAATACAGATATTCTCAGTAAAGCCAGGTGCAATTCATCCTCTACATTGCATTCCTTGGTTACCTGTTATTAGTCTGCCATATACATAGTTAACATCTTCCTAACTCTCAATTGGTTTTTACAGCCTTATCAACAGTTTTGCTGAAATATTTGATTTACTATTTGTTTAGAAGTGCAGATTTCTTGTAATTTTAAAACACAATCTTATGTAAGATTTAGTTTGTGACCATTTTTTCTTTTGTATGAAGTTGTAAACAGTGCCCTGGTTTTCTCGTTACTGTTGTAAGCAATCCATCATGGAGGATCCAGAAGACAGATCCAAGTGCCTGTTAACATTGAGAGTAGGCCTTTGGGTATATTATTTAGTTGCAACAGAGCTCCATACAAAGAAAAGTCATCTAATAGACTGTTGCAGTCATAAGTGTGTGTGTGTGTGTGTGTGTGTGTGTGTATATATATGTATATATATACATATATATATACATATACATATATAGTATGTGTGTATATACATATAGAAGTATTTACCTGAGCATCTAGAAATATCGCATTGCTTTCTTATGTTATCAAATTGTCCACTCACAAGTTTTAACGAAATTACACAAAACTCATTATTGACTAAACGTGTTCTTTACACATTCATGAGTGTTTTGGTTGATACAACTTTTCAACTTGAAAAGTTTAGAAGTTGCACTGAGAAACTCCCCAGAGAAGCAGGTTCTTGTACTTATCCTCATCCTGTGTAAAGAAGGGCCAGGAGATTTTGTGAGTGCTACACCTGCCCTGAAGCGGGATGGCAGGGAGTTGCATACAATCTAATGGAGGAAAAGAGCCTTGCTCCGTCTCCTCCTTCTGCTCTGGCTGCTGCCTTGAAGTGTTGCCCCAGCGCCAAGCCACTCCAAGACACTCTGACTTGGAGCTAGCTGGTTACCAACTGAAACCTCCGCAACAGTGAGCTAAATAAACCTTTGATTCTTCTTTTTTGGGTGTTGGGAATTTTGTTCCAGCAATGAGAGAAAAGTAAACAAGACAGTGAGTCATTGTGAGGGGTCTTTTATGATAAGATTAGTACTGAGTTAATATTTAGGTATGTCAGAAATAAATGCAGTAAATGGACATAGCAGTTTACACATCATATATAGTGTACAGTAGCTGGTACCCTAAAGTTGCCCTTCCCATATTACATTACTGTGAGAAAGAACTTTTTGGCTTAAATTTTCTAGTTTACTTCATTTTTGTTCTTGTTGTATCTGCTTGAACTAATATATAACTTCAGCCAAATATTAAAAAATCATAATATTATATTTTAGCAAAAATTTAAGCAGTTCACTCTCCTTTAAATTGGGTACCTCTTACTCTAAAGTCATAACGGCCAGCGTAAACCATGATGGAGTGTTTTCCCCTTGAGTTTTACACAGTTTGTATCTACCC
Organism: Cavia porcellus; assembly: GCF_034190915.1. Lineage (NCBI taxonomy): Eukaryota > Metazoa > Chordata > Mammalia > Rodentia > Caviidae > Cavia > Cavia porcellus. The sequence goes on along the minus strand of NW_026947494.1, from coordinate 16,983,672 downwards.
AAGGCAATTTGAATACAAAAGCTGAAGAGGGTACAAAACAATGTGCCTCATTGGGATGTGGGGAGAAATTCATGAAAAATATCATAATGCAATTGCCAAACTTGCAGCTCTGTCTGACTAAAGATTAATTTCTTAAAAATCCTTGTCTCAACATCTTTACCCTTCAGTACACTTTATGTACACAATATTAATGGGCACCGCTACCTATCTTTGTGGCTTTTTACAGATAAGACTACTCAATGCAGCAATTGTTGCTTGCTTTTCTCTTATGGCACACATGAAATGTGCAATATTTGGTTGATAAATTTCCTATGCGCTTGTTTGCACATATGAAACATTACTTGTGTTTTGGTTAATCTCAGAAATTTGTGTTTCATAAATGAGTAAATAAACATATGCTTCTCTTTAGATTACAAGCTTAAGTCTTAATGCTTTTAGATCTAAGTGAAATAATTTCATAAAAAGAGTCATTGGAGGGTCTAATGTGTAGGAATAAATGTCACATTATTACTTTTCAAAGCAATTAAACTGGGCTTTTAATGATATTACTTATATTTTACAGACAAAATGAGTAACAATTCAGCAAATTTCTCAGAAGATGACTTTTAAATCTCCAAACTCTAATATAATCTCATGTAATAATTATTTGCAAAAACCATTAATGTGTTTTATATCTTGATTATAAACAATAGTAGAAGAGAGTAAGGATTTTTTAGATCTAAGTGAAATAATTTCATAAAAAGAGTCATTGGAGGGTCTAATGTGTAGGAATAAATGTCACATTATTACTTTTCAAAGCAATTAAACTGGGCTTTTAATGATATTACTTATATTTTACAGACAAAATGAGTAACAATTCAGCAAATTTCTCAGAAGATGACTTTTAAATCTCCAAACTCTAATATAATCTCATGTAATAATTATTTGCGAAAACCATTAATGTGTTTTATATCTTGATTATAAACAATAGTAGAAGAGAGTAAGGATTTTTTATGAGCTAAAAATTTTGAAACCTAAATGGATCATTTTTATTATTTCAAGAAAAATTCCCTTGGGCTCTTTCTGTAACAAAGTCAAAGTCAGGGGAGTATAAATGTCTGTAAGAAAATGTGATTTTCTCTCTCTCTCTCTCTCTCTCTCTCTCTCTCTCTCTCTCTCTCTCTCTCTCTCTCTTTTTGTTTGTGTGTCTGTGTCTCTGTTTTTGTCTCTCTCTCTCAGTCTCTGTTTTCCTCCCCCCCTCAGTTTTCTCAATTGTACCCAGAATTAGAATCATCCCTCACTGAGAGACACATAGAGCTGGCTGAGGACCTGATTATATGATGATGATTATAATAATAATCTTTTTTCAACTGTATGGAGAATACTGTCCATGAAGCTACATTTTTCTCAGGAGTCTATGAAAGACTGCACACCTTCCGCAGGCTTTTCTAAATGTACCTCAGGAAATTTTGGCCAAATTGCATATTGCATAATTATAATACATGAACTGCACTAGGTCTAGATAAGGTACTCCCAGGAATGTTTCATTATCATTTCAGGTTCTAGCTATGTGTACAAAGCACTTTGGTGAGGACATGGAGCAGTGATGGGACACTGATTTCTGCAGAAGTAGTGATCTGCCTGAGCTTCCCTAGTAAGTTACGTCCTGAAGAGGTCAGCCTCCCTCGTAAGGGTATTAGCATCCATTTCCTTTCAGTATGTTCTAGGTAATAGCTTTCATCACTCTGCTGTGAATGTGAGCACGATCTTTTTTATGTGAGTACTTTAACCTTTGATTTGTCCAGGCATTATCGGTATCAGGAAACACTGTTTCCTTACGTTTGAATTTAGGACTGACTGGCATTTCAAAGTGAGGACATGAGAAGGAAGAGATTTCCATGCCTTACATTTGAAGTAAACAGCCATGAAATTCTAGCATAAGTAACTTAGGGAGTCTGTCGTGTCTTTTTTAATGATTCTCTGGATTGTTGTGATAATTATAGTGGTAAGTTAAAAGTCTCTGTTTTCCATTATTGCCATCCACGCAAAGTAGGTTTTCAGAGAAGTGACCCAGATGCTGCAGACGGTAAAAACTGATGGTCGGTGCTGCTGTGTCACATGCTGCAGTCATGGAAAGTGAGTCATCTGCTTGTAGATACAGAGCCGAATTACTTCATTTTCTACTTCTTACCTTAAAGTATTATTCAGGTATAAATGTCTTCATACATTTCTCAGTAGCTGGTTTTTAAATAACATGTTTCTACTATTCCACAACTATTTGAATATTTCAGTTCAAATTAAAGGTGTTTGTCGTTTGGTACAAAATATTTCTACAATTTTAAATTTACTATTTTTTTTCACTTGAAACAAGATCAAGATCCTTATTTTTTATACCATTGTATATTCTGTTCCTTATTTACTATTTCAGATCCTCACACAGGGGAGACAATGCAGTGTTTGCATACATGTTTCTGATTTGTTTCACTTAAGATTATGAGCTCAAGGTGCATCCATTTAACTAGAAATGTTTCAAGTTTATCTTCCTTGTGGCTGAGTAGTACTTTTTTGTATAAAAAAACCAACAAAAACAAACAAACAAAGCAAAGACGTATCTTTTATCTATTTGTTGGGTGATGGACATTTTGGTTGTTTCCAAGATTTGGCTATAACAAATTGCTTTGCTATAAACATGGGTACACATATTATCAGTGTGGTATGATATTTTTAATTCTTTGGGGCAGATTCTTAGAAGGGGAATAACTGGATCAAATGGGACCTCTAATCCTAGTTTATTGTCACTACACTGATTTCCACAGTGATTGCACCTATCTACATCTCGACCAACAGTGCAGAAAAATTCCTTTTCCCTGTAGTCTCTCCAGAATTTGATATTAGTTGATTTCTTGATGACAGCCATTTTTTTCTGGAGTGAATGGAATTTCAGCTTTGTTTTAATTTGCCTCTCTAAAAACCAGTGATGATTAAATTAAAAAATATATATTTATTTTCCATTTGTGTTTCTTCCTCTGAGAAGTGTGTATTCATCTTTAAATTTGGGTGGTCAGATTCTTTGCAGTTATGTATGTATTCTACATATAAATCCTTTGTCTCAAGGGCAAAATTTTTTCCCACTCTATGGGTTGTCTTTACACTCTTCTTGATTTCTTTTGCTGTACAAAAGCTAAGAGAATGAGATTCCAATTGTTGAACCTTTGTATTATTTCCTGTTTGATCAGGGTTTTGTTCATGAACTCTGCCTACACCCAGGTCTTTGAGATTTTTGCCTATTTTCTCTTCTAGCACATTTATGTCTCCTTGGTGTGAGAATGTGAAAAAGTAAATAAGGACCAAAATACACAATAAATAGGGTGAAATAGTAAGAAATTATTGTAAAGAAAAGAGGAACTAGGGAAGGGGAAGAAGGATTAAAGGGGTTGGGAAAAAGAGAAGCATCAAAATGTATCATATATAGGTTCCCTATATACAATTCTTTGGGGAAGATACTTGTCATATGCATATTCCCTATCATATGCAAATTCCTTATGATTAATATGATCTTTATCTATAAATTATATCAATAAACTTATTTTTTTTAAAAGCAAAGAAAAGAAAAAGAAGTAAAAACATACTGGATATATACGCCCATTGCATGCCATGGGGTGCTGGATGTTTCCCCTCAGAACTGCACAGCTGGCTAGAAGCTACATCTCAGAGCCACTGCCCAGCACAGAGAGACAGTATTATACTCCTACATAAGAAAGCTGGGAAAAGATCACAACTTCAGTTAGAACTGCTGTTTCTGCTAACTGCATATTGCTTTCATCTAAAAATAAAAAAGACCAAATATAAACAACACAATACACATGCATACACACACACACACACACACACACACACGGTTTTAAAGAAAACAAAAACATTATTAGTAGGGTTTACTGAAGTCTAAAGTCACTAATTATTGTGCAGGTTTTATGTATCCTTCAATATATAAAAGATTACCTTAGAGTAAAAAACAAACATGATAGAAACTCAAAAGTCTAATCAAAGAGAACTTCAAAAACAGAGATTTAAGAATCCATACATGATCACAGTGAGTCAGTCTATTACTGATTCTTTGAATTTTCTTCAAAACAGACTTCAGCTTGTATATTCAAATATACGGGAAAATGGCAGATGAAGTCAATTATATCAAACACTCTATGCTCATTCCTCTGATATTTTTTTATGTTAATATGAATATCTGTTATTTTTACCACATGATACGTCTTTAAAATTAAAACACAATTAGAGGTCATTAGCTCTCTCCTAAGTGGCCTTGGAGCCAGCATTTAAATGCATATATTTCTAAAGTTTTGTTTTGTTTTGTTTTTTGTTTTGGATAAGAGCAAGTAGTTCAATTCTGTAGCTACATTTAATAGCATGCAACTTTTCAGTGAAATAACAAAGAACATCAGACAGTGAGATTGCCACATCTTCTTATGTTAGATTAGTTATCTTTTATTTGGAGAATGTGCCTGCCAACTATTATATCTGCTTCTCTATATAAAACTGTGAGAATATTTTCTGACTTTGAAGTCTTTTTACTGATTGCTTGTTATGCACATTATAATTTGTTTAAATGCTTAACAATGAAACTGTACTTTCGTGTTTCAAAAATTTTCTGGGTTGATTATGAAGGTTTATTTTTAATATCTATAGCATGTGGAGAGACCTGTAGGCAGGTATCTAATAGTGCAGAGGTGGAACCCGAAAGAAGAAATGATTGTCTTATTATACTTATTTAAAGACTTTGATTTATTTGAAACTTTCAAGATAAAAGTCTGAACTTGTAAGTCTGGGAAGCCAATTTTAAGCTTCCTAATTTCAGTCCCTGAATGTCTAAAGATTGAACTATATACTACGGAAAGAAAGACAAATAATCGTTTACACTGTGAAAGCCTGAGAGGTAGAAGTCTCCTGCTCCTCCCTCTCCTTAAATCTGCCATACTATGTTAGAAGCAAGTGAATGTGTATGAAGGATGGCAGGTAGGGTGGACTTTTATACAAAGAAAGAATTAAGGGAGCATTGAAAATTTAGATTATTTTCAAATGCTGAAGGAAGGCATGTTTTCAGAGAAGACAGTTGGAATTCCTTTAAAGCATACTATTAATAAGAATTGTTGAGAGAGTTAACAATTCACTGAGGACAAATGCTGTGGCTCAATGTCCATATACCTCATAAGATTTAGACAGATAAACTCAATAACACTGAAGGTCAGACTGTTGGATAGCCAAGTTTGGTGAAAACACTTTTATGTTTATAGAGATTAGAACACACTGCAGGGAAGATCCGGGTGAGTATCCATGTAAACAATTTGTTGTTCTCCTTCTTAAGGAATAGAGATGAAAGATATTTTTCAATGAAAAGTACACTCTAGACAGGGCATAATGCAAGATAATTGATTGAATCAATAACCATGGTTTTCTCCAGCTGCTGAACATGAGAGGTGATATTTACCTAAGAATGAGAACTAGTATTTCCTTCTGCTTCCAGAATGGTGGTCAGGGATTTGTGTCTTGGAATGGGAATCTCAATTGCATTAGAAAAAGCAAACCACATATGTTTTGCAAGCAATTAGCATAATGTAGCTTTCTAGCTGCCTTTGGGGATGGTCCCAAGCTTAAAATGCTAAAGGAACCAAGAGGCTGACCTCAGAGCAGGGCGTTCCCGCTAGTGCCTCAGAGTCAGGGTGACATCTGGAGAGCTTGCTACCTAAGCACCTTGGATGCTGCAAAGAAGTCTGATTACTAACAATCACTGCGCACACACTTCGAATTCTGAGTCTGCTTTTCTATAGCCCAGGCTGTGTGGTGGCAGACAAAGGAGAGACAAAACCCTTTTCTTTCATTTGCTCAAATTGCAAAACTTATGGATGTATTATAATACTGATGGAGAGGACTTAAAAACACAGATCGAATTCCTTTAAAAAAAATAATGCAGGTAAAGACAGAAGCGCACTTCATTTTATTTGGAAGAGTGATCTGCATCCTTTCTGTATGTGAGCACTGGGAAGAAAATTCAGTTCTTTCTACACTAACATTACTGATGTTTCCAACTCATGAATTCTGGAGAGTCATTCAGATCACGGTACATCATTATGAAGCCTGTCAAATGATGGGAGCCACCAGTCTGAGAGACACAGTATAATTCCTGTGTCACCATTGGGCACACCATCTCTGATTGGCCTCCTAGTTCCTACAGAGCTGGGTGGATGGTTTTATAAAAGACGTTAAATGGAAAGTGATCTTATTTTGAAATGATTCCTTTCTTGCCATTATCACTCAGAATTTCAAAAGCTATCAGGGAGATTTGGTAAACTTTAGACCTCTTTAACTGAAATATGTCTCTTTAAAGGATCTTAAAGGGTAGGGGTTTAGCTCAGTGGGGCAGCATCTGCCTGCAAGGGTGAGTCATGAGTTCAATTATCAGTGCCAAAACAAAAAACAGAAAATAAATAAAAGAAAAAGATTTTAAGTTCCTTTGAAAACAAAATTAAGCAATATTTTCTGTAGTTCTTTCCCAGCAATTGTCTCCCTGACTGAAAGCATTTTAACACAATGTCCTCTTCCCTTATTTATTATCATCTAACACAATTGTCTGAAAGGATAAACTGCCATTTTCAGAATGCTAAACATTGGATATTAATTTATATTAATGTTTGGATACATTTGATTGTGGGCAAAGAAATGCAACATGCTGCAAAGAACATGGGCTATGGGGAAAAACAGTACAGATTTCAATGCCAATTCTATCACTTTTTAAACTTCATATTATTCAGTTGATTCACATCTAATTCAAATTTCAAAATTCTAAAAAGACATTGAACATGAATAATTGGTGACTATCAAATTTTATTTATGTTGCTGTAGTATGTCATTGTCTTAAGGCTCCTGAGACAATTCCCAGTGCTAATTGTATTAAGAAGAACGTTCTTTTACTGCCAAACATTCTTTCTCCAAACTCAGACTCAACACAAACTCACTCAGTTACACTCATGCACACACACTCATTCACATACAGGCATAATTGTAAGTAAAATATTTTTCATGAAAAAGCATTTTGCTAAATTCTCATGATTAGTTAGATTTTATTCTCAACCAGTTTTGTGCTTTTCAGCAGATAAATTTTAACTGAGCTGAGGATGGTTATTCTTTTACTGATCAATAAAAATTCCAGAGCCTTGGTCATTGTGGAATTGTGCTTTCTTCAGGAGCAAACATGAAATTCCCACAAACTGTGAAGATCTTCAATGTTTGTTAATGTTGCAATACTTAAGGACATTTATTATTATGCTTCTATGCAATTTACCAAATCCTAATTTAATTTAGCAAAAGTTCTTCTGTTTGGTTAATGTTATTCTCACAGTGTAGCCAGTAAAATAGGATTTCAAATAAAAATAAACATAATCTTATTTTATATATAGTTGTTTAAAAAGTAAATGTTTTTTTTTTGTGTGTGTGTGACTTGTGGAATGTACTTTTTAAAGACTTTCTAGCTATGTAGTTAACCATACTTATTTCTTTGGCTGACCATCCAATCATTAAATTCTTTTAATGACCATAAATAATTACCATAAAATGTACTTTTTTCAGAGTCAAATCAATTTTAATTTTTCAGTAATTCATTGAATTTGAGTCTATGCTTTGCTATGAACATAAATGAAAACTGTATTTTGCCAATGTGTACCATTTCCTGACTCAGATATTAAATTCCCTATATTATATACTTAAGATTTTAATGATGTGATGGCTTGTGTCTAGATATCTCTCCAAAGCCTAACGCAGTCATAGGGTTTTCTCGGAGGTGGCCGAATCTCGAGTGTGTGATTGATCTGTGGTGCAATCCTGGGATTAAGTATTCTGAGATTAAGTGTGGGTGGCTGCTGGATCAGTTCATTGAGTGGATTGGCTCTGCCCTAATTGCAGTAGGCTGAATACAGTACAAAGGAAGAAAGAGACTTATATTTCCTTGGTGGTTAATTTTGTTGTATTCTGCACCCCTATGAACTGTTCTCCTCTGTGAAGCCATCTGCTCTGGAGCTAAGCAATTACGGACTGAAATCTCCACTGAATGTGAGCTAAATCAACATTTCCTTCCTTAACTTTGGGCATGGGATACTTTGTCTCAGCAAGGAAAAAAGTAAGACAAATGAGTCATTCAACACTAAAGCATTCAATTATGAAGTTTATTGAAAGAAGAAAGTATTTAACAAGATCAAATAAAATATTAAAATATTGTGATAAATGTTAGTAATTAAAATTCTGCAGAATTATGTCATAAATGGGAACTGACTTTTCATTTAAGAAGGTAAATTAACAATATAGCAAGACCAAAAGCATTCTTATAGTAATTATGAAATATGGGGTGTTAACTTTTCCAATGTTAGGACAAAAAATTGACCATTGATTTAAAGGAGGGAGGTTTTGGGCTAATGGTTCTCATTGTCTATCTGGCTATGAGTAGGCAGCAATACATGTTACTACCTGCATGTTAGTTTACCCTGAAATTTCCTCTGTGTGATCAACTGGTCATCACCATTAAATTCCACTTCATTACAAAGTATTAGGACAAGAAAAAATGGAGCTTTTACTTTATATTATTTTATTTTGTTTATCGGCAGCATGTAACCCATATGGCTTCTGGTCCAAATCTAAACAGAGTTCTCATTTTCATTTGAAATCTCACCATATTTCCTTTACTGTTCACATGCAGCATTTCAGTCTTCTAAACTCTGGTCAGAAAAACCACCAGGCACTGCTGATGGCATTTTGAGTTTTCTGTGGCCTGATTTTCCTAAATCCTCCATAACTTGTGTTGAAAGATTTCTAAACCACTCGGTCAAGTATAGTTAGAGCAATGACCTTACTTCTCTGTGAACATTTTCTATATTAGCTTTTCCACTGCTGGGACAATATACCCATCACTCACGGCTTAAAAGAGGAGTGATTTTCTCTGATTCAGAACTTTATAAATTTTGGCTTCTTTCCAGTTGATTACAAGGCAGAAAAATGTTGGGCAGAAAGACGTGGTGATGAAAGTCGGAGTGGTTCATGGCATCCATCATAAAACGAGCGGGAGAAGACCCCAAGAGAACATGGTCAGTGACCCACTTCCTCTGCCTTACCTTTACAAGGTAAAGTGTAATTACAGACACATCAGTAGCAGAGCTCCCATCACTGATCATCTTTCCAGGAGTCTCTTATTATAGTCAAGTTGACACTGCAGATTAACCTCACCTGCAAAATTTTTAGATAATATAAAGTATTTTGTTTGTTTTTTATCAACTGTCCAAATAAATACTTTTCAGAACATGGACACATAAATTAAATATGGTAATAATCAATTCCATATATGTATACACACGCATATATATAATTATAAATGTAATTATATTATAAAACATATTCATATTATATTCATATATGATATATTAATTAAAATTAAATATAAAATATTAAGTATTCATAATATATACTTGTATACCATTCTAGCCACTGATAAGTAATCTCTGTTTGGCCTCCCCGTAAATCCTGTCTGACCTTACATCTTGTTCTGATCAACAGAATGTAATAACTGAATGTATTGCAAGGCTCAATCTGGCAATTTAAGGTTAAGAGACCTGGTATAATCTACATTATCTCTGCTGAAAGCCTTTCATCATTCAAGAAATCCCATTCTCCCACAACTGGCATGTTACAAAGAACCAGAAACAAGTTACACAGAAATGCACAGAGGCCACAATAAGAGCTGGGAAACCCAGACAGTAGAGATAACTCATGCCGTGACTTATGACTCTGGTTGAGTCATTTTAATGATTAGAGTCATTCCAGATGTCCCAACCCATGATTCTGATGATGTAGAGATGACATATCTGTCACGGCTTCACCTATTTGATCGTTCTCATAGAATCAGGAAAAAACTAAAATTATTTCTATTTGGTACAGAGTATTACAAACTCATCAATTAGTATAATGAACTTTTATTCTCAAGAAATTGAAAGTTTTATCTGATAAATAATAATAGAAATAGCTTTACTTTTTAGTGGTTAACTATATGCTTATCAAATGTTTATATAAGCCATCACATGTAATGCTTAAACTCTGACGTAGGTCCTCATTTTGTCTTCAGTAAGCTAAGATTAGAGAATCATCTACTGGTGACCTTGTTGTTGTACAGGTCAGAAATCCTGTAGATTCTATTGACTACACTCTAAAGTCTCAAAGGTTGTAAAGGTTACATAAACCATCACACTTGGTTGTGCAAGCTCTAAGGACGAAACTGCTTTAGACTCATTCTAGTTGTTGGTGGCTTCAATTTCCTTCTCAGAATATTTAGCAAACCATAAATTGATTCCTTCTCATGGTTCAAATCTACACATTTCCATCACCTTTTTCCTCTGATGTGTTTCTACTTCTTCTTTTACTTTAAGAGCTCAAGTGATTATATCATACTATCATGATAATTTAAGATATTTTTTTTACTATAATGTCACCTGCAAAGTGCTTTTTTTCATGCAATGTACATGCACATGTATAACAACCATGGTTAAATGTTGTAAGGGCCAAACTTCTACCTGCTGCAACCCTAATGCTACTCTCACAGTGTTCTTCTTTTCTAAAGAATACTCATCCCTGTCAGACTGGCTTCACTCAGTGATGCATTCCCCCACAAACTACTCAAGCTGTCACAAGGCAATGTTACCAGGGGTGGAAACACTGTGGGCTACTTTTATATTTATCTCATTTGTTCTTACCCCTTGGTGCGATGACAGTGGAATACTCCTTCTGACCTATTTAGGGTAATCTCATCACAAAGATATCACAGTTACAAAATATGTACTATGTCATAGTTCTCTTGGAAGAGGATGCAATCCAATAAGACCATCTTCTGGGTAGTCAGAAAGTAACCTAATATTCATTTTTTAAAGGCTGTATTGGACAACTATCAATCACCTAGAGTGTGTGCACTAGATTAGAGTTTAAAAACATGTTTTTCTTAGAAAATAGATTATTTATTTATAATTTACCAAACAATTTTTATGAAATTACATTAAAGTTGTTGCCATTACTTTATTATAGATCTTCATCATATATTTAGGGTAGATTGCATTTTAAGTAACATGTCTGATAAAAACTGTGGCCAGCAGATATAAAGTGAAAAACAAAATAAACATCATCACTGAACAGAAAGAAAAATCTATCAAAATCTATACTATATAGATAGTGTATATCATATTTTTTAAAATTTTTCTTTTCCCATATCATAACCCTACACTGGATATCTACTTGATTTGCATTTGTCCTTTTATATTGTAATTGGCTTTTAAGTACACTTTCATCAGCACACAATAAAATTCTTGAAATTATTAATTAATAACCTTAAATCAGAACTTGAACTTTGTAATCAGTGTATTCATCATGCTTAAATAAATGCTCAAACTCAGAAATCATTTCCCTTCAACAAATATTTTTAACATGAAAACTTTACTGGTCTCTCCATTATGGGTTATAATTTCATAGATGAAATTTACAGTTTTGAATTCTATCAACATACACTCTTATGACCATCATTTATAACCTTAAAATGAATTTGCAGAATATAATAAAATATGGTTGTGACTGGAAGTAAAACTACTGAATTTTTTAATGAAGGAATACGGAGTGATATTTCTAATATTGAGTTAAATACTATATCTCAGTGCTTTAACCCCCTTTCAATGTTTTGTAACAGCTGCTGAACAAAACTACCCATGATATTAATTTATTGATGCATTCTTCATTCATCAGGATTTTCAAGGCACATTCTGCCTACCAAATATTTAACAACAAGATAAATGTTTCCGCAAGTTTATGATCTCCTGGATATAAGATAAAGAAATAAGCAAACAATTGGAAAGGTAAATAAAGCATATTTTGAAGTATAATTCATTTAAAATATTCACACTTTAAATGGATTGTTAATTCTGAACAAACTAAAAAAGTTGATAGTCAAGAAGGTTGTTCGGGGAGACACTTGTCAGGGTAACTACTCTGGTTTGGGAAGCTAAAAGGACCTCTCTGAGAATGTGCCATTTAACATAGGCCATGAACCCAACATCAAGTTTCTAGAATGTTAGAATATATGTAGAGTATGGAGGACACAGTTCCATGCAACTAATGCAAGTTTTCTCAGAAGATTAACCATGAAATATTCCAACAATACATAATCATGAGCTTTCCATAGCAAGACTGTGTCCCCAGAGCACAGTGCCCTGAGATAGTCACAAAGTGTGTTTGTTTGTTTATGCAACAATTCGGTGGATCTGGAGCTTCAGGTAGGCAAGGATTTGGGTTTATATCTATTGTTTTCCACAGTCAGTGTGTAATAGGGACCTGCATGTTACAATAAAGCAATTTTGGTTAAATGAATGAAGACATTTTATTTTGGAAACATTAAATTTGTTTTAAATATTTTAAAATTAAATTTAAAACAATGAAATTTTAATGTCACTTTATGTTTTTGGCAGTATAATTTTGTAACAGACAAAATATAGTCTCATAAATTCTTTCTATACATAATTAAAATCTAATAGAAACAATACTAATCAAAATCAATGATTTACTAAAGTCATGAAGGAATTACATGCATTATTAGTACCATAAAATTGTGTACAATAGAAATAATGCAATATAATAACAATAAATATTCATAAGAGTGAAGCGCATCACCAATCATCTTCTGGAAAATGGAAAGGATGCCTTCAATACGTAATAAATATCTTGCTATTGTTTCATGTACTCATATATTTAACAATAGATATGTAACATATCCATCAATATACTGATACTTCCAGTCAAATAGAGCTGTAAATTGTAAAATCTAGAACTTTCTTTTGGAGGTGGGGAGACCTGGATTGAACTCATCACCTCGCATTTGCTAGGCAGTACTTGTGCCGCTGAGCTAAATCCCCAACCACTAAATCTAGAACTATTTCTCAGTTGTACAATATGTACAATATTTTGATTTGAGATTATGAAATTAACATTGAAAGTACATGTAATATGATTAACTTCAATTTTATACAGCGCTAGAATTTATCTTTTAGAGACTAAACATTTTCCTTAAGTGGTTGTAAAGTAAAACTTGAGAATATAAACAATTAAGTTTGTATTTGGCATTATAAATTCGGTGATGAATTTTAAAAAATTATATAGGCATGATATTGATTTTTAATGCTGTAAAAGTACTTTTAAGATCTATTTGCATTTTATTATATTACTAGAAATTAATTATTTTTTTGAAGTTCAGGTTAGCTTGAACTCACTATGTAGCTGTGGGTGGAATTGAACTCATGGCAATTCTGCCACAGCGTCCTGAGGCTCAAGACTACAGGCGTGCACCTCCATGCTTAGTTTAGAAATTAATTCTTTTGAATGTCTTTTTTTAAATTGAATGCTATTGATGGCTCTTTGTTCTGCAATTATAATTGTAATTTGAAATTACATAAAGAAAATATACAGGGACATATATTGTGAAGATTTTAGTTTAATTCATTTACTCATTTTTTAAGTACTAGCATTTATTTACTTTTAGTTTTACCAAAAAAAAAAAAATCATAATGCCCCGAGAATACCTGTTCTCATTTTATTTTTAAACTTCTTTTTAAAAACTGTAGTGAATATCATAAGTTATATCTGCCTGTCTAAATAGGCTCATATGTATGAAGCAAGCTGGAAAATGAATGACATCAACTGATAATCAATAATTATAACCTAGTATATTATAAGAATCGGTGAATGTTATATATCAGATGTTAGATGGTATGAGATGAACTCACAACCGCTGGGCTTCCTGAAATCTAGCACTGGATGGCAGACAGTGATGAAAGCAGTTGTCAAAGTGAAACTCGGTTCATTTCCAATTCATGACAAATTCCCTTATAGAAGTAGAGTTCAAAGTAATATTTTAACAAATTGGGTTTCTATAAAATGACATATTTATGTGATTTTTCCATATAAGTGAAATTATTTTTTACTTAATGAATACTTATATAATGTCACAACTGGAAAGTGCATGTTTTAATATTATTTTTGGAAATGGGATGAGCTGTTGTTTTCTACATGTGGAAAGAACAAAATTAAAGAAAAAGTACTATTCTTACAACCAGAAAATGGAAACAGATTAATTTTATTTGAAACTCTGAAATATAGATTACTTGAAAGAACAATAAAGACAGTACTGATTATTTCCAAACTGCATTTTCAAATTATATTTTGCACTATAGTACATCAAAGATTCCACTTTTTGTATTAAGATTTTTGCAAAGTTTAATGAGTATTTTAAAGCAAGTTTTAAACCTTTGAGTATTTGAAATTATTTATTTTGATTAATAATAATAATTACTCCTTTTTTGTTAATATAAGCAGGTAACTCAGTGCTTTAATGCATTTAGTCCTGTATGTTCTCAGAGCGACTCTGTTGGCAGAGGCAAAATATTCGTTTAACTCAAACTGAAAGAGGAAAGCTAGAAAGAGAAGTACAATCTTAGTCCAAAAATCCCTTTCCTATTCATTACGGGTTAATTCCTTGATTAAGTTCCCCAGACAGCTCATGTAATACCTTTCCAGAGTTCAAGGAAACACATACAGCTGGTGTGTATTTGAAGATTTGTAGCCAACTGTATGCATTTGAAATCTATAGCCAAATGGCTAACATTTACACAGGAGCACCATCCAGAAAGTGCTAATTTTGGGTTTCTTTCCTTTCTTGCTTATTTTCACCTTGGCTTAATATCAATTTACAAGATACAAATGTTGCCTCTCTCCCAAAACTCCTATGTTGAAATCAAAGAAATGATATTAGAAAACTACTTCTAGATACTTTTAGTTCATGTGCTAGTGTCTCCATTCACAGCCCCCACAGTGTGAAAACACAAGGAAGCATGCTTAGGAGCAGGGCCGTGGAACTCACAAGATGCTGGGTTTTCGCAGCTTTGATTATGGTGTTTCTTGCTTCCATCACTGTGAAAAAGAAATGCCTACTATATGCAAATTACTGTTTTATGATATTTTTGTTATAGAAGCTGACAGGATTAACATCACAATTTTGCTGGTATGTTTAGTAGGATTAGAAGTGAAAAATAATAAAAAAAAACTTAGAAATCCTAAACAAATAGAAAAATTGTTGGATTGAGTATCTCCAAATAATGTTAAGAAATTCACAGAAGAGCTGACCTTGGATCAAAGCTGTTTTTTTTTTTTTTTTTTTTTTTTTTTTTTTCTTTTAGATATCAAGATAAACATGGTGAGTGATAAAAAGTTTTTATAAAGGGAAATACAGGAAAGGAAGACAATAAAGACAATTGGACCAGTTTTTAATATATGATTGGAGGAGATTTTATGGGTTCACAAGAAAATGAAATTAGAGTTATAGTTGGGAGAGAAAAAGGGATGGAAAGATACAGTCAGTGTTAAACTGACAGGCAGGCCTGTGTCTGAGTGTAAGTGTAATCACGGCTTGGAGAAGTATTAGAAGTTGAGGGAGGGGCAGAAGCGAGGCATTTGATTAAGAAGCTTAAACGTTTGCCACCTGGAGTTGCTACGGAATAGCACAGTGGTACAATATGACTACTCATGAGGATCCACCTGCCGTGGTAGGAGTGGAAGAAAGACTGATGCCCTGAAGCAGATGTCTAAATCCTAATCGCTGAAACTGTGTGTCAAACTAAATGGCAAAGAACAATAAAGTAGCAGATGGAGTTCAAATTGCTAATCAGTTAACACTGAGATAAGATTATCCTGGGTTACCTTCATGAGCTCAGTATAATCACAAGCATTCTTTATAAGCAGAATCAATACAGAAGGGCCTCAAAAAACTAAAATTACAAAATCCCATTTAACCTACTTCTAGGAGTCGTCTCCAAAGGGGTAAACACATTGTATTTCAGTGATACATGAATGCCTATGATTTTAGCAACACAGCTCATAGCTAAATCTTGGAAGGAGCTTATATTTCATCAGCTGATAAAGGATGAAGAAAATGTGCAACTTATATACAATGGAAAACTACTCTGCCAGGGATAAGCTTGAATCATTTGTAGGAAGATGGTTGTACTTTGAGACCAGAAGGCTAAGTGATATAAATCAAACACAAAAGTTTAGATGCCACATGATCACTTTTATACATGAAACAAAATAAAAATATATCGTGGAACAAAATTAAAGATAATAGAAATGCAGACATAAGTATTTGACAGAATGAAAGGTGATAAAGAGGTGGCGGGATGTGGGAGGGAATATAGGAAGGAGGGAAAAACAGAAGTAAGATATGTTATGCAGAAACACCAACTCCTCACAATGAATGTAATCATTATGTGCTACCACCATGTACTAATAAAATATTTTATAAAACGGTATTGGCCAAAAAAAATTTGCATGTACTGTAATACTCTGCTAGTTTGGGGGGTGGAGAAAGGCACTAGAAACTGAGGAAGATAACATGTATCATTGTGAGAAAATACCTTTCCCTAAGTGTCCAGCAGGCGCTCAGGATTGCTGAATAAACCAGTGTTGGTTCAATAAGATGTATTTTGGGATTCCCACTTCAAAAACTAAAGGACAACACACTTGTGCTATTGTAACCATAAATTTTATGGTAGTTTCTTAAAATAGTGATAGATATCTAATAAAAATTTGATTACCAAAGATGAAGTTTTTGCCTTCATTCACATTATACTGAAAACCCTATGAGCAAAGGGAATTCTACCCAATTGATTCCAATTTTGTCTCCATGATCAAATTACAGATTTACTAATACACTACTCTGCGAGATGGTATCATACAAATACGGAGCTAGCTAGAAAATGCAAAATTTTTGCAGGAAGCATTCAGGAACTCTTGGACATGGGCTGAAACTGTTGCCCATAAATGATGTTTTTTCTTAATTGAGTCTCAGATACGCACTTTCAGTTTTTCAATTGGCTGAAATAGAACCAACTAAATTAGCTAAGACAATCTTCCTACTTAAATAAAGCAGTTAAATACTTTGATCATTTTGACACAGTATATTCCAGAAATACCTAAGTTGGTATTTGGTAAAGGAAGGAGTTTGCATGTCAGGGGGCAGGAGACAGAAATAAAAGGAGCTGCAGGCAGAAGTGAGCATCCTGGATACCGCCTGAAACATGAACTGCTTGCTTCTTGGCTTTCCGGTCCAACATGTGTAAGATACAGATGCCGAAAGAGAGACCAGGATGCAACATTCTCTCCAAAAGGAGTGGAACTAGGATTTTTAGTGACAAAGACTCAGGCATTTAGTGTGTGCCCTTGTGATTTCCTTTTATAAATTCCCATACTGAGAAGGCAAAATCTGAGACTAGCATTTAATGTCTGAAGATATCAAAATGTAGTTATCTCTTTTCTATCAGATTGAATCAAATTTCCTTCCCCAAACTGCTTTTAATGTATTTATATTATCCTTAAATTAGGAAAAACAAATGAATCTTGCCGACATATAGCAGAGAGGTGAGGAATCAAAAACTGACAGCCTTCAAACTGGAGGGTTACTGAAAGTGTATGTTTGAAAAATATCTCAGATTCTGTGCAGAAAACCAAAATTTATGATAAAATGTGTCTTTTTAACTAGGATGAAATCTTTAGCATCTATGCAAATATGACATCCTTGATGAAGTAAAACAAACAATATTCTGTTTTAAACTTTATAATCTGTATGATGTATATCTGCTGATTAGAGAGACTTATTTCCTTTCAGAATCCTTGAGGCGCAGTAGTGAACATTCTTGGTATATGCTAGAGTGTTTGGAGTTGGGAAATGTGTAGATTTCATTTTTGGCTGATCTGTATGTCAGTGCTCAAAATATTAGAGAAAACTCTAATGTCTAATTCTAGTGAAAGAGAAAAACAGGAGACTCAAATCTCACTGACTTGTCACAGCGTAACAGAGGTCTCTGGGAGCCAGTCCACACTGGGTCATGGGAAACTAGGCTAGAAGGCAGGAAAGCCAGTGGGCTGAGCAGCACAAGCCCTTATGATGGTTTTCTCCTTGGTCTTAAAGCGCACTAGTGACTGATTGAAAGAAGTTGAAAAGCATTAGCTGGTGTCACCATATAGATCAAATCCTCAGGTAATATTATCATATTATATCCTGCTGCGTCAATTCATTGGTATATTAAAGCATGCTCTTATTTAATTTTTATTAACAGTTTATAGAATCATTGTTTGCTGTCTGTGATTTTCAGTGTGAAAGGAAAATAACACAGATAGAAAATAGACTTAAGTAAATGTAATTCGGGATCAATCATACCTGGGAAGTTTACATTGCACTGGGTTATTCATTCCATCTGATAAATGATCAAAAAGTTTTTGCAAAAGGTTTTAAATATTTTGTTAAAAAATTCAGTTTAGGAAGTTCCATTTATAGTTCTTGGAAGCAGAATATCAGATAATCATTATATAACCTAACTCCTTTTGGTTGAGGTACTTGAAGTAAACCATTTCATTCCATGTGGGTGTAACTGAGTCCATGTGATAGCCTCAGTGAGAACCTACTGCTTCTTTGTCTCAATATGTTTTGTTCTGTTCCAATACCTAAGCCAGGATACTTTACAATGAATATAAATTGATTGGATAGAAATTTTGGAGCCTGAATCTGGTGACCAAGTGCCAGGATGGAGTCAATTCTTTTTGGTACGTCATCCCAAAGAGTAAGGTGGATTTGAGAGACACAAGAAAGGACCCAGCTCTCTCCTTTATCAGTGCACCAATTTCACCCACAAGGGGTGAGCTGGTTTGATCACCCTTTAAGCTCATTACAAGACCAAGTGTAAGCATGAGTTCTACAAGAGGTAAAAATTTAAATCATAGTTGTGGAGATTATGCAATCACATATATCTTCTACGTTCAGTTTGTGAAATGTTTGTTTTACCTCTGGTGAATCTGACTAAAAGACATTATAAGATGCTGCTTGGTTCATTACAAATTAGGCTTGTTTTAAGAACCAATGACTTGAGAAGAAAATTCAAATGGCAAGCTGTTTTTCCTGAGGTGAATTTACAATAAAATACCACCTAGAAGTGGCCCCTGTTATTGATCTGGATTATGTATTTCTATCTTGCACCTAGAAGGCAGTATGTATAAATATAGAAGTTGTAGGAAAGAGATACTCTTATATTTACTGTATCTTTCCAAAATATATCTTATCTGCTAGTTTTCCTTTAGAAAGAGCCCTGGAGTCACTTTAGGGAAAACATGTGAACCTATGAAACCTCACTGATTGTCTGTGTAGTGATCTGATGTTAGACTACAAACTATCCAACTTTCTTAAGTGCTATCAAGTAAAGATCTGAAACATGTTCCTTAGTCACATAAGGTGGCACTAATTACATATATATATATTGGCCTCCTCCACTGCCTGCCTTTCTGGTGGCTGTAATAGTTTAAACACATCCTTAAAATTTCTTGTGATGGAAACTTTATCCCCAGTGCAACCATATTGGTAGGTGGGACCCCAAGGCTGAAGAATGAGGCCCTAAAAAGGTGCAGCAGGACTGGGTATTCTCTCTTGACTCTTACGTCTTCTTGTTACAAGAAAAAATCAGGATGTTCAATCCCAAACACCAGAGCCTTGCTCTTGTACATCTCCGTAAATGGTAACCATTAAATTTTTATTCTTCATAAAATCACCCAGTGCCTCAGATTCCATCCTAGCACCATGCAGCACACTAAGGCAGGAAACTAACTGGACACGTACAGAGTTTGACCATATACAGATCTCACCTGTACAGAAGTGGGAAGAGTAGCATACATTTTGGAAAGAAAGCAAATTTGATAGGAAGGAACAATGTCCACAGGATAAATAGTCATTGGAAATACTCATCAGAGAAAAGGATTTGAATTTTTACAGATTTCTCAATTAAGGGTTTGTTAAATTGAGGGACATTTTTCTCTCAACTTTTTCACATTTTAGAATACTGAAAGCCTTCATTCGCACACAGTAGTAAACCTTCTGAAAAGGGATAATGGAAGCTACATCTAAGGGTTGTGAAGAGGAAAATAAAACTACTGCACGATTAAAAATGCTGACGGGCTTTGGAATCCCTAAAAGAGAGGTGATTTTCCTTTTGACTAGATAAGGAGCTATTCTTTACAATGCAGTAGCCTCTAAAATCTTGAGACTTTGGTGTATTTGGTGTGAGTTAAAATGTAGTCTGAAATTATCTGATTCATATATGAGTGGTGAGGAGTGGATGACTTAATGACAGAGAGAAACAATAGTATTATTATTTGAGACAAGTTAAAACAGGAATTCTAAATCTGCCCTATTCTTGGACTGTGACACTACAGAAATGTGTAATTGCTCCAATTTGATAATTTCACTTTAATCTTACCTGTCATAATTGTTTTTAAGTAATTAGTCCAATTCATTTAAGATTGTTTCTCAGTAGAATTCACTGATGGTACTATATAGGAAAATTCATCTACACTAATAGGGGAACTGAGTATGTGGTTTTAAAGAACTGATTTGAATAAGCCATGACCTCTGAGCCTTCCACGTCAAAACATTTAGGGAATCTGACAATGATTTCTGTAGAGTTAGTTAATTGCTTATATTTTTATCATTTCCATGGAGTGAATTCATTTCATATTCTTTCATGAGAGTGTCAGTAGCAAAAAGCATCATTTTCAAACTCTCAGCTATAGCCTTAAGGTGGAAAAGGGGGGCAAAGAGTTGGACGAGTTTCTCAGGTTTTTGTAAAGGTTCCTGCTCTATCGTCATCAGGCTTTTAATAAAACACTTATTCTTTGGTATGCACAAAATTTTAAAAGGTGTCCAAAAATTTCCTCAAACAACAAATCCAAAGACTCAGGTTAAATTCAGCACTGGAATGTAAAACAGTGAACCTCACAGTTTAGCAGGAGACTTGGCAGCTAACTCAGGCTTTCCTCTGAAGACTGGCTACTCCGAAGTCCATTTCCAGCACCTGTGGCAGATGGTCAGTGGAGGAAAAACTGTCCCCGTCAGTGAATCTCCATCTTTAAATCCCCACGTACAAAGGACAGATGGCAGCGAGAGTGACACTGGGCACAGCAAGGGCTCTGAAAACAGACCTCAGTTGACCTGAGACCTGCTATTAAGATTTGCCTTCCTTTTTTGCGAAAGTGCTAAAATCCAAATCCCTCCCAGGATGATCAGAACATCAACCAAAGAACAGTGTAAAATCGGTGATACTGAGAACGTACATACACGCTCTATGTTTAAAGTTCCACTCCAACATAAAAATAAGTCTCAGGAATAATATGACAAAATATTTACCCTTCACTATTTCCTCTCTTTCTTTGCAGTCCATTGTGAGAATCCTTACAGGAAACAGATACTAAGTTTTTTTGTCATATTATTAACTTCCAAAATAACTCTATTAAAAAATACAAAGCTCGTATAAGATGGAAGGATCTTGCAAGTTTTGATGTGACACAGTTAAGCACCCACTTTGAAAACCTGTGTAATGTCCACTTAGCAATGAAATTCTGGTACCTGCGGTCCATCCTGCATTAACCTTCTTGCTGACTGGTCTTGAGCCCAGGGAAGAAAAATTCCTTCTCCAGTTTGAAGGGTACCAGGTTTTTCCTGTTGACTTACACCTGAGTGGTATCACCCATGAATTTCAGATGTACTTTACTACATCTGAATCCTAGGATTTTTCAAACTTTAACATGCATCAGGTCACCTAGAGGGCTTGTTGAAACAGATCACTCTACCAGATCCTGCTTCTGATTCAGTAGCACCCTGGGGTTCCCATTTGCATTCCTAGGCAGCATTCAAGTGATACTGATGATTTCAATACAGAGAGCACATAGGGAAAATCAGTTTTCTAGAATTGAACGGAATCGGTGTTTATTGTGTGGTATCGACCCAATTTCATGCTCGTTGGGAAGGGAGAAGGAAAAGTTCTCTTGAGTAACGTTTCCTCTGTTACTTTAGTTGGCTTGAGGTACCAAATGGAAATGCTGGTTTAGTCAACAGAAATATTGTTTTGGTTGTTGCCTTGTTTTGTTTTCTTTTTGAAGTTGAGGATTAAATTCAAGGTGTCCAAGGAACTGGGCTTCTGTGAGACCTGTTTCCTTCATCCCATCTCAGACGTTCTCTTTTCTACAGGCTTCTCTTGGTCATCCCTGGCGCCTGGCCTTTTGTCAGGATGCTGGTCTTAAACGTTAGGAGGAACGGCATAGCCTTTCTTCAACTAGGCCACATTCTGCTCCCTCTCCTTCTCCTTCTCTGGCTCCTTATTTTCCGCGTTTAAAAACCTTGTCCCTGAAATGGGTCCTTTCTAGGGTGGAATTTCCAAGGTATGAGTTTTAGAGAGGCACTGGTCAGCCTGCAACAGTAGATTTAAAATAAAATCACAGTGAGCGGAATCTTAAATCTCCACCAATGGACGTTTCTATACCAACATCAAGCTTGCTTAGCCACAATCTCTGAGGAACCAGAAATTTTATCCGCACATCTGTCTCGCGTCTGAGAGGCAATCGCCAGCTGTCAGGAGTGCTGCTGAAGCTTTTGGCTGTGTCTCTCAGGGACTCCTCTTTCTGGGTGGCCACACCTTTCCATCCAACTGGTGTATCCCTGGGCTTTGTGTAGGTTCCTTTTTTTTTTTTTTTTTTTTTTTTTTAACGGAAATTTGTCTAAAATTAAGATAGAAAAACACAGTGAAAATCCGTGTGATCTTCATGACGGAGTCTCTACTTTCAATTTTGTGTGAATATTTTTTTAAAACATTGAGAACTTCCTCACCCACCCCCTTTCCCATTCCGATCCCCTTCCCCTTTGTTCTGTGCAATCTTTTCTCTCTCTCCTTTTCTCTTTTTCCAGCTATATGTGGCTCTCCAAAATCAGATCATGTTTTTCTCTTACTTATTTTTCCTCATCGAAATAAATATAGTACAGCTACTTTCCTAAATAGTTAAAGAATAAGATCTTGCACTCTGGAACTGCAGCACTTGGAGTAGAATTCCAGTTCTTTGGTTAGAAATAATACAGTATTGCTGATAAGATAGTCCCACCTTTTATGGCTATTTTTATGATTAAACACATAATTGTAGGAACCATGCTTATTGCAAAGTTAGCACCATATAAGTATAAATGTAATTAAAATTACATTAATATACAATTATCTGTATATTTTCTTATCTGATTCCTTTTTCTTAATACAGACACACTATCTTTATTTCATTGTCAGTGTACTGGGATACATTTTTATCGCTATACGTAAGATGCTTGAGAATACTTTCAGACCATTATGACTTGTAGAGTTTTGCACTATTATCCATCATTTTCTTTATTAATTTGTCTGAGTTGTAAATCCCGATCAAGAATGTGCATATTAAATTTTCCTTTCAGTAGTCACATTAATATGTATAGATATTATAATTAATAAAGTAATTTGTTTATATAGGAAGCATACTAAGAAATTTTGTAAAGATTCTGGCATGTCTTATTTTTTGAGTTTCACCATATATGATAAATATAAGCATTATATCAAAACATCATTGAAGTAATACTGTAAACACATCTACACAGCACTCATCTTCATTCTTACTGAGACATTTTATTAAATAAATATCATATTTCATATGATACTTTAAAAGGGAATTTGATGTGTACTGAATTTAAAAAGAAACACAACATGAAACATATGTGTATCTATGTAAAAGTTAAAATAGAGTAACAATAAGACAAAATATTTGTTTATTTTTAAACCATCCCAATCATTATACAAAAATACAGTTGTTCTAATATAATTGCTATGGTGCACTATTATGAACATATTGATTAAACAAACAGGATGACTCCAAAAAATCTAACAATAATGCTCATAAATAAACACAACAGATTCTAAATATGTAAATACCTGTATTTTTATAGACAGGAAAAAGAACTATAAGTCATCTATGAAGTTAAGAAAGTTATTAAAATAATATTACTAAATACTGATAAGTAATATGCAACACTTTATGTGAAATATGAATTAATATCCAATAACTAATATAAATATGTAACAAAATTAGAATGACAAATAGGTCGAATCTGAAATATTTCACTGTTTTTATTGAAACATTTTTAAAAGATTCTGAAATATCCAAGATTATGTGTAATTTCATTTGAAAATGAGATTTATATTTTATTATTAACCTTGATATAGTGCTTATAAATCACTGAAAATTCATAGAAACTGCCTGTGTTGAAATTGCAAATAAAATGTGCAAAATGTGAAAAAAAAACTGAAAATATTTTATGAGACATTGCACATAAATGCATGCTGGGGGAAAATCTGGATAAAAAATACAAAAACTGTTCATAATAGTGGTGTTGGCAAAGGTGAGTCCTTGGGGACTTCTTTCCGTGTTCTTTAGGTCCCATCCAAAGGTTGGACAAGTCACACGGCAAAGATCACAAGGTGGTACCTTTATTGCAGCTGGAATAGAAGTCTTCACTACAGGGAGAGAGCCAGACAGTGAGAAGACTCACGGTGCCCTGGGAAGGAGAGAAATGAGTCTTTTGTACCCCCAATTCCTGCCCTGGCTTCTCCTCTGCACTAAGGCATCCAGACAGTTGTCATCAAAAACTCACTTGATCTGACACGAGCTCAGCTGCCCAGTGAGAGATCCACGTGGCTTCCCAGCAGAGGGAAATGAAGAGCTGGAGCTCGGGCCTTACTGATTAATTCCATAAACAAGCCAGGTGACCCGTCTTGAAAACTGGCCTTTCTGATTCTCTCCATGTACAGCGCTTGGAAGCCTGGAGTCATTTGGGTCTGTGTTTCGCACACGTCCTCTGGTAACCTGTGACATAGTCTTTCCAGTTGTTCCCCTGATTTGCCCCAGCTCTCATCCTCCCTCAGCTGTGCTCCTCTTAGAGGAACATTTAATAATGCGTTACTTTTCTAAAATTCCTCTATCAAGGAGCAAGAAACTCTTTAAGTAACAGCAGCCTCCTTCATGCCTGCCACCCCAGCTTAGTTCTTTGTTTGTTTCCTATTTTAATGAACAGGTTCTAGGAAAATCTCAATCAAATAGTGTTGTACATCAGTAAGATACTAGATTTTCTGCTGATACTTCCCCTATGAATAACGATACAGAAGCTACTGATAAAGAATTAGACTGAAGTATCAGAGAAATGACTTCAAATGGATTTCTCAATTCAACAGTTATTACACTTAGACTTAGAATTCAGGTTCAGACATAAAAAAGCACAATATCAGCATTGAGAATTACAGCTGAAAGTATCTGAGTTGGTACCTAAAGTAGCATATATCTGTAAGATGTTTAAGTGATTGTAGTGGCAGTGGTGAAGAACTGAAATATATATTATACGACAGTCAACAAACTGATATTCAGCCACCCACCAAATTATTTTCTATCAGGACTCTAAATTTCAGCAAATGAAACTGTCATCTGATGCTCATTCAATTCAAATAGAAAATTAAACTCATCAAGACGTTTTTCCTCATTTCTTTTATTGGATAATTTATATATTTCAGCAGAAAATTTTAGTATTCTAACTCCCAAGAACAGGCTACCTTCATTTTATGAGTCACAAAAATTTTTGACAGAGTTAAATAGTTGTATTTTGGATTATGGGATTTTATATACCATTACGCTATGTTAGAAGAAGGCTATAATAATTCAATTCCAGTGTTTCCAGGAATATCAATCAATTTTGCCTAAGTGATAATGAAATGCCTTAAAAATATGCTCGTGGCTCTGTAACATATGCTTTTCACTTTTATTTCTATCTGTAGGAGATCATTGCACAGTGATTGGGGTCTGGGTCCACTTCTAACTTTTTTTTCTTTTTATGTTTAAACTCAGCAATGCATTTGCAACTCTTTAATATATTTTTAATTTTTGATTCTTTTGGTAACTTTTAACCACACATCCTTTTGTTTGCCTCTGAATTTGCAAATTATCAGAAGCTATTGTCATATTGCATGAATAGGTGAAAGCTCATGGCTGTAATGAATGAATTAGCAATGGTCATAGGTGTGAGACTGATTCTTAGGTGGAGGACGTGGAGATGTGTGTGCATCACAGTACTGCGGTTGGTCCTGTGTACAATCAGATGTTCTGGTGATCTGTGTCTAAGTATGCTTGAGATAACAAAACGAAATTCCATGAATTTGTTGAATCAAATGAAATAAATGTATTTTCCTTCAGTTCTGGGGCTAGAAGTTCAAAATCAATGTGTCAGCACAGTAGAGTTATAATGAGGGCCCTGCAGTATTGAAGATGACTGTCTATATCCTAAGACTCCACATGACCTATCTCTTAAGTACATGGAGAGAGAGAAACCACTATTTTCTCCTTCTTATAAAGATACCAATTATGTCTTTGAGGCTGTACCCGTATGATTCCAAATATCCTTACTTAACTCTAAGCACCTCCCAATTTCCAAATACAGTCCCACTGAGAGTGAGGGCCTTGAGGTAGAAATTTAGGGGTAATCTACATATTTAGTCCACTGTAAACTATGAAGATTCATAGGAGCATATTTTGAGAATAATAATGCATAGTAATCACCAATATTTCAGTCTTGTTATTAGAAAAAATCAAAAATAATAGATTAGATTACCAGAAGTACCAATATGTCTAGTATTCTTGGTATTTTCCATGTCTGTCTTTCACCCAGCCTAATACAACATTTGCCAAATTGTTCTCTATGATACTTAAAACTTGACAATGTCATTTAATATAAAAATGCTTTTTAAAATCTTGAATATTGAATATGATATAACTCCAACCCACTCATTTTGTAGCTCCACTTACTTCCCCGTTCTATTCCATTTGTTCATTCAGTCACGTACTTTGTCTTTGCATGATTTTTCTCACCAAATGGAAGCACCATTTTCCTTAACCTGCAGACTCTCCTCCATTCTGTTCTCCTGCCGGATTCTCATCATCTATTTGTCTTTTAAATTCCAGGTGTTTTTTTTTATCCCTCATTAAAGTGAGTGTACTCGTTGTAATAACTTTCTGCTTTTATTCGTGAATGCTTGCAGTATGCAATGGTGAAAATTCCTGAAAGGAGTTGGTACATGTACATAACACATCTCAATTCTCCTCACTAATGTCTGTTACAGGAAGTAGAGCACATAATATGTTTTCATTACACAGTAAGTTGTTACACAGTACATTGTTTCTGTAACATTTCATGGAGTAAGTATGAAGCAGCTTCAAAAACATGAGTTCAAATGAATGTGGCCATTAATAAAAGTTGATGGGAAAACTTGACATTTATCATTCTCTTTGGGAATTTGGAAAGATAATTTTGGATGGGAAAAGAGAGGTGAGAGGATTTTAAAACGTGTATGAGAGATTTTGTCATAATAGTGAACATTTGTTAGAATTCTTTACTTATTATGGGTATTATTATTATTATTACTTCCAGGCATAGTCTAAGCCATCTCCTCATGAATGGCGTGGTATCATAATGGTATCATTCCTATTCTTGGTTTTGTTGGGCAGATAAAAAGCTGAAGCTCAAGGAAGTAAAATCACAGTCCCCACATCAGAGATCTAAAAGAGATTTTGTGATTGAATTTTCTGAAAGAATATTTTATGCTCTTTAGCTATATGCTATCATGTTAGGGGAAGGGGCACTGGAAGATGAAGTAAGATACAAGTGGAACAGTTGTTTTGAAATATTAACGTAATAACAACATTAATATTTTAAGAAGTCCAATCAAAATGTATCCTGTGGTTCTTATAACAATCATGTTGATTGAAATAGAAATTAACCTCATGGAAAAGATCCAATATGGACTCCAGGTTTAAAATTTCAATACTTCTACTAATTACTACCATTTATTGCAAAGTTGAAATATTTTAATAAAATAATGCCTATTAAGGCTTTAGAACTCTGTCATTACACAGTAACCAAAATGTACCAGTGTAAAATTGAAATTACTCTTTGACCAGAATAGTGGTGCTACAGACGGTACAAATCAGAGACATCATAAAAACATGCAGACTAATGTCCACAAACAAATGCTAAGGAATCCTACCTGAAAGTATAAGAAATGAAAAACTCAATTAGAAAATATTATTTCTACTTCAATCTCCAGAAGTCATTGTGTACTTTCATGAAGGACTTATTTTCATTTTATTCTTTGTGCTTTTATTCAACTTGATAGCCTACATGAATTTGGTAAATGGCTTAATAACAAAATGGATCACTGGTCTTGGTGGCACACATCTATAATTGCAGCACTAGAGAGGCTGAGTCAGGAGTATCCCTGTGAGTTCAAGGCCAACCTGGATTCTGTAGTGAATTGAAGGCTGGCCTAAACTACATAGTAAGAGCCTGCCTCAAAAAAAGAAACTAAATAAAAATCAAAGTGGATATTACTAATGATCAGTAGATTATATATATATATATATATATATATATATATATATATATATGTATGTATGTATATACACACACACACACATTTATATTAAATATTCTCAATTTTGATATCCATTTTAACATTATCATGACTTTTCCCTCAGGCATAGAATTGTAAATTTAGTGATATCAATAACTAGTGATGTTTCATTAATAGATTTTTAAAAATAGTGATATCAATAACATAATGATGTTTTATTAATAGATTTAAAAAAACTAATGCAGATTAAAATTTCATGTGTTAATTCAATAATTATTTATTTAGTTCTTAAATAAACACAGTAACAAAGGCTTGAAACATAAAGTCACATAAATCTATGTCTATAAGTGCCTTACAGTTAATTAAAATGGAACTCCACTAAAATGAAGCAGGTTGACGTGGTCTACATAGAAACCATATACATAATTCTAGAGAAAAGCAACAGTTCAGTGGAAGAAGTCTTGCTTGAGTTTTAAAGCACTAACTCAACATATTGCTGCCACTAGGCGGCACCAACCAAAATCAAAACGCATCTTCACAAGTGTTCCAAATATGTGAGACACAAGAATGAGCGGGTGGGAGCAGAAATGCTTTGTTATTAATAGTGCATAGTTAGAGGATTAGACACTAAAATTATTCTTTACACCAAATGCCAAAGTTAGGAGACTCATTTGTATATTCCCAGGATACAGAGTGATAGAATCCTTGTCTGCCATCTTTCCCCAAAAAGAAAAAGAGAGTTCCGTGCATCATTTCAGTTACTTTTCCCCATTATAGCCATCAGATAAGCCACGGGCCTTGCCTATGCTAGGGCCATAAACAGAAAAATATCTCAGTGTATCAGTCTTTGTCTAATATATCTATGAAATATCATTCATTCTGACATCACTTTTGTTTGCAAAGAACAAAATACTCAGCCAGAAATATGTTAATCATATTTATTGATTATCTTACTGAAAAAGGTTGCAGAGGAAGAGAATACTTCCTTGATTTAGTAGCTCAACAGTAGAAGAATTAAAATATAAATCATTTTGATTATCTTTGGTTCATATTTGTTATCTTTTTACAAATACAGCTGTCACAGCACCAACATTTTATATGTAAAGATCCATTAATCTGAAAAAAATCAGATGATCTTCTTTTAATATTTTCTGGTTCTGCTTAACTATCTCAGTGCAGTCTTTCCCAGCTGTGCCATATCAAAATTTGGACATCCAGCTTCATTTATCTCACCCTAAATTATTTAAAAGGGAGCAGAATTATCGCTATGAACAGACACCCATCACAATTCACTGCCTTGAGCTGTTGGAGGAATCCACCCTTTTGAGCTGAATATTACTCTCAGTGTATCTGAAAAATGTAAGGAAAGCATCAGTGTTGTTTTGGCAAAGAAGTTAAAGAGTAGAATAATAGTTCATCAAATCATCTCCCTACTGCTAACTCATTTATTGTCTCATGATTGATTCCTGAGTTCTTGGAATGAATGTAATATAATTTAAGAATAGAGTCAAATGCTGAAGCCGACAAATATTGTGTCATGCAAATTTAAAACATTAATACAATTCAACTTTAGGTTATGATGAGTTATTCCAAAATAAATGAAAACTGAAACATTATCAAAATAATTTAAGCAGCGAATCAAATAGAATGTCTTTTGAAAAGAAATGCTGACCGCATAATTGAACTATTTGGTCTTTTTTTTTTTTTTTTTTTCTTTATGAACAACGTATTTCTTCCTTTTTCCTTAGGTAGTCAGTCATCTAAAACAAACATCAAATATAAAAGAGCAGCTTCTTTGTACTATATTGAGATGCAAATGTACATCCAAAACTCTGCATTTTCTATATAAGAAACTGAAGGAAATTCACACACATACTCTAAGGAAAGGAGGCACATCTAAACTGTGAATCTCCTACACATGACCACATGTGATTACCACACAAGACCACGGAATAATACAGCTTCAAATGTAAACAAACAAACAAATAGAAGACTTTTGATTTGAACAAAGCTACTGCTCAGTGTGTTCAACTGACGTGCAGTTTTTTAAACAGGATATTGAAAATGTTCAGAATCCCATGCAGTTAGGTCATTACCACAGGTCTATGATTCTTAATTATCCATATGAAGGCCAAAATGAATCAGTCCTCAAGTGGGGTAATTACCAAAGCTACAAAGAACACGGCTCTCTGAATGGAGGTTCTGCAGGCCTCATTGACTGTTACAAAGTCAGCAGCGGAGCGTTTCAGGACAAATGAGAACTGCATGATGCAATGTAAGCCAAATGCCATCAGTTTGGGGGATGGAGACAATATGGTCCCAAATAATGTATTTTTTTTTCAAAGTGTATTTTGGTGGATTTCAGGAGATAAAAATATGGAACTTGGACTAAAAAAGAAAGCTAATGTTACTCTGAAAAGCTTAATTTTGGGAAGCACAATTCTCAGTGCTATGGCTTTCCACAAGACAAGCCATTTTATTAAGGAAAGGGGAAAAGAAGAAAGTTTAAAAAGGCTGCCAGTTGTAAATTGTCTTCTGTTTTTCTGAGCTAGATTAAAGGTATATACTGATAAGAATTTTCTATCTGAAGCAGTTATAAAATGCAAACCATATATTCCAAATGTCCAGGTGAACAAACTCTCTTTTACATCCAGTAAAATCAAAGACAAACACAGACTTTTTCTTCAATACTTATGCTTTGCCATAATCGAAAGTAATAATGTAAAGCGGTACTAATTTGGAAGCAGCTATAGAGATTTATGTTACACTGACACTTGTGATGACTTAGAATCCACAAACTTACAAGTCAGAGTACTGAATGCCTAATTATAGACAATGATGATTCTTTTGCTGAGATGCATCCCAGCAGTATGTAGGACTGTGAAGGCAGACAAAAGGCTTAGGAACAGCTACCTGATTCATGTATCCAAATGAATGTCTGTTTTGCTACAGGACAGATGAACTATTCTAAAGATTACTTGCTAGTACAGATGTTGTTTGGTCATTCTTATGAGCTCCAGGTAATGTTCATGTGTTAGGTACTCCTAATGTATATTTCCTTATCACAGCAGAGAAATCGTTCATATACAATTGTCACACACAATCCATTACCACAAATTTTAACACTAACGCCAACTAGCAGGAAAGACATAGTCATGCACACACATATCAAGAGACACGCTAATTTATTACAAAACAAATATTATGCAGTATATACAATAAAAGCAGATATAAGATAAATTGAGACTCTAAAAATGTATAAACTACTTAGATGTTGTTTTAGTTACTTTTTACTCATTGCTGAGACAAAATGCCTCATGCTGGGAACGGAAAGCTTTATTTCTTACAGATTTTGGAAGCTTCAGTCCATACTCAGCTCCAAGGCAGGGTGGCATGGCAGGGCCACTGTTCATGGCAGCTGCAAACAGCAAGGTGTAAACCAGCAAGAGAGAAAGACACACCTTCTTTCTGCCATTACATCACACCCTAGCTTCACTCCTAGGTGGGTGTAACACTCACACCACCAATCCTAGCACTAGACAAATGAACCTAACACAAACGCCTGATTTGGTAGAGTCCATAATTCATGAGGCTCAGGGGCCACTGACAGAACCCATGGCTGATGTTTTAATGTAGGCTCTGAATTTTATCAAATCCTCTGAAA
Organism: Cavia porcellus; assembly: GCF_034190915.1. Taxonomy (NCBI): domain Eukaryota; kingdom Metazoa; phylum Chordata; class Mammalia; order Rodentia; family Caviidae; genus Cavia; species Cavia porcellus. Next base: position 16,951,569 of record NW_026947494.1, on the reverse strand, counting down.
TGGATATTTTTCTCTCACCTCTCTGTATATCTATCCTATCTACAGAAATATATGAATATGATATCTAAGTTTAGCATATTTTATTTTGTTTTTGGATTTTTGTTTTTTTGGCCAGGGTGTTACTATGTAGTTTAGACTCTCCTTGAACTCACTGTGTAGCACAGACTAGCCTTGAACTCATGGCAGTTCCCTTGCCTGTGCCTCCCACGTGCCTGGATTATAGGCCTAAGTGTTATTATAATGACAGCTGTATTATTGCCAAGCAAGACAGTCACAAATTGATTGCATCTTCCATTTGTTTTCATTTGTATGCTGCTAGTTAAAACATTAATAATTTCCAACAAAACAGTACAGTAAGAGCATATTGATGCATTTAACATTAATTGTGTTTATTTACTTGAGTACTCTTTTCATGGGTCCATAACACAAAAGGAACTTTTACTGTTTTTATATGTCCAGGCATCTTTAACAAATAGCAAATTGTGAATGTAAAAGAAAAGTTCTTAAAAGAAATTCAAAGTGCTACTCCAATGAACACAAAAAGGATAAGAAAGCAGAACAGCCTTATTCCTGATGTACTGAGTTATAGTGGTCTGTTTGATAAGAGCTCAAACCAATCATAATGTTCAATAAAATAAACTCATAATCCACAATATGGCATGGTTTTCAATTCTATGAAGGTTGAGAGGGCGGGAATGGTGCAGAGGTAAATTTGGAAGGTAGCAGCACTTTGTTTTAACATTTGGAAGACAAGTCATCTCCATAACAAAAATTTTCAAATGCAAGAAGGTACATTTTGATGTAGAACTTAAACAATTTCAGGAATGATCTAACTAGGATGGTTTCTGAAACTTACTGCTGTAAATCACAGATTTTCAACTTAAGTGAAAGAATCTCTGAACATTAAACGTTAAAAGCGAGAATCGAATGGTGGGTGCTAGGGATTTAAAATTTGCCTTCCCTTAGAGGCTGAGAAAGCTTCAGTTGGAAGCTGATACTCATCTCCTGTTGTGAAAATGCTGAGGCTTTGAAGATCTATACTAAACACAATATGCCTCTGATAAAAAAAAATGTAGCGTAAGTGTTCCATGTGTTTTATTTAATATTTTAAGCCCCTTATTGAAACCTGCTCTTAAAACTAGATTCTTTGAAAAGTGTTACTGTTTACTGATAATGCCATGCGGTCAGCCATGAGTTCTGATGAAGATGCAATGTGATTAGTGGTGTTTTCATACATTTTGAAAACTGTGGATCAAGGCATGATTTATTATGTGTAAATACATGTCATTACATATTGTTTCCGCAAATAGTGATTCATCTGATAAATGAATCAGAGCAAAGCAAATTTTGTTCTTGAAACAATCAGCAGTTTTACAAGACATTAATATCCTTCATGATGTACAGAAAGGGTCCAAATCTCACCACTTTCAGGAGTTTAACAGAAATTGATTCCAATGCTTATGGTGCTGTGAAAATTGGCTACCAGGAGGCAGAAGATTAAATGTAGACTCCTATTGCTCCCCATGTACTAAATTAAAATCAAAATGGATCACAGAACTAAATGTTAAGGCAGAAATAACCTGCTGGTAGATAAAAGAGGTAAAACTCTTGAAGTCATTGGCAAGGACTTTTTAAGCAGAAGTTCACCTGCAGAAGAATTAGTACAAAGAATCCACAAAGGCACCACATCAAATTAAATAGCATGTGTAAAGCATAAGAAACAGTCGAGAGAAGAAAAAGACAAACTGCAGAGTAGAAAAAAAAATTCCAGGTGATTCTCAGAGAACTTATTTCTAGAACATATAAGAACTCAAACATTGAGATCACCCCAATAAAAAATCCAACTAAAAAAATACAAGGGAAATGAATGGAGCTTTTGAAAGTACCACTGATCAATAAATAAGCAAGGAATTGTTCAGTATCACTAACCATTACAGGACTGGAAGTTAAAACAACAATGAGATTCCATCTTACTATAGAAATGATGTCCATCAAATCATAAATAAAATAATGGCTAATGTTGAGGCTACGGGTGTGAAATAACTCTTGAACATTGTCAAAGGGAATGGAAAATAGTACTAGCACTATGGAAATGATTCTGAAGATTTTTTAAAAAAGGTAAAATTATAAACTGCATTCAACCCAGCTATTCCATTTAGAGTTATCTTCTTAGAAGTACTAGAGATGACATGTTAGAAGTATGTATGTATAATCATGTTTATAGCAGTACAATTTATAATAGCTAAGTGTTGGACATTGTCTATATGTCCAAGAACAAATAAATGAATAAGGAAAATATGGTATTTACATACAATAAAATGCCACATTGCCATAAAAAGTTCAACTAGTCCTTTGTAGGAAAGTGAATGTATCTTAAGATCATAATATTGAATGAAATAAGACCCACTACCTTAATATATCATGGTTTCTTTTATATGAGGAAATCCAAAGTACAACTAAAAAGGAATGTAACACATCATAATAGGAAGTAGGAAGTGGGAACAGGATTGAGCCATAAAGGGAAGTTGGAGAGAGAGAGGGATGGGGAATGAAATATTGATGTACAAACAAGGAATGTGTACATTATATATCATATGCACATACTAACAAAAATCATAAATGATTTGTATGGAAAACGCTCAAGTAAATTAAAGAAAATCACATGTTTCTAATAAAGAATTTGAGATCAAGAAAAATTTTAGAGAAATGTAAAAAAAAAACAGTGAAAATTTAGAAAATAACAAATTTTAAGTGATATAAACCTGATATTTTATTAAAGAGTTGGAAAAGACAAGCATTTTGTGCCCTGTAAAAGTACAAGAGAGAAACTATTAAGAACAAAAATCAATTAAAATATTAAAATTGTTATTTTGACACATATTATTAAAATTGAGATAACCTTTTCTAGATTTATCCAGATGTATTGGTCAGGGTTTTACTAGAGAGAACGGATACAACTCGGGATACACAGAAACAACAAGATTGGTTTAGGATAGTCAGTCACAGAGTGTGATGAGGAAGCATGCAGAGAATATCTATGCACTGGAGGCTGCAGGATTCAATCCAAGGTCTAGAGTTCACCCTAGTGTCTTGTGCAAGTCCACACCAGCAGGCTGATGGGTGTGCAACAGAAGGCCTAAGGCTCTGTGATGAAAGGCTGAAGAGTCTACACTGGAAAGCTGAAGAGTCTATACTGAAAGCCAGGAGGTGAGGTCCAAACGAAAGGTGAAGACTGGAGCTTCTCCCAAGAATGCAATGAATTCATCCTTCCTCCTCCCCTTTTACACCTCGAAGTGATAGCCCACCCTAAGGTGGGCCTTATTCTACATCCTTGGGTATAGAATTACTTAACCCTTTTAGTTAGCTTCTAAGAGTCTCAAGTTGACACAATCAATCAACCACTACACCAGAGATTATTAAATTTCTATAGAAAACCACTTAAAGGTGTTATATATAAATTTTACAAAAGTAATAGTCAATCGACAAAAAATCCTTCAGTCCTAATTAAAATAATTAAACTCACTCAATAAAAAATAAATCTGATTATGCTGTTCAGATTATATAAATTATAAATACAATGACCTACACACAACAACTTTAGGCCCAGATGGCTTGATTTGTAAAATCCACCAATCAGGAAAGATAACTGAGACAAATCATAACTGAATTATTTATAAAATAAACAAACAAGAATATTCGCTTATTCAACTTTTGAGATCAGAATTACTTGGATCCCAAAATCCAACTCTTCATAAAAGGAAAACTACTAAACAATATTTCTCATGCATAGAGGCTCAATGTTTCCTCAGAAAATAAAAATAATTCAAATTGAAATTGAGATATCATTTAGAAAAATATCATAGTTTTGAAAAATAGGTGAATACTTAGCAAAGTACAAAACATGCATTATTTATCCATTCAAAAAAATACAACCTATCAAACCATGGAATCTGAAGAGTGCAGTCAATCTCTATCCCTCTGTGGTTTCTGTGGGTCTGGAAGTCTGGCATGGCCTCATTGTTTGGATCCTGGATCTATCTTTCCTGAGACTGCAGGATTCACCTGAGCTCCATTCTTCTAAAAACTTGAGTGGAGCTAGTGGATTGGGTTCCAAGGCAGTACATATATATAGTTGATTGACAGTTGATATTGGCTGTTGTTTTTAAAAAGTCTTAGTGCTATTATTCCTGGGCTTCTCATTTGGGCTCAGAGTATGCTTACGGAATTATAGCTGACTTTCCCCAAACCACTGGTCAGAAGACTGAGAGGGACTTACTGCTCTGGTTTTACTGACTTCAACTCAGAAATGAAATGACATCTTCTAAATACTTATGTTCTTTAGATGACTCAAAGCCAAGCTGTCAATCAATGGGATGGAAAGTAATCTAATCTTTTAATACTTTAACTGATCTGATTTTGGAAATTTTAAAGCATTTTGAAAAAAATTGAAGAAAACACAATTAAGTGAGTTCCTAGAGTACATATACAAACTGGAAGACTTGTCATTATGCAACATTTCTCCTCAAATTAACCTATATCAAAAATACAATCATAATATACATATGTTTGTGTATTTGTATGTATGTGTATAGAATCTGACTCTTTGATTCAAAATTATGTCTAATATCAGTGTTTACAAATGAGATTTAGGGACAAAGATATTATACTGTTGTTATAAAAATAAACATGTGAGCAAAATTAGATAATGATTTCAACAGGAAGGCAATGCAGATACGGTTCTTGGGTGTACCTTTGAAATTGCATTGAAGTCCTAATTCCCAACTATCTGTGAATGTGATTTTATTTGGGAGGAGTCTTTCTAGAGGAAGATTTCACATGACATTCTAAAGCCACATTACTGTGGATTGATGAAAAGAAGAAACTTAGGCAGAGATAATCATGCACACAGACTTGGCAACCTACGTAGCTACAGAAGGAGTAACACCTACATGCTGAGCAATGTGGGTTATCAGAAGGCTATAGAAAGATGTGATATAGAGTCACCTTTTAAAGTGTGAAGAAATAACCATGCTAAATGAATGACGCCTTGATTTTGGAATTCCAGGATCCAGAATTGCACTAAATTTCTGCATTTTAAGTCACTCGGAGTATAGTAATGTTCATGACCTTCCAGAAAACTAATAAAACGATAGCTGATTTATGAAGAGAATTCAACTGAGGAATGATCATCATTTTAGCAAATGGTATGGTAATAACCAGCTGTGCATGCATATAGAAAATACAGTTTGCGAGTTTATCTCATACAATAAGGAAATTAATGAAATGGAAAAACAACAACGTAAAAACTAAGTTCATAAAAACATCTTAGAGGATGTAGTACCATATATTATTGTGATTCATATATAACAATGATTTCTTAGGACATAAAAATGGCACATTATGAAGGAAAATATAAAATTTCATGGAAATTTAAAATTTATGTTTAATAATATTTAAATATTTATAAATATTTGCAATAAGTATATTTTCTGAAGAAATTAATCAATTAATTAATCATTCTCCATCTTTTCTTATCCTGATTTTAAAGACAATATAGCATATGAAGTTAAATTCTACTAAAGATAATGTTTATTATTGGAATTAAGTATAACTGTGTTCCTATGAAACATGACAATATGGAATCTGTATCAATGAGCCTAATTAACTTTCTTTTACTATCAGTTAAATTAATAATGTAGTGGCTGTTTCAAATGTGTCATAATAAATGTATTCCTAATTGAATTTTAAATTATATTAGAAATATTCTTAGGAGAAATTTATGTTTTCTGGCATTGAATTTCAATTCAATATGAGCAATTCAATTCAATATGAAGTCTTCCTTCTAGGAAGACTTCAGATAATTCCAATTCAATTATAGAAAATTATTCTAGAACGAAATAACGTAAACAAAACAATCACCTCATATGATGAAAGGACATGAAAACCTTAAATCATGAGAAAACTGAAGAAATTTGTTTTCAATGTTTGAAAATTTGTGTAATTGAAAGACACTGATTAAATATTTTTACTACCAAAAGTTTTTGAATTTAGGGTTCATATTCTTGTTTAATGATTTCTAAAAATTAAATCTAATAAATTTTTGACATTGTGTTACCTTGGTAACTGGAAGACAAATAATTTATGTTATTTTTCAATGCTGGAAAATGTGGTGCCAGAGTTTACTTTAATATTTTTATCTTACTATGCTTCCAAGTTCAAGGTATTGACGTTATAAACTGCCAAATATCCTTCAATTTTCTAATTTTCAATGATGTTCTAAGACATCAATAATCATCATCATACTTTTCCTTATTTTAACACCAACATTCTGTCATGTTGGATTCTTCTGTTAGTGCAATAAACACAACAAACTTTCTGAGAACACTTGGTAGTTTTGATTGTTATTTGTGTAATTGATACTTGATATTTCTCACACTTGATTCAATTAGAAGCCCACTGACTAAAATCCTGCAATCACTACATGAAACTTGTTAATTTCAATTACATGTTGTTACAGAAAATAAAATTTTGAAAATTTGTTATTTTCAAATTTAACCATATCAATATTAAGTGATATTGTACTATGAAATTTTTTCATAGGTAATATAAGTGATTTATGATTTATGCATCTTCTCTTATATTATTTTGTGACAAATTAATATATTATCAAAAAGTACAGAAAAATACATATGTACACACAGAAAAATATTTGCTAATATTTGCTAATTCTGCTACCTGCAGAATATATGAATGCTCATTATCATAGTTTTCAAGCCTTTATGAAAAATTCCACAATGAAATGTTTTATAAATTTATCTACTTAAAATTATTTTAGAAACACATACTGTACTTTCTGCTTTCTCATTTTTGAGTAATTTCTCTGAGATGAGAAATCTTAGATTCATGTCACTCACTAAATTTCTGTATTTCATATTTCAAGGTGAGCAACTTTCAACTAACTAACTAATCTACCTGAGGACCTTTCCACTTTACTCAAATTCTGATCCTCATAAATTTGAAGATAAAAATTTAAATCACATTTTTATTAAATGTTTCACATTGTCCCCTAAATGGAGCCTTTGGGGAGAAAACTGCTATCCATAGAGCATATACATATACATTTATGTGCATGGACTTATTTACAAGTAAGTGATACACTTTTCCATTATTTAAGATGACAGGCAAAGGATCATATGATTAAAATATATATTATTGTTTTAATAAAAAAGTGATATTTTATAAGCTTGAAAATGTGACAGATTTCTGGGAAACTTTTGATGAAACTCATGAATCACTGCCTCTTGGCTCCCACAGTTTTAAAATTTGGAAAGGAGAACAGGGAAAGCATAGTTTACGTCTCAATCTGGAAAAGGCATAAATATCATGGCATTGACATCCAGACTTTCAGTCAAGCAAAGGGGAAATTTATGCAGGGTTAAAAACTCACTTCTGTATATTTCATTTAAAATTATTAGTCTTAACATTGCAAAAGAATCAATACTAATCTAGTGTCAAAAATATTAAACATGAACAATATGGTCATCCAATGGCAAGTGCCATATATTTCACTCTTAAAATAGAAGAGGGGAGGATGTATGATTAGATGCCCACTAATGATGAATTGTATTGATGTTTACTATAGTAAATAACCCTAAAAGAATCCTGTGGTTTATATTTCTCATATAAATATATACATATATTTAACACTATATTCATTGTGAGTAGAAATGTTGTGGATATACATCATTATTAAATACATGAATTTGATCATGTGTATGAATAATGATATATATTAATCTATATGTACTTGTACTAATTATATATGACATATCTATTCTTTATATATATGTATGTATATACATTCATACTTATACATAGACATACAGTATTTTTGTCTTTATACATTTCTGTATTTTTAATTTTTATTTCATCATATTTCAACATGAGAGAGCAGAAATCATTTCAAGCCTTTAAGCTACAAGACAATTTAAAATAGGTCTGTGATGACAGAGATAATTTGAACTGAAAGAACCATAGCAAAGAATCCAGAGATACCTACAGGGCTGGCCTTTTAACTAAGTGATGGAGTGTTGTTGAAGCATGCAGGAGGTTTTAATTCAAATTTCAACACTAAATACAACAATGAGCAACACCACTTAGCCATATCAGAAGGCTACTCCTACCATAAAAACTAAAGGAATTCATACAGTTATCATTGTGATTTCAAAAATAAAATTAATTTGGAGACAAAATTATCCAGGGCTCAAGAAGAGCTGGGAAAGTCGAAAGTCTTAATTTATAATTTTGAAATTCTAAATGAGCAACGTGCTGTGACTTTGTTTTTGGCAATAATTCAAGTGTTTGGAAGGACAGGAGTTTATGGAATAAAATGAGGAAAACAGCTAAGCATGTTATTAGTGTGAATATTTACAAGTGGGATAGAGTTTCTAACTGGCCTTCAATTATGTTTAGCAGCATTTCTTTGGTGTGCTCCTTCTTAAAATGGCTGAGAAATGTACAAGCTGAGCCTTGGAAGTGTTTATCTGTTGCTTAGAATTGAGATGACTTTTAAATTTTGGTTGGGGTGTGAGCACTGGCACAAACTTACAACTATAAGAGAAGAGATTTTTTGTATTTGGATTGGCTCAACAGTACATATCTATGTTACCCAAATGATGGTTCTCATTAACAGAAGTTCCATGAATTTTATCACTACTGAACAAGAACAGTCATAAATCAATACACTGAACACCTACTTTGGTGGGAGGCATTAGTTAGGCTGGGAACTGTCAATAGGTATCTATTTTATATGGGTTTCAAATGACATCCTGTAGCTCTCCTGACTTCACGTTTGGTAAATGTGAAGGTTCTGCTGTGTTTAAGGATGCATCCAAAATTTTTGTTTAATAGTTATATAGATATTAGGTCACCTTCTGAGACTGAATTTAAAGGTTATTAAAGCTGCTAAGAGTGCCTGAATACTTTTGACCCTTAATCTGCAGTACTTCATCTCTCCACAATCATAATAATCTGCTCATTCAACTTCAAACAGTGTGCATGGGGAGCAGGCATTTTCTGGGTTCTTTGTCAAGCCAGGTGAGCTCCTTCTTTGCTGCAAAAGTGGTCCTAATCCAAAGAGAGAGCTTTCTTGGAAGACACTGTTATACTGCAGCCCATAAGCATAGCGGACCTGAATTATGGAAGCTAGGGCCAGAGTAAATATACAATTGAAATTAATAGAATTTTTGGCATGGCTAAAAGGATAAGAAATATGAAATAAAAGTGGTCTTTATTTTAAAATTTGGAGAGAAACTCCATGACGTCTGGGGTCTGGCTTTCTCTCTGCCTGACACGTGGTGTGGGGACATACATATAGCTTAGGTTTGGGGTGGTACCTAAGGGGCACTATTGATGCACAAGTAGGCCATTGGAACTCATTATGTGCCACAGGTAAATTGCTTAGGGGTGGGAAAGATGACCTAAAGATAGAGCCCCTTGGCTCTGGCTCCCAGCCTCTCACCATTGCAGCTTCCCATTCAGGGCAAAATCTTTTCATTCCCATCTTTTTATTATTAGGAAAAAGGGTGAATTTTTTCTTTCTTTTACTGATTCCTGCTGAAAAGGGGCACTGTGCTGGGGTTTAGGAGGGTTGATGGGATGACAGATGATGCCCATGTAGAAGCTGGTGCTAGGTGTTTTAACCAGGGAAACTTTATCATTAATGAATGCCCACATGTTAGACTGGAAAAAAAAAAGAGACAAGGTGGTATGAGGAGGTGGGCCACTATCATATTTGAGGACCCAGGTGAGGTAGAAGGAAAGTGTCTTTGATTTACATATGTTATTTTATCAGGACTATGTTGAGGTAGAATCATTGAATGGATAGGTAGAATTCTGAAAAATAAGTGTGGGGTTATGAGAGGTGATTATTCCCACATCTGAAAAGGTAAAAGTTAAGAGGGTAGGTAGCTAAGAATTGTCTGTGGTATGAGTGATGTGGGAGACTTTAGGTAAGACTTTTGAGAGTCCTGTTGTAAAAAGGATAATTAATACAATATAAGAAATTAGGAACCAAATTGGATAATAAAACATGAGAAAAGGATGGTTAGATCTAGGGCTGGGAGGGCATCAATTAGCATGAGTGATGTGAAACCAGGATGGCAGTATAGCAACTTTGATGGTGTTGAGGCTGAGAAGAAGACCAGGTATGGGCCACACCACCTTGGTTGTGGTCCTTGGGATGATTTTTTTGTAACAAGACTTAAGTATATCAGCAGTCTCCCTGGTTGTGGGAAAGACTTTTATTTATCCTGAAAAAGTACAAACAAAGGTAAGAAGATAAAATTTATCTGTCAGTCTTAACCAGGGTTGTATCTAAGAAACCGGTGAACAGGAAAGGAAGGGGGTGTTATGTATCCTGAGGACAGGTTTTACTAAAGATAACAGGTATAAGCTGTTGAGAACTCAGAGTGTCTGGGTCAGTCTGCATAAAAACAAGGAATATAAAGGCATTTTTAACATGTAGGACTGTAAAGTGAGTGGTGGAGGTAGGATTTGGCACCACTGGGTGGATTAGGGTAAGTACCTGTTTAGGGATATCCCTGTTATGGGATATTGGAGACACAAGGAAAAATTGAAGGATCCCTGAGATGAATTAAAATAGTCATGGTATGGGCAGCATGGGTGGGATTGGAGGTGTTTCAAACCAGAGAAGAACCAAGTTTGGAATCTGCATGAAATAGGCCCTGTCTGTACAGGATGCATAGGTTTACAATCAGTACCCCCTTATGAGACTGAGAATTTAATATAGCAACCTGACAACTCAGGAAGAATGCCATACATGGCCTCTATGTCCACAAGTATAGAGAATGTCTTACCTAAGACCTCTAGTGGGACTTGAGACTCTGAGAAGAACACCTTAGAGGCGTTTGTGGACTCTCAGACTGTCATTCTTCAGCAACAAGTCCAAGCAGATCTGTCAGTGATGAATCTGGCAATGCTGGCATTTCCTGTGAGGGCTAGAAGTTAGGATGGCTTACCCACTCTCTGGACACTAGGAAAGTCCAGTAGCCCTGGCATAAGGCCCCAAAGGAACACCAGGATTGGGCACTCTCTTGCCCAATGTTCTTATGCTGCATTCGAAGCATGGTCCATGAGGGGCTCAGGCAGTTCCACCTTGTGTTGGTTTACCTGTCTCAGAGCTCCAAGTGTCACTGCTAAAAGATAAGGTTGTTAATTTGATCTGTGTTGTTGAAAACATGAAAAACCATATTTAAAATGTCTCCCTGTGGGGTTTGAGGGCCAAGTTTAGCCTTTTGTCTTGGGATCTGGCCCACAGTGGGAGGTATCTGTAGAATTAATTAAGTATGCAAGGGTCAAACACAATCAATAGGACATTTATGATCGGAACTTTAGTAATGGCTTCCCATAAGGAGGATAAGGTCCAGGGAATTTTAGGAACTGACATGTCATTTATTTGTCATATATAGTTATACTTTATGCTGTTAGAATGTCTAATACCATCTGATTTTTGGAGGATGGCCTGTTTTATTAATTTTACCTTTTTATTTAGGAGAGAGATCAGCTATGGTGTCATTTAATGCCAGTTGAGTATAGTTAATTATGGTTCAGCGGAGGGCTGAGCAGGGCAGGTAGACAGACTGGAAAAGGCTCAAACCCGGCCTCTGCCCCTTGTTGTTTTGCATGCATCATATAACTTTTCTGGAAAAGATCTAGTGGATCCCAGCAAAAGGAATCCAAAAGGAATTTATGACTATCTCTTAATTTCAGTTGTTGAACATCTAGAAGATTGATAACAGTACAGTACATATAGACAGTAAGCTTACATAGAACATTAAATGGTGATTAACTGGGGTATTTTACCATTTGAATGCTGGAGAAATTTGTGAAGCATCTCTAAGGGTATGTCTGGATCTGAAAGAAAACACTTGTCATCATACATTATATAAATTTTTATTTAAAAATTACTATTTGAATGGTTTACTCATGTTGGTCTGATTTGTATCTCCTGACTGGAACACAAGAAAAAGGCAGCATAAACAATCTCAATTTTATATTTGAGAGCATGAATATACCATCAGATCAGCAACAATGAATTGTCTTAGTCATATGAACTTTAGTTGAGGTGTCTCACATGAGGCCATGGAGATTATTGAAGGCTTTAATTGATAAACAAGGGTGGTAAAATTACCAGGAGGCCACTTTCCTGTTCATCAATTGAAGTCTTGTCTATTGTCTCCTCACACCACGATACCAGTTTTAGCCTCATTTTGACCAACTGGCAAACTAATTGGCAGCATATTTTTTTAATGTATAAACCTTGATTAAATGGTTTGAGAAGGTAAAAAAGGAAAAAAATGTTAATCTCAAACAAGAAGGAACAGCTGTTCACACGGCAGGCAAATGAACAAACATGGACAGACAATCTGTACAGTATAAATGGACTGAACAAACAACAGATGTATCTTATAAAAGCAGAGTGCACTCAAATATATTTGGCCAATTTGAACTATATTAAATAAGGCTGGTATAAACCCTTTTGTAGATTGAGGTCTCTTGAAATAAGAATTGGTCCCCCCTCATTTTTCCCCTGCTGTGACTGGTTGTCTCTTTCTCCATTCTCCCACTCAGAATCTCGATTCAGCTAGAGCTCAGGAGTGGAGGCAGGGGTAGGGGCAGGGGCTGGGACTGCTCCAGAGACCAGTGGAGCATGCAGGGTGGAGCAAAGAGCTGGGGCCTGGCATGAGAGCCCAGAGCACCCTGCACAGGCCGGGCAGGTTGGTGCACACTGTATATGGCCCCGCCTGTGACGCCAGAGGGCAGCCCAATGCTATCAGTGCGCACCTCCCCCAACACTGTCTGCACCTTGGCTGGAAATGTGGGCCAGTGGTGTGGGCAGGGATTGAGAAATGAGTGAAGCAGGGAGGAGGGAAGACACTGAAAAACCCCCCGGGTTTGGTCTGTGAGATAAAGCGGAAAAGCTGTAAAGAAAGATGCTATTTCCTAAGTGTGAGGAGGGTGAGGGATCCTGGAGGAGCTGAGGGAGAGAGGGACACATTCTCAAAACAAAGACCTAAAGATGGAGAGTTTTTGCAAATTTGTCAGTGTGATAAGTTATTAAAAAAAATGCCTTTTGGTTTTACAAAGACTTTTGAAACAGGCACTCCATAGGTATGTTTTTTGGGGGACAGGAAGTGGTCTTCAAGATAAGAAACTCGGACATGGGACCCATCCCCACCACCAAGTAATCACAGTTAGGTGAGCCAACAGACGGTGGCCTAGGGCAGGTCATGTTGTCATGTGGCCTCTTAGACCAATGGTAATCCGTTCCAAAACTTGGGTTTTGGTCATCTCCAAAAAAGGCAGGAGTGGATTTTCCATGGATTAGTAAAGGCTCTGCCTAGGGGCTGCCCCAAGGGATGTGAGAGCCTTACCCCAGACCAGGAAACGGGAAGAAAATCTGGCATGGAGCCTAGCCCCACCACAGAGTAATCTTGACAGGATTGGCTCACCTATAGTAAATGAATTAGATCAGTGTTTGCAAACCAACAGTGACAAATTTAACAGCTCCCTTGTGTTGAGAAGTGAGGGATTAATCCAGTATGCAGTCTAGTCTGTGAAACAGCTGGGTACTCAGACTGGGAAGGTCCCAGGAGTCACTGTTCTGCCAATTACCAGTCAGGGAATCATCTGATATAATTTTTGGTGTGGCTAAAAGAATAAGAAATATGAAATAAAAGTAGCCTTTTTTTGGTATTTTTTAAAATTTTAAAGTAAGACTAAACAAAACAGAAAATAGGTAGCAATAATACATACGTTCAGAAAAAAAATGAACAGTAAGAAATCACTAGTTGATGTTTACATGTTGTCATTTTACAAATAGTTGCTTAAGATACAAAAATGGAACATGTAAAGTAGGTATTCAAACAGTGAGACCACAAACAGTTCGTTCAACTGTCCAACAAAAACTTAGTAACATGGTTGTCAGTCCTATACACTTAAACATACATGCAGTTCATATGACACGTGATGAAATGAAAAGATACTCTGAAGATAAAGAGACACTGAAGTAACCAGTGCTGATCCTGCAGTGTCAAAGGTGAAACCCAGGAATAGTATTATTCTTTGTTCAGAGTGATATTAGCCTGCTTGGGTTTATTCAATCTCAACATAATTGAAGAGATGGATAATGGCATGTATGTTTAAGTAGCCTTTATTTTAAGAATGTGGACAGAGACTCCATGACCTCTGGGGTCTGGCTTTCTCTCTGCCCAATACCTGGTGTGAGGGCATACATGTAGCTTAGGTTTGGGCTGGTGCCTAAGGGGCATTACTGATTTACAGGTAGCTGATTGGAATTCATTTCACACCACAGGTAAACTGCTTAGGGGAGGGAAATGTGATCTCAAGATAGATCCCCTTGGTGCTGCCTCCCACCCTCCCACCACTGCAGCTTCCCATCCAGGGCTAAATCCTTTCAGAAATCACTTCAAAGAATGAGAGTATGATAAAGGATGTGGTTATTTAAAAGTAAACAATGATGACCATTAGAGTAGTAAAGAGCTGAGATTCATTCTGATTCTAATAGCTAATTTTAAATTTGAAAAAAAAAAAAAACACTCAAATGTGTTGAGAGGATGGGTGATTCAGGGCTCAAGAAGAGTTGGAGATGACTAAAATTCAAAACAGATTGATCCATGCAAGTACTTTGACTGCTAGCTGATAAACAACAATGATATTGTTCTGTCCTCCTGCAGAGTCTGAGTGAAGTTCACCTTTTTCTTCTTTCAGTACTCCATGTTTGCAAACATGAGTACATTCACTGTGGGCAGAGGATACTTGCATAGGATACATCTTAATTCTCTGTACTTCCCCTGACACCTCTTCCTCCACCAAATCTCTTGGTTCTCTTCTCATTTGCAAAAGATCTAGCTCATAAGGTGCAGAAAACATGCTTAGAGTAGCTGTTTACATTCCAGAGTGTTGTGATTGATGACTCATTGTGTCAACTTGAGAAGCTTAAATAAGTAACTGAGCAGAGGGCCTCATTTTGTAAACATGCTAAACCTGTACAAGAGGAGGACACAGAGATGGTGTTAGGGTACACCCACCCTAGGGCAGGCAATCTGTTTACAATATAATGAAGAAAATGAGAATTTCTCTCCCAATTTTTGTCTTGTTGCTTTTGCTGTGTTGTGCATCCTTGAGCTGTTGCCCATCCACCTTGCCACCCTGCCTTGGAGCCAGCTGATAAAGGACAAAAACTTCTACAAACTATTATCAAAATAAAAATTTAATTCCTTAATGTTCGGTGATGCATGTTTTGTGTCAGCAGTGAGAGAAAAGCAATTAAGACAACTCAAAACTTAACGTTGTAAAAGGAGTATTCTCAATCATATGTCCTTTATAATAAATGCTCTGTAAGAAGGAAGTCAGAGTTCTATGCCAGTTGTTATTTACATAATCCAGCAGTTTCTCTTGACCTTTTTTTGCTTTACAACAGAAACATTAAAGGTAATGCCAAAGTATGCTATAGCCATGGTAATGTTTCCTTAAAGCTATTAGAGCAGAAACTTGGGGAACATTGATATAGGGGAATGAGACTCCAACTTATTGTGTCAGCAAGTTTGTGTTCTCTAAACCAAGGAATGAATTTTAGGAACAATGGAGGTGAAGAGTAGAATGTATTTGTTGAGAGAAAGAACGCTTCTGTCTGAAGAGAGACAGAAGGGGTCCTGAGCAGGTTGCCCAGGACTTTCTGTCTTTTCTAGGAACTTTTATAGAGTAAAACCACAGGTTCGAGGCAGGGAAAGACTGAGAATTCACAAAGCAGATGGGCACAAAGTGGGACTAAACTATAGTTAGCCAATAAGATCAATAGATCAGATAAAATTAATATCATTCGGGAAAAATGGGAAAGTAAATCATGCAGGAAGTGAGCATTCTTAGAGATCAGTGACTCCTCCTATAGGGGATTGCTGGCTTCTCAAGGTGATCCAGATTTAATCCCAAAGGATTATACTTAAGGATGTGGTTGCATTTGTTTTGCCTTATGTCTTGAGATCTGGCCCATAACTATAGGTGTGTGTCCCCTCCTACATCATCAGACATCCATCTGGTCTTCTATGCTGGCTTCCTCCACAGCCTAGCCCTGTCTGACTGCTTATATTTCTAACTCGCTGGACTGCCTGTAACATCATTTCCACCACTGGGTGATGTCAGCTTTTCTGCACCTCCATCTTTGCAATGACTAAGATGAACTGTTTGACATCTGAGGGTCATATAAAGGACAGTCTGCAAAAAGTAGAGACTTCTTTACATATATTTATATGACATTGAAAAGACTGTATCCTTCATCTACAGAGGTCTCTGGTTTAAAGGACAGTAAAGATTATTGTGTATTCAACTGCTTCTTATTTTTGCAGCTATTTCCTGCTTCGTTACCTTTCTTTAGAAAGAAGTAATAAATGCAAAACATCCTGTCAAAACTCAACCTCAGTTCTCAACATTACTCACACCTGATTTCAGCATAAATGTCATGCACATTTATGTAATGTGAATTTTTCAACAGACCTGAATGCAGACTTTCTTTGATTGAATGAAAATATGCCTAGCTGCGTAATTTTTTTATTCACAAAGCCACATTTGTCTCTCTTTTGTTATTTCAGCATGAAGCACTCCTTAAAACTAAGGTCCTATATGCATGATAGTATACAAAGGGTTATAAGACAATAGTGGGACTTTTTGAAAAAATGTCGCATCAACACATGCAGCTCAGAATGTACCTTTTATTTAGAAATATCCCACATAGGCACCACTGCAGGGTCTAACAAACTCTTCTCATGGAATCCAAAGCTGCTTGTGCCTACACTGTGAATTCAATAATGGACTATAATGAATTCTCCCCAAACGACCACTAGATAACTGTTTGCAGTTCTTTATGAGAAATTTGAGTTTAAGTGGAAAATTGGAATTCAATATTTAAGACATTTGAAAGGGCAAAGTCAATAAAGTGACAAAGATGAGATGGATTGTAACACCAAAGTAGTGACCCTCAGTCCTGGTAGGTTGAGCTTGTATGGTGTAGCAGTACAGCTTATTGAGAGGTGTTTTTTAAAGGTTATTATTCTGCTCTCCTGAAAGTATTGAGAAACCATTTTTTTTTAAACTGAAGGCTTTTAACTCTCTTTTTCTTGAGTTCCTGTTTCTTCTATATCTGAACATCGCAGTGACACATTGTAAGATTTTGCTCAGGCTCAGCAGTTCTAGGACTGGGAAACTTTCTATTTGAAAAATGACCAGGACTTTCTCTCAGATTTATTTTGGTGGAAAAGTAGTAATGTTCTCCCCAGACAAGGCACAAGCATAGTGCTGGCAGGAGAGCATCTCAGGCCATCTTTATCTTAGTGTAAAATGCCCAGCAAGCAGATTTAAACAAAATTATTGATTAATGCAAGCAGAGAAAAGCAGGGTTCCTCAAATGCCAACTCAGATTGTTCATCCTAACAGACAAAGCTTGTAGGACATTAATTAATAAAATGTAAGCTTGATCATATTGGAAGTATAAATATTACAAAATAAAAATTTACAGATGTTCATAGAAGATCAATGTATTTCTAAAATTCAGAGGCAAATGTAGGATTTTTATATCTTTATAAAAATTAGGTTATTAAGTGAAATAGAACTGGAATTTTGAATAAAACAAATGCATTTATGTCTTTAATAGATTAGAATTCATGGAAAGATTCACTGACTTTCCCAGAGTACAAAGTAATAAATGGTAATAATTTGGAATGGAAGGCATGGTACTGACAAGTACACAATAGGAGAGGAGTCAAATAAGGAAAAGACCTTGGAAAATTATCTGCTATTTTAGCAATAGAGATTTCTTATAGGAAAATATTCTTGGGCCTATTCTCTAACTAACTTATTTCATGAAATTTGTATTTATAATTGATTTGATGTGATAATTGATTTTTCACTAAAGTTTAACTTTTTCTTATTGTTTATATTTTATTGGCCTCTTCTATACTCAAAATGTCTGATGGTATTTTTCTTCTTGTACAAAGATTCTTGCTTAACTTTGCACACTGCCATGTGTCTTGGATTATACATGGCAGTGCCCCCTCGTAGTCTTCTGAAAAGCCTCATCTATTGAACATGACTCTGTGTTCTACAGTCATCTCCTGTAGGTGCATTTTGTACTCTGCACATCTTGTGAGATGTGCAGATGGAATATTTGGAGCTTTCTCTACAGCTCTCCAATCAAGCCAATGTCAACAGCAAAAAGAGGACAGGGTAGTTTTATCTACTTTACCTGTCATGTATGTTTTCAATATTAACCATGATAGCTGTATATCTAAGAAACACTTCCTTTCCTTTTTCAGTATTCCTGTACTGCATCACCATGAACTTGTGTGAATATACCATCAACTCTTCCCAACAAATGACTGTAAAGCCATCTCTTGATACATTCCCCATGAAACAGTCAAAGAGACACAAGGACAATCCAGTCCTATCACTCTTGAAAGGAAGTTTGTTGATGAGCTGAAGTTTTTGTCCCTAAATGTACTATTCATTGTTGACTTCCTTTAAACCAGTAATGTTTAGTGTATTGAAATTATAATGTAAATGCATAAGGTTTCTTAAACTTTTGTATTTGGTTCCTAGATATATCATTTTTTTTCTTAAGTTTGAGAACTACAAATAAATCACTTTTGGTAACCTAATGGTTATTGTAATTTACAGAGTTAGTTACTTAAAACTTGTTTAAATACAAAGTATTTTAAATTATACTGGAATAATACTGGAACAAGTATTGCAAATAGTCCATTTCCGTAAATATGAATATTTTTAACTTTTTAAATTTGCACAATTACACTTGAATTTGATGTGACTTTGACTTTAAAAAAATTAATTTTGGAACCAAATACTGATCACATTTTCAAATTTTGTGTATTCTCATAAGTTGCAAATACAAACAACTTTTGTGTAACCACAGATTAAGTAGCCAGATATTTGACATGAGAAAAGTAACCAGAACTCAGTAGTACTTACTTTCCATGGATAAATATATAATGCATGTTTCTTAATGTTAAACTCCTGCTGGTCTTCAATGAAAATTGCAAGTTCAGCTTAGAAAAATGCCTACAAAGAAATTTTATAATCTCATATAAGCATATTAAAATGGCTAAAACATATTTACACTACTTTGAACATTTACTTGTGTTATTACACAGGTGCTGTACAATTGGTAGTATTTAAGTAATATATAACACTCTGTCAATATTGCATTTTCAATATTGTTTGGCAAATAACCAAAAACAAAAATTAAGCTATTAAAATAATTGTGAATAAACATATAAAATGTCAAACAAGGTGATTCTCTGGAGAGACTGTCATTCACTTGGGGACATAAGCCTAAAAGATTGAAGAAGGGGGGAAAAGAAGAAGAGAAAGTGATTTTAGTAGTTTCAGCCTTTGCTATGAAACACGTGGTACAAGAGAGCTATAATTCCAGACAAGATTCCAAAACAGAAATACAGGACAAAGTAACAATTACTCATCAATAACTACAATCAGTCATTTTAACAGATAAAAAAGTAATAGATGAAGAAAACACATTTGTCAAAATTATACAACAATCACTACAATCAATCATTGCAATAGATAAAAAGGTAATGGATGTAGAATACAACATTTGTCAAAGTTGAGTGCTAATTTCCAGCACAACCTTAGTCCATTTCACATTGGCAGTCTGTGGGATCAACCCTCAGGGTAGAAGTCTCTACTTCTAAAAGGAAACAGAAATGAACTCCTGTCTTACAGAGAAGTGTTGTGTGGTGTTTTTGTTATTAGGGTTTGAATAATGATTCTCCAGCCTGTCTGTGTAGTAGTAACATATGGAGGGTTCTTGAACTCAAGGCATGTTGGTTTTCTTGCAGTGATCACTTCTTAGTCACAGTGTGACACTACAGAATCCATGCGGCTGGCTCACAATATAGTAGGCAGATATTCTAGTGGAAAACCCAAGAGATAGTGCCCAGACCCCAGTAAAATCCCACCCCATGGATCCTTCACATTCTCACTGGGGCTTCAGACATACGGTTAGGAATGTGGATGATGGTACATGATGGTGTGTGTGTGTGTGTGTGTGTGTGTGTGTGTGTGTGTGTGTATGTGTGTGTGTGTGTGTGTGTGTGTGTGTGTGTGTGTGTACTGGATGATTCACCTTTCTGTTGGCTCCACAAGGATGAAGTCATCCTATCTCTGGAATTTTTAAGTATTAAAAGTCTATGTTATTCCACATGTTTTTTGTCATTTTGCTTTCTCCATGTCACAAACATGTCAGGCTGATTTTCTTCCCTGTCAAATGGGTGGGAATCCAACAGGATTAATGTGGACACAGGTCACACTAAACCACACGTGTGTTTTCCAGTATAAAAGAAGTTTCTCATGAGGAGAACATTTGTCACATGTTGCGGCTTTGTCAACAGGGGGTCCAGCAGAAAAGCCTTTTTCCATGAAAGGTGCATTGTAAATGCATATGGCCAAACACCCTGCAGCCTCGTCAGTTCAGAATTAGAGGTTATGGTTGACCTTCTGATTTCACAGCCAAATTAGATAGGAATTACAACTACATGCAGACAGTTGATAATTAGCAAGAATATGAAAGCAATTTTAAGTTCCATTGCCATCCTATTACAAATAGTAAATGTTTTATTTATTAATGATAATTCCAACTTTAATCCTTTGATGAAGGCAATACTTCAAAGAGCTCAGCTTAGTATGTATTTGGTGGATATGTATTTTTGATTTTGTCTACATCTATTATCTCATAAAAGTTTATATATATATATATATATATTTATCTGTCTAGGTTTATAATTTTAGTAAGTGATATTTATAAACATTATTTTGATGTTGAAATTTTCCTGTATTTTTAAGGAAAGTGGTTTTATTGTGCTCTACATATTTTTGTGTTGCTGTTTTCACTTGTATCTGTCATTTATTTGTTGGTTTGTATACAATTATTCCTTCTGGAAAAATAAAGATGATTCTGGCTCAATTCTCTACAGTGGTACCTTAATTCAGGGGAATCAGCTATATCTAAATATCCAAATGTGTTCACAGTTGATTACCACTGACATTTCAGATTCTTATTCACTTTTACAGAACTAATTTTATTCTAGTTTTTCTTATTCCTCATTTGTCATCCACTTAACTGATATAGAACCTTGTTACCATTATCTTTAATGTGTTGACTTATTCACACACTCCTACTACACCTAGCCAGTCTGCCTTGGCAGTTGACCTGTAACCCAACCTTTATACACATCCTCATCCATGTGTTCATGAGCCACAGACAGCATCCACCTCTGTGCTTCCCAGCACAGGGATGACTTCCCCTCCCCACTGTGACCTTCAGCATCCTCACATTAGACTAACTCCTGGACACAGGCCTCTCCTCATGCAGTTTAGACTCTGTAGAAACACAGAAGGTTGTCAGAAGTTTACACCTTTTCTCAAGCATCTCACTCTCTACCATTCATTCTCATGCAGAGGGATTTTGCAGTGAACTGACTCACAAGGGCAGGAAATGAGAAAGAAAACTAATGTTTTGCTCTTGAAAATATTTAGGGAGCTGGAAACTTGTAACAGATGGTAGAAAGAAAGCACTTAAAATAAATTTAACCAAACTAGAGGTTACATATAAGGTTAGCTATTTATTTTTCATTTACATTTAATTGATGGTATACCTCTTTTTTATGGAAAATGGTTTATTCTTTGCATGAAAATATTTGTTTAATTATATATGTGTTTTGTGTTAGCAAAAATATCTGGGCTTCTGGAATAAAGAATAAAAAAGCTGTTTAATGTAATGGGCATACAAACTGATACTAACAATGTTAATCGTACTAACACAGCACTATAAATAACAACATAATTCGAAAATCATCTGGGGGAAGGGATCAGAGAAAATCATATATTGGATTATATATCAGAAAATAATATATAAGATACACCAGAGAAGTTTTGTAGGGCTAGACACAGGACACAAAGCCTAAGAAAAAGAAGAGTGCAGAAATAGATAGACACACACAGCAGAGGTAGGAGGCCGAGACAAATGTACTTACCGTATTTTTAAAATCTCAACGAAATTTAAAATACCTACTCATAAATACGTCCTAGAAGAAAAAAATTAGAAAAGTAATACTATTATAAGATCTATTATCCGTATCAAATATTTTATGAATCTAGGTTTTCTTCATTTCATCAGACAAACCAACAGTGAAGCATGTTACATCTGCATGTTTAGGAAGCACTAGGGAATTTAACACATTGTTATCTGGGGAACTGAGCTGACACGGGAGTAGACTTCATGTTTAAATATCCTCAGTCATTCCACTGTCTGCTTGTCACATGAGTCAAGGGATGCATTTGTGCTAAAGTCTCATTTGTGTGTATGTGTTTTTCTAAATCTCATTTCAATATTAAAACTGCTCACAATGTAAACATGGCCTATAAAATAGCTTTAACATTTAAATTGGAGGGAAATTTAAAAAAAATTCTGTATGTCACAGTTGGGAGATTCTCAGTATGCTAAATAAAATGATTTCTTAAATTTCGTACCATGATGTCTATTGTACTTACATTCTAAAGGTCATGCTGACTTCTGACTGCCATTTAAAGATCAGCTTTCAATAAGAAAGTAGCATGTAGGTTTTTTTTTTTTTTTTCACTGATTTTTAAGTATTGGTATGACACTCAGAATGATTTGCTTTCATTAAAACTGATAATTTTTAAATAGCCTAATACTTGCAAGCAGGCAGTCCTGAGTTCAATCCTTGGTACTGATAAAAATGAAAAAGACAAATAAATAGCCTAATAGTTCAGCTATCAATAACTGTAATACATGACTGAGTAAAAGAGAATAGAAGAAAAATAACCATAGAACAATTTTTAAAAGAGGAAGCATAATTTATTAAACTTGATAAATGTCATATAAAGTGTATATCAGCCTTAAATATGGCATTGTATCACAATATTGAAAATAACTAGGATATTAATTTAATTACCTTATGCAAGAAATAAAATAATTAAAACATACTATTTTTAAAACTTCTTTATTTCCAAAAGTATTTAATTATTCTTTTGACCATTTTATTCTATTTCTTCATCTCCTTTCTTCAAGTCTTGTTTATTTATGATGGAAATGACTCTATATTTTGTTCTCTTCTTCTTTAGAACCTCACTCAATATCTGGATACTGTTTGATAAGGTTACCTGTTGTTATTGTTGCTTCTCCTTTGTAGTGATCATGAAAACAGGATGGATCGCTGTATTATATATTATGATGCCCCAATTTTTTCCAATTAATGGACTGCTTCCAAAGTCATTATCTTTCCATGAAAATCTTTGCTTTCTTACATACAAATACCCATCTGTCAGATGATGTGCTAGTTCATTTTCTGTTGCCTGTAACAAAACACCCCTGATTTGGTACATTTGAATTAAACCAGGTTTACTTTTGCTCATGTTTCTGGAGATGCCAGGGTCTGGTGACAAATTTCTCCATGCTAAGATCCTGAGACAGCACCAGGCACTTTAGGGTAACACATAGGTGACAAACATGTTATACTTCAGGTCTCTCTCCCATTTTACATGACTCAGTCATGTAGCCTCTTGCTAATGACTTCATCTAAATCTTAATCAGCTCTTAAAGGTCTCACCTCAATACGTGACAATAGGGTGACATTGCTTCACATTAAGAGCTCATAGTGTGGTGTAGGTTTTACCACATGAAACCATAGGGATTGATCTAAGTCAGAGTAGCTATGATTGTCCCCACATTGTAGATCAGAGCTCCTTAGATTCTGCATGTCTCTCTTTCTCTTTGGATAGGCAACTTACAAGAGAAGTTGCTTTTCACTACTTTAGCAACAATAAAAGTGAACTTCATGAAACCTTAGAAGTGAGGTAAAATAGAAAAGCAATAAAGATAGCTAAAAAGAAAGCAAGCAAATTATACTAAATAATTACACATTAAGGAGATTGTAACTTCCAGGACACAGCTAAAGTGTTTCACTGCCGAATCTGTAGCAATATACTCTTGGTTAATTTAGGTTCCATTCCTTCCAGACACAGCTCAGCTAAGGTTCCTGAAGAATACTGCCCATCCATACATTGGCTTAGTTAAGTAAATGAAGAGTAGAAATATCACCTTAAAATAAAGGAATAAACTGAAAGAATTATTTTTTAAAAGTTCACCTTACCAGTATCGCTAAAATTGTTCATTGCAGTACTGTCCTTCAGGATGGGCTGCTTTTCTGTTACCACCCCCACACACACACACATACCCTCCAAGAGAAACATAATATCCCCAGGTACAAAAGCAAGTGTGTCTCCCTTAAACAATTGCACTCTGCTTCTTTGAGTGTGTACTTTTAAATTCCTTATAAACTCCTTCATGCATCTTCCTGAATAGTTCCCATTTTTTTTTCTGTAGTTGAGATTAATGAATTCAATTTAATATATGGACAAGATAGGGTGCATTTAAATTTAATTGCTCCCGGAACTTCCACAGATAATCTCTTGTGACAAAAGTACGTTTTGTGCTTTGGTTTTATGATAAATACCAATATTCCAATAGCAAAAGCAAGACTTTGATTGTCAGGAATGTTTATTACATTTGTATCAGATATGATCATAAAGTCTCTGGAAAAATGTGTGAATGTCCCTGGGTTGATAATTCCAATATTTTTAGCACACGTGTATTGTTCAAAAATCCTAACTTACTCAAAATTTTGGAAAATTCTCTTGCATTCCTTTCCATCCTTGTCTATTTCTTTGGCTTCATGTATCCAAAGACCTCTATAGTCCTACAATTGGTGAAATCTTACATTGCAAAAATTAGTTGGTTTTTCTCAATTTATAAAGTCTGTCTCGAAATACTCTTAAGTAACCAATATTTAGGCTGCTTTTTCCTCCCATAAGTAGAATCAGGCAAAGTCAGTCTTCCAGGGTTATTCCTGTTGATATCTTTCATACAGTGCTTAGGTACAGAAGCAAAATTTCAATTTTGGGATTCAGATCAAACTAGGAATAACTCTATGGGCCAGCGGCAATTAATCACTTGACTGTTCTACCCAGAAACAACAACAAAAGATGTTGCTGTGTTTGTTGGTAACAACTAAATTTTCATTTCAGATTTCTCTTCAAGGAAAAAAAAATGCAAACCATTCGTAGTGTAATTTTCTCTTTAAAGTGCATTTAGCTATTATCTACTTTTGAAAAGTACTTAAAGCTTTTATACTGGGACCTTTGTCATTGTGCACATTTATTTGAGTCACAGATTAAGAGTTGCTTTGCAAAACAATTTATCTTTCATTGAGGGACCAGAGAGATGAGTGAAATTTATGGGAACAATCTCCCCTTTACTAAAATCTTTAAAGTAAATATTGTAAAGTAAAAATTCTTTAATTCTTCATTGAAAAAAACTGTTAAGATTCTCTTCCCTCTGAGAACAAAACTGCTTGCTAAGTCCTTTTCTTATATTGAAAAAATAAAGCAGTCAAATATTAAGCATTAGATAATTTAATAATACTAAGCATGATAACAAATCTTTCCTGCTGTCTCTGAAAGAAATGGAAGAATGAATTTAGCACTGTGATTAACATAGATATTTTAATGCCTATCACTCGCTACTGGGCTAAAAGTGTTACCCTGAATCACAACACATAAGACTTTTGTGTTTTAATCTATTAGCTGCTCTTAAAATGTCTTTGTTGAATATAGTGTAGAAATAATGGACTCATGATGCTTTATGTTCTCCTCTACGGGGATAAACCTCATAACTTGGAGACTTAGCATCAATTTTAATTAATGCGTAATTTTTAAAACACCTTAAAATTTAATTAAATTTTGAATATGCCTTGATACAATGTTACTTGAATGTGCATTGATACAATCCTGAATGCATTGAAAATATGGTACAAAAATAGAATTAAAATTGATGATGGTGACACAAGCTATAATCTTAGTATTTTGGGGACTGAACCAAAAAGATCTCAAGTTTCAGGCTAATCTAGACAAGTTAGCCAAAATGTTTCAAAGAAAAAAATGAAGATATAGGACATGAGATATAACTTAGTGTAAAGGCCTTCATTTTAATTCCTAATTCCATAATAAATAAATAAGTAAATAAATGAATTCACATTGGTTACAACACAAAATAAACAGGCAAATAGATAGAATATAATGCTCAACTATTAAAAAGTAAAAGAGGAATTTTGAAAGAATGTAGAATCAATAATATTTTCAACCAATTAGAAGTTCTCAAAATATTTGTCAAAGTAATTTTTAAAAACTAAACTTTATTATCATTACTCTTTAGGATTACAGAAAAAGTACACAGAGAATAAAGAACATTCCAAACATTCCTGCATTCAGGTTTTCCAAATACTCATATCTTTCACAAACATAGCATGCTTGTTTAAAACCATAGCCAATTTGGACATGGAAGTATGTGTTTTGTTGATTTATTAATTTCGAAACAAATTTATCTCTTATTTCTAGGATCTCCTTTAGTGCACAACAATATATTTAATGATCTTATCTCTCTAATTTGCTTATGCATATGGCAGTTTTCAAACTTCTGTATTCTTAACGTTGATAATGTGGAATACTGGTCAGGTATCATACAGAACATGCTTGCATGTAAATTTGTCTAACATTCTTCTAATGAAAATTAGAAAATGCTTCTGCTTTGATTAGAAAGTACTGTCAACCCAGTAACCCATAGAGCAACCTAACTGTTCACATGGCCTCTTTGTCAGCTTGACATTCATAACCTGGCTGAGACAGGGTTTGTCAGGATTCCCTGCTGCTGAGTCTATTTTAGCCCCTTCTCTTTTCTTACCCTACTTTTTGGAATTCCCTCTCTTTGGGTCACTGGTGCATGCCTGCAGTAGTCTACTGTAATCTGGAAGCTGAAGCAGGAGGATCTAGCTTGAAAGCCAGCTCTTGCTCTTCATTCACTGAACTCTGTCTTCAATATAAGACTTACAAAGTCAGGACTGGGCTGTGGACACTGCTCAGTGGTGGGATGCTTGCCTAGAATGCACAAGAGACTTAGTTCAATCACAGGTACAGAAAAAACTTTTAGCTCAGCAGCATAAGCACCTGCCTGGCAAGCACAAGCACAAGGTTGTAAGTGCGAACCCTGGTACAAAAACAAATAAATAAACAAACAAAACACTTAACTAAATGCAGAGAAAACAATACGGTGAAGTAATGACAACAAAAAACTACACAGACATTACCCAGCAATGGTAATATTTATATATGCATATAAAATTATGGGGGTGAGAAATATGTGAAAAATAGAACATAATATAAATTACATTAGTGATTCTTATTACATTGTATTTCAGTTCTTTAATTGATGTATTGGTAATCATTAGAAGTGAGTAAAAATTACTGCAGATTAGTGTGTGCATATGTGCACATATACAAATTTGTCTTAAGTGTGCTTATTACTACCTAATTTTGTCTTTTCCAATAGTGTAATATTTCACTAGTTTATTGACATAACATTGCAGAAATATCTATACAAATTTTAGGAATGAAAACTGTGATGTTATGTAAATTCTAAATGTCTAAACAGTGGATTACTAACAATTTAATCTCTTCTATGAAATTAGAACATACTTGAGCTAAACAACAGCTGGAAATAATTAGGTACTAATTTTAATATGACTTTTCTCAAAATGCATCTTTACTTAGGGCAATTAATTCAAAAGAAAACTTAATTATAAATTGCCATTTTATTCTTTCATTTTCATTTTTTAAAAGTTTTTCTTTTCTTTTCTTTTTTTTTTTTTTCAATCATGATCTCAACTTACTAGGCAAGTGCTTGAGCTGCTGAGCTAAATCCTGGCCCTATATTACCTTCTTAATTTTTGGTAATTAAGTTTATTGGTACATTTTAGATATACATACTGATCACATTCATTATAAGGAATTTGTACCTGTACATGACATATCTTAACTTTTTTTTCCCCCATTCAATACCTATTTCTCACCTTATTTACTCTTATGATCCCTGGAACCTCCCTGGTAAATTTATTTCAGTCACAGTGATAGATAACCTCTTCCTGTCTAGGTAGGAATGTGTCTTTATGCTGTAAAATATTTTATATACACATACTATACGATATTGTTTTTCTTTGTTAATAAAATAGTTATTCATTAACATGAAATTAGTTTCTGTCTTTTAAATGTTATTCCTATTTGTAGTCTCTGGCACTTTGGTCATTCTGATCAGTTTCTCAAAACTAGTCATCTCTGTCATCAATAGAAGTGGCTTATCCAAGGTAAATAGTATGTGATTCCTGCCCAGTCAAACATATGGCAACAGAGAATCTCAGAAAATTAAAATATAGTTGGTCAAATATGTAAAAGCGACTTTAACAATCCTGTGAGTGTTCGGCAATGAGGAATGTTCACGCTGGAAATTATTTTCACTAAAATATGCATCTTCTATTTTGTTGTGAAGGTGAATATGCAAACACGCAGAAATTCCCTTAATATTGAGAATTTTTCAGATTTTTTGGGAAATTTGTGATTTGAAACCATCAGTGTTATGCATATTTATGTTGTAAATTTTCCAATATTTTAGTATTGGAAAGCGCAGAAAAAGCTTTGAAATATCATGGGGCGGAGGGACGGTTCCAGTATTGAGCACCTTCACCAACCCGGAGCACGCTGGTGCTGCAGCTGGAAGAGGCTGAGACATGAATCCGAGTGGTCTGAGCTTGCTTTTCCTACACAGTTTTCCTCGGTCATCGCATTTTCTTTTCTGCTGGTGGCTGTAATTTAGCCTCTTCATTCCTTGTCCTTCTTGCTCTCTGGATCTCAGTCTCTTCTACTATGATCCATCTTTTATATTGATTTCAGATTGTCTTAAACTGCATCCTTCATCACTAAACTTAGCGACTCAAAAACTTTTAGCTACTCCACATTTTCATCAAACAAAAATTCATTGTACTTTTCCAAAACTGAACTTTATGATGCAAAATTTCTATTCCTGACAAATAATTAATACGTGTTGGGCAGATCTGGTCAGTGAAGATGTAATAAGTTCTTCTTTCGTGATCTTTCGTTCTGGTGGGAGAGAAAATAAATATGTGAATCTTCACAGGTAATAGATGTTAAAACACAAAACAAAAAAAAATGCAATTTAGGCAGATGCATTTAATCCAATGAGGAACATTGGAATCCTTGGAAACAGGCTGTCTCTAAGTAACTGAAGGCACAATACTTGAGAAGACAAAGTGCGATTTTGGCTTTCTAGATGAAAGAAGTATGCACAGCTTTCCATGATTCTCTGTTACTGTGACAGAATACCCAAGGAAAAGTTATTTAAAGAAGAAAGTATTTCGGGGGGCTCATGATTTGAAAGTTTGAGTCCATGGTCACTTTTCTTGGTCACTTTGGGCCCATGGAAGCACAGCACAGTTCTTGTTCAAAGAGCTTTAAGACCTGTTCCTTTCACATGAATTCATTATTTATAAATTCTTATATTTGGACTCTATGAATACCGCTTTTAGATGGTTAAAAATCTACCTCTCAAACAAGCAATTGAACCACTAGTGCATTCTTTGCACAATATTGGTGCATTTCTATTTCAAAAAATTGTGCTTAAGCAGTCCATATTCATTAACTGCTCATTAGATATTAATTTTTTAAGGATTCTGAAATACAAGCTGTGTGTTTGCAAAAAAGATGATTTTATCTTTCATGAGGTAATATTTTAAATGCAGTGTCAAAATTAATGAAATAATTGATCACTAAAATCATCTCTAATTCATCTATTTATCAAATACTATTTTCTTTGTTAATTTAATATAATTGTATTTATTCTTCATGAGTATAATTTACCCCTGATACTGACTGTAAATCAGTCTGATTAATTGTCCAATATAATGCATTTATTTGGTGCTATTGAAAACTTGCAAAAAAATTCAATTATAGAATACTTAACTCCTAAAAGTATAATGAAAGGTACCGACTTTCTTTGGTTTATTGACTTCACATATATAGAAATCAAAACACAATTTCTATTCATGACCAATAATTCTGTCTCCATTTATTAAATCTAAAGAAAGTAAAATAGGCTTTCAAAGTGAGCAACAGAAAATTTTCTATTGTGAGAATATTTTCTGTGTTGCTTATTAGGTTATCATTCATTGAAAATGCAGAATTATCTGCATATATATGTATATATATATTAATATTAGTTAAATGATTTGCATCAGGAATATAATATTGAAGTCATTTTTAGTGTTCATTCTATAGTGTTCATAGTATATATTTCGATGCATTCATAAAGCATCAGAAAGATTCAGTGATATATTTTAAATTCTGTAATATTTCATAGATGTCTTTCTAGTGAGGTTTGAAAATACATAGTTTTGCAAGCATGGACTTTGATTTAACTCTAGTTTCAATTCTTAAGCATTAGTATAAAAGAGTAAAGATGCAAAAAAAAAATGCTTTCCAGCTGATGTACAGCCTCAATATATCCAGTTATTCTTTAAGACCCCTAGAAAATTCAGTGTCCTGGAAGGCACAGGAATGTGCACCGCTAATACCAGCAAACAGGAGACAGAGGCAGGGAATTGCAAATTCAGTACTAAACCAGGCTACATCATGAGTTCAAAGACAATATGGTCTGTATAGCAAACCAACCAACAAATGAGTCAATGTCCCCAAACAGGAGTTTCAGGTTATTGAACTTATAATCTCTGTAAATCATATGAAAGTCAAATTCTGTAGTTATATGTTTATGTCCATTCATTCTGATATAGTAGAAAAATAGCTGCAAAACATTTTTGCATATTGGTTTTGCTGAATTTTATTTTACTCTGTCTAAAAAAACTGACCACAAAAAGTAAAGGATAAATTAAAATAAGCCCCAAAATAAAAGATGAACAGGTTTGTTACCATAGGACTTACCCTGCCAAAAATAAATAAAAAATAAAAAGAAAGAGTAGTTTGAGTGGAAACTAAACAGTACTAGAAAGAATAGAATTATAATCAAATATTGAGCTCTCCAGTTAAAGTACATAGGGAGACATGTAAACTCAAATTATTATGTATTATTGAAACTTTATAGTTCAACTTTTAATTCAACTTTTATAGGTTTAAATGCAAAATGTGCAATAATAAATGTATGAATGTGTACATAATGCATAAAGGTAATTTATAACAATAATATGAGAAAAGACAGCTATAAAAGAAGTTTTGTGTATAATTGAAATTATTATTATAACTCTAGAACATTTTGCTAATACACAGGATAATCATAAAGAAAATGCTTATAGATTATACATGAAATGATAGAAGAAAGATGTACTATTGCAAAAACACCAACTACACAGAAAGAAGAATGTTAATGAAAAACATAGGTATAAAAGTGCTGCTGGCATGTAGTAAACACCCCTCATTATTATACATTATGCTAAATGTAAATAAATTAAAATCTCCAGTCAAAAAACACCCCCTGAAATTTAAAAAAAAAATGAACATAATTATATGTTTACTACAGAAATCTTTCTTTGTAAACACAGTTAGATGGAAAAATTTAAAAAAAAAATTCATGTAAATCATAAGCAAAAAAGCACTGTGACTGTACTAAATTCAGATAAAACAGGCTAATTAAAAATTTATGCAGTAATTTCACAACGTGTAATTATAAACATATATGCAGCAAACATTATCAAAGATTTAAATACTTCATTTCCCCTTCCATTAGCTTAAGTAATATAAAATATTTTAGTGCTTTCTTATTCATTTTTTAAAGAACATAAGTATTTCTGACTTTTCAAAGTCTACTTTTCAAAGAATTTAAAATGCTCTCAGTGATTTAGGATTATCAATGTATTTACTTTTAAAAATATGAAACAAAAACATGTAATTACAATTAAAAATATGAAATCAAAAAAGAAAGCTTTAAAAACTTCATTGCCAAATTCTGTGAAGCAGGCATTGACTGATGCTGATAGAAGTGGCCAGCTGTATAATAATAGGGAGAGACTTTATAGCAGAGGACTGGCAGACTGCAATATGAAAGTTTAAAACTCTTAGAAGACAGCACATGTGAAAATAATCACAATATTGGGTCAAATCATGGTATTTTTTAAGGTCACTGAAAGTATAACCACAAAATAAAACAGGTAAAGCAATTAGCAGAGAAAAAGAAAGAAAGCTGACTGAAATCAAACAAAAGAAGACTATTCTATCTCTGCACAATAAGCATAGCATAAATTCATATGGAGAAATATATGCAGTGATTACAAACACAAATACAAACACACCCATGAACAAATACAAGTTTTAGGGGAAAAAAGAGTTTGTAAATTAAACGCAAAGCCTCAAGCATAGAAGGCTGAATTCTACCACTACATTACATTTCAGCACAGTTTGTTTGCTTTTGTTAAATTTTCCATGTTGGAACAAACTTGAAAACCTTCTCCCTCAGCATTATGAGTGGCAGAGTTTATGAGAGTCAAAATCTTTTTAAAAACATTGCATATATTTGAAAGTATTGAGAGAAATAAGATTATGATTAATGACTGTAAAAGGGGCAGCTGAGCAGTTTCCTGGAACTAATTACCTTCTGAATTGTTCTACACAAAAATTGAAGTTTGATTACTCTCATGTTTTCTTTCTCATTTTCCTACTGTGAAGACCTCTGGGAATTGTAACCACTTTTCTGAACTTTGGGATAATGCAATATATTGATGTAGACTGGAAAGTATGTACAACTGATTGTTGCTTTACAAAGGCATCCGAATCAGGTATTTCATTATATTTGTTAAGAGCAGTTTTATTTTATGAGAATTACACAATGAATTGGATAGACTACCTCATGTAGTTGAATCTAAAAGAAATGAAATGAGTAATTTCATTTAATTTAAGGGCTTATAAGAAGATTTATGCCAGCTTAAAATTATCTAAATGTATACTATTTGAATCAAATAAATTGCTTACATTTCAATTTTCCCCTTCTTTTGATACTTTCTGCCAGTCTCAAGTGCTACTTGGGTTTTAAGACAGGGCATCATGCCTTCCTATACTTACATATTTTAAAAATTTCATTGTGATTGCAATGCCTGTGATCACCCTATTGATCTAACTAAAGTTTAGGAGGAAAAAACTCTGTATTTTCTTCTAAAAGAAAATACTTTTTTGACGTTTCAGACTTCATTATTTTCTTGGTCATTTTTCCCACAGATGTTATACTAATAATTTATCCTTAGTTTGCACCTACTTACTTTTCTTTCCT
The DNA here is from genome assembly GCF_034190915.1 of Cavia porcellus. NCBI lineage: Eukaryota > Metazoa > Chordata > Mammalia > Rodentia > Caviidae > Cavia > Cavia porcellus. Next base: position 16,918,196 of record NW_026947494.1, on the reverse strand, counting down.
TATTCCAAGGCAAATCTTTCAAAATGTGTTTTTCTAAATCTTTTTATATTTACAAGACCCAAGTGTGGTCATTTCAACTCGTCATGTCTAAAACCCTGAATTAACCTCCCTCTTATCATATTTATGACTTAGGAAGTCCTTCTGTGTGGATTTATCACAGCAATAACAATGGTTCATTGACACATTTCCTGGCTGGTCATTATCAATTTACAAGGTTCAGAGATGTCAACAGTGATTCTGGAGGTAAGTAAAATTGATCTAACCGAAATTTATGTGCTCTAATTCTTATTGTTCCACTGAAAATTAAATACTTAAAATGAAAATAGTTATTTTACTCATCACTTCCCTCCATTACTGATTACATTTTTCCAAAAATAATATTCATTTTTAAACTGTATTTAAATCTTTTTTTTTTTTTTTTTTCTTTTTAACAGAAGATCAATGTGTGGGTCAGGTCAGCCTCCTTCTCAGGGAGTCAAGTGATTCTCCTGCCTAAGTATTCAGTAGACCTGGGACTTTGGTATGCGTGTTGGTACACCTGACTTCACTCATTGACTCCTTATTTAGGAAATCTGTGCTGCCTACCGCTTGTTCTTTCAATAAAATCAGAAGTTAACAATACTCTAAGATAGCTTATTCTCTTTTTTTACTTTTATTTTTTGGTATCGGGCATTGAAATGACCTTGTGCTTGCCAGGCAGGCACTTACACCACCAAGCTAAATCCCCTAAGATAGCTTATTCTTATCCATTTGAAATTCATTGTTATCATCTTTGAAATACCATACTGCCTTAACAACTTAAAAATACTTACGCCACCGTTTCAAACTCTTTTTTTTACAACACTGAGTTCACTATTCACTGAGTTCACTATTATTATCGAGGCCCATGTCATGAAAGAAGGCCTCTTAAATCCCTGTAACTGGTATATTCTAAACACATAAGACCAGAAGTCTGCAAGCTATATCCCTGGCCCCTAATGTGATGTTTTGATGTCTCTATTCTTTGCGTAGTAAGTGAGTCACTGTTGGTAATTAGTACATCCATCGCTTCAAACCTTTGTCATTGCTTAATGATGAGTACATTCAAATTCTTTTCTTCCTATTATTTTTACATAAATAATACACTTCTGTTAACTAATATACTCAACTTCATGTGGCCTAGAGCAGAATTTATTCCTGCTATTTAATAAGTATACATACCTGTCAATACTCCACTCCAGCCTAGGCACCATTGCCCTAGGTTTTTGGTCATTGTTGTTCTATTTTCAACTTCTGTGAGATCAAATACCGCAGTCCTGTTTGCATAGTAGCTAGGAAGCATTATTCTGTAAATATATGCAAAATTTTTGAGTCTTTAGTATTCAGAAAAAAAATAACCAAACCAAGATGAAAGGTTAAGAATATTCGTTAGGAGATGAAGCTGTGCTTTTGAAGAAGCAGTATCTAGAATTAACATTAAACTGTTTCACTTCCTGGAGCTAGAATAAAATTTTTAATTAGTTTCTGGAGTGGACATTTTTTCTTCAAATAGAAACATCAAACTTGTCCTGAAATGAAATGTTAAGCTCACATTAGCCCAAGGGAGAGAAAAAAACAAAACAAAGGAAACACCAGTTTATGTTCGGCATTTTTTTCTAATCTCTATTGCTTGTGGTGTAATCTCTAGGAGTGAAAAATCAACACTGTGAGGTTTTTTGTTTTGTTTTCTTTTTTGTTTTATGAAGTGGTGGCATCAAGGAGAACAAACGCCTTTCAGTACAAAACAATTTGCATGTGCTAGCTGTAAAGTTAAAAGAACACGGGACTGTGATTCAGATATAAATACAAATTTTAGGCACATCTGAGATCGGCTTTGTGGAACTCATGTCTGCTTGCTCCAAACCCACCTACTCATTAAAACAGCATGCAGAGTAGTGAGGTACAGTAGCAGATACCTACACTCTCAGTTCTTATGAGGCCGAGGCAGGATGATTGTGAGTTTCTTCTGCATAACAAGACATTTTACAAAAAATACCAAAATCTCAACAGCATAAAGCAAAACAAAATAAAGCCATAAAGAAATCTAAAGAAGGGAAACTTAATTAAATAATGTGCTGGATCCGAATAAAAACATCTGCCTACATGTCTCTCCCTCTGGCTCCCCGCTGGCTGACCACATGTAGTCTGAATGGGCCTCTTCTCCCTGCTGGCCCCTGTTCTCTGGACTCTGATGTTCTCTGCCATGCTCTATGACACAAAGTTTCACTGTATAAAGGCCATCACTCTTTGTTACTGACTTTCCAAATGTAGGAAGAGTTTCAATAGCTGAGGAGTATGGACAGCTTCTAAAAGAGAGAAAAAAGCAGGAAATGTATTTTGCCTTAAAATTTCCAGAAAAGAATGCTGACTTGCTGATTTTAGTCTATTGAGCTTATAAATTTCTGACCTCTAGATTGATAAAATAATGTTTCTCTGTTTAAAGATGATAAATCTACAGTAATTTGTTATAGTAGTTTTAGAAAAATGATACAAATTTCTACCCTGACCCTTCTACCTCTGTACACAAACATATATGCACACACTATACACATTATGTTTAAATAATATGTAATTTGTGTATATATTGAATAAATATATTAGTTATATATATTTTCTACTATATAGCACCACGTTTATTATATAGACTCTCATAATTCCAAATGTTAACTCTACTGCTATATATATAAAATATTGGCTTATTTTAAACATGTATTCCTTCTTTCATTTTGGGTGTCTAGTACTTTGTCTTAGCAAAGAGAGAAGAGTAACCAAACAGAATTTGAAACATAGTGGGACTATGCTTGTTGTGACTGTACTTAATCATGTGGCTCAAAAGCCCTTGGCAATGGCTTGTGGGAAGAATTTGGAAAGGTTCAGCGATGTCTCCAGAAAGAGCAGTGGTAGAACAGGTCGGACTGTTCTGTATGGTAGATTCTGCTCAATGCTCAAAATACTAGAAATTTGGTAGAAATCCTGCCAGAAAAGACCAGGTTTGGGAGTTTCCTGCTGGGAAGAAAGACTGCATTGATTGTTAGACTAAAGATGATGTGCACTATGGTTGGTATAAAGTTTGTCTACATTTTGCTCATGTCTAGGGACTTTGCCTGAGACTAAGATTAAAGATCGCAGACTCATTTGGCAGAAGAAATTTCAAGGCAGTCAAATGTTGAGGCTGTGGCATGGCTAATGTTGAGAGTTTTTAGCCAGATTTATATCGTGAATGAAGAGCAAAGAGCCCAACAGGATGATTTAAGTCATAGTAAGTTTGAGCAGAAAGTAAGCTCCAATAAAACTATGGGCTACAAAGATAGACTGAGGAAATCTCTATTGCTGAGAAGAAACAGGAAAATAAAAAAGATGCCCTGAAAGCATCACAAAAAGCAGCAAATCTCCAATCTTTGCAGCCTCAAAATTGCAAAAGTGAAAAACTGTGCTTTCAGATGAAAACTGCAGAGCACCATGTTTCAGAATGGCAGTGCCTGCACCATGATCTGGAATGGTGCAGCACAGAAAACTTGTTCCTCAGAATTGTACTCAGAGTGCCTAGTGATTTAGGCACTCAACCCCCATAGCCAGAAGAGAGAAAAGCCAGGCTACTGTACTAGCTGGCAGCAGATCTCAGTGTCATCTGCATAGTACTGATTTTAGGTGCGTATAGAATACAAGAGTTCTGAGGCTAAAAAGGCTTCCATTTTAATTTCAGAAGGCCTGGGAGGCCAGAAAGTGTGGCACTGAGAGGGCAGGGCATGACTCTGTGAATGTGAAGTTGAAGGTATAGTGGAGACCCCAGAAGTTGGAAAAAGCCAGGAATGTGGATCATCTAAGGAAAACCTCAAGCATGGAGCAAAGCAGCCCTAAGAGAGAAGCTATGAGTTACAATCAGCAGTAGTGCCTTAGGGATGGAGTCCCTCAAGCCATTTGCAGCTCACAATTTGCCACAGATTGCTGCAGGTGCTGGACATGAAAGTACAGGACGTAATGTTTGCCCTGCTTCATTTTGGATTTGCTTTTGTCCCAATTCTTTGTGTCCTCTGTTTTATCTTGGTCATTGAATGTTGAAAATGTTTAATTTTCCTTTCACTTGTACAGAAGTTTGCAGCTCAGAGTTGCCTTAAATCTCAGAGGCTATTTGGTCTTGGACTTTTCAACAGTACTGAAACCGCTAGGACTTTGGCAACTTTTAGAGAGGCTAAATGCCTTTTTCATAAAAGATGCTCATGAGTATGGGGGAACCAAAGATGAAATGTTATGGTTCTGATGCAATATAATGTTGATATATCTAGTACTGGTCTTTAAGGGTGGTTAAACCTGTGCTATAATGTTCAAGTTGGGAAGTGTTAAGAATGAGTGTGTCTTGTATCTAGAAACTGGTTTATAGCAATGTATCTGATTACCAGGTGACCGGCGCAGCTCCCCAATGAAACAGGAGACAGGAGTCGCTTTTGTGGGCGACAGTTAACTGCTAGTTTATTTACGCGGGCTCTGGTTTATATATTTGGCCGTGACCAATCACAGGCTGCCACAAGGAAGCAGGGCGGGAATGGGATGTAGGCTCTGGCTACTATATCCAGCTGTGGCCAATCAGGGGTTGCCACAGAGTACGGAGTATAGCGCGGGGTGCGCACGGGTTGGCTAATTTAAAGAGGGACATAGCGCATTGCGGAAGCTGGCGTGGTCCTTAGTCCCGGCTGGGGTATGGTATGTTGAGCGCCTGCGCCCAACAACCAAGTTCACAAGTTGTGGGTTGTTACGGTTGATACAGTGAGTCAACTTGAGAAATTTAGAAGTTTAACAAGAAGACTCAGGGGAAGCCAGGGTCTTTCCTTTGTAAATCTCCTGATCCTGTGCTAAAGAAAGGTGCAGAGGTTCTGTGAGTGCTGCCTCCGCCCTGAGGGCAGGGTGTGGCCTGCATACAGTACAAGGGAGGCAAAGTGCCTGCTCTCCCACTTTCCCTCTTGTTGCTTTACTGTCTTCTGACCCCTTCACGTGTCTCCCCTGTTCCATGCCAACCTGCTTGGCGCCAGCTGATTTTGGACTGAACTTCCACAAATTTGGGCCAAATCTTTCTTTCCTTAGTTTTGAGTTTTAAGTATTTTATCTCAGCAGTGAGACAAAAGTAACCAAGACAGGTAGTAAGGAACGTGAAAGAATTATGTGCCTTGACCTATGGATATTTTGGGATTATAAGATTTTGAACAGCACATCTGCATAGCTACTTTCTTCCACCAAAAAGGTACCCCGTAAAGGAAGTCATTACAATGAATACTACTTAGAACTGGGCTTTGTGTGGCCTGGAATCCAAGTAATTAAAATCATCTCAGAAAGGGAGAGTAAAAAGGAACTTGCAAATAGGATCATGTGCCAAGGAAAATCTACAGACACTAAACTAAATTCCACTGTTACTTTAAAAGTAATGAAGCCCTACACGAATCTGAAAATGAATGTGATTAAACTTTTGTTTAAACAATATATGCAGCGAAAATCCCCTGAAGATGGTCAGTCAGTAACAAAACTACAGTCTGTTCAGCTAAAGGGAATTCACAACTTGTGAGGATGTTATAATTGTGGCTTACATAACGATTAAAGCTCTAGCAAAGACGTAGCATAAAAATACCAACAAAATTTCCCTCCTTGTATACTGCATGCTGACATATCAGTGATGAAATACTATAGCCTAAAGACACTTTGTAATACATGGAAAATAAATAAATAACAAAAAATAACAACAAATAATATTAAAGGTTTTAGTCCATTCTAGTTGTCATTACAACTTCTTTAGAGAAGATAGTTTAATAAAAATATTATTTCTCATATGTAAGGAAGTCTGAGTTTGAGGTTCTGGCATATTAGTGTCTTTTGAGGAACCCTTTCTCCATTGATGATGTATGATGAAGAACGTTAAAAAAATATATATATATTATCCTATGATGAAACTATAAAAGGACAAATGGTACCTGACTTTTCAAAGCCCATATTTAAGGGCACTAGTTCCAGTCAAGAGAGTAGAATGCTCTTGATCTGATCATAATCTAATCTGTTCGTATTACTGAGGATTTAACCCACAGCCTTGACATGGAGCTACAGCCTCAGTTTTTTATTTCATTTTTATTTTGAAATAGAATCTCACAAGTATTGTTAAATTTCTTGTCTCAAATTTGCAATCCTTCTAAATTAGGAACCTCCTTTAATGTTGGAATTTTGGACAGGCACCACCCGGCTGAGTGGTTGACCAGTGGTTTCTGGAACACTTAGATATAAAAGTCACAGAAATTTTGTGTTTTGTTTTGTTTGTTTTCTGAATAGATTCAATGAGTCATATCTAGTTTTCCAGTTTTCTTTCCAGAATAAAATTTATTTATTTGTTTGTTTGTGGTTTTGAGGGTGAGACCCAGAGTTTTTTATTTATTTATTTTTTCTTTAATAAATAATTTTGTAATAGGCTGAACCCTGGGAATGTAACAAATGCAGCTAACAAACTTTCTTCACATTATGGGAACAGCATTCTTCAAGCAAGTATGAAGTGGAAGAGAAAAACATAAACTGCTTCTTACTGCAGTAGGTCACGCATGTTTTCCCACATTTCTGATATCCAGAGGGTCTCAGAGATTTCTGTACCTGTCTGACTACTTAAACCCAGTTAGTTTTCTCTATACTTAAACTTTACATGTCAGCACTGCAAAGGGACATTATATGCCACCCACGACCTTACCTGTCATCTCTTTATATATCATTCCTCTCCCTCATCCAGCCCAGCAAAGTCCCAGCTTCCCTCCAAGGAGAACATAGAAAGAAGGGACCCACATATCTGTCTTCCTTCTCCACTTGTGGGATCCACACTTTAAGGATTGGCTACCAGAAGAATGAAGAAAAAGACCAGCACTTTGGAGTGAACCCAGAGATTCCATACCGAGTTACAGCCTTAGCCCCCTTTCTTTTATTTAATATTTTGATATGAGCTCTTGCTAAGCTAAGAGTTTACCCAAGTGATCCTTCTTCTTTGGCCTCCTTGGAGTACAGGCATGTTTTACCATGCTTGGTTGACTGGGTCTCAAATAAATAAAGCATAACAGATTATACTAAATAAAATTGTGACATAGGAGTGTTTTAGTTTTTCTTATATGTAACTTAAAAGTTATTTGAGAAAACAAAATAATTTATTATAAAAGCAAAATTTTATTACCTCTGCAGATATTCTATTACCAATGAAGAGTGTTCACTGACATCATTAGAGGATGTCTATTTTTCAAGCAACTATTGGATATAATACTTGCACATTTTTTAAAGGGTAAATGCCTTTTATACAAACATATTTTCAGGACAAACTTGAACTGTTAATCTTTCAAACTGGTAAATTATAGTAAAGAAACTAAAATATATGAAGTAGACCCATTAGACGTTTTCATTGACCAATATGTGGACAATATCATTTTAAGAGAGTGGTGCAACTTAAGAGCAATTCAAACTTATCGGATTTAATTAAATTGAAAATGAATAAATTTCTAAAAGGAGAAAACATTTAACACTAATATACTGGCTATATTTCTTAGATTTCCCTTAGAATATTTATAGAAAATGATATGAAATATCACCATGACATTACTGAAGTGATTTCCTTTTTTTGTACTTGTGCACTGGTACTTTAGAAGAGTATTTCAGATTGAATTTTGAATGTGTACAATTGATTCTCAAATTCTTTACATCCTAATCATAATAATTGCACAACCACGTGAGACATTGTGAATAGACTGCTTTTTGTTTTGCATGAGCAATAGTTTAAATGGCAGGTTGACAATAGAAGATGTAAATACTCAGTTATGTGATACATTTGATAGTTATAAATTTTAAACATGTACAATAGCATTCTGTGTCTAAGTGTCACACACATATTGCACCTTATTTTTCTTATACTATTCTGGCTAACGTATCAATCATTGAAACTCTGGCTTAACTGAGACCCAAATAATGAAGTATTTTTAACCTTTGCTAGCATGAATTGAAGCCATTTCTAACCTTTCTGTCATTTTACTTTTTCATCACCAGAAGAATATTACTCAAAATAAACAGAATGGTTTTCCTTCGGGCTTTCCCGCAGTTATATTTCTATTTTTCATTACAATGAAATCATAAAGGACAAGAAGAGGGATATGGAGAGACTCTCTGGCCAATGCCTATTTGCAGTTTCTCACATTCAATATTCGTTATGGATTAAGAAAGCAAGATAATAACTCATTTTGTTTCAGTAGCAAATCCGCCAATCTGTTAATGAGGCAGGCAGATATATCTACCCAGCAGGAGAAATGCAAGGAAGATTTTATGTTAAAAGGAAAACTTTATAACCTGAAGATTTAATTAAAAATACTATGTGAGCAAAAATTATGAGAGCTTGTGAGCATTAAACTAGATGAAAATTGTAAAACTTTAACATGAAAAATTAAATTATATCACACTTGATTTGTTGAACATAATAATGCTTACAGAAATGAACCAAATAACATTTTTTCATATTAAGGTCTTCTTAATATATGACATTAAATTTATTCCTTTGTTCATGACCACTAATGTTTAATTTAAAAGATATATAATTTAATATATACATTATAATATATGTGGATTTAGACTCAAACTTACTTTCTTAATTTGGTGAATTTAAAGACAGAGATAGATTTATTAAAATTCATACAACAGATAAAAGTCATTAGGTAAATTCTACATAATCTGTTAATCTTCAAATAAAACAAATTTGTTACTTGTATCATTGGTTTTGAAGAGATTGACAAATTTATTATCAATAATTAGATTTAAATCAAGTCATTCGTTTTACCCTCCTTTTCATGTAAATTAACTTAAGATGTATGTCTTTGGATGAGTTAGGTCAGTGAGCTATTACAGTTTCCTAACACATATCATGTAATAATATCCTAGAGGTGGTGTGGAGACAGATAAAGATAAACATACACTTTGTCCTACATTAAAACTCAACAATCACTGTGGAAAGAAATACAGTACTGATGCAGTCATGGCTGTGAGTACATCTTGAGGGTGGGATTCAGTTTTATTTAGGCTGATAATAGTAGTTTTTGGGATAGTATTTAACCAAAATTTGAAGAGTTGAAGGACTTAGCCATGAAGCCAATGAGGGAAAACTGGTCCAGACACAACTTATGTAAAGCCTTAAATGTTGGATTTATGTGATACTTTTGATGAGAACTCTGTTGCTCATATGGTTGGTAATGGAAAGCAATGAGCAGGAGTATAGTAACTCAAAATTTGTATAAAAACTAAGAGGGTGGTGACGCGGTGAGGATTTGTGTAGCTATAAAGAGTTTGAATTATACTCGAAGTGAAGTAAAGAGCTACTTCAAAGCTTACTGGAAAGGATTTGAAAGCTTACAGTCAGGTTTTAAATAATAATTTCTGTCACTAAATGTAAAAAACCATGAGAGATCTATAAGGGTCAGTTTAGGTTATGAAATTGTGAGACTTGCTATCACTCAAGCAGAATGTACTCTTTATTCTGTACTCTTTATTCTCCCTGATTCTTCATTTTTGTTTCCCCTTGGAATAGTAAGAATCTTACAATATAAACTTTCTGACTGTACGCCAAAAAATATCAAAGAAATTGAAATTAGGACATACTTAAAATCTAAATAAATATAACTATTTGAGAAAATCCTATAGTATTTTTGAATAGGATTCTGTCTGTTTCACTTATGGACAAAAATGCAAAGATACTTACAAAGCAACTACTTTACACTGCAACTTGGAGAGCATATTCTTGTCCCTTCTGTAGAAAATTACATTTAAGAAAAGCCTTTTGATGTCATCACCACACTTCAGTGTGAATTATATGACATCAGGATTATATTAAATGGTTTGACATATAACACACTGGTAAACAGCCAAAGAGAAGAATTTAGGAGGGCTTAGTGCATAAGCCTGATATTTCAAACTTCTTTTCTTTTGGTTTTTCCACAAGGTTTTTAAGTGTTAGGTCTAGTAGATGTAACAGCAAATATAGTCATTAGGTATGGCTCAAAGTTTGCTTAATCTTCTTGAACTCCAACTGAAAACTAAAATCTCTTTTACTACAATTTTTTGTGTGAATCCTTTTCTGTGCATTATGTTTAATAATTTGCTCTTTACAAACACTTTTAGAAAAACACTAATATATATTAAATCAAACATTTTCTCTGATTTTCATCATAGTTCTAGTATAAACCCTTTTAATTTTAATGACCTATTCATCATCCTATCTCTTATGTACTTACTTATTTAACAAGTGTTATAAGTTTAATATTTTATATAAATTAGTATATTAGAATTTGATAAAACTTTACACCTTAATATAGTCATTTATTCCAAAAATCAGATACATACTTTATGTAAACAGAATATCACTCAAATACTTGTTAATTTTTCACAAGTTAATAAAAACATTTTAATGTGTCATGTAGCTTATATATATTCTAAAAAATATCAAAACAGTTTACAATATATGCATTGAAAAAGTGCTACAAATAATTATTGATATTTAGTCAACATTTTATTATTAGTAATTAACCATTTATAAAGTAAGAGATCAGAAAATCATTTAGAGATTGAAAACAAGACATAAAGAAAGATCAAAACGTTCATCTAGAATGTAGATTCTCTTAGCTCTATCACTACCAAACTATGTTGGATTATATTCTCTTCAGCTGTCAATATCTTTTCAGAGAATACCATTTTTACTTAACTGATAAAGATTCATATAAAATAAGTACAATGATATTTAGCTACATTTATTGTAATGTGAGATGAAACAGTAATATATATATATATATATATATATATATATATATATATATATACTTACTCATGGTCACACACATATAATTAAGTAAAGCATCAAATCCTATGATTCATAAGGTCTTCTTACTAAGAAAGAAACACAAACACACCATGATGTTTCTTAGGTTGAAAAAAAAATTTGTTATGGAATTGAACCGACCCTTAAACTCAACCTGTTTTTCAAGAAAAGTTCAAGGATAATACAGCTTACTGAAAGTAGAAGCTGAAGAAAATAGCATATTCCTAAATAGAACACGTCAACAAAGGAGAGAACCTATGAATTAGTATACTAATGACCCCAAGTTTAACATATAGCTGTCATGTTTTTATCTTCCACACCCTACTATTAATAAATTGTTGTCTGTAACTCTAGGAAAATGAAGGGGTTACTGTCATGGTTTATGCGTGTGTCCCCCATGCCTCAGGAGCTTGCATTGTATATTCGTGATGGTTCATTGTCTAGTGCTTGGATTGATAGTGTCCGTGCTCCACTCACGTAGGGGTGGAGTCAGGATGTGATGTAACACGGCAGGAAGAAGGTGTGTCTTTCTCTTTGCTGGTTGGAGCTTGCCATTTGCAGCTGCTATGAACCGAGGTCCAGCCATGCCCGCCTGTCTTGGAGCCAACTTAGTGTGGACTGAAACCTCCAAAAACTGTAAGAAATAAACCTTTCCTTTCCCAACTTTGGGCTTCAGGTATTTTGTCTCAGCGAGGAGTAAAAAGTAACTAAGACAGTTACTAAGTAGTGTGAAAGGGTAGAATTAAAGTATTTTACAGTTTAGGTTCAGCCCATTTGTTTGATTTCCAATGCTAATAAACTAGTCTCTTGAGCATATCCAGCTATATCATAATGACTTTAAAAACAGAAGCTTTGAATTTCCCACAATTCCTTGCTTTTGGCTCTATAAACTGCAGTTGTCGAGAGGAGGAGCAGACAAATCATCACAGAGCTGCAGAGCCCCAACTCTTCTCTAATGTTTAAAACAGCTGGAGTCTAGTGAACAAAACTAGAACATTATGACAGCCTTCAATAATTTTTAAAAAACAAATATTTTGCATTTACTGCGTGTGGAAAGCTAATTGTTCTGGGCACAACTCATTATAATAACATAAAAATATTTCACATTAAAACAAAGTTCTTCACTAAATTCAAACAAATGAGTGCTCCCTTGCTGATAGTATATGCTTTTAAAATTATTTTTTCCTGAACCTTGCTAAGAAAGAAATAACCTCATAATAAATATAAACCTGAAATATGGTTTCTACAATGCTTTATTTTCATAAATTGTGATATATTGAAATTTTTAAAAATAACTAAATATTATAATTCTTATTACTAAGGCTACTTCTATTGCAAATAACATGATGGCTCCCAAGACTCTACTCTAAATTAGCTTACGAAACAGAATTTGTGCTTCATAAATTTCCTTTTTTCACCTTGTAGCAGAAGTTTGTCTTTTATATCCAATCTTAATGGGTTGGAATCTGCTATCTCTCAGTGGTGATAGTGTTGGGGTTGACAAATTCCTTTGCTATAAGCACGAGAACTGATAGTATCAGTGATATTTTTGAAAGAATGTTCGTTTGTATTTCGGGATGGACCCCATGTTAGCCTAAAGAAATGAAAGCAATAATAGTAGTGCTAAAATAATTTTGTACCATATATCCGGAAATCTCTTTTTTAAAGTCTTTTTCAAGGTCTATGTCTTAGTTACTTTTTACTCGTTGCTGAGACAAAATACCTGAAGCCCAAAGTTGGGAAAGGAAAGGTTTATTTCTTATAGTGTTTTGGAGGTTTCAGTCCACACTCAGTTGGCCCCAGGCAGGCGGGCATGGCTGGGCAGCACTTCATGGCTGCCACCAGCAGCAAGCAAAAAGCAGCAAAGAGCAAGACACACCTTCTTCCTGCCATTACATCACATTCTGGCTCGACCCCTATTGGGTGTAGCATTGACACCATCAATCCAAGCACTAAACAATGAACCAATCACAAATGTACAATGCAAACTCATGAGGCCTGGGGGACACAGACATAAACCATGACAGTCTAGAATATCACAGTACACTGCTTCATACCTTAATACTGGTTAGAAACCCAAATATAAATGGGACATAATGGGAACATAAGTATAATTTTTCTTATAATATCTCCCTACAGTTTCAAGCTGACAATTTCTGACCCTTTTATTTTTTAATAGATATTTGATAGGTAGATAGAAATGAAAATAAGTTACTTAGAAGCAAAGACTTGTTCTGTATTTTATAAAACTTTATGCCAAATAAAGATTAGGCATTTCAAATAGAAACATTGCTGATAATATTAGGAAAGGCAAGTCAACAACGTGACTGATTTTTCCTGATGCTGAAAACAAGTGAGATGAATTTAAGGATGATAAAATCCAGTTGAAGTTGTTGGCAACAGGGTGGGCTCAGACTGTCATGAAAGGGAATGAATCGCTCAGGGTCAACAGCCTGAATCCACTGGCCTGGCCAGGAAAGCAGAGGAGCTTTTGAGAATTTTGTTCTTCTGGATTTATCACAGTCAAGTAAAACTGTGCAAAGGTGGAGAGAACGTGAGCCCAGGTACTAAGCAAGTTAGAATTGTACCCCCTGTGGCTAGTAACAGGATTACTGCAGCTGATTCCAGTCTACTGCTCATACAGTGCTCTTTGCTTTCTGCCCTAAATCATAAACTTGGTCCTTCACTGACCCTCACCTCTGCTAAAAAGGAATCAGTAAAGTGTGGTAAAGAAGCTTTATTCAGGCCTATGTTGTCAGGCATGAGAGTCACTGCAATACGGTTTTTCAATGAGGGTGAGTTCAGCTCTGAAGACAGCATGAGCACATGGGAATTTATGGAAAAAAAGCAGCGTAGGGCTTAGCAGATGGAAAATATCTTAAGGGAAACTATGAGGGATAAGAGTAATTCTAAGTAAACCAGCCTAAGAGGATTCTAGCTGAAGACTGCCAGGGTGATCACCTAGGTCAGGGGTGATAAACCTTTTAGTGTTCTCAGTGATACAAACAGCCCACTGCACCATGCCCACCACTGACCTATGGTGCAGTAGAGGACTAGGAGCCTGACAATGTATGCGCAGAGATCAGATCGCAAAGATGTGGGTTTCTTACTAAATTAGTTGTCAATGTTCTTCCTGGAACTGGATTCTACAAGGAAATGAACAGATAAGAAGAAAAGTTTCTGGAACTTGTTTGTAATTTGATCAAGGAAAGAATCATTGTCACCTGTAACTTCACGTTTTCACTCTGCTTTCCTGCATGTATTTTAAGTTTGTGTCCTTATATTTTTCTCATACTAGAAAATTTTAACTCTGTTTGATCTAACCAATCCCCTACCTGTTCTATTGCCTAAAAGTGGATGGATTTAAAAAAAAAAAAAAAAAACAGCATGTAAGCAATCTTGTTGTCCCTTTAGAAAGACGTTAGTTGTAGGCTTCTGGCCCTGTGGTTTTGAATATCTCCATTGCAATTTACTGTCCACTTAGACTCAATAGCCATTGGTAGCTCCTCCTACCTCTCCGCTTTTGAAATCATGGGATTTCCCAGGGATAAACCCTTGAAAATGAAGTCTTTATACCGCAGACTTCCCCATCTCACCAAGAGAGAGCTGCATTCTTGCACTTGTTCTGGTCAAAATCTTTGGTATCACCACTGTCACCTGTGGTAGGCTGATAGGCTGACTGATCTAAGCTTATCAGCTTTTCGAGTTTCTCAGCTTTTCCCTTGAGTTTGCTTGTTTTCAATTATGAATCTTAGGTACCATCTGATGTTTAGTTTTGGCATGGAAATGCTCTTGCAAGACAGAGCAGTCCAGTAGTACAGTTACATGCAGTCTTGTGTCCAAGAACAGCTGACCAGGAGAGGGATCTCAGATACTCAGGGCTCTTTCCAGGGTTTTACATTTTTACTCTGTCTGGGTCACTTGCCAGAAGTGTCTTTTGTAACAACAATTTGAGAATTTCTTCAAAGAATAAGGTTTGTTTTTTTAACATTCGTGACAGTTGTTTTCAAGATGAGGTGACTTTTGTTTCTAGGGCAACCAGTATTTCTAGGCCTTGTTGTCACAGAGACCAAATAATTCTCAGGCCAGGATTGGAAATCCCCAAGCTAGTTTGTACAAAACTGTGAAGTGATTCTGCCAGCTGTTGTGTGGACCTTATGACCATCATTAATCTTGTAGCCAAGATACGTCTCTTCTAAGAGACATGACAAACTCCTAAACTCAGTCTAACTGAAAAACTGCATATGTGAGGCAATGGGTTTCACCACCCTTGAGCAAACATTCAACCATAATCACCTAATGTTTGAATGGTTTTCTAAATTCGGCTCTTAATATGCTCTCTGATTCCTCATGTCCCAGAATCACACTCCTCCTTATTTATCCTCTCCCTCTCCTTGTTTTCAGTTACTTAAGGTTAACCAGGGTCTGAACAAACATATCAGAATTCAATAGTAATACACACTTCACCACGATGCCTACCGCATTCATCTTACTCAGTCTCCTCATGTGGGTATTCACATTAAAGCATAAAGGTATATTGAGAGAGAAAGAGAAAGACCACAACTCTATAATTCTTATTATGCTATAGTATAATTGCTTTATTTTGTTACTAAATCATATCAGTAACTGATTTAATATCTGCGCTAAATTTAAAAATTACAGTAAGAAAAATAAGAATTAACATATATTATGTATAGCAAAAACAAAATATTTCTCAGCATGGGTTTCAGTTGTTGGCTATTGATCTTGGAACTCGTCACTGAAGTAAGAGGTGGATACTCTACACAGTCCCATTTTATGTGGTCTCCATTAGTCATTACTGTCATACTTTTATTATGAACACTTTCCTGTTTATAAACTAATGCCTTGTAGAGAGTGTTTGGTAACTTCACCGATAAGACCAATATCCACCGTGCCTGCATCCTCTGTCACACTTTGTTTCACTCGTGTCTCTGTGACACTCCAGCACAGCAATTCTTCATCAGGAGCTCAGCGTCACAATCACTTGTGGGATAAGGAACAGTTCTGTGAATAGTCCATGCCTCCAAGAATTCTCCTTCCAGGGAACACTGGTCCCTTCAACATTTGTAGGGGAACATTATTTGATTCCTTTTCACATAGTTTATAATAGCACACTGGGTGCCCTTACTGGGTTTTCCTGTGGCTTCAAATAATTTCTCTTTCTTCTTACATTCTAATTCCTTTCTCACTGAAGGGCCTGTTACCAGCCAGATTTCTGTACCAACTTCATTACCACTTCATTTTCTAATCCTCATCCTACCTTTACATACTAACCACCAAACCTCTGTGGAAATCTTAACAACTCAGCAACCACAGAAACTGGTTGATCAATATTTTTCATATTTTTCCTTCCATAGTTCAGGAATTATTCACATCATATTCAAACTTCTTTAAAGCTACAATTTTAGGCATTTTACATATAATTTATGTATATTTATATGTAATTTCGTTCATTCTCTCTCATTTTCTACCTGTAATTTTTTCCACCTAGAATTATCCAAGCATCATTTTCAGCTTCTCAAGTTACATGTTCATTCCAACCACTCATCTATTCACCCGGAATGCTTTAATTTGCATTGGAAATCTTTGCCTTGGTTTGCGTTCAACTGTAAAGGGCCATTAAATAAATTCTGGAGCACCTACTGGTAGATTACTTGGGGAGAGATTCTAGGGAGAAAACTTAAAGATATGAGAAGAGGGCATGAAAAGGGGGAAATAAGACAAATAAAGCATACAATTATCTGCTTTTCACAGTTAAAGGCATGCAACACAACCATCCGGGGGAGCTTGGTGGAGCAGTGTAAAGGAGCTCTAGGAAATTTCCCTGGGGGATGCAGAAGCAGGTCCAGTCAGTCTTCTCAACAGCACCATGGTGTTTGTTGGTGTTTGGGCACACCTCATGCCCACATCTTGTACTCTGAGTTAATATTATGGAGATAATGATACACAATTTATTAATTGTTGTTACCTTCCTATTATCTGTTTTATGCATTTTTTCTCTTTAAAATAAAAAAAATGCATCTGGTGATTAAATCATGTCAGTCTGTGATTATGAACTGAGCCCACTTTCCTTGAGGGAAGTAAGTTTATTACCAGCTTCATTAGGGGTGGAAAACTGCGGATATTGGTACTTACAGTCCTCAAATGGGCAAATATAATCTAAAATGGAATGAAGGCATGGGGGCAGAATTTCAATGGCATATGTATATATCATATTTTTTATTTTATTATCTGCTGTAGGGTGCATAGGTCAGCTTTCTCTGCACTCTTTATTCTCCCTGATTCTTCTTCATTTTTTTTTTCTTTTTTTGCTTTGGAATAGTAAGAATCTTGCAATATAAACTTTCTGATTGTATGCCAAATATCAAATAAATTGATGAATAGATTCATTTTAAACCATTGGACACATTCACACATCTTACCTCTGGGGACTTAGGCAAATTCTCTGACACTTCTGCCTCAGTCACTGTCTTGTCCCTGTGACACAGTATTGGGTACCCAAAATCTAAAGATGGAAACATCAGATTGGGCCTCATGTTTTCAGTCTTTAGGCAGCAATTCCAAGGCAGAGAAACATGGTGGAAGGGTCTTTACGAAGAAAGGAGTTCCTATCATTGCAGCCAGGATACAGAAAGAGAAGAGGCTCTCAGGAGGAGATGCACCCTTCCAAGGTGTGGCCCAGTAGCCTGGAACTTCCAATGAGACTCCACCTCACAGTGGCAAGGACCTCAGTGGTACAATTCAGTAAAGAGCACAAACCTCTGTTGTAGTCAGGGGTTGCAGGGAGAACAATTACATGCAGGAATTTATAATATTATTTTATGATGGTCTCAAGAGTTACATACAAGAAAGTGAAGGAAATCTGTGCACAACCCTAAAGACCTAGAAAATCCAGCTGAGGACCTGGATCCCAGAGTAATGTCCCATATGGGTCCAGCTGAAGACCTACAGCCCACAGCAATGCCTCTCACACGTCCAGCTGGAGACCTAAAGCCCACAACAATGATTCACGCAAGTTTGTTTTATGTATCTGCACAGGCAAGGCCCAAAGGTCAGTGGTGGAAGCTAGGAAAGCCTATGCCAGTGGGGTGAAGAATCTGGGCCAGTAGGTTGAGCGTTGTGTATTGTAGCCAAGAAACAATGCTCAAGATAAGAACCAGGGCTCCTCTGAAAAGTATTACCGCCGTCCTCAGTGACAGTGAGGGCCTGAGTTCCTCTGATGATAACAGCTGAGTTTGTATCCGGAAGGCAACATGTCAAACTTCTCCTGGAGATTAAGCAGCACACACTTTTTCCACTCTGAATCCAGGAAACTCTGCTCATATTAAGGACCAGAGCTCCCCCAAAGTGAACTGCAGCCACTCTCACTCACAAAGTTCTGAGCTCTTGAGATCATAACAGCCAAGTTTATATCAGGGGAGCCCGCATGTAAGCCCCTCCAGGAGAACCAATGGTGCCAAACAACACCACTTAGGAGAACCCAGGATTCTTCTCCTCTTCTTCAGGTCTCCTTTTTGTGCTGGCAACAGTCTTCAGGTGGGTCATCCATGCTCAGCACCATACTGATTCAGTTCGACTGCTGTTTAAGTGGACCACCAGATACCAGTTCACTACAAGGAACAGGAAGAGAAACTAGGAGAAGATGGCAGTTAACCAATTACCACATCCAACTGCTAATAACTGAGAATTTCACACAAATATGAGAAGTATCACTAGTGTTTTAGCCACTGATTCCAGTGGCTTTTTGTTTTACAAAGGGTTAGGATAGAAACTTTGATAAACATAGGATTTGACATGAATGTTAAAGGATGAATATGAATTAGAGAAAAGAGCAGAAAATTAAGACAAATTACATAATCATTAAAAGTATGTACTTTTCAGTGATATCCAAAATGTGAATCATATTAAATTACCTGACTTTTCTGAATGGCCAATCAAGCACTGAAATGCAAAACAAAATAAAAAAAATCTACAAAACAGATTTTCTATCTTGTGATTTGCTGGAGTCATTTAGTACTTGCTGTTCCAATACTGATACTTATCTCTGTATTTGGATGCGATTTTTTCACACATGATCTCCACTATTTCAGCATCTTCATGATCACAATTCAGTACTCTTTGAGGTAAGATGAGATATAAATACACTTGTCATTGCTTGATGTTGATCCTAGAGGTGGAGAAAGATAAATGATTTGTTAAATATAGTTCCCTTAAATTACAAATTTATTGATTGATCTTGATTCATATTCATTAATTTTCTTGTACTGATTATTGTGAAAATGTTGCCTTTAGTTCTTTATAATACATTTTATACTGCAGTAATAACATCCATTTCTTTCTCAAAGATTGTATGTTGAGGAAATACTAAAAAGTCCTTTACCATTATGACAACATCCTTATCACAGACGTGTTGTTAACAGAGTACTGTTGTATTCTATATTTCAATTGCAAATTCTTCAAAGAGAAGGGTTTACACAAGGGAATTATTACCAGTATCAGGAATTCCAGAAACCACCTTAGAATTTGAATAGTACAGCGTGTATATATTCCAGTTGACTTCATGTTTTCATAGATGTTCTTTATAACTTTGGTTTGATTGTCTTATTTTTTATGTTCTTACTTGCTCATGGAAGCTTTGATTTTTGTTGTTGTTGTTGTTGCATCCATGGGGTGCACGTGCATTGAAGAACACTTTCTTTGGTAAAACTAGTGGAGCTTAGAGCTGTGATATGTGATTTGATTGGGCTATGCAATTGAGGTACTGCAAATTTACATGCTTCTTTTTTCCTTTTTTCCAGTTTTTATTATTTTCTTCCTTCTTTTTTAACTTGCACAGTTTAGGTTCCTTTTTTAAAAATATTTTAACATTCTGATATTATGTATTATACAATCCTTCATGATTATTTCAAAGCATGGTGAGAAAATTGAACCAGGATGTGTAAAATGTATATTGTTACATTAAAACACTTACCTGATAATGCCTATTTTTGTAAGATATCTTGTCTCTATATAAGAATTCCTTCCCATTTTCATATTTCTTACATTTTACAAAAGTTAAACAACAAGGCTTGAATCTTCTGCCTTTGTAATAACAATTATCTTTATGTCCATGAGACTAAACATTTTTATTTGCGTCAAAGACACCTGTTTTCTGTTTCATTTCACATCAGTTTTCTAGGATAATATTTTCCCTGTGAGGCTTTCAGAAATCTGTTCAGATAAATTATTGTTCTTCCATAATTATTTCAAGATGGCTTAAATTTCATCAATTTTCTGAACAAAAATCACCTTTTTGCTATTTCTTTCCAAAGTTACTCATATTATTACTGTTATTTTGGTTTTTAAAAATATTTATTGTTTTTTTATGTTTTAACTTACTGTTATTCTAAGGAATCTTATGGGGACATAAGAAATAGAGGTAAATACCTATGCCTACTACAATTGCCTTTTCCAGATACTACTATATTTTTGTTATATGTAGTAAAACTTAATGTTCAATAGCTTCCACCAAAACTTCCTTAATGGACTGAGGATATATATCAGTGGCCCAGCGCCTGCCTGGCAACCATGAGGTCCTGAGGTTAATTCTCAGTACAAAAACAAAACAAAACAAGAACTTCCTTAATGAATCTCAAAGCACCACCAATATATATACATCATTAGGATCAAGTAACTTTAAAATGGAATTGTCAAAGTTGATACATATTTTCCCAAAAATGACATTGATTATTCCTTTCCACACATTGTACAATATTAATCTCTATTCAGATCACTTTTACCTGCTCTGCTGTTATCTAAACAAATCTTCTACTTTTCATGGCAAGTATAAATCTGCGAGGGACAATTTAATTTTTTATGTCAAATATCTAGTACTATACTTTTCAGAACTGAAATTTGTGCCTAGAAAGACTGAGATCACAGCAATATTTCTTCACACTGAAACAAGTTTTTCTGTAAGTGAATAATCAAGTCTGAAACACCATCAATCATAGCTTTACTGCAGCATTGTTTTTGTAGGATTTCAGAAAATATTTCACAAGAGTCTCAAATAATACACACCATGAAATGTTAATTCCTTTTTAAATAAATAATTCACAGAAGCCATGATGTACAATTTTACATACTACATCTATAGTTCTCAGAAAAGTAGGTAGCAAAAAATATGATTATAAATAAAATAGTAATATTCAAATTCTTTAGTAATTATTCAATAATTATATACAATATAGGTTGTCAGATTTGAATCTGTATTATTGGGTTCCTAAAAATAGCCATAAGAGATAATTTATGGAGCAGTATCTTGTATAGCATCCTACATTTTCTCCTTGCTTTTCTTTATGATTAATTTTTGTTTCACTTTTCTGTCCAGGTTAGGTACTAGATAGCATATTTTGTTTGATATCATTTCATTCTTTTTAGAAAATTGAATGATGGCAAATAATGTAATTCTACAGTAAACACACAAGTACATCATCTACGCTGTGATTTGCATTTCATAATTCATTTTTCATATATTTCTCTTTAGCACTGCAATACCATATTTTCATGATGAATAGGGCAGTCATACCATCTCTCTCCATTGATAAATCTGGTGTATTTGTCAGATGATATATAAATAAAAATCAGAATGAAATGCTCTACTGCTATTTCTTTTTGGAGCCAATCATGTATTTATCCTGAAGCAAGATGTCTCAGAATTACAACAAACCCAGGTTACTCAAAGAAATTTTAATAGAAAAGCGTATCCTTTATATAAAACTATCTTTTCTACTTCAAATTTTTTCACTAAATCCTGAAATTTTTAAATATCCATCAGTCTACTTACTTGCCACCAGTTTTTCTTCCAGTGAGACACATATTCTAGTTTGATTACGTCATTCCACATTGATAACACATATCTTCAGGGAAATAACATTTCCTTTTAGCACTGTTGTTTCCAATGTGCCCTTGGCTTAAACAGAAAAGTGAAAAGAATATCC
Source organism: Cavia porcellus (assembly GCF_034190915.1). NCBI lineage: Eukaryota > Metazoa > Chordata > Mammalia > Rodentia > Caviidae > Cavia > Cavia porcellus. Next base: position 16,896,329 of record NW_026947494.1, on the reverse strand, counting down.
AGTTGAGAGATTGCCAGGGGCATTGAAGGGAACCGTATGCCATTAGCAGACATGATTTACTCATGAATTCTATATTTATTGGAAGCATTTGCAGTTCCAGAAGGTGATCATAAAGTCATCAAGCCTATGTGCTGGATCAGTAGGAAGTAGAATTATGTTCATGAAAACATTAGGTTCGTTATGTCTAATGACAGAAATAGATTCTGTGGTAAAAAAAAAAAAAAAAAGTGCTGGGGAAAAGTGCTGAGTGCTGGGAAGACAGGCATGTGCCACTGTGACCGGCTGTCTGCAAAGTTTTGGCAATGAAATCCTGTAACATAGATTTGCCCCCAAGAGTGTACTAGTACAGTTACTTACAAATAAAAAATCAGTTTGACATAGAAACTTTATAAGTCTCTTCCAGGCATATATTATTCCAAATGAGGAATTTGAACACGAACCAACAATTTCCAGCTTTGTTTAATCAGTTCTAATTTGTTACATTTAGGTGTTTGAAACAGTGGTAAATGAGGCGAATGCCCAACAGTGTTGTGCATCGCTTGTCCTTGACCAGGGATAGCATTTCTGTTGTGTTTTTATTTTATTTAATTAATAAATTTATTTATTTATTTATTATTTTTTAACCAGTACCAGGGATGGAACTCACAACCATGCGCTTGCAAGGCAGGCGCTTATGCTGCTGAGCTAAACACCAGCCCTCTGCTGTGTTCTTAACCTGTACTAGAATTTGCCCTCATGGGGAGCATGAGAGCATAATCATATCAAGAGATGTCACAGACCATACTTGGAAAGGATCATCACTCACTGCGGGAGACCAGTGATGGCTTTGTAAATTTTAGAAAATACACCACATCCTCTTGCTTAGAAGTTGCTCAGGTTATCACTTTACTTGTGATCTCAGATTGCAAGACGAAGAAAATGTAAGTAGGAAGAGAACATTCGTAGCTGTAGCATAATTATTTAGGGTTAGATTGCTCAGAGGTCAGAAAGGAAATGGTACCTGTCTTAGTTACTTTATGCTCGTTGCTGAGACAAAATACCTGAAGCCCAAAATTGGGAAAGGAAAGGTTTATTTCTTACAGTTTTTGGAGGTTTCAGTCCACACTCAGTTGTCTCCAAGACAGGCAGGCATGGCTGGGCTGCAGTTCATGGCAGCCGCCAGCAGCAAACTCAAACCAGGAAAGAGAAAGACACACCTTCTTCCTGCCATTACATCACATCCTGGCCCCACCCCTATGTGGGTGGAGCCATCAATCCAAGCACTATACAATGAACCATCACAAATGAACAATGCAAACTCATGAGGCCTAGGGGACACAAACATAAACCATGACAGCACCCTTTAGTTTTGAAGTGCTCATGGATGAAATGATTCGAAGAAAACAAGAGTAAGGGAAATAACACAGACTACAAGTAGTTATGAGGTATTATGAGTATGTGAGGTATATACAAGTATTATGAGGTATATATGAGCCCTGTGTATTAAATCCTGCTCTTGTGTAGCCGGGTTAAAGCATTCCTGACTCTAGGGCAAAACTGGGTGCAGCCCCGCCCTGAGTTCGCACAGGGCTACCATTCATTAATTTTAGAACTTCAGAAACATGTGTGGAACTTGTTACAATACAAAAGCTCAGAACTGTGAAATCATAATTCCAGATATATCTAATGTGAAGTAAACAAATAAGTTTGCGCTATCCTGTTTTTTATACAAAATTAGGCAACCTACTCAAGTGTATTTGTAAAAAGCATTTTGATTATCAAGCACGTGTCTGAGACCTAAAACCACAACCCTCTCCCAGCCTGCCTCCCACGTTCCTCTGCTCCACAGGGCCCTCTCTGCCCTGAAACAGGATCCTCATTTCTGTTCTCTGTGTGCCCACATCAGAGCTGGGATGTAAAAGCAGCAATCATTGCCTTCTGCAGGTAGAGCCAAAGTGGGTGTGCAAGTGAGTCAGCTTAGCTGAGCTCCGATCAGCTCACAGAACTTGCACAGATTGCACCTCAGTACGGGCTTCTCCTTATGAGTGAGAGTGTGCGATGTGGCTGTAAAATGCTGAATGCTACGACTATCCAAAGACACCCACACACTCTCAAGGCTTTGTTTCTCTAAAATGGCTGTTCATCTCCATTAAAAAAATGCCACAGTGGAGGAATGATAATCTAAGGAATGAACACCTTGACATAATGCTGACCAGGAGAAGGACACTCACATTAAGATCCTCAGCATACTTCCCAAGCCACTTCCACGGGATTGAACTCTGAGCACCATTTCCTCAGATGGAAAATATCTCATGATCTTTCTGTAACCATGTGCTCCTTGTAAAGACAGAAGGAGGATAATTTCAGTTTGCCTTTTCTCCAGACTCACTCTACACGCAGACTAAATTTAGAAACTCTAAGTCAAGGGTCAAGGAAATATGTATATCACAAAGTCTTTTACCAAAAGTCATTAACCTTTTCACCTTAGCTTTTAACTTTCACATTTCACACACTGTGAAATATTGACCAGAGCAACATTTATTTGTGCACTAGTAACCATACAGTCTTTTTCTGTAGTCAAAAGGTTCTTACTATGTTTAATTTTGAAAGTAAAATTAGGTCTGATTCCTTATTTATTCACAATTAAATTGCCATTATTACTTTATTTGTTTTTCTAAATCAAAATTTGTCTTCATTTCAACAAAATAAGAGACAATATAATACTTAATGGTAAAAGTATGAAAGATTTTTCTTTAAAACAAAGAAAAGACAAGGATGGTAAATTTAGTAACTTGATTCAATGTAAGACTAGAAGTTTTCCAAATAAATTAAAAGGAAGGCGTTAAAATACACAAAGTAGGAAGGAAGAAAAATTGTTTCGTTCTGTTTTGTTTTTGGCTGAAAGCACATATAGAAAATCTTAAAGTGAAACACGATTCTCAAACTTGGAATGGTAGGTATGACTATCAAAAGAGTCCCACAAATTTTAGAAATATATGTATTTGTTACATATTACATTATAGAAAATAATTTCATTTTATCACTATTGATGAGCTCTGACATAAAGAAATCTAAAGCAAAACAAACAACAACAAAAATATTTCAAATCCATCCACTTACAATTATTTTGAAACATTTAAATACTTAGGAATAAATTCAAGAAGTAAGTGAAAGAAACATGGAAAACTATATCAAGTGATTTACATGTCAGTGAATTCCTATCAAATCTTCAGTAATTTTTTTGCCCTAGAATTTAAAAAAGTCTAAAATTTGTATAGAACCAAAAAAGTTTAAATGTTTAAAACAATCTTGATTAAAAGAATTAACAATGCCCAACTGATAATGATGTCTGATTTTAAATCTATTACAAAGTGATAGTACTCCACAATTTGGATACTGGCAGAAACATATATTGAACAAAGGGACATGATAGGCAGTTTAGAAATAAATTGAAGTTATGGTCAAATGATTTCTTATCATTCTTGCAAAAGCTTAGTATGGGTAGAGGTCATCCTCTTCAATAAACTTTCCTGTAGGATGTTAAAAGATTTTATGTTAAATGCTAAAATATCATGACTAGAGGAGTGAACAAATGCTTTAGTTGGATAGATTTAGTCATTCAATAGTGTATATTTATTTTAAATATATGGCACATAATAAATAAAATCTTTGTGGCATAAAAGTATAAATATATTCAGGAAAAATGTTCTGAGAAAATTGAATAAAAAAATAAAATTGGATTTGACCCACATATAATCTACTTGAAATTCATTAAAGACTTTAACATGCCATCTGGAAATGTTAAACTACTAGAATAAAATGTAAAAAGAAAGTACCATTCCATTGAAATTTTAGATGAGATCTCAAAAGCACAGGAAACAAAAGCAAAATTGATAAATGAGATTACATCACATAAAAAGGTTTTGCCCAGCAATGGAAATTTAAAAAAACAAGATGAAAACACAAATAAAAGAAAATACTTCTAATGTTTATATTTTAAATTGAAATTTATTAGTCAGCTTTCCAATAACTGGAATAAATTACTTGACACCAACAATTTAGAGAAAGAGAAGTAGAATTTTTCTCAGGATATAAAGGGGATTAAATCCAAAGTTGACTGTTTCCGAAGTAGAAAGATCACACTGGTACTGTATGGCAGAGCAAACCTGTAGAGCTCAAGGCTGTTGGGGCAGGGAAGAAGACCAGTGCCAAAGAGACAGAGGCAAGGGCACAAACAGAAACTTTAAGATCGTGCATTCGTGACCCACCAAGTAGCATCTAAAAATAAACTTTGTCTGTCTTCAGGATGAATCCCAAATGCAATCAACTGACATCCTATGTTTTGTCAGCAAACACACAAACTCTATTTAATTTCTAAATAATGACAGTATAGCAAGTTCATAATTCGAAATCATACAATGCAACTATCTTGCACACAACCAGAAAGTCAGTAATCTCGTTCCCAAAAGTCTCAACAATTTCAGTATTTTTCAAAAGTCCAAGGCAAAGGTGTGTTTCATAATTTTGTAATAGAATGGCATAGGTTAAGTAGTTTCATTTCCAAAAGGAAGAATAGAGACATAGAAAAAGAATTGGCATAAAACAAGACAGGGTAAATATTATATCCTGCAACTCCTGCACTTTGGGCACACACTTATAAAGTGTGACCTCCAAAGGAGTTGGGTGACTGTGCTCTTATGGCTTTACTAATTGCAGTCCACATCTTGTTTATCCCAGGCTAGCTTCATACTTGTGATTTAGCTTTTCTCAGCTAACATTCTATTGCTTACTGCTGAGGTCTCCACTGTATCTTTGTCTTCACTCCCATAGTTTCACAAACCAATCTTTCAGGGACAATTTTGCCTGGCCTTCCATTAATATTTCAGCTAAAGCATCCCTGATCTGAGAACTCTTGCATCTTGTATGCTACTAAACCAATGTGAAATGGATTGTGCCATGAATGTTTCAAAGGAGTAGCAACAAGGTCTCTTTGGACCACAGTTGTGGTGTTCTCTGAGTGCCTGGGTGACTGCACACATTGAAATGACTGCACACATTGGAATGTCCCTTTCTGGGCATGTGTCCCCAAATCTTTCTCATTCATTGAATATTTTACACTTGATTCTGCAATAGTCATTAAGAATGACTATTATTCAAAGACAAAAAATAATTTTTGGTGGGAATACTGAGAAAAGAGATCTCTAGCATAGCAGTCATAGAAATATAAATTGGTGACACAAAATGACACAAAATCACTGAAGCCTCTTCCAAAAAAAAAAAAAAATCAAAAAACCAGGGAGACAGGAAGCAGGAGGGAATGCCATATGATCCAGCATCCTAACTACTGGGTATAATTTTAAAGGAAGTTAAATCAGTACATTTAAGTGACCTCTGTGTTATTAGGTTCTTTGCAGTCCAATTCACAATAGCTAGGAAATTAAAAAAAAAAAATCCTTATTGCCCAGCAATTGGTAAAGAGATAAGAAGATGAGGAATCACACAATGGAATAATACTCAGCCACAGAAAGAATGAGATCCTATCAATTGTGATATAATGGATGAAACTGGAGATCATTATATTAAGTAAAATAACAAGACACAGAAAAACAAGTATTATATGATTCATTCATATATGGCATATGATCTCAAAGAAATTAATAGTTGACAGGTAGTTTCCAGGGGCAGGATATCTGCATAGTGTTAGAGACAGTGGTCAAGAAATAAAAATGTCAATAATAGAAGATGAAAAATCAGGAAATGTATTACATAACAAGGTAGTTTCTGTTAATAAAAGTCTATTTTATGCTTGACAATCTCTAAGGGAGTTAAGTTTAGGTATTCTAATCACAAGGAAAGACAGGAAGTTATCTCATTAATTAACTCAGGTTATACAAAAATGTATATATTTTTCAAAACATACAATTGCAAGAAATAAACACATGTGATGTTTAACACTTAAAAAGTTAAAACATGGTTTAAAAATCTTATTTCTTCTATTCCATCCTTTGCTCATAAAACTGCAGTTGATGCTTTGTTTCTAAACACACACATTCGCAGAATCCTTAATTGAAAAAGAAGAGGCTTGTGTATTAATCATTCCTCTGCCTTTGGAAGTGACAAAATACACGACACCCTTAATTAGAGCAGGAGAGGTTTATTCCTGGTCACAGTTTCAGAGGGTTCAGTCCATGCATAATAGGCTGGATCCAAGAGAAAAATGGTGGGTGAGAGTGAGTGCCTGGAGGAGTGAAACTGCTTCACTCATGGCGGTTAGCAAGCTGAGAGAGAAAGGGGGAGGAGGAGGAGGAGGAAGAAATAAGTCACGTCCCAGTGACACACCTTCTCAACCAGGGCTCACCTCCTAAATTCCATTCAGCTGTGAAGTCACGAACATATTAATTAGGTGATGGCTCTCACACCCACACAATTCAAGCATCTTCTGAAAGTCTTGTCTCTGACTTTTGCTAACAGTTTAGATCTCAGCAGCTTGGTAGAAGACACTGGAAGTGACCAGTTCAAATTTGACATGTTGTTCTATGTTTAAATGGAAAATTCTAGAACTAAGAGAAAAACTGAGGTAAAAAAGGGTTTCATCAGACAACACTATAAGGCCATGATGACTAGGTTATTTTATTCTAGGGAGAGGTATATATGGAGAAATCAGAATTTAGGATTTAGCTATGTTATCTCTTGTGCTGGAAGACATGGGAGAAGGAAATGTACTCTCAGAACAGATTGAGAATCACATACTAAACGTGACAAATAGTGGAAACAAGGAACAAAATAAGCACAAAACAACATCTTCAAATATGAAAAAAAAGCTAGAAGAAAATGTCTCAAAAATGTGAATTGCTATACTGGGTTGAGAATAAAGGATGACTGTGTACTAAATACAAATTTTGTCACAATGTCCATTGTTTGTGAGCTGCCTGCAAGTTATTACACTGCATGCAGTGCTATGATTGTAGTATTTGAAATGGGGAACTGTTGATAAGGGGAACAAAGAGAGTGTGGGGATATCACTTGTCATAAATTTTTGATGACTTCGGTTTTGAAATTTTGTTATAAAACAGCAGCAAATGAAGCAACACATAGAAATGCCTTTTGTTTTTTATTAAGAAATACCAAGCACTGGCAAAAAAGCAACACTTCAGAAGTGTGGTTCATATACAGGTTTGAACTCCACAATGTAGACATATTATCCGAATTTAAATCTGAGAGAGTCACATTTTCAAGCAATAGAAAATATGAGTGAACAAGAGGTATGTTGCTTATTGACTTGATCTCAGTTTTCTATTCCCATTTCATCTGTCATCTAAGGTTTGAGGCAACCAACTGAGCATCAGGCAAGTACAATTTCTCTGTGTAATGGAAAAATTTCATATATATATATATGAAAATGTTATTCATTAGACAGAGAATGCCCCCCTGATGGCCTCATATATGCAGAGGTAGGGCTTTTTTGATTGGATCATAGGTGTTGTGAATTAAAAACAGGTGGTCAACTTAACACACGCAGAATTAAATCAGCATGGTGCTGCATGGAGATGGCCACCTGAGGACTGTTGCCAGTGTAAAAAGAAGATGTGGAGAGAAAGAGTACAGAGTTGTGGGTTCTCCTAGTGTTGCTCTTTGGGGCTGTTAGTTTTCCTGGAGAAGCTTGTCATGCTGGCTCTCCTGATTTGAACTCAACTGTTATCATTGGAGGAGCTCAGGACCTTGTTGCTGACAATGGCTGTGGTTCACTGCAAGGAATCTCTTATCCTTACAGTGAGCATATCCTTATTTCTTTGCTCCACAGCCCAAAAAATAAAGTACAGTTATGTTAGAAGTGGGATCTGAAGTCACATCTTAATTAGGATACCAACATACCTAAATGTGGGAAGCCAAAGTTTGATTTGGCCATCTAATCCCATTCTGTTTATCTAAGCAAACTCATGTTTCCATTAGGTATCATTATTCCAAACCAAAGTTAGATTTCTGCAAGAACTCTTACTATAACTGGCACGTTGGAGATCATTGTGGAAATGCTTTAAATAAAAATTTAGCCTTCAAATACAAAGCACTCTTTTCTTAATTTAAAAATGTCACTTATTTTATAATTTTAAAGGACAAAATAATTACACAAAATAAATATTATTTTGATTTATTCTTACATGATGAGTACAAGGAAAAACACCAGTCAATTGTGTTTTGTTAAACATGAGCAGAAATTTAAACAAAACAAAAGTACACTTGCTTGGCATTTGGCCAGTCACTAGAAATCTATTCACACACATATTCTAATTAGGCAGTCAGAGATGAATGATAGCAGTAGAAAGTGTTTTCCTTTTGCTTCCTAGCTTTCCAAAATAAATGATCATCTTGACTTTCATTCTTTTATTCAAGGGCATCACTCTCCACTCCAAGTTTTGATTTCACTCTTCTAATATTGTTCTCTTATCCATACACATAGCAGATTAAATTTTCAGCGCACACAAAAACATTAGCAACCATAAATATGGAGTATCATGATTACTAGTTAAATTTCAGTAATAGTTGATATTACAGTCCAGGCATGTATCAGAGAACATGCATCAGAGAAAATGCTGTTCAAAATAATGTTGAAGAGATCAGTAGCTTTGCCATGTACCAAGAGGAATTTTCTTAAAATGTGTAAATGGCATTATTAAATGTATGAAATATAAGTGTTTGTTTCATGCTTCAAAGATGAGAAATGTGGCCAAAATATCTTGATAACTTTGCTTAAGATTGACAATTTTCAGTTTTTATGTAGTCTCATTATTTATTTTCTTTTGAATAACTCATTTCCCAAAGGTCACAACATCACAAATATCCAGAAGTAATACTTCTTACTGTCAGTGGATCAGGAAAATTTTGTGAACTGAATGAATTATCCTGCGGTTAAATGATATAGATTAACTTTAAATACTTGACCAGAATGCTTCAGAAATTTTTAAAATTCTTTTTACAAATTTTGTTTCCTCAAGTTTTGAAATTTATACAGAGTCAAACTGTTTTTACATGGATTGAACCAATGTATTATAGCCGTACCTTACAGAAAAATTGTCTTTCTACAAAATCATTAAAACCTATGCTAGTCTTGATCAATGCATTCCAAGTTAAAAAAAAAAGAACAAACAAACAAACAAACAAAACCCAAAGATTTCTGATCATATAGGCTACTGAGCAAACTTTAACTTAAATAAATATAACCATCCCTTACATCTTATGTATTTTTCTATTATTATTTTGATTGTGCCCATTTTGTGGTCTAGGGTGAATTTCACTGTGTGTGCAGATATTGCCATACATACCTAAATCTCACACTAGAATAAAAAAATTTACATTTTGTACTTTTTTGAACAAGAGTTGGAAATTACTGATAACTTCAGAAAATTACCTTAGATATGCTTTTGTCTAATTAAATCAAAATTTGAGTGTTACATTAGTGAAATATTATAGACAATTGTTCTTTAAATTTATAAAATATTATAAAATAATATTAATATTTGTATAAATACAGGCAAAATTTTGGAAAAAAATTATCTGTATATGTATCTCTATCTCCATGTCGATATCTATATGAATGTGATATATATATATATATATATATATATATATATATATATATATCTCAATCTCAAAGAATGATCCACATATATTTCCTGGACAAATTGTTCTCATCAACTAATACGTCAATATTATTTGCAAAGTACATATATATCCAAAAACATACATATCTGAATGTCTATATACAGAATTTTTGTCTATATTTATAAGTCATTGCCAGTGCTTGAAAATCTAACCGGTTCTGATTTTTGATCCTTTTTTTACAATGACTTTCTGTTAAAATTTAACATAAAAACTGCCACGATGCATGCAGTTCCAGCTGTTTTCTGGGGGCAAGAATGGTGAGAGGATTAGAAAAATAAAGAAGAGACAAATCTGAGTCAGATGGAGCCCACTCTCTCCCATGTGAGGAAAGAAACTGCCCCTCTCTGCAGGAGCATTTATTTATGCATTTTAACAACTTAATGTCACATGACATCTTGTTGTTCTAGCAACCAACTGTTTGCATTGTTTGGGGCCAGGTGTTCTCTGGCTGAAGCAGCTTCTTCAAGTGGTTTTCCCTGGACACTCCTTGTTCCTGGCATGGCCATGCCCCAGGCCTACACATGTAGTCAATTACAGCTTCAATGACTCCCAACCAAAAACACCAAAGACAATGGTTCTTAGCATGGAGTGAGTAAACAAATATGGCTACATTCCAGACAGCAAATACAACTGAGGAATAAAGGGGCACGTTGATAAGAGTACATTAGATTTATTAAGTATAAAATTGTCCAAATCCAGGCTAACAATTAGCAACTAAGTGAAAATCATGGTCTTCAGATAATTCACTATTCAAACATATATACAAGCAACCTAGTCCTTCAAGGAATACCCTGTAGGTCCATTGAAGTCCAGAGTTTTCATAAATGTGTTCAGTAGAGGAAAGGATTTTTTTTTCAAAACACTGCATTCAGAAAGCTTCATGCACATGAACAAAAATAAAATTGAAGTTTTATCTAATAATATATGCCAAACCTAACTCAAAATGTGTCAAAAACTTAATATACATAAATTTATAAAACTCCAGGAAGAAAACACACAGCAAAAACAGTAAAAATATTTGATTTGGCAATGATCCTGTATGTGACATCAGGAGCCCAGCCAACACAAGAGAAGCAGATAAACTGGACAAGGTGAAACCTGAAAATCCACATTTATGTAAAAGGCATGAAACTGCAACACACAGAATAGAGAAGAGTTTCAAATTATGCTGCTGATAGGGATTAATGAACAGAATACCCAGAGAATTTATAAAATTCAATAAGAGCAAAAATGTGATTTAAAATGTGCAAACTCCAGCCAAAAATGTGCCCAGGGCTGGGCTAGACCTGGGCCCCTCCTGTTACTCCTGCCATCTCCACAGACCACCTGATGGGACCCAGGACTTTCAGCCAGAGTCTTGCATGGGGTTGGGCTAGACTTGGGGCCGTCCTGCAACTCCCATCATCTCTGCAGACCATCTTGCAGGACCCAGGAACTCTAGAGGTGCACACGGGGCCAGGCCAGAACGAAGCCCCCCTCATATCCCCACAGTGCTGGCCACTTACCTCAGGACCCAGGAACTCCAGTCTGTGGTGTGTACCCCCATATTCCCACCACTGCCATGGGAGAACCTCCCCACACCTCCTGGGCCTAGCAATGCTGTTTATCTTCAGCTCCCACACCTCCTCTGAGAATCTTGGACTGCAATGGATTAAAGCAGTATTGAGGAGGAGATTCAGTAAGAAAAACTCTGCAGGCTTACATCAGTGAGGTGAGTTAGTCCCTAAAATAGGAATAGAGTTTGTCACCTTCAGTAGGTAAACAGGAGCAACAGAGAAGCCCTCTCTAAAAGTAGGCCATATGTAAGCTGGGCAAGTGAGTGGGTGAGTCCTTCCTCCACCCTGAGAATATCAGGTAGCTTGAGGAGGATGGTAACAAAGTCTCCCCCAACCTGGAGAAATTTAAGGGGGCCTGTGGGACACCCAGAGACACCATAGGCTCCCTGTTGAGATAAAACACTATAAACAAAGAAATCTGATGACCCTGAACAACCTGAAGACATAATAACAGCAGGAACTAGGAGTTGATTTCCATCAGTGCTCCTCAGCATTTAAGCCTAGGAAGAACATAGTACTCACGCAACAGGCCCTGCAGGGTGAATTCAGGTGACTGGCCCACCTTTTCATTGTGGGGCCCAGAAATTGGACAAACATCAGCCTTACAGCACTACCCCAAGATACGCACTACCAACAGTTGAAACTAGTGGGATTGAAGGATCAAATATTAACCTGAAAGGATACAATGACAAAATGAAAAAGCAAAATGCAATTTCAAACATCTAGTCCAGCAGGAGCAAGTCCATCAAGAGACACTGAAATAGAAGACTCCAAAAGTAACATACAGGAAACTACTGAAAAGATAGTGAGTGGAAAACAAACAAACAAACAAACAAACAACAACAACAAAAAAACCCTCATGAGGCTATAGAATAAATCAAATTAGAAGTAATCTCTCATGTAGAAATTGAAATAACAAACTTAGTAAAGGAGGTGCTGAGTGCACCTAGAGAAGAAATAGATAAAAGAAAAGTACAGGAGCATGGGAAACTGATTGAAACCTTGAATGAACAATATAGAAAACAAGCAGAAGTCATGAAACAAACTCAGAGACATCCAAGAAACAAAAATTCTGATGAAAGCTGGCAAAACTGTTTAAATGAAGCTGAGGATAGAAATTTGAACCTTGAGGACAGGATCATAATTAGCATTTATGAAAGGATAGAACTTTTAAATACAACAAAGCATCATGAAATTACAATCTAGCAATTCCAAGATGATGCGCAGAGAAATAATATAAGATTAATAAGAATTATTGAAGATGCAGGAGTCAATGCAAATGACATAAGTAAAATATTCACAGAAGAAATAGAAAATTTCCCAAGCATGGGGAAAAATCTGATATGCAGATGAGAGGCATAAAGAACACCAAACAGTCACAACCAACATAAATCAATACTCAAACATAATAATTAAGGTCCCAGATTTGCAGCATAAAAACAGAATACTAAAAGCTGTTGGAGAAAAGACACAAACCACCTATCAAGAAAAGCCCATTAGGATCACAGCAGACTTCAGCATAGACTTCAAGAGGAGCTTGGAATGAGGCATTTTAAGTCCTAAAAGAAAACAACTTTACCCAGATTGATGTACCCAGAAAATCTTTCATTCAAACTTAATGGAGAAACAAGATACTCACATGACAAAGAACAAATGAAGAAATTCATGTCCACGAAACCAACCCTAGAAAGAGTGTTGAAACACATATTAGATAGAGATAAAATGACCACAATCCCCCAAAAAACAACAGAAAAAACAATCATGTAGGACAAGCAATTAAACAAAGGGGAAATGCAGAAAGGAAATAACTGAACATAACATGGTAAAGTAGAGCCAGTACATATCAGTTATATCCATAAATATAAATGGCTTCAATTCCCCTACCAAAAGAAACAGGCTGACAGAATAGATCAAGAAACATGATCCCACAATATGTTGTATACAAGAAAGACATCTGACCCAAAAGGAAACTCATAGATTAAAAGTCAAAGGATGGAAAACAGTATTCTATGCAACAGGAACACAGAAAATAACAGGGATAACTATTCTATTTGCAGAGAATGTGACCTTTAAACCTAAAATGATTAAAAGATATAATAAAGATCACGATACATGTTAGTGGAAAAATTCAAGAGGAAGAACTAACAATTATAAATATATATGCACCCAATACATGAGCATGCAACTATATAAGACAAATACTAATGGACATGAAAACCAAATATATAAGAACACAATTATAATTGGAGAGCTGAATACTCCATTGTCACAAAGAGATAGATCAACTAGACAAAAAAATCCAGAAAAGAAATAATAGAACTGACACACCTGTGAGCAATTGGACGTAGTAGATGTCCACAGAATGTTCCACCCATTTCAGAATACACTTCTTCTCAGCTGCACATTGGGACTTCTCCAAAATAGACCATATATTATCCCATAAAACATTCTTAAGTAACTGCAAAGATATTGGAATGTCCCATGTGTAATATCTGACCATAGCACACTGAAATTGGAAGTTAATGGCAGAAGAAGTTGAGCAACATGCATAAATACATGGCTACAGATAAAATTAAAGAAGAAATAAAACAATACCTACAATTCAATGAAAATGCAGAAACAACGTATGCCATCTGTGGGCTGAAATGAAAGTGGTCTTAAGAGGGAAATATATAGCAATAAACTGTCATATCAAGAAAAAAGAATGAGCACAAATAAACAACCTAATGCTTCAAGGCAAGCTTCTAGAAAAAGAAGAGCAAGTTAAATCCAAAGCTCATAGAAGAGAGGAAATTATAAAGATTAGAGTAGAAATCACAATTGAAACAAAAAAAATACAAAGAATTAATGAATTAAAAAACTGGTTATTTTGAGAGAATAAACAAAATTGACAAACCTCTATCTAACCTTATCAAGAAAAAGGAAGAAAAAACCCAAATTCATGCAATAAGGTCTGAAAAGGGGGAAATTACTACAGATCCCATGGAAATTCAAAAGATCATGAATACCTACTTTGAAAATCTCTACTCACAAAGAGTGGAAAACATAGGAAATTGACAGATTTCTAGAAACATATGAACTACCAAAGCTCAACCAAGAAGATATAGCAATTTTAAATAACCCAATATCAGCCATTGAAATTGAAAATGTAATTAAAAACTTACCAACAAACAAAAATCCAAGATCTGATGGATGCATGGCTGAATTCTACAAAAAATTTAGAGAAGATTTGATGTCAGTACTCCTTAAACTCTTCAATAAAATTGAAAAGGAACTAATCCTCCCTAAATCATTCCTGGAGGCAAGTATCACTATCATACCAAAACCAGAGAAAGACCCAACCAAATGGGAGAATTATAGGTCCATCTCACTAATGAGCATTGATTCAAAGATTCTCATTAAAAAATGGCAAATAGAATGCAGCAAATCATAAAGAAGATTGTACATCATAACCAAGTGAGATTCATTCCAGGAATTCAGGGATGGTTTAACATACACAAATCAATAAATCAACAGAGCCAAAAAAAAAAAAAAAACATATGACCATCTCAATAGATGCAGAAGAAGCTTTTGATAAAGTCCAAAACATGTTCATGATAAAAAAAAAAAAAAAAAAACAACCTTCAGAAACTCATGATGTCCACCTTAATCTCATAAAGGCCATCTATGACAAACCAACAGCCAACATTATCCTAACTGGACAATAACTGAAAGCTTTCACACTAAAATCAGGAACAAGACAAGGATGTCCACTATCACCATTCCTATTCAATACAGTTTTGGATATACTAGCTGGAGCAACCAGACATAAAAGAGAAATAAAAGGAATAAAGATAGGAAAGGAAGAAGTTAAACTATTTACTATTTGCAGATGACATGATACTCCATATCAAAGGCTCAAAAAATTCCATTAAAAGACTACCAGAAGTAATAAATTCAGCAGTGTAGGTGGAATCAAAGTCAATGCTAAAAAATCAGTAGCATTCCTGTACACAAACAAAAACTCACTGAGAGAGAAATTATAGAAATATTGCCTTTCACAATAACATTTAATTAAATACTTAGGAATCAAACTTATTAAGAATGTAAAGCTTATATGCTGAAAATTATGCTACTCTAAAATTGAGTTTGAAAAGGATATTAGAAAATGGAAGATATTCCTTGCTCTTGGCTTGGAAGAACACATATTATGAAAATGGCCATACCCCCCAAAAGAGTTACACAGATTTAATGCAATCCCCATCAAAATAGTGTTGACATATCTCACAGATATGGATAAAATACTCCTAAAGTTCATTTGGAAACAAAAAGACCTAGAATACCAAGGGCAATTCTGGGCAACAAAGGCAAGGCAGGAGGTATCTCAATTCCTGACATGAAACTATACTACAAAGCCACAATGATAATATCCACATGGTACTGGCAAAAAATTAGGCTCAAGGATGAAGGGAACAGATTAGAAGATGCAAAAACACAACTATAAAGACACTCAGCCTCCTGATATTTTACAAAGAGTATAAACATGTTCACTGGAAGAAGGATAGATTTTTTTCTGTTGGAAAAATTGTATTTCAACATGCCAAAGACTAAAATAGAGCCATACATATCACCATGCACAAAACTAAAGACTACATGCATCAAAGACCTAAACATTAAAACAGAAACACTGAATCTACTGGAAGACAAGGTAGGTAGAAATCTTGGAGACACAGGGGTAGGCAGAGAATTCATGAACAAAATGCAAATTGCACAGGAAACACTTCAAAGAATCAACAGTTGAAAACTTTCTGCACTTCAAAAGAAATCACCAACGGAGTGAAAAGAAAACCCACAGAATGGGAAATAATTTTAACCAGCAACCCCTCAGACAAAGTACTTATATCCAGAACATATAAAGAATTGAAAAAGATTAAGCTCCCCAAATTCAAAGATCCTCTCCAAAATGGCCATCTGAGGTAACACACAGTTCTCAGATGAAGATATAAAAATGAAAAATAAATACATGAAGAAATGTTCACCATCACTGATCATTCGAGAAATGCAAATTAAAACATCATTGAGATTTCATCTCACTCCAGAAAGGATGTTTGACGTCAAGAAAACAACTGATTACATTGCACACAGCAATTAACTCAAGTGCCCACTGGTGGAGGAATGAACAGGCAAAATGTTCTATATACTTTCAAGTCAAGTTACCCACTCTGAAGAAACAAACAAATCCAAACACACTGAAAAATGAAAGAACTGTGACAACACTGATCTAAGCAAAGTAAGTCAGTATAAAAAATGAGGATTCTACTTACAATAGATTTTTTTTTTACATGAGTTAAAGAAATAGGAGACAGGAGTAAAAGGGAGATTACAGAGAGTATATGGGTGAAAGGAACACGTGAATGCTTAATAGACAGGAAGCTTCTGTTTAACAAAATGAAACCAGTTATGGAACCCCGACACCACACTGTTTGCCTGTAGTCTTAAGTGGCCACTGACTGAGGCAGAAAAATAACTTTAGTGATTGAATTAAGGAATTTGAGACTGATCTGTGCAACATAGGCAGATTCCACAACACACACACACACACACACACACACACACACGTGTGTGTGTGTAATATATATCTGGTGGTGTTGATGATTTTGCAACAAGTATGTTTGCTGTCATCAAACTATACATTACAAAAGTTTGAGACAATAATTTTTATGATTTCTTTTTCATTACGTTTTAAAACAAAATATTCTAACAGGAAAAAATAATGGAAACTAAAGAAGTACAAACACACAGTCTTCACGTTTAAAGAGATAACAGTAATTCATTCTAATCTTGATTTAAAAATTCCTCTAAAAGACATATTCAGCATAAACTGCGGTTTGAGTTCAACACAAATGCCCATCAACTGAGGAATGTATAAAAAAGTTGTGTTTTTTTTTTATACACTGGAGTACAACTCAGCTATAAGAAAGATAAACTTAAGACTTTCATTGATAAATGGATGCAACTTAAGACCATACTCAAATAAATCAGACTCATATGTGTAAATATCTTATTGTCTTTCTGGTTTGAAAAATTAAAAAGTAAATCAGATCCAAAATGAAAATAGATATTGTGAAATGGGAAAAAACTGTTCAAAAGGAAAGAGAAACTAGGACAGGAAAAAGGGGAAAAGAAGGGAAAATTTAAAATATATATATATATATATATATATATATATATATATACACACACACAAGGTGTTTAAGACAGTTATACTACTAATTTCTCTTAATTCATTGAAAGGAAAAGTTTGTGATAATATTTTTTGTACAATTAAATACCTATATTTTGTATTTTTAGTAACTTAAAGATAACAAAATGCAATATATTAACCATTGTTACTCTCTTATTAGTCTTAAATTTTATTTTATTCTGTTTAAAATAAAATTTTAAAAAACTAGCAAGAAAAAATTGCTAAAGTTGCATTTAAAGAGAGAGTAATAATTTATTGTCTTCTTTAAAATTGTAATTAGTAAAACAATTGCTTTATTTTCACAAGAAAATTTTGTCACTGAAATTCATTAAAAAGAATATACAAGAGATTGTTGCAACGTGCTCAAAATCCTCGAAACCCCACACACTCGGTCATGCACAAGGTGCTGAGTTGAATCATTAACAAGGGAGAAAGAGAAACAGAAGAAAATACATTCATTTTTTTAATTAACAAGAAAATTATATTTTTGATTTTATGTTTTGATTTGTTTTCCATTTAGAAACATTTCTTTTGGGGCTGGGGATTTAGCTCAGCGGCATAAGCGTCTGCCTTGCAAGCAGACAGTCGTGAGTTCGATCCCTGGTACCAATAAAAAAGAAAAAAACAAAAACAACAACAAAAAAAAAAAAAAAGAGAGAGAGAGAGAGAGAGAAAAAGAAAGATTTATTTCTTAGAAACCTAAGACTGCAACTGTTCTAAATCCACTTGCCACTGAAATTTCCTTAAACTTTACATTAGGACTGAGTGCTGTGAATCTGTAATGAAGAGAAATATGATCACAGAAAAACACTTGTGAGGTATAAACATGCCAACTGATGTCAGGACCTGAATCATCAGCTGGAAACCTGATCATGAAACCTGATCATTAACATCTCCACATTCAAACATCAGATTTTTGACAATGTTTCTTACATCATGTAATAATATTTTTCAGCATAAAATTATTTTTTCTTGTTAAATTTTTAATATTCTGTCATGTTTAAGAAAAATATATTGTCCTTCTGTCAAGGAAGCTACATTTGATTACACTGTAAGAAACAGATGTATAACTAAAATAATAATTGGAAGAGAATAAAAAAGTAATTCAACGGTAATAATTTATTCAAAGTGTTTGGATTCACAAGCTCTCTGCTATGAGCTGTATATGAATTTACTCGATATGTGGCAGCACCGGGATAGTGTTTACTTACTGCACTACATGTGATGCTTTTTCTCTAGAAAAATGAGAAAATTCCAACTTAGTGATGAAAATGTGTTATTTCATATAGCAAGAGTCCAAAGGTCAGACAACTCCAGGCTTATTAAACTCAGCGGCTAATGATGTTATGAAAAGTCTGTCTTGTTTTCAGGGCTCCTGGCCGGCCCTTCTGTGGGTCACAGCTTTGTTATCGGGCACCTTCCGTGGTGAAAATAAAATGACAGTCTCTGTGTTTGCAGAGAAAAGCAAGAGCATCTAACGGAACAGGAGGCCAACTACCTTGATTGACCGCTTTTTTTTTTTTTTCTCACAGAGGGAAGTTTCTCCAGAATCTTTTCAACAGTTTTCCAGACACCCTCCCCCAAAAAGGAACATAAATAAATGTACAAATATGAATAAAATATATTTGTGTATTTGAGGATGTGATCACAGCCTTATAATTTGTCAGGAAGAGTAAGATTTCAATGATTGGTTCAGACTAGAAAGAAGTTAACACTCAGATGAGAAAAAAATTAGAAAGGTGGATAAGTTAGATGACCTAATGGGGAGTTTACATGTGAGATACACATTTATGTTAATGATGGGCTTTATATTTGCACATAATCGAAGGGAAGATTAAATAGTTAAATCTGCATTACAAGAATAAGAGATTTCACAGCATAAATTTGGTGTGTTGGTGAAAATATGCAGAGATTTCAGTGTGTGGGTATAATCGTACAGTGATTCATAGTTTAGAGAGAAAGAACAATAGGAAAAGTTACTTGTACTAAAGAAAATGAAAAAAAAATGAACAACAACAAGAACAAAAAAAAAGGGAGCTTGGATTTATCTCAGCAACATAAGCACCTGCCTAGCAAGCACAAAGTCATGAGTTTGATCCCCAGTAAAAACAACAAAACAAAACAAAACTTTCGTCAGGATGGATACTATTTGCTTATTTTATATGATAGATATTTAAAACGAGGACCTAGCTGTGTTTATTCTTAGTTACTTCATTAAAGATCAAAGACCCTTGAGGCATATTTGAATATTGGCATAAAGTAGAGAATAAGGAAACTGACTCTTTTTTTGGGAAAAATAATATAAAATTTAATAACAAAATAAAAGGGTAATACCAATAGTACATTGCATACTGTTATCTACAAAGTAGTTAATCAGAGTAAAACATATCAGCATAAAATGTTCTTCAAACAATACTGTCACAATCCTTTCTTTTCAATGACTAAGAGACACCAGCAACATAATTAATTTGTATAATATTTCCTTTCCATGTCTTCTTTGCCTCTTCCTCCAGCCCATTTCCTTTTTCCTTTTGAAAAATTTCTTCCATTTTTACCATATTTTGTCATTTTATACTTATTTGTTCTTTTGGTTTCTCACACCAGGAGAGAATATGATGTTACACTGTGAGTCTGATTTATGTCACTTATAAGTAGGGTCTCAAGTTGCATCGATTTAACTACACATACCTCAAGTATATCTTCCTTTATGGCTAATACTCCATTGTATAGAAAGATCACATATTTTTGTATGTATTCCCCAATTTATGAACATTTGGACTTTTTCTAAAATTTAGCTTTTATAAATCGTGCTGCTGTTAACACAGGTGCATATATAGTAATGTGGTACAATGTTTTTAATTATTTTGGGACGATAGCCAGCAGAGGAGTAGCTGGAGTGAATGGGACCTCTCAGCCTAGATTTTTGAGGAATCTCCACACTGATTTCCACAGCGGTTGTACCAGATTACACTCTCACCAACAGTGGAGAAGGGCTCCTTTTACCTCGCAGCCTCACTAGCACTTGTTATTGGCTGATATCTTGAGGATAGCAGTTTTTTTTTTTTTTTTTTTTTTTTTTTTTTCTGGATTGAGTGTTGTTTTAATTTGCATCTCTCAAATGACCAATGATGTTTTTTTCATATATGTTTGTTGTTTGTAATTCTACATTTGAAAATGTAGTATATGTCTCAGATGTCCAGATTTGAACTGGGGGGAGGGGTCTAATTTGTTTCAATTCTATGTTCTAGATGTAAGTCTTTTTTTGTGACGGAAAACTGGCTAATTTTTACCCCTGTATTCTCTCTTTACTCTTTTGCTGATTTCTTTTCCTGTGAAAACTTTTTAATGGGATGACCTCCCAGTTGAATCTTTGTGGTACTTCTCGTACGATCTGACACAGAGAGGAAGTTGCTTCTTACACCAATGTCTTCCAGAGTTCTATCTATGTTCACTTACTGTAGATTTACTATCTCTGTTTTAATATTTAGGTCACTGACACATTTTGATTTTAGTTTAGTACATGATGATAGACATGTGCCTATTTTTGGCCACTGGCATGTGGAGAGCCAGTTTTCCAGCATGGTTTATTAAAGTGGATAACTTTCTTCCAGTGAATGTGTTTGGCCCCTTTCTTAAAGATTAGGTGACTAAATATGTTTGTTGTTATGTCTGCATCTTTTACTCTTTTCCACTGATCCTCAGGTCTGTTTTATTTATTTTTTTTCCAGTACCATGCTTATTTTATCACAGTGGTTTTGTAGTATAATTGCAGTTCAGGTGTTGTGATGATCCTTGTCTTTCTTGTCTAGGATGGCTTTTGCTATTCTGGAATTCTTTTGTTTTCAAATGAATTTTAGAATGGTTTTCTCTAGTTATGTGAAGTGTAATAATGCTATTTTGATTGGGATTGCATCAAATCCATATAATAATTTTAGAAGTATTTTCATTTTCACTACGTTGGTTCTTCTAATGAATAAGCAACAGATTTCTTTCTATTTTCTGGTATCTCTTCTATTTCTTCTTTCAGCGTGATATAGTTTTAAATCAGATCTTTTACTTTCTTTGTTAGATCGATTCCTGTATATTTCACATATTGAATGCTATTGTGAAGGGTCTGGTTTTTCTAATTTCTCTGTCAGTGAGTTTATTATTTGTATACAGGAAAGTTATTGACTGTTGACTGTATCCAGCTACCCTATTGAGTTTGTTTATTAAATCTAGAAGCTTTCGTGGAGTTCTGGGGGTTTTCCATGTTGTATATCATATCATCTGCAAAAAAATTATAAATTAACTTATTTTTTCCTATCCTACTTCTATTGTTTCTTTCTCTTGTCTAATTTCTCTATTGTTCCAGAATTATATTGAATTACACTGATGTAGTGGACATCCATTTCTTGTTACTGAATGCAGAGTGATAAGTTTTCAGTTGCTCATTTATTACGATGTGTGATGTTGGTTAGAAATAGGATTTATACTATTCATATAAAGGATATCAGATACATGTATTGAATTTTCTGTAGGATTCTTATCAAGATTGGATGCTGGCATTCATCTAGTGACTTCTCTGCATGTATTTGAGATGATCATTTTGTTCTTGACTCTGTTGATATATTGTAGTGCATTGATTGATTTGCATATGTTGAGCCATTCCTGCATCTCTGGGTGGAATCTTACTTGGTTTACTGACTTTTTTGACAGGAGAAAATCCTTAAAATATTGGATTGCATGAATATGCATATATAAGATATAATATAGCATTATACAATCATATTATATAGTAAGATTTTGATATTATTATGTTATACTTTAAATTAGTATAATCTAATATGCATTATAATATACAACACACAAAGTATAATATTACTTAATCTAAAATATATATTACACATGTTATTTGTCAACAATCTTTGAATATTACTTCAAGAACATGAGACATCTTTTTGTTTTCTTGAGTTAAATTTTAATATTTATAAGTCAATGCAGAATATTGAAGAGGAGGAAAAATTGACTCAGAAATTTAAAAGTGAAAAAAATCTGTGCAATTGTGATATTTAATTAAATGTTTTATTATGGGATGTTAAAATTAAATAACTCATTCTTGTTATCTAACAATCAATATGCTAAAATAAGCTATTACATAAACTGTAATGACTATAATGACAAGATACTTTTTTCCCAGACATGCACTTCAGTCATAGGATATATTCTTCAAAAGCTACAAGCCTTCAAAATTAATGTTTTTAAATCATATTTTAGATATTTTTACATTCTTGCAGGCTGTCATAAAATAAAGCTGATTATATATTTTTAATTTTATTATTTGTATGAAAAATTACAGAGTAAATTTTAATGTAAGTATATTTAGGGCTTGAATTTCTCTATCAGACACTCCAAACATCATGCATGGCATACTTTGCTAGCTTTTGTAGAAGGATGTCCTTTTCATTTTTGGATATTCAAGATTGTTCTAAACCTACTGAAAAGTTAAAAACCTCCCTTCGTAATACCATTACTTTAAAGCTTAGGATTTTAACACTGGAAATTTAAGGGAGAAAGAAAATTCAGACTACAACAGTGAGAAGTATCCTTGAAACGACAGTCTATGTCAGGCTGTAGATCTGATGTACGTTTCTTAGGTAAAGAAGATTTCCAATCTCCTTTTCTTCTTATCACCAAAGAGTTCAGGCCATGAAAACATAGTTTGAAAAAAATCATATTATTTAAAAGACCATTTGCAGGGCCGGGAATTTCACTCAGGGCACAAGTGACTGCCTGGCAAGTGTGAGGTCATGAGTTCAATTCCCAGTACCCGCCTCCAAAAAAAAAAAAAAAAAAAAAAGACAGTTTGTATTCTAAAATCATAACCATATTGGTGACCATGTACAAAACTAGTGCCTTTTCTACTAATATACAAATGAGTATTTTGTTTTGCCATACATTTTATTGTTCCCAAATAAATAAAGCTCTCTGGTTCTTACCGTTAATTAGGTGCCCAAGACATAGTTCCCTATGTTTCCTTCATTACAATTGGTTTGGTGTGTGTTTTTCTATCTTTCATATTCTATTAGATCCAAGAAAAAGCATACCAGGTACATTATTTTAAACATACTATTTCAGGGCTCCAGAAGAGTGGGTGGTATGATATAGATATTTAATTATTATTTCTGTATTAGATTAATACTTCAAAGCTTTCCCATTAGTGATATGTCAAAGTTCAGAAGTGTTTCATTTAATTCTGTTATTTTGTAAAAGTGTAAAAAGTATAAAATTGACCTCTGAATAGTGGAGAATAGAGTTCAAGAAAAAAAAATAACAAAGTAAATAATAATTGCCTTTTTAAAATACATTGTTACTGTATAAAAATAGAATGAAAAACACAACTTCAATCAGTGGTACTGCCAAATCTCCTTTAGGTCATTTTGATAAAAGAAAACTTTGGTTTTATCTTACCATGTTAATTCATTTTATTTCTATTTATGCGTGAGTAGTCAAACCTAGCTGACATTTAACAAATAACACTGAATATATATATATATATATATATATATATATATATATATACAGTAATATTTTAAATAATTTAAAACTCAACAGGGAAAGCATTTTTCTTGCATATTACTATTGGGGAAACTATATAAGGGTCATTTTTTATTACTGTTAATTGTAAAATCTGAAGAAATCCTTAAGTTAATTAGGAGGTAAGTTAGGAATCTGTAAGTGATAAATACAGAATCAAATGTTAAATTCACATGAAACCTCTGCTTCATGATTAATTACAGTGGTTCACAGCAGTGAGACTTCTCACAAGCTAATCATATCATTATTGATTGTCAAAAGAACTTAGTTGATTAGCTTGTTCATATGACCCTTGTGTTTTCCTCTTCATGTCTTTGTGACACACACAAAAATACAAAAGATGTTCAGTAATGGTAAAAGAAGGTAAAAAGAGAAGAACTAGAAGACATTTTTTTTAAAAAACCATGTTACTGGAATTCTAACCTTTTCAATGAAAAGTGATTTTTGTTTTTGAGACTTCTGAGAAGAGGTGAAATGAGGATTATACCTGCCAGAGATCCACTGGAGGAAGCCCTATGAACACTTAGGAGCAAGGGTATTATCAGCTAGCTTGATTCTTGTGAAAACAAGAAGGAAAAAACAGAAGTCTGCAGTCATTTCGGAGGTTAGTTTTGTCCAGGTGTCCTGGAATCTTTGAGACTTATTGCTACTATTGAAGGAGAACAGCAGTCACATGTGTGACTGGCAGTGTTTGCTTTCCTCATAATCAGTCACTGACTAAATGCAACCCACGGGCATCGTGGACTTTTTGAGCTGAGAAAAGTCATGACTGTGAGACAATTCTGTTTCTCACATAGGGGAACTTGATTATATATATATATATATATATATATATATATATATATATATATCAAGTTACATATGATGACATATAGAGGAATTTGATATTTATTTTATATAATACATATTATATAGAGGAGAAGAATATAATTATGTAAAATTATATAATATGAACATATTTATGCAAATATATGGTATGGATTTAATTATATGTAACTATAATATATAATATAAATATGATATAATTATATGCAATTATATACATATAATATAAATATATATGTATATGTCCATATATTTGGACCACTATAGTTACACTGTGATATTTTAATGACCAGCTTCCCATGCATATTGGAAGATATGGTCTACTGTGGCTCTCACGAGACTGCTTGTCCCAGTGAATATTAAAACAGGAGGGATGTGGTAGGATGAATGCATGCATGGGGTGGCAGTTCATCCTTAGCTATAACTGAAACCCTTGTGTTTCTGCATCCACTGATCATTCTTCTTCCCTGCGCTCTCTACGACATATTATCACACAGTCAGTTCTTAGAGCACCAATCAGTGAGGCAGTTCGGACTCTCACTTCTAATGTTTCTGAATGATTAACAACAAAACCTTTCTCAGACCAGCAATGAACACATGGTCATTCATAGTTATACTGCAAGAGTACCATGAACACACAAATACTGTGTTTCTGAGACTTTACCAGTCATTCTGGAATAAAACATCAATCTAGAACCTATACTCAGATCAGGTATCACAAGTATAATCTATGGTGATCTATATATATTTTCCAGAAAAAAATATGCTTTTTGAAAGGGAGAGATTGATGAATGAAATGTATCTATAATAAGATTAATGCTGTCTGAATTATTTAGATCTCTAATGGTGCAGCAGATCTTTGCTATAATTTTCATACTGTAAATAAAAATGTGATACATTTTTGAGGATATGTGAGTAAGACAGTTTCAAAAGTATCAACATGGCCTTCACCAGCATGATAGCTTTTAAAGTACGAAGGAAGGATCCTGTGTGAGGGTTACTCTAATGCAACATGCCACTTATAGACTTGAGAACTTAAGAGTTGAATACATGAGCTTAAGAGACTCAATAGACACACTGTGAGTAAGGTATAAGCCAGACTTCTAGTGGTACATGGCTCTAAAACTGAAAAGCATATTGATTTTGTAGGAATCAATGTCAATTGAGGATACATTCCTGGCAGTTAGCAAAAAGTGTATCTATGTCCTTTCCTTCAATTTTGTCACCTGAGTAAATGCCAGTAGTTTCCTAAAGGAGCATATTGTTACTATCATACACAAATGTCCTCAGTCTTGCATAGTAAATAACCCACTTACAGACCTGATGACTGACACATTTTGGGGGAACTCAACAAGGAAGCAGGGCTCACTGGAATGACCATCTTCACCTTACTGATTTTCCATTGTTGTCATTTGCTTTTCGCTCATGTTAAGCAGTAACTTCAGACTGCCTGTATCTTCTGTTCTGAGAAACTACAAGTATTTCCAAGACTACCTACAGATCGTGCACATAAATTACTTTTCTGACATGTGTTTATTACATAAGTATTCCCTCTGGACTTCTGATATACAGTCAACTTCACCTTACCTTCCATCCCCATAGTCCTGATGCGTAATAATTCAGGCTTTTTCTAACATCAAATCTGGACATAAAGAAAATTTAGTATTGGTGGTACCCTCTAACCTCAGAGAAGAAAAAGTCCTCTGTCTTCCTGTGGAATGCAATCCCTCTGTATGCCTCATAGACACATGGAATGCATTCAGTCCAGCACCAAGTCTCTCTCAGCCTCTGTTCCCTCATGACAGATCTGCCATGCTGTGTGGTTCACACATTACATTTTTATTGTCTAGAGCATTAAGTTTTCTACATTCCTTTGGATCTTTACCTGGACTCTAAATTAAATCCTCATCTCCTGAGAATAATTAATAAATTCTAAGGCTCATATAATGGTCTATAAATCAAATATATGCAATATGTCATGCATGCTTAATACTCCTTGCTCCTGTCAATAATTGCCAGACAATTACTCTAGCACCATCCATGTATAATCTCTTTCCAACCAAAACAGGACCAATATATTCCCAGCTAACTGTGTTAAAATTGATTGCAATTTATCAGTCTATGGCCCAAGAGGGAATAGATATAACTCTCACTGATATAGGGTGATCACCTAATGTCCTAATGGAAGAGTCCACCACAGCAGCACCCAGTGTCACTGACGTACTAGTTTTCACTAGGAATAGGTACTAAATCAACTGGACAGATGCTAAACATAGGGTCCAATAAAGACAAACTGTTCAAGAGGTTCTACATAGAGATATAAAACTTAAATGTTCCACACCACATATCAGCTTTCCTGGTGTTACTGACAATGGTCTTACTTTTGCAGGTCTCTGAAGAACATCAATATATCTAATGAAAAACCCATTAAATCTTTGTTCCTCTAAGTCAGTGATAATTCATGAAAGGAATAAGTTATAGGTCTTTATGTTTCTATTGTTGTTCAGTGTTACTTTTGGAAGAACATTCCTCGTCTTCCTCTACTTCTTCCTTTTGGAAAGAAAATTTTTACACCTTGCCTGTCCCAGCACTATTTATTAACCAGGTTTGTTACTTTTGAATTTTATAGGGCACAGAGAGAAGTCTGCCTCGGATCTTAGAGGATACTTTCAACTTGGAATGTGAGATACACAGGAGCACAGACACTGTGTGTCTGAAGGACATAAACCTTTACAGTGTAGGTCCAAGTGCTAAAGTGCACCTTCTGCAAAGACCTATGTAATGAAAAAATGGTCACAAATTACGTGCTATTGTGAAATGGATGGAAAATCCAAAATGTGGGACCTAGTAGAGCTAGATCCCCCATGCCTTGGGGCCCTCACTGAGGAGGATAATGGACTCAGTCCCCCACTGCTAGCTCTGTTTTGCTACCAGCCATTTGCATCATGATGCCCTTTAATGCCACAGGTATAAAGCAATGTGGCCAGGAGATCACAGCCTGCACCTGTCCAAACTGTGAGCCAAAAGAAACCTTTCTCTTTAGAAGTTAATTATCTCAGATATTTGGTATGCCAACAGAAAGCTAACTAACACAATACCTGGTATGTGAAGTTTCTTTTTTATATCTATCACTAAATATTTCATATTACTTCCATATGGTTATATGCAAGTTCAGTCATTTTGCCTAAGAGTTTGAAATTTGATGGCTCACTCACCCATTAGTAATTAATTATGTACATTTGCTTAATGAAATTTTTAGAAAAAAAACAATGTTTTCTTTTCACAATAACTTATAGGTCACAATAATTTATAGAACCTACCTCAGTATTACACAATGATCTATAATAATGTGCTTCTGACATGAGTTTAATAACTGGTTAAACTAAAAAAAATTGCACGCGGCTACAGTGTATGTTTCTTTTATTCACAAAGTGGAGCTAAATGCACTTCTATATAACCTGTACACTTACTATAAAACAAAGCTCATGCTCTATATAATTCTGCCACTTTCTCCACTACATAATTCTCAGTATAATTTAGACAGGATTACTTAAATTGCTGTCTCAAAGGCTTGCCTTGGGTATGGAATGTGTAATGGAAGCCAAAAACATATGCACATATTCTTTGAGTTAAATAAGGAATTTATTGAAAGAAAAAATTTACCAGCTGTAGGACTAAATCTTTTCTTTGAAAAGTAATACAAAATTATGTGGTTCTTTTACTTTCAGTATCATTAGGGATGTATGTGATGTCAAACCATTTGCTCCTTTCTTTGTAAATCAGGTTAGCACCTCCTCATCTATTGTCATAGATTTGTCTTTGGAGAGAGAAATTTAGGTTTGGGACTTGCTTTGACCCATGAGGTCTGAGCAGCCATGACATATGGCCATTCTGGGTGAGTACTCTGAGCAGTGCTCTATCTTGCTTCCATGCCTGCCATGCCTCTTCTTTCAAGTGCATAAAGGTGAGCTTATTTCTCCATTGAGATGGATGTGGGCGCTATTCTCAAAACCTGCACTGAGATTTGAATGCTTTTGGTAATATGTGAGAATAGGGAAATCCATTTTTATCACAAAAATATTTATAGATAGTACCCTAGAATTCAAAAATACATACTTTTGGATTTTTCTAAGAAAAATGACTTTTTCAAGTATTTTTCTGCATATGCAATGAAAAATTATTAGGGGATTTAACTATCTTATTTATGTCTCCCACCTAATATTGCATATTTAGTTTTCCAACTAAATCTGAAATGAATAAATATGCAAACATCAACAGTAATTGTATTGTATATAATTTTCTATACCATAAGATAATTCTAAATATAAAAGGCAAACATCTTTTATTTTGATAAAGGTGTAACCTCTAAAAGTCCAAGTGCATACTTTAAGGATCCATTGCAATGGGTGCCACTAGAATAGAGAAAGGGTGCAAATAAGTACAAATTTGTGAAGTATTTTTGAACAGCATATATGAAAATATAATTTAAAGTCAGCCTGTGGGAGTACTAACAATGGTTCAAATTATTTAATTAAAGAATTTTGAACTTCTTACACATACATATTTTATAAATAGTATATCTTCACATAGGGAAATATTTTAAAACATAAGAATTTGCATGGCTTTTATAAACAGGACATATCCTATTCATAAATCACACTTATGTGCCTCCTAACATTACTTTATAATATTCAGTATATTTTCTTTGATACTTGGCAATTTCTCATCTTAAAAAAGTAAATTAGATGTATTGGTTACTTTATGTCTGAGTGATGAAATACATTGATACTAAATTCTACACAGTATAAAGTTCCTGCATTGCTAGTTGGGTAATAAAGAAAATATAAGAAACAGTACAAATGATACGGGTTTAATTTTGGGAAAAGAGCAAACATTAACATTATAAATGGCAAAAGGTACAGGACTGTAGAAGAAATTGGTATGTATCAGAGTCACTACATCAAAAATAGAAGTTACTTGAAATTTTCACCCAATGAGACAATTTTGACATCATTCAAGCAGAAAAATATAGATTTCTTCAATTTATAAATTGTAAACTGAAGCAAAGTATAATTTCCCAAATTAAAAATTAGTAAAGAAGAAAGTAAAACAACATACTAAAGTAATATTACAAGAAAATTCTATAATTAAAGATAGCTTTGTGGGTTAGAAATAAGTATATAATTAAAATATTATTTAAGAAGTTATATATAATTAAAAAGTGCTAGAATATTTAAAAATGGTTATTTTTTAAAAATATGTTGCCCTAAATTTCTGTTAATATAAAACTAATGACAGAATAAACTAGAAATTATATCTGAAATATTAGGGTGCAGAACTGTTAGAGCTAAGCATAAAGAAAATTAAATCAGTTTTTGAGTAAAATAAAAGGAGGGAAGATTATCAAAAATATCTAGTTCAAGCTATAGATGAGGGGAATACAGAAGCCATCCTTGTAAGCATATGTGGCCAAGGATGGGGTGGCGCATGCCTGTAAGTTGAGCACTTGAGAAGTTGAGGGAGGAGGATTTACTTCAATTTGCAGCCAACCTGCACTGCAGAGCAAAACAAACATGTGTAATAAAAACGTGGTTAAAATTTTTCTTGAAATACTATCTGAAATTACAAATCCAGTTTCAAAATTAAAGTTTATAAAATGAAGACGTATAATTTTAATGTTAATCATATAATTACTGCAGAGATTTTTTAAGAACTAAAGCTAAAATTACTGTAACCAGAATATCATATATTGGTGAATTGAGTCACATAGCTCTAAATCAATGTTTTTCAATAAAAATTAGAATATATATGCATGTCTGTAAACAGACGTACATATGCATACATACTGTATATAAATAGAAAGAACTCACACAAAGAACTTGATTACCCATACAATGTTCAAGATGTTTTAAATAATAAAATTAAGAAAAAAGGATAAAATTAAATAAAAGAAATTCTAAGGTATGGCATAAAATAATAACCATGTGACTTAACTAATATGCAATAAATACCAACAACTATTTCAGAAAAAAATATAAAATGATAATACAATTTGCAATGGTAATAGCGATAGTGAATTTTTAGGAAGAGGGGAAATGGTAAAGGTGAATTACTGAATCAGAATTATTTACAATGTGATATAGATTTTTGGATTTACAAAATATTTTTTGTAGCATGCCAATGATGGTGAAAATGCAAATGGTGTTATAGCTCAAAAAATATAAAAATTGAAAAAATGTAATAGAGAACAAATTTCACAAAACATGAGTAACAGTTTTTCAACAAGATATAAGTTGAAAGACTAGAAGTGCAGCTCAGTGACAGAGCACTCAGTTGTGTTGCAAGTGAGAGAAGAGACAAAAAGAGAAAGAAGTGAGAGAAAGAAAGAAAGAAAGAAAGAGAAAGAAAGAAAAAGAGAAAGACAGAAAGAAAAGGAAGAAAGACAGAATAAGAAAGTTTAAAGGCAAAGACAGAAACTGAAAGCTTACTGAAATAACTTCCTGGTATACTGATAAGGAATCAGTAGCCTGATCAAGGTAAAATAGGACAAAAGATGAGCAGGCTCCCCACTGAGTTCACTTTAGAATACAGACCTTCACCCTCCTCACGTGAACAGTTCAGACACTGATCAGGAATCAGAGAAGAAACATCAATCAGTGTGAAAAAGCTTAACAGCTGAGAATAAATCAGAGTGTAAATAAACACCAGATATCAGTAAGTAGTTAATATTGCCTCTTTGATCATCAATCCCACTTTAATTTTTTCATAATTAATTATAGTTGTTAATTTCATTTTTATGCTGATGGAATTTTACAAAGCTATATACACTTCACATAAATCTGTATATATATATATATATATATATATATATATATATATATTAATGTATGTCTGTGTGCAAATATAAGGGAATTATTTTTATAATTTAAAAAGTCTTCATATTTGTAATAAGCATATAAAACCGATCATCAGGCTAATGCATCTGTAACTTTAAATAAAGCTCTGTAGAAAAGTGAAAAAATATAGAACTTTATATTAATATTTCCAAGCATTCTAAGATGAATTTTGCCACACACATAACACATTCATAATATTGCCCTTCTTGATACATTTCCCACACCAATATATTTATTTTATTAATACCAACATATACTTTAACATTTGGAAATTATTTTCAATTATGGCTGATTTATTTCAATCATTTTCTGAAACTGCTTTCTCTGCTTAAGTTCATAACTCTATTTCAAATATCTAAAAATAGCCTGCAACAAAAATGTCAAACAAGCAAACCAGTTAGATATTTCATATATGCTTTAACATGGCAAATATAATGAATAAATAAATATTATAATGAGGGATCAATTTCTTAAATAAAAATTATAAATGCTACTTGAGAAATTTGACATGACATACATGTTAACTGTTCTTTCTCAAATGAATTCATATTTACGCTATGAATACATATTTAAGATGTTCTCCAAACAAGGAAATATTTTCAGGTTTACTACTTCTTCCTTCTACTTCAGTATGAACTATTAAAAATATCTTCTGTAACTTCTTTTTTACCTTTGAAGAGATTTTGATTCTTCCTCTCTTATTTTCCTTCATTATATATATATTTTTAGCATACTAGTACCTCTAGACTTACGCAAAGTATAAAATGTTGGGTATCAATCATGATATGTTTGTGGAATGTATATCACATACTTGACATTCAAGAGAAATGTCTTCTGGCTTTTGAATATTTTATGTGTTCTGTTACTTAAAGGTCTGATTCTGAAGTACTTGATTTTGATTCATAGCTAAGACTACTGTACTCATTTTGAATTATGACTCTTTCTGGAAATATTTACCTTAAGTTGATTGATTTAATGGCTATTTAATAGGGTTATCTTGATTTCACAAAAATAAATCATCTCATGTAAAATTATAAATAATTAATCTTTACTATAGGTGCAAAGAGATCTCGTTGGATTCAAATACATTCTTATACAACAGCAGTTGGTTTTATGAGTTAAATTCTCTAAAGTGTGTGATTTGTAAAACTGATAGGAATCAACTGAAAAAACTGCATAATATCGTGGCATTATGACTGTATCTTCTTTAATTTTATTGACATTCTAGTGTTAAAAACAGTAATTACAGGTGAACGCAGTGACAGACAGATGGACACACACACATACAGGTAGCCACATGTGCAATTAAAGAAATGAAGACCCGAGCAAAGTATTATTGTATATGGGGAAACTTAAGACAGAAATTAATGCAGACATCTCAAGGAAGATTCCAGAACTGGCAGCAGAAAGACTTACAGTCCTTAATGAAAGCATGATAAAGAGGCTTTGTGGAGGGGACCATATGTGAGGGGTAAAGGAGACAACGGAGGATGCTGTGCTATGCAGGGATTCTTGAATGTGAAATGGCACTGGGTGCTTATCAAAGTTAGATGTGATTCACACAGTATTTGCCAAAGTGGAAATTCGTGAACTAACTGACTTTAAAGCACCATTCTGAGTTCTGTGTAGGCAATGAAACAGGGGAAATTCCATCAAACCAGGAAATAGTATAGTGAAGTGTAGTTGTAATTCAGGCATGACTGTAATGAGGCTTTTGCAAAGTTTTAGCACTGAATCTAGACCCTGAGAACCTTTGTGCATTCCTGCTCTCAGCGTTAGCAATACTTTCTGTGAGACTCAGCATGAAAGAGCAAAAGTAACAGATTACTCCAAATACCTCACAGTGAACCCAAGAGTGGATGGTCTTTTCACCTACTAAGGGGGAAAAAACTGTGAAACGGTAACATTGGACAAAGTCAGCAATGTTCCAAATACTTACTAGGAGTAAAAGTGTAGATGGTGATATGAGAGTCGATATGAGTCTGGTATTCAAGGAACACAAAGTCTGCAGATTCCCTTTCATGAATCATTGCAAGAGAGCTTTGATTAGATGATCTAAAAATTAATTAAGCAAGAGAGAAACCATAAATCTGGAAGAAATGAGGTTCAAGACCTATGACCAGAACTTTCTCAAATATGTAGATTTTGGGATAGGGATGGGGATTTAGTTAAGTGGCATAAGCACCTGCCTGGCAAGCATGAGATCATGAGTTCAATCCCTGGAGCCAGCAAAACAAAACAAAACAACAACAATAAAAAAAAAAAAAAAAACTGTGAATAGAGTCTGAGATGATGAAAGCCATTCAAAAGTCATGAGCAGTAGAGAGAAAACCACAGACTTTTGTGGAAAACAAAGAAAGTAAACTCTCAAGACTGATAAACACCAAAAGTAATCATGGGGCTTGGCCAACTGGAAGACTCTTGTGCCTTAACAAGAATTTGATTTGAAGGATGGAAGTGAAATTCTCTATGAAACTAATCTAATAGAAAACTAGAAGAAAAATGGAAATCAAGGATCATTAAGCTACTTTTAGGTTGTGGTAAAGACTTGCATAGAAATAACATAATACAGGTATGGAATCAAAATGATAACTATTATTTAGAGCACAGGTTTTTATTGCAGAAAATAGAAATCATAGAACCCATTATATTTTTAATAACAAAAAATTAATAATAAAAATTATAAATAAATAGGCATTGCGTCAGTCTCTAGTAGAAGCTATCGCTTTCCAAGAACAGCTTTTCTGAAACAGTGATTCCTCCAAATTTTCAGATGTTTTTGGATTATAGTTGTTTTTTTTTTTTTTTTCTCCTTCAAGTCTAGGAATAACACTTCCTGGTGGGTGTTTCTATGACTCTTCTCTATGAGGTCCTGATCTAGATCCCCAATCTCCCAAATGACTGTAGTGTGAAAGGTTAAATAAAATGAGACCAGTGGTGTGATTTTAGGGCTCCAAGAGGCTCAAAATCCTTTACCTGAGCTCGAGACTCTGAGGGCTAAGACAAAGACATCACTGAACTGCTCATTTTTATTAGGTCCAAAACAAAGGGTGGGGAGACTGAGGAAAGTGCAGGCAATGAGCAGGACCTTGGGAGTCACTTCAAAGACTTCTGCAAGTAAAAATCATGTCAATTTAGGAGAACAACCATCATGAAGACATGATAGGAGTAATTGTAGGAGGAATTCCTGCAGCTGCAGTCTCTATCTGCTGGACTGATGTTTGAGCCAAGTGTCTGCAGCTGTGGCCTTATCTTGCCCCGTGAGGTATCTCTCTCTGGCCTCACAGGCCACTACAGGCCTCAGCCAGGACCAGTGATTCATGGAGGTTCACTTACTGTGAATCAGCTCCCAACACCAGGCAAGGGGCCGCAGCCTAGGACAGACTCACAGATAAACATAGAAAGCCAATTAGTTAATTTTAAATACTGCTCAGATCAGCTTCTCCAACACTTCTTTAGCTTGTATCTCTGACCATATTTCTTTTGGCATTCTATTAAGAGTCATTTATTTGAAATATTGAGGGTAAACTTTCTCTCCAGGCTTCTGTAACTGGCACAGGGAATGAAGAATTTTCACTGTAATTCTTGCCTTGCAGGAAGCTGGTTTTTTCAAGGATCTGGAAGCCACCACTATGGTCGCATTCCACACTTGATAGCAATGTGGCTGACTCCTGGCTTGGGAAAACTCGCTCCAGCCCCTCTTGTCATCTCCCCATGGCTTCTCTACACTCATGAAACTAAGGACACATGTGAAGCTCTGCTGTTAAAAGCCTCAAGTTATTCTGCAGCTTTATTTTCCTGACAGCAACAAGCAAAAGACCAAGCAAATGCACACAGAACACAGGGGAGTGCGTTTACATCTCACATGACAGAGCTAACCGGCAGCACTTTCCTGCCTCCTAAAATTTTCACCAAAGGACATCTGGGAAGTATAATTTTATCACCCCACTTTCCTCCTTCCTGGAAGTTATACTGTCTGAGAGTGATGTAGTGATTGATTACACATGCTGTATCAGCCTTTCAACGTAGTCACCATACTATTCCTGCTGTTTCCATGATAATGGTATCTTTTTTTATATATTTTATTCCTTATTAATGCATGTTATTTTTTTAGATAATGGTATCTTGATGGACAAGACAGTCAGAAGCAGAGAAAAGACAATTACAGAGCCATTTTGGAAGTGATGGGACCTGAGAATAAGTTAATATCCCACATGAGAATATTAAACATAAGAATGTCATCAAATGAAAAAGTAATGGCTACAGTGGCTTCTTTCAACTTTCAGCTCCATATCCCAAAGTCAGAACCAGCAGGGATATATGAACTGGCAAAAGAATGTTTTCTTCTTTAATAAAAATCTGTAATTGTCAGTTAAGATATTTGACTTCCGGTGGGTTTTTTTTTCTTTTTTAATTTTGTTCTCTGCTTTTCAGTTATCTTTACCGACTGCAACTTCTCTAGTTATCTCCATGATTCACCATTCTGAATTTCCTCACTTAATTAGCAAAATTTTTCCCTCATAGAAAATAAACTGCATAAGAGAATTAATAATAGATTCCATGCTCATCTCTTCAGATTGGAAGGATTTTTAGCTTATACTTAATAGCCAGCTGCAGACACTCTGCCTCCCACTTTCCCTCTGTTTTTCCTTTCTTCTCCCATTTATTTGCACCACCTTCCCTCCTAAATTTCTTTGCTTGTTCCCTTTCTTTTTTAATTTTTGGTAAGCTTATATTTATAATTATTGTGTTCATAATTTGTACAATTTCTCCCAAAATATATTTCTGACATCTCATTTAGTGTCCTTTATCATTTTTAAATAAAATGGCTACTTGTGCTCATTTTCTGGCTTTCACTAGATACATTGATGTGGCTTTTGTGTGAAACACATTAAGCTGCAGGCAGAAGAAGCAAGTGAAATATTTTGAGTCCCAGGGATCAGAGACACTACAAGCCCTCCAGCAGTGTTTCAAAGGGTACAGGCAGGCACTTGAGAAAATGAAGTCAGGCACAGAACTCTGATAAAGAGCAATTCCTCCTCGTCGGTGGGACTATGAACTAATACACCACTGTGGAAATCAGTAGGGGGAAGCCTCAGAAAACTGAAGCTAGAAATTCCATTTGATCCAGCAATGCTGCTTGTAGGTATTTTCTAGAAGGAATTTGAAGCTACATTACAGTGAGATGAGCCAGAGATGGAGTGAAAGGGAAGCAGAGGAAAAGGGGAGAAAAGTGAATTAAGACATGTTCTACAGCTGTGCTGTATTTTTACAATGAATGTAATCATTATGTGCCACCCAAAGGCAATAACAAATTACAACAACACTGGCATTCCAGAAAGGATGGCTATCATTACAAAGTCTCGCAATGATGAATGAGGCCATGGGAGACAAATTGACCCTTCTACATATTTGGTGGTAGTACACACTACTGCAACCACTATAGAAATAAGTATGGAGATTGCTCAAAATCCAAAAGTACAAATTACATTTAATCCAGATATTCCTCTTGTAACTATCCTCTTGTGTTAAAAACATTGTAGTAGTATGATACATGTATAAACTTATAGACAAACAATTCAGAATAGCTAAATCTTGGATATAGACTGTATGTCCAGCAACAGATTAATCAAAATGTAAATCTGAATAATTTATAGGAAAATTGGATGCGCCTTAATGCTATAATGTTAAGTGAAATAGACACAGATGCTTAAATACCATACGGTATCTCTTACATGAAACTTCCAAAATCAGAATAATTTAAAACACAAAATATACATTAAACAAGAGAAGACACAGAAACAGAACTTCTGCAAATGGAAGGGATTGAGAGATGGAAAGCGTGGGGAGGAAAAGCAAAAATGATTAAGATGCAACGTGTACAAAATTCATAGGGTACGTGTATTTATTGTATACTGCAAAACTTAATAATAAAAGATAAACTAAATAAAATCAAGCATAGAACTTCAAATATTTTCTTGTAATAGTGTATCAAATAAAGAAAATTATTAGAAGAACTCAGTGATCATGGAGAAGACCCTTTTTATATTTAAGCGTGTTGTCCTTGGGCATATGTCTTAGGCCCCAGATTGGTTGTCCCACAGTCCCTGGAGAACTATTGTGACTTTCTCACTATATCACAGTTCAGGTGACAGAAGAAAATGCATGAGGCCGAGGTAAAGACTTTCCAGAGAGACTTCTTTTTGATCTTGATGCCCAGATGCTGTTATTTTCAATTCCA
The DNA here is from genome assembly GCF_034190915.1 of Cavia porcellus. Taxonomy (NCBI): domain Eukaryota; kingdom Metazoa; phylum Chordata; class Mammalia; order Rodentia; family Caviidae; genus Cavia; species Cavia porcellus. Next base: position 16,858,376 of record NW_026947494.1, on the reverse strand, counting down.
CCTTTAGGAACCAAACAGCAGGTAGTTTACTCTTTGCTTTCCATACCACAGGTGTGCTGGTAAGGAACCAGGAAGACTAGATTTTGACATGTCGCTGCCTCAGTGTCCTGGTTTCATCAATGTGTGTGTGGAGGGCTGTAGGTAAATAGTTCGCATTTTGTACCTTTTTCGTAAATAAAGTTGCTGCTTTCATTATTCATTGGATTGTTGTAAATACATTTCTTTATGAGAATTTTCTCGTTTTTAAAAGGAATTTATGAAATTTAGTACATGTGTTAATTACTGTCACCCTTACATGAACATTTACTTTATGATACAACTAAAATTACTTTCCTCATATGACTTTGAAAATGCTACAACATTATAATGTTGTATTAATCATTGCTATTGAATAACTATTTTATTCCGATTTTTACTTAGGAAAATATTGCTTTACTTTGCAACCTTAATCATTTTTCTGTCTGTTTTAGTATTTTTTAGTATTTTTAGTGAAGTCTGACTCAGTGATGCTTTTATTATTACTAAATAATGTCACATTTGCTTTATTATTTTGAGATCTAATATCTTTCCTGGGTAAGGCTATTTTGGTGATTTTCTTATTTCACATAAATCTGCTATTTAAAACTTGCAATGCCTTTGGGGCCGTGTATTATATGTATTAACTTCTGTATATATCGGCCATACTATGTAATTCTTTTTATGTACATTATATCGATTAGCTTTTCCTTATGCCTTCTAGAATCATGCCCAATACTCTAACTTACTCATTTACCACTTGTGATATTCTCATTGTAAATGCATTACCTTTGTTCTTTTCTCTCTTTTTGGCTATTATCATTTCAAAATAATGATTTTTCTTTTATATTTTGGACTTACTGATGCTCCTTTCTCAGTATCCTAAACTTTTCAGAATATGGAGAAATTTATTTTTAAAATTTATTCTACCTGGACTCATTACTCTACTCTTTGCTGCAAGGTGTTTATAGTTTCTTTGGCCAGTTTTATATTTTTCATATTGAGCATATATTTCTGAAGGGCAATCCAGTCGCTCTACTGATTACTCACAAGATTTAGCGCTCAGCCCAGCTAGTGCAAAACCTATATGAGTTCAGAGAATGCTGGCTGTTGTTAGCATAAGTCCCAGTGCTTAGATATGACCATATGGCTCAGTCTCTTCTACTTTCTGTCAAAACTATTCACAGCAGAATAAACACTCCATATACTGGTGTAAATGAGTCGTCCTTCCAAGAGGTTTATGAGCTGCACTAGCCTGAGGTGAGGGTAACACCCACGAGCTGCTCAGTGACCGAGCACTCCTGTCAGCTCCCTTGTGCATCACTAAACAGTCCTCATTCCCATTCAAGGCTACTACTACTGGTTTTCTGCTTTCCAGTGATTATGGGCAAGAACACAATAAGGACAAAATAAAACGTGTGACTAATGCATCTGTCTTCAATATCCACCCCGGCATCTTTCCTTCTACACTAAAGAATAAAATGCCCAAAAGGGACCTGTCATTCTCTCAGTCAGCTTTTGTTTTGTTTTGTTTTGTTTTGTTCTTGCTTACATTCAACTCTTCCGTTAGCAACACTGTGACATTTCTAGACTCTGGATCACAGGGAAGAAAAAGCACAAATGCAAGTTTCCTGTGTGTATTATACCGAAATGTCACTGACTCTTCTTGGCATATTAGCTTTCATAACTGTTAAAATGCAAATATCACATACAACCCATGTCACTTTATAAAGAAGTGTGCATTATTTATATCTTTTCCTCAGCACACACTAAGAAGTTACTGTTTTCAGCTTGACAGTGTGTGGTTTTGTCATTTACATAAATGAATGAGAGCACATGATGTTCCAATGTCACTTATTTTCCTATTTTAGTCAATTAAATTGAGAATGTCTCATCTAATTACTTGATACATGATTTTTTAAATTATTTTCTAAATTATCCTTTCTAGTGTCTCTCTATCACAAGCAATCTAGTATTATACCTATCAGGTAAGAATGAGAAAAGTAACACTGGGCTTCTGTCACCTCAGATATGGAAGATGATGACAATCAGTGAAAACCTAGTTCACGTGAGTGGCACATTTGTTTATTTTTTTTTTAATCACACTGCATTTGTTCAATCAAATCACAACCTACTTCTTTACTTTTAAATGTAGTATCATCCTCAGCAGGAGTTGGAAATTGCAAACTCAACAGTTTATTTGCTTTTCTGATGCAAATGAAGACTAGAACATCTAATTCTTCTTTTCTTAGTCATTTTATATTATTCAGACATGAACAAATAAAACTAGGGGTTCAGCGTGTTTATTTTAATTATCACAAAATAAAAATGATTCATTTAGTTTTTTGCTGTTGGTTTTGGAGTCGAATGTGTGATGCTAAAAGACTAAATAAAAAATTCCATGAACTGACACATTTTGCACTGCTTTTCATTTCAAGGTTATAATATTGTCACTTACATTTACTTAATATTTAGGAAGGCCATTTGTGTTCCATTTCTTTATTAGCATTTTATTCATTCAACTGCTAAGGTGGTTTATTATGAATTTGATTTGTTATAAATTTTATATTAAATGTTTGACACCTCAATATAAAAACAATATTGTAGTCTCTCTTAGTAGTGACAAAATGATAGTCATAATATAATGAAATCAGCATTATGCACATATATATTTTAATTGCATATGCAATGTATGTATTCTGTACTTATATGTACATAATATTCACATCAATGTATTAAACATATTAAGTTATTTAAAATGAAATTCTATAAAATACTAACAAGAAGACGGGTTTAATACTGGATAGATATAGAGGATGTAAAAAATGTCAATTAGTAAATTAGAAATGTTCTGGTAAAATAGGAATAAGTACGCTTAAGTTTCTGTCCTCTTTCATTATAATCTTTGAGAAGCCAAGGTAAAAGACAAAATTAAATGCATGGAAAAAATGTACTCAGAGCAACGGATAACACATGCTATTTGTAAATTCTGAACAGGTGTTTCAAAAATCAAAGTTAAAAAATGCACAGTAATTCATTTTCTGCTTTTATGTATTGATTAGTTAACTGTTATTACAATATTTAACCCAACAAATACTCAAAGTTTATTGAGGTTTTCAATTCTTCTCCACACTATTTCATGCTTATAACCTTCAATCATCAAACCTAATCTCAAAATACACTGTAAAATGTTTAAAGAATACATGTATTAATAATAAACTGTACACACACATTTTGAAAGTGTGATGAAGTTTTGAAACAGAAGCATCTTAATGTTTTATACACACTGTCATGTGAAAAGAAATATTTTTGAAGATAAATGCCTGCTAATTTTTCCAAAGGAAATTTAAATACTAAACATTGTAATCTTTTTCAGTCTTTTTCTGATCAGAATTTAAGCTTGGTCGCATTTGCCAGTGTGTGTGTCTCTGGTGTTGCTGAGGTGTGCGATCAATTTTGAGACATTATTAAGCTGCACCAGGTTCTCCTTGTAACATATTTTTTCCAGATAGTTTATTCTGGGCTGTCAGTCTGGTGTATTATAATCTATCATTCTGTGAAGTGTCCAGGTTCATTTGGATTTTGCATAGTCTCTATTCTGTGTACCCAGAAATTAATTTTCAATGTATCTTTTAGAAAGACTTACACAATTCTTATACTGATTCAAAAAAGTCACGTGACTGGGACATTTCGGCCTGAAGGTACATGCATTGTAAATATAATAACTCCTCATAAAAAGGCATGATTTTAGTATTTACATAAAATTCTCAATTATAAAATTAACATTGATAAGTTTAAATTGTTTGTTTTGCTTGGATATTGAAGTTAATTTACTTTTGTTTAATATAATTAGTTTTGATCAGTATCATAAAACAAATAGATATTTTTCATTTTCCTAGTATTTTCAGATAGTTTCTTTCATGTAGGTAAACACTGTAGAATAATGTGTAAGTGCTAACTTTGATATAATAATTAATCCTTATATTGACAATATTACAATTAGAAAGACAATATTTTTATATTTAATGCATTGATCACCATGCAGTTGTTTCATGATTTAAATCATTTTACAAATTTTAACTTTTATGTTGAACTGAAACACAAGTTAGAAAGCTTCGATTATATTTATGTTCTGTACATTGACTGACAGACATACTTCATTCCTCACCTTTTCATATATTCTGCTGGATAGCTGATGATCCCCATTCTGTGGTGTTCATTTATTCCATGAATGTTCTAGGAGTTATTCTAGGAAAATATTATAGGTATTTAACCCATCATATTTTTCCAAAAGGAAGTTTTCATTGTTGTTGTTTGTATTTTTTTTTTCATTTTTAAGGGTTTTGCTGTGTATTCCAGGCTAGGCTTAAACTCACTCAAGATGTATTGTGGCCTGGAACTCGTGAGAATCCTCCTGACTTGGCCTCCCCAGTGCTAAGATTGATTACAGGCATGAGCCATCATGCCCAGCCAAAGGGCAGCTTGTGAAGAAACCACTGAATTTGCATTTCTTACTGTGATTAAAAATGATTGATAAAGTGATAGTTTGGAATAACACACATTTTCAACTTAAGGAAGAAAGCTCTGCTCCCCATAAGGCCATAATCAGTGCAGAAATTAAGGCAAACTACATATAGTGTTTAATTATAACAAACTAAAATGTTAACAACTCATTTACTAAAGTTTCACTGACTTCTGCTTTACGAGTATACATAAATTAGTTAGGAATATATATGAATATATATAAGACACTCAAGTTTTTCAGCATACTTCACCTACAAAAGAAATTCCTGCTCAATCAAAACTCAAAGATGTTATTTCAGTTTGACCTGAGACATCACTATCATAATAAATATTAGTTTACTTCATGCATCTTTTACAGTCATGGCCACCCCCATCCCAACACTTGGGAGACACACAGGACCACCTGGATGAAACAGTGAGATTCTGCCTCAAAACCACAGCAATAATGGACAAAATAACTATCTCCATTCAAATGTTATATTTTTCTAATAATTCAAAACTTTTAAAACTAAAATATAATATTGGCAGAGAAAAATTAATAAAGCAGGGTGTGGTGGTATATGTCTGTAATCCCAGCACTCCAGAGGCTGAGGCAGGAGGATGCCCAGCAGTTGGAGACCACCCTGTGCTACCTAGAGAGTTCAGGGACAGCCTGAACTGCGTAGTGAGACTTTGCCTCAAACAACCAAATGATACCACAAATGAAAAATAATAAATAAATAAACAAGTAACAAATTGTAGCTTTATTCTGTGAATGAGTATTCTAAAAACGTAAAAGATGCCAAGCTGTTTTTTTCTGGCTCATTGTATGATATTACATGAAACATTTTTCAGTGACAATTATATTGTAGACAGTTTGTTAGAAAAGATAATTTGTGCATTCACATATTCCAGGGGTCTGTGGATTACAATCGAACTGTAGTGCATTTGTGATTGCCATCTAGTGGCGAATCCAAACAGAAAGCAATAACAGAAACTCAAAGGATACTTTCGAAACCATGAAGAAGCTGAAAGATAGAGGGAATAAATTACATGATCGTCCTCTTTTATGTGTCTCCTAGTTATAATCAAGGAAGTCAAGGAAAAGAGGTATGGGATGAAGCTCTGAGAGTATAAACAGTAAGTAAAGATCTTTATGGTTCAAGCCAACTTCCATGTGAGAACACTATGCAGATGTTACACCACGCAAACCCAGCGATCCTGTACAGATAGCATTTCTCTTTGCTTAGCCTTGTACTTGTGCAATGAGATGTTGACAGTGTAGCTTTCATCCTTACAGCTGCTGTTGCTTGGCTTAAAACTCATGGAGGTGCCCACCCCCTGGCCAGCAGAGCCAGTTTCACCTGTGCCTTTCTTTAGGGACCAACTAAGCAAGAATTGAGGCAAAAACTGCAGCTTTGATGCGACACTGCTGTGTACAATAGTTCTTAAAACTGACATATATAAATGAATATATATACCTGAATTTGTGCCCACCAGTAGTTTATTGAAGTCTTAGCAAATGTTGCATTTAAACAAGAGTCAGCATTTCACCTTCCTTCAGGAGTGCAACTCAGTTTATAAGATATGTTTTCCAGATGATTTGTGAAATTAAATAAATAGTTTAGCAGCGTAATGTTTATACATTTTTCAATGTTTAGGCCTTGCCTATGATATCATAAGTGAACTTTTCTGGAATATATTTTATAACATCTGCTCTAGTATGCTAAATTGAAATAATTTTATTTATTCTAGTTTTTCTAGTTTTCTGGAATAGGGAAATGGGACCTAGGGACAATGTTATTTCACTCAAAAAATGTTTTCCTCTGTTAATTTAAATATAGTAGTATATAGAGCCGTATACATGTGCAAGGTCTTTGCATGAGTTTGTGTGTCTAGTAATTCTAAAAATCTTTGATTCTTAATTTAGAACATTAAAGTAGACACTGTTTAGGACTGGAAAATTTACTTGTCCGTTGTGCACTACACCTAGATAGTTCTTGCCTAGTTTTAGAATGATAGACTATTTTAACGTTAATATCCTATTACTAGTTTTTACAATGTAGCTATTATCAGTAAAGAATGTACTGAGAATATTTTATTCCTCACTCAAAATATTTTGCACTAGATCCATTATTTTGTAAAGAAACAATTAGTGCACACAGAAGAGTGAACATAACCTATAAAATGAGAGAAAGTATTTTTATATTTTATATCTGATATCAGATCTGGTCTGCTGTATAGGAAATTAATATTCAAACAAAACTTATAAGGAATTCAAACTACTCAATGGTAAAAAAAAATAAGCATTTAAAACTTGGCATGTATCTGGCTACTTATTTCTCAGAAGAAAATGTGAATGGTCAGGGAAAATATAAAAAAAAAAGATGTAATATCAACAATCTTCAGGGATGCAGGTTATGAAATACTTTGACGCAGGTTATGATATACTTTCTAGTAAAAATGGCTATATTGAAACAGACGCAAAACTAGAAACGTATGCATGGATGTCGAAAAAAAGTGCCTCTGCAGAATGTTAGCGTAAATGTAAGTCAGTACAACATTGTTGACTATGGTATGCGAATTCTTCAAATTTTAAAATGAACTACATGTAATACAGCAATTGAATGCATGCTAGTTCACATGCATCCAAAGCGCATAAAACCAACATACTGAAGAAATATTTGCACATCCATATTTATGAAGCATTTTTTTATAATATCTGAGTTATGGAATCAACTTAAGACTCCATTAACAGATGGAGGATAAAGTATGGCTATCTTTATCTGTCAATTAACAAGACACAGTGATATATCCATGGTTCATTCAGAAGAAAATGGGAAATTTTGCCACTTGCAGTAAACAGATGAACATAGAGAAGATATGGTAAGTTCAATAAGCCAGGTACATAATGGTAGACATGGAATGAGCTCACATAGAAATGGAATCTAAAAATACTGAATTTTAGAAGTAAGGATTGGAGGCTTCCAGCTGCTGAAAATGGCAGAGAAGATGTTCAGTAGAATCAGCTCAAAGGACATCACATTTCACTTCAGCAGGATGAACAGGTTATTGAGGTCTAATGCACAACATGACAACTATATTTAACTGTGCATTTTTTTTGAAGATTGCATGAGAGTTAAGTGTTCTCTCCAAAAAATTAGGTAACCTGAATTTTAATTAGCTTCACTGAGCCATTCCGGTGTGTGTACTTTATTCCAAAACATTACATTGCATATGAAAAGTTCAATTTCTAGGAATTTAAAAACTACCTTAGAAAATAGATGTCTTTTAGTTTGCTAAGGAGCATGAAAATGAGAATAAAAAGTATATTTTCATCAGAGCATTAAATATTTCCTTAAAACCTCCTGTTTAAAATTCTGTTCATTACTACTGGTCCCTTGTAATCTCTAAATAATTTACAGAAATCCAGAAAATTTAAAGGATAAAAAAAGTGATTATCATTTATATGTCATACATTTCATAAAAATGAATTAGGTTGATTTTATATTAAAAATTGTAGTATTATTAATAATTTTCCTTAAAGTCAATGAGTATTAAATAGAGATTATAAAAGGTCATTTCATTGTGGGTAACATTTTATATCAGTTGTATGGTATTGTTTATGTTTTTCAAGTGGTAATTTTCTTCAGCATTCTTATTTTGTTCCCTTCCTCACATTTACAGTGGGAAGTAATCATAAAATCAGCAATCTTTATACAACAGTTATAAATAATATTTGAAAATCAATAGCAGAAAATAATCCAATATATTAAAATACAAAAATTACTTCTGTGTGAAAGAACATGAATTGCAAAATGAATTTATTTATAGCTTTGAAATGATTTTGTTTATATACATTTGCACTCAGGACAACTCATGATTTTTTTACAATTAATACATAAAAGAGAATAATAATAGAAAGTTTGAACTTAGAAGTTATTTTGATGTCCAAACCCAGTAGGCGATAACACTTAAAGGATTTTTTTAGTGCACAATAATAAATTACTAGAAAAAATACTATTAACTCATGTTTACCTTTTGCAATTAAATTTCATGGAGGGTTTTTTGGTGCTTTTTCTGTGCTTGCAATCGCTAGTTTTTCTCAGACTGAGTTTGCTCTGATTTTTAATTAACTCACATCCAAGAAGCTTCCTTTAAATCATTCTAATCCCAGGAGTGTGCTTTTCCAAAATCTAATGAAAAATAAACACTAGGTGTACTAATCCTGGTACTAGATTTAAGTGGCACTCATTTAATTTTTTTTCCCACAAGCTCTTGAGTCAATATATGATTTCACTTGTACTCTAAAGGGTTTTCTGTCTTAGTTGTAGACACTCATGGTAAATCAACAAAATATTTATTGAACTAACCCTTTCGTATTCTTTAAATTCTATTCAAATGATAAGAGAAGAAAGAGAATTTCAAAATGATTACAAATTAAAGAGGTAAATTCACTTCAAAATAAAGAAGTGTAAACATCACTAAATCTTATCTACTAAAGTCATGCTACTGAGGAAAAAAAAATCCCTTCTAAATCTCTGAATGAAAATAGCCCATGTCCCCCCGTATTTGACCAAACTTTTTTCTGTTTATATTTCTTCCTTTTTTGGTTCAGAGTCTTTTATGTTGAGAGGCTGGTCTCAAACTCATGAGCACTAGGGCTCTACCATCCCAGTCTGCCTGGTAACTCCTGTTACTCCATACCCAGTTCTTATCTCTTATTTTGAAAAACTAGTTATGTATGTTGTTTTCTTACAATTGCTATGTTATCTCATGTGTGGAAAAGTAATTATTTCCTAATATAAAAAAAAAAATCTCTTTGCTGGACAATTGGCCAGCTAGCCTAGCAAGATACAGAGATATATAGGTGTTAATTGAATGTCTCACTTTGACTGGATCGAAGAATGCTCAAAGGTCTTACGAAACAGTATTTCTGGGGGTTGCTATCAAGATATACATATTTCAGCCCATACAATGAGTGAAGATTGTCCTCATCAGTATTGGGGGATCTCATCCAATCTGTGGGTAACATTTGCTAGAGAACAGGATTCATTTACTGCTTGACAGTTTAAGTGGGAATACAGGATTTGGCATCTGCTGGTGAACTCAGTGCTCCTGCTCCTCAGGGTCCTCTAAGACAGGAATTTACATAATTAGCTTTGCAACTTTCAAGGGTGATAACTCCACTAGAGCCCTTCCTGCCCAGCTTGCAGACTTTAGCGATGACGCAACTTTGTCTCCGCAAACATGTGACCCAGTAATTATTAATGAATGGTGTGGGTGAATGAGTGTACGTATGCATATGTCTGAATCAGTGTGGACTGTTAGTTGAGATTTCTAGACTCTTCACATATAAGACATTTTGAACACATTTTTTTCTCCTGAAGATAATGCTATTGCAGAGAGGCAATCATCAGGGTAATCAACACATTGTTTGAAAATAATCAAAACTCTGACAGGATGTGAAAAAAATTGTATGTTCCACTGCATTCTAAACAGCTTATATTTTTTATTATGCAGAAATAATGAAGTAATGCACCTATATACCTGTCTCCCGGATTCTAAAATTAATAAATCGTGGAATGGATTTTGTGCATTACATTTTGTTTATCTTTCAATCCATCTCATTTCACTGATACATTTCAAATTAGATCATTGATGAAGGACAATTTTAACACTGAATACTTCATCATGCACATTTTTAACAATAATTCATTATTTGTTTATAAAATTTGTTTTAGAAATTTTATTCAGATCAAACTGATGCCCATCACAATAAGCTACATAACCAGTCTATTTTTCTTTTTTCTTCTGTCTTTTGAGAGAATTACACTAAGTTGCTAAATTAGCCAGGCTTCCTGGCATGAATTTGCAATCTTATTACTTTGACTTTTCAGAGTATTCATACCAGGCCAGAAAATGTATTCAGATATACCATTGACTGGTTTCCTTCCTTCCTTCCTTCCTTCCTTCCTTCCTTCCTTCCTTCCTTCCTTCCTTCCTTCCTTCCTTCCTCCTTTCCTCCCTCTCTTTCTTCTTTCCTTCCTTTATTCCTTAATTTCTTCCTTCCTTAAAGTCATTCTTGCCTTTATTCCTCTCTCCTTCCTTCTCTTTCTTTCTTTTCACTTTCACTGTCTCTTTCTTTCTTTCTTTGTATCGTCTTCTATGCAATTATATTGTTTCAAATCAGTTAAAAAAGTAACAAAATATCAATAAATGCATAGTCATATGCATGAAAGGATGATTCTTATAAATATTCATTTTATGGTACTAAACTGATACATAATTTTAACATATTAATTAGTTAAGTTTAAGACAACAAAGTAATTGTCTACAAATTAATTTTCATTTGCTGACAAAAATATTTGCTTCTGATGGAATAATTATTACTATGAATGAAAGAAAACTAAGTACCTAATTATATTTTAATATGTGTCATTTCTTATAATTGTTAGATGTCAATTAGTACAGTAATTACATACTAAAATTTTACACTGATTATGTTATACCTATCATCACTATCCTAATGTGTCTAAAAACACTTCAATGACTTATTCATGCAGAGTCAATAAAAAAGAAAATGAAATCTGAAAGATATTCAATCTAACTTTAATTATACATTCCATTAAAAAAAGTTGGCTTTTAGGATGTTTGATCAGTTTCCTGCCTTCAATCCCAAACAAGGTAAGGAGTTTTGAAGGCTTTAACTCAGAAATGGAGCATCTGTTACGGTGTGCACCAAGATGAACCTGAACCTATTCAGTAAGGAGAATGGTTCCAAGCAAATGTAGCAGGTTCTCAACTTCTAACAGTTTAAAAGAAAATAGGTGTATTTGGTTCACATGTTTGGTGGGTTCAGTCCATGATTGGGTGGCTCCAATGCAGAAATGGTTTGGTAGACAGGCCTGATGGATTCCAACCAGCACATGCTGATTGGAATCAAAGGGAGAAAGGAAGAGTTAGAGACACACTCTAGTGACTTGCTTTTTCTGATCAGACCCCACCTCTAATTATAAGACTTTTGAGGGATAATTTGGGTCTAACCTATAATGATTTTGTCTATTATATTTTCTCTATGTTAAGGGTATACTAAAAGAAAACAGAAGGAAATAAATAGAGCAGTGAATGGGTAGAGATATCTGTTGGTTAAGTCAGAGAAACTTCGTTTCTTTCTTATTAACATTTACCAGCAAATTGTAATCATAAAAATTTGTAAGGCACAAAAAATGGTATATAACACATATGTACAAACATACATGAAAATTACTGTCGTTAATTAATGTGGTTCAATAACATCATTACATATATGAATCTCATTAATATATCTGTCACATCATTTTATTTATTGAAAATGTACTTTTTTTCTATATAGATTTCATTAATTTTATGGTGAGAAATATGGCCCCAGTTAAATGCAGTTACAATACTATAAAAAGTACTTTAAAAAGCATTAACTATTAAATAAAATATCCTATTTGACAACTTTAGAAGCTAATATGTGTATATTTTTATAGTAGAAGAAATATGACTGACAGTAATAATCCATAAACATGTCAATGATTCTGTTGAATTTCCTTGTTTGTTTCATATCCACGCTTAACCTCTTGGGAAATACGCTTCACAGGTTTTGTCCCCAACTTTCATGAATGTTACAGTCCCAGTTGAATATGCCTCACACAAATATTCCAACTAAGTTATTTATCTTACAAAATAAATGAAAGTGAACTCCAGAAGGAGTATTACAACTTTAAAATCAAACATAGTTACATATTTCACAATGTCACTATAACAAAACAATTGAAAATATTCTGAGCCAAAATCTCTGTTTCTAAATGGGAAATTTGTTTGACAAATGTGTGCTTTTTAACATCTTTATTAAGTCTTTTGAAAGAACAAACATTTGAAAAGAAAAGTCTAATAAGTGTCTGTGATTGCTGGTGGGGGAGACGGTGATAGACTGAGATAAATGCAATAAAATTTGATAACAAATTTTAAAGAAAACTAAATAATAATACCAGTCTATATGCACTCAGAAAAATTTAGAAAATTGAAGCAATCTAAATTTAGGTATTCTGAAAAACGTATTAAGTGATGATCTTTAATAGTATTTTAACTAGATCTGAGAAGTATATTAAACACAAGGCTCTACATTACTCATTCAGCTTCTGAATCCCATGAGTCCAAATGTACAGAATGTGTTCTTTAATTCTTGATTCTAATTATGTTTTCTTAATTCCTAGTTTTCCTAGTGGAGGTAGAAGCAGCAACAGCTCTGGAGACTCGCGTTTATGCCGCTCTGGAAGTCACGCCTGGAGTAGTATATCTTTGCCTGTTAAATACTAAATTGTATCTCTTCAAATGCATATTTTATGACCCAAGCACCAGCACCTCAGAATGTGATTACACTGGGCAAAGAACTTTTAAAAATTCAATTCAATTAAAATGAAGCCATAAGAATGGATTTAATCTAGTCTGATGCTATCCTTGTGGAATAGAAATAAGGACTTAGACGATAGACTAGCAGTTTCCCATGTGCAGAGGAAAGACCATGTCCAGGGGTAGCAAGAGGAAGATTAATTGCAAGTCTGAGGATGACCTCAGGTTAACCTAGTACTCCTCCCGCCTTCATCTTGATCTTATAGCACCTCAGCTGTGAGAAAATACACTTTTAGTGTTCAAGACATCAGGCTTATAGTTCTTAACCCCAGCAGAGTAGTCACTGCCATTGCTTTGTCTGTGGAACCTACAACCCTGATATTTAACTCTAGCTTGCAAATATATAACCTATTTATTTTCTCTGGACTTAATTATAATTGAATTATTTAAAAATAGTCTAATATAGCATATACTTGTTGGAAATTTGATTTTGTTATCTAAGCAAATTGGCTTTTAAACAAGTATTCTGAGATGTGTTTTTAAATAGTTCTTATACATATATATGTAGTGCAGTGTAAAATGCATAACACATATACATATGTAATGATCAAACAGTGCTATTGCCTTTACAAAATCTTTAAATATTTTTAAAAGTTTTTGGTAGACACTGAATAATTCTATGTAATTGGAGTACAGGGTTGTATTTTAGTGAATGCATATAGTGTGTTCTTGTCAAATTGGGATTTTGGATCTTGATGGCAAAGATAATTTGATGTCTCTCTTGGGAAAAACATTATTTCTATAAATATCTTACTTTTGCAATCCTAAAGTTTAAAAATTTTTAAATTCCAACTTTAATGGAAGCTCTATTTCTATGAAGATATTTGATGCCTGATTTACATGGAGTAACAAATATTTTATTTTCATGTATTCATGCTACATCTGCTTATATGAAGTCATATCACATATCATGTCATATCATATCTTTCATCACGATTTTAAATCCCAAAAGGTCAAGAAACTTTTCAATTTTGGGAGATGTAAACATTCTAAGAAGGCTGATTTAATTTTATCCTGTAAGCAGCTATAAGTCAAACATCTTTAAATTGCATAAAGAGAACTAATATCTGAAACATACATTTGTAAAACACATTTTAACTATTTCCCAAATAGTGAAAATAACTTGACTTAAATATATATTCATAATTTTGAAGAAATGATAAAACAAACAACTTATGCTAAAGAGGATCTCAACTTTAATATTCCTGAGCCAACATGCAATATTACATAAAACTTGATTAATTTTTCAAGTTCATCCTAGAAAGTGAACTTGCTCTGATTACTTCTCCGTGGCGAGCCTGGTGGTTTTTACCTGTCCTCATTATTTCACAGCAGAGTGCAAGCTAGAAAATTGAAAAGTACGGCACTGGTAACATCCAATCCAAATGGTTTTGAATAGTTTCAGATTTCATTAACCCTACATGGTAAAAAAATAGATGGAAAAAAATATTAAGCACCCAAGCACATTCACAGAGAGGTTGTTGGAGTCTCCCGCAAAGTCCGCTGGTATTTTATAAAATGAGCGCATTGAAAATTCACGCATGAGAAGTGAATACCATTCATTGATAAATTAGTGTAGTTTGAGTCCTTGCATTTGAACTACTTTAAGTGAACCAAATTTAACGTTTTTTTTTCTGTTTTAACTCACTTCTTAGCACTAATGTAGTTAGTTATACAAAGAAAATTAGAAATGCCTGTGTCTTTCAAAACTCACTCCCAAAACAATAGGTTAGACTCAAGAAAATGAACAGAAAGAAAAAAAGCGGAAAATTCCAAGTGTGTACTTTGCTATCCATATTTCAGTTACTTTTCTCTGTTTTCTTTAATTAATTCAGTTTATTGGTACTCTTTGGTATACATAACGATCACATTCATTATTCACAGACAATTTGTACCTGTAATGATATAGCTTCTTCTTTTTATTTTCTTTTCTTATCTTTGCTTGAACCACTCTTCCACCCTTACTTACAAAAAGCTTTGTTCCTATTTTTCCTTCTTTTCTTTCTTTTTCTACTTTTTATTTTCTCTTCCTTTCCTTCTTTATCCTCCCAAGTTTCCTTTCCCATTTGAACACTGTCTTCCTGTTTCACAATATGTTACGGTTTGATTCTAGATGTCCTCCAAAGCCTCATGTGGTCATGGGGAAGGCTTCTAGATTATGATTGAGTCATGGCCCAGTGCTGGGATTATGGGTGTGAGGGCTACACCCATCCAAAGTCAAAGACAATATAAGGGGAGAAAAGATGCTTGTTTCTTTTTTGCTCCCCTTCTTGCCCCCTCTGCTTTTGTTGCCTTTGCTGTCTTCCAATGCCAGGAAGGGCTGCCCCTCTGCCACATCGCCCTGCCTTAGAATCAGCTGCTAATGGATTGAAACCTCTATAAACTGTAAGCTAAAAAAGCCTTTTCTATCTTAATTTTGGGTGTTGGGGATTTTGTTTCAGCAATGAGAGAAAAGTAACTAAGTAATCTTGAGGCCATACTCAGAAGCGAAATAAATTGGGCATACATGTGTAAGTACTTCATTGTTTTTCCAGTGTGAGAAACAAAAAGTGAAAATAAGGACCAAAATTTGTAATAGATATTGTGGAATATTTTCTCAATGTTATACATTGAACCATGTTCCCTCAAATCATACTTTAAATCCCTAACAACCAGCTTTATGCAATATGGTTCTATTTGGAGGCAGGGTATTTACTGTGATGATAACATTAAAATGAGCCTGTTAGGGTGGTTCCTAATCCAGCGTGATTGCTGTCACCCCAAGAAGAAAGAATGTGGACAAAAATGATACACCAAAGGCGTGTAAATGCAGTTGAAAGACCAAGTGAATCACAACAGGAAAGTGTCCATTGGCAAGATAATGAGAAAAGAATTCTGCTGACACCTTGATCTAGACCTTGTAGTCCCCAGAACTGTGAGAAAATAAGTTTGTCTCATCTCACATACCTAGTCTATGGCAATTTGTTATGGCTGCTTTGCAAAATAATAATATCATATTACAATGAATATTTTTGATGTATAAATTTTCTTAACATGTGTTTGAAAAATTATTTTCTACTTGGCTTAACGAAAAGTAAAATTAGTAAAAAAAACAAGAGTGAGAAAAACAAATAATACTGCATGCAGGTAGTGAGAAGCTTATATGCAGTGTGTTAAGAATGAACAGTGGGCCTGAATACATTCTTTTCAATGCAATTTCCCTTTATGGAGTATTTCAAATCTGTTCAAAACCAAAATCTAGATAAAATGAGAGAGACAGGAAAAAGTGTTCCTAGAGGAAAGAACCCATATCATTCAGTACTTGCTAGAGAAACAGTTTAATGCACACTATACAAATATATGTAAGAATCTCAAAGATTAGCCAATGTGGCTGCCCACAGTCAGGTGTGGAAAAGTACTCAAAGATTGTCTGTGAGCTGGAGACTGGAAGAATCCAGTGTAAGACCTGGAGCTCAGTGTAGGGTCCCATGCACATAAGTATCTGGTGGCGAAGGGGTCTGCAATGGAAGACTGAAGACAGTGTTGAGTGACCAAGAGTGACCTGAGTGACCAAGGTGAAGGGGAAGACTGGATTTTCTCTGAATCATCCTTTCTCATTTCTCTTATAAAATTTTGGTGACATTTTGTGACAATTTTCTCTAGCAGAATTATGCTGACCCAACTGAGTTGGGCATTTCTTACTAGAGTTAATCATCAGTTAATTATTGCAGAACCTAACACTATGGAATATGTTTTAAACTAATAGCTTGCAAGATTTTAAAGGCTGTAAGACATTTTTGCATTCTGTTAAAGGATAACATTTGCAAAAGCAGGTCCCTCAAATCCAGTTTGAGACACCATTTTTTAAAGTACTTTTTTAGCTATAATCTGCATAAGGTCCGTTAATAGTCCGACCATTTGACCTGGGAACAATGTTTTCCTCTGCCTTTAACAACACATCCTTGTCTAAACAACAATGTCATCATATTGTTGCTTCCAATTTATTCCAAACCAGTCCCCAGATACAGTGAGTTGATCAGCAGAAATAGGGACTGGAGGGTTGGCAGGCGTATTGCATTGCGAAGTCATTTCTGCCTCGTCTCTCCACCAAGTTTTAAACTGAAGAAATTCAGTAGAACCTGGATCCATATACCATACATTTCTAATTCCAGTGATCAAAGGTTCAGACTGAGCTAGTTCTGAAATCAATCCAAAAGTATAAAGGAGTTCACTCCATAAAATGCACAAGCCTATTTTACGTCCCTTAATAGTTTTAAAAGGTGGTGAATTATGGTCATACCTAGCATGGGGAGTTTGTTGATCTGCACTTTGGTGATAGTGACTGTAGATATAGCAAAAGCTTGACAAGCATCTAAATCCCTCTCTTGTTTTTCTTGAACAAAAGCTGTCATTACTTCAGTCAATGGCAGGAGTGTTTCAATTTTTAATAGAGGTCCATCTAGAAAGGGGTTAGATTTATCATATACTGGGGCTGGTGTTGCCAAAGGATAGGTATGTAACATGAAGGACAGAGGTGGAGGTCAGATTCTACTGTTTTATCAATAGGGCACGGTAAGGCAGGG
Source organism: Cavia porcellus (assembly GCF_034190915.1). Taxonomy (NCBI): domain Eukaryota; kingdom Metazoa; phylum Chordata; class Mammalia; order Rodentia; family Caviidae; genus Cavia; species Cavia porcellus. Next base: position 16,840,857 of record NW_026947494.1, on the reverse strand, counting down.
TTCAGTGTAGCAGAAAGGTTTCCAAAAGATTCATACCTCCCTTCACTCTCTGTTAACCAGTCCTTGACCCCAAAACAATAAAGTTTGTTTAGGCAGATTATCATTTGATTCAGAATCTGAAACATTTTTGCCCTTAACATTCTTTTTATTGGGCAAAATTTCCTACTCTGATTCAGATTGCATGAGCTCTCAATTTAATAACCAAAGTTATTAAATTACTCTAGAAACAAACATGTAAGGAAATAGAGTTCCCCTGTTGGTAAACACATTTCAAAGCTTTCATAACCAATATCCATGTTCCTTAGATTCAAACCAGTACCAATGTTTTCTTATTTAGGACAATGATTTGATGAAAGAGTGAGGTTTCACTTCTGCCCCTGAACTCTTCAACAAAGCTTTTAGAACTTGAACATATTCTTGTTGAGATGGGGAACTTCCCATTTTACTCCTGATGCAAAAATCTGGGAGAGCAGGCTGATTTACCTGTCTGTCCCACTCTTCTCCAGTCTGCTTGCCACTTAAACCCTTTCCTGATGTCTCAAAGATGACTTTCATTTTCAGGTTCCTGTTTAGGCACAAAATGTGGGTTTCTGTATATGTCAGGGTTTACTATAGAAATAGATATAACATAAGAAATACAACTGTATAAGAAATTGCAAGATTGGCTTACAATGGTCAGTCACCGAGTTGAATAAAGGAGCATGCTAGGGATTGAAGGGTCCAGACCAAGGGCTGAAGCTTACTGCAGTGTCCTGTGCAAGTCCATTTCAAGAGGCCAATGAGTCTACAATAAAACTGTGAAGAATCTACAATGGAAGGCTGAAGAATCTACGACAAAAGCTGAAGAGTCCCAGGCAGAAGCCGAGCAGTCTGTGCCAGAAGCCAGGAGATGACAATCAAGCTGAAGGCTAAGACTGGAGCTCCTCTGAAGAAACAGCAATCAGCCCCTCCTCATCTGCCTTTTATTGTGTGCAGGCTGCTTCCCTGGGGTGGGTGTAGCACTCACACCATCTGCCTGCCCTCCTCTTACACAGGCTGATGATGTTACATACTAGGGACCCTGGCCCCCTGCTGAATCATTTAAAGTTCCGACTTCTCAAATTGACACAATGAATGATATCCTAGAGCAGTTACTGCTTGTCCTCTACACCCCAGGATGTACAGCTGCGGGGTCACTTGGTTAAGATTGCAGACTTTTCAAGTTGACACAATGGGTAAACCATAACAATTCCTATGAAGAGACAGGTCCTAAAAATGAGGTGAGATGAATGAGAACACATCAAGAAAGAGACAAAGTTATGGGATTAGAGGACCTCTAGGATTGAAGCCTCATAGATTTGTCTGGTTATTTATTGTAGCAGAAGTGGGAACTGGGAGGGGAAAAGTACAGACGAGTGAAACTTAATTGTTTAATCATCCCACAGGCCATCTTTGGCTGTTTGATCTTCATACTTAGCCTTCTTTCAAGCATAGCAAAGCATCTCATGCTGTCCCAGAGCATTCCACTAGGTCCTGATTTCATTTCCGTTTACACTATGCTTTAACAAGACTTCCTCCAGAACAAACAATCATATGATATGGCCTAGCATTGCTCAAACCCTTGAGTTACAAGAGGTAAGGTTATTTTAAGACACATCTTTTCCCAAAAGGACATTTTCAGCTCCATTATAATTTTATATAATAACTATGTAGTGCAGTGTATGACTAAATCATTGACTAAAGTGCAGTGCATGATTGCTCTGTGGAATAAGTCTAAGGACACGGAGGCAGCTTCTCCTACGGGGTGCTGTCCTATGGGGGGGGGGTGAGGAAAAGGACAAGCAGGGCCAAAAGGGAGGGGAAAAGAGCAACAAGAGAATGCTTTACCTCAAGACAGCTCTCAGAGTAATTAATCCTATCCCACAAGAAGGAGAGCTCACAAAACAAGAAAATGATTACTACATATTAACAATCTAATCTCTCTTAAAGAGCCCACCACTCAAACACTAGTACATTGGAAACCAAGTTTTGAAATTAGTGTTGGTGAAGAGAAACTACATCCGAATGGCTGCATTCCACCCCTCCCTCACACCAAAATATAAAATCAGAAATCCATTTTCTCACATAGAAAATGCAGAGCTCCACAAATCTTGACGCGTTCAGCTTCAGTTCAGAAGTCTGTGTTACAAAGAGTCATCTTCAACTCTTAAAAACTGCTCCCATTTTGACTCTGTACCATCAAAATAAGTTATTTTTTTTTCTAAGATACAACTGTGGGATGGGTGTGGACTACAAATTTCCTTTCAAAAAAGGAAAAACCCACAGAAGAGAGTAGCAGGTCTAAAAGAAGCCTGAAAATGAAAAGGACAGACATTATTTCCTGAACCTGAACTTAAAAGAATAACCTTTCACTGTTTGTCTTTGCTCTGAAGTTATTGGGTATTTGTGTGCACAAAGAATCAAGCTGTCTTGCCCTATTATTTTTCTGGTATTTGCCATAAAGTACGGATTTTTCTTGGGTTGCAGCTGCACACGCTCAGTGTGTCTAAGGAATTATTGTGAGGTCTCAAGTGCAGATTTCTTTCCATGATTTCCTTCTGTCATTCTGAATCTGGAAGGAGAGATAATTCAAATATCTTTGAAATGCCCCTGGCATTTTTTATTATTGTCCCGATAAACAAGATTGACTTATTTTCTGTCTCTACTAATTTCTTTTAAAAGTAGCTGCTTTAGCATACATATGAAGATGTTTTCACTACTAACATAGCTAGGCTGTGCCTTTAGTAAATTTTCATGCTCTGATCATCTTTTAATTATAAATTCCATTGTTAATCATTATCTCTTTCTCTCATCTCAGTGTATACTGTCTGAAGTAATCATGCAGCAACCTAAATACTTAGCTGCTTAGACATTTCTTCGCTAGCTACTATAATTCATCATACTTAAATTGGCTTTGCACAAAGATTTAAGGCATAGACAGTGTAATCACCTTCTTTGTAACTGACTGTCTGGAATGAGTTTTGCCTTTGTTTTCAGTACTAAAAAGGAAACAAGATCTTTTCTATGAAAAATATAAACAAAGGAGTGTCTCCATCTCAGACTCAAGCTTTCCTCAGGCCACCCCTGACGAAAACAAGGGTTTTCATCATAAGTTACAGAAATACCTGCTTAGTTTAATTTTTAGAGCACAGTTACAAACCAAAGAAAGCTCATCCACAGCCATGGACTCTCTGTTCCCCAAACTCCTCCCTCTCTTCCTTCTCAGCAGCCATTCAGGTTCCCCCTTCACTATGTTTACAGTAGCCAATGGGAATAGAATGTTAGTCTTAAACCATCCAATTGGGTAAAGATCAGTTGCTTCTGCTAGAGATAAAAGGGTCAACTCTTCTTTGCTCTGAGGCTGCTGCATCATTCTTGTGCTCTCCTGCAGAAGTAAAAACTTTGCCTTGTGGAGACCTCTTGCCTAATGTTTGAGTACATTCTTTCTGTCACCAATTAAGTCCAGCTACTTGTTTCCAACAGGATGACATCTGCATTTTTTGAGGCCTCATCAGAATGACCTTTGTTCACTTTTCTCGGAGAGATCTGGTCAGAGCTGCTTAAGTAATTTCGAAGACATAATTGCCTTTTGGTTTTCTGAGCACTCAGAAATTTCTTAACACTCTGATTACGGCAGCCTGGCATTTTCTCCCCCCCCCCCCCATTCCTTCAGACTTTCCAACTTAGCATTATCCATTTCAAAGCTGCTTCTTCCTGTTTTATGGTATTGATGCAACCTCACTCTTACTAACTTTTTGTCTTTGTTTGCTGTTACTATAACACCATATGGGACTTGGCAGTTAACAATGTTGTAAATTCTGTCTTATGCTTGTTTCTGCTTGAGGCAGAAGGTGAAATGGCAGATGGCTGATTGTGAGAGACAAAACAAGAGTGATCTCTTCAAGTCACAGCTACTGCTCTGGGTGACTAAGGTGGTCCCATGAGGGTGCCAGCTCTGGGGCCAGCCAGGGATTTTTCCAGAGTGAGGGCTCGCTTCCATGAGAAACACCTCTCTCCAGTCCATAACGTAATCACCTTTTGTAGGCCCCATAGCCTTCTCAGGATGTGCTGAGAGCCAAATTCCACTGTGATGTTTAGCAGAAGCAAAGCACACCAAGGAATTGTACAAAGCAACAGAAGTAGTAAACAAGGACAAAAGCATTAAATCTGTTGGAATCCTAGCACTAAAATATTTGAAACATATTAGAATACTAATTTAATAATTTTATTTTACTGTGTGCAATCATTTAGAAATCATTAAACTTACAGTTCTCACAAGAATGTTAAAAATGTCACTGTTATGCATTGTTTCCCAAAGAGGGATCTGGGGAAAGTGAACAATCTAGAATTTCACTGTATGCATAATTCATTTATACAGTACTCTGTTTATGTTATAAATTGGCATCACAGTGGAAACATTGTTTTATTTTACATTTTCAAACAGAAAGTATCACCTTTCCTTCCAAAGTTTCATTAGAATGAACTAACAATATACAAACTCATAGAAGAAAAAGCCTACGAAACTTTTTAAAGCTCATAGGTAAAATATTAAGAAAATGATCACTGAATAAAATAATGATATACGCATAATTATATATTCTTCACAGGAGATAAAGAAATGGAGAAGACAGGCCATTTTCAAGTGCCAGTACATAACTTCATGCATGGATGAATGGGTCTAGTAGATGCATGCATGTAAATGATTCTTGTTTTGAGTTAATGAACCAGAGAATTAGTCAATAGCTTATCATATCTCTCCAGTTGTGATTATATTCTTCAGTCTTCTTCTTTGCAATAGTATTTTAGGCAATGGAACTTATAAATGTGGATATGAAGCAATTGTTTTACTCTTTGTTTATTAAATCTTTAGGAAAATAACCAAATAACAGAAGAAAGTCTCTTTTTTCACCTGCTGGGCTCCAGGGACCTTTCTTTTAAAATTATTAGCATACCATAGAACCATACTGTGGAGTGAAATTCTCCGATTTCCTTCATTGCCTTGAGAAAATGCATGTTGTTTGTATGAACTACTTGAAGGAAATAATTATTCATTAAGCTTCCATTTTGTATAACGAATAGTTACCTAATTCTAACCCACAATTTTATCTAACATACTCAGATTTAAATTTGTTTTAGAAATTTGATTTCTGCATTCTAAAACTTACCTACAGTATGCATTTCATGTATTACAGCAAATTCTGGTGGAATCACAAGCATCCAAAATCAAATACATTAATATTTACATTAAAATGATTTTTAAGACTATAAATAGCATTAAAGTACTTTAAGGAATTATTTTTGGGGTTTTAAACGTATTCAAAATGTTTTGTAACTGTAGAACAGTACTCAGTGCAGTGTATACTACTGAGAGAATTGTTTAACAAACCCTATATTAAATTAAATGAATTTATATGCATTGCATTTCTTAATGATTCTTTCCTGATGTGGTTGGGGCAAAGAAAAATCACTTTTGTCCTCAACAATGTCATCATGATTATGTGGCAGTCGGACATTTAAAATTGGAAGGAAGCAAGACCCTTTATTACTGAAACAAACCACATACAATAATTTTTAAAAGTCCCTCCTTCAGTGCCTGTCTGAATTCAATGTAAATTTCTACCTGATTCACATTAAAATTCAAAGGATGTGAGCAGATATTTATACCAAACTTACCGACTTAACCTATCTGCACTCATTTCTATATTTAACTCCATTTTAGCAATTTTAGCTTGAATAAATGCAGGAGAAACATCTCTCATCACTGCGGACCACTTCCTCCATGTCTGCTCTCTCAAAGCTAACTTGTTCTTTCAGCCGATAAAAGCAAACATATGTAGCAGAGATAAAAATTTGTTTTCTCATTAGTTACACAAATCCTTTTTAAAGTCTTCATCTGAAAATTTATTTTCATACATCAATGAGTTTGCTAATGGTGACTCATCACACTGTTCATTACCAACACGTCACTTAACATATTTTATGAAGTTGTGAGACTTTGAAACCTAGCTATTATAGCAAGGAAACACTAAACAAAGTATAGGTAGTTTATGTAAAAGTGATCATTGGATTAAAATGATTTCATGTGTTTTCATGGAACATAAGGTCTTAGATCCCAATACATTACTAAGATAAAACATTGAGTGGCAGTCGTGCTGAAAAGATTAGGCAACATAAAATCAGAATATTGTCTACAGCCATTGTTACGTAATAATATGCAGTCTGATGCTTCATATTACCCTTATCTTGAATGCAAAAAATTTGTCCTACTTGTACAAAGTGGTTATTAAAGAGTTTTCGGTAAATACTTGTTATCTCTGCATCCATGGTTTCATAATAATACTTCCCAAAATTTCATTTTTGTTTCAGAGATCCCAGATATTTCACTGTGAACATGAACAGCAACTTTTTGTTTTACATCCCCTGAATATTTACATGCAAGGAAAGTTGCAATAATTTTAGTCCCATTAAATATTGAAGTAACTACTTATAGTAATTATATTACCCATGTAGTTTATACTGTTGAAGAACATAGTCTTAGGGCACAATGATTTTATCACATTTTTAAAGATTATATATTTTCATAACTAATATTTTCATATTCAAGTGATGTTATTATAGTTATTATCAGGTTTTTAATAATCTGAATATTTTCATCATAATTTTATGCTCTATGTTAAATTTCTACACTCAGTTTCCTGAATATTCATATTTACTACCAGAGTTTGAATCATCACAGTATAAACTTATTTTACAACTAGCCATCTACCAAGTAGCATACCTTCACTGTGTTCGTTACATATTTGTACACACAGCCTAGAGTCAAGATCTTCACTGTTCGTTCTAGAAGTTCTTCCTGTTGTTATTGAGTCTTCAGCACTGATATAACTCCACTAAATTTTACCAAACCTCAGTGATTTAGCTCTAATTCATTCGGTTGTACTTGCTAATGTCTACATATGGTGTCTATAGGATTTCTATAACAGAACAGTGAATCAACTTTATATCAATTTATAATGTACTAATCACAAATGGGATGAGCATAATATTGTCTTTAATGAGCAAAGCAGGTTTATATATTGAGTTGCAATTTATAATACTACTAAAAAATACTTACAGTTGATTCCAACAATACTGTGAGGTAGAAACTGACAGAACCAATAGATATACCATCATGATGAAGATAATTTCCAGTGTTTGAAGAACTAGAAAAAGTGGCAAAATGAGAAGACTTAGTATTTTGATTTTCAATTATTCAAAATATAATATATTCTGTAGCAGATATGGATTTGTCTATAAAATTCATTAGATAGTTAAAATAAAATGAATATAATTTACAGAGCTAACATAAGAAACCTGAGACAAGTCAGTGTTCTGTGTCACACATTACACAACTCATAGTATATTGTCTTGCCGTGGAATGACCTACTTGTTATCATTGTATGAAATCTGCATATTTTCAAAGAACAATCAGGAATTTCTGAATTAATTAATGAATACACACACACATTTCTCAATGCATAATAAACATTAGGCCACACTATACGTTGTATCAGTGTGTATATATAACAACAGTATTATTACTTCATTAATTAATATATTTGAACTAATTCCTAAATAATCACTGAACAAATTTTAATTACTGACAACTAAATTCAAACCTAGATTGAAAACAAAACAAAGCACAAAACGATAGTCCCTATCATTAAGGAATCAGACACTCCAGGGAGACATAAATGACCAACAATAATATTGTCATTTATAGGAAGATAAGCTAAACTATAGAAACCTGTTTTGCAATCATTACATGGTAGATTTAATGGATTTTCAAACCAACAACTGATATATTTTTCATACAGTATTCCATTTTGTTCCAAATCCTTTTTCAGAACAAATTAAATATACAAAAATTTAGTTCTACCACATTTTACAATATTATGCAATTATTAATCTCATGCTTTCAGTCAATATTTGAAAGGATAAAAATGAACTTCATGATGAATTTTAGAATTGGAGAAATGATTTCTCAAGGTCATTGGGATGTTACTGAACTAATGACATGTACACATGTACGCACACACGTATCAGACATATTGATTGGAAAGAAAAGCTACAAGCTACGGGTACTCTAATGTTTTTAAATAATAGGAATACTATTATTCTTAAATTTTAATTCCCACCTTTTCCAGTAACTTTTTAAATACTTTATATAAAGCCTATTAAATATATTTTACAGGTAATACAATTTCTAAATTTTACTTTTAATGGTATAAAGATTTTAATGAAGAAATAAAACGAGGTCAATAGAAATCATTTACTTTTATAGGGATAAAGAAATTAAGTTCTATAGGTTTTTATAAGACAAATGGTAATTGATTACACACTGAAAGTGATGCATTTAACCTTCAGTTCATTATATAAATCGTAATGTAATCCTACTAAGAATGTATGTGTTTATATATATGTAAAATATAGCTTTCAATAAATGCATGTGTTTATATATATGTAAAATATAGCTTTCAATAAATGCATTCTCATGGTTTAGTTTCAGATATAATGTCCCATAATATATGGCTATAGCGTTAAAGAAGGAAAAAAAATGAAAATAAAATCACTGAGCTGTTAATAATGCAAAGTGGGTGTCTTTTAAGACTGCACGCCCAAAGCTTTCAATTTAAAATGAAGGAAGCATCTCTGAAGCACTTATTTATAAACTGGAAGAGATGAATGCAATTAAAATAAATTGGCTGACATGGGTTAATTAACTTTTTTCTTATAATTCTAGATGAGCTTGGTTCTCAAGCACAGGTTATTATTTAAGTCAATATAATTCTCTCCAGAAATATCAATATGAGAACTGAAGTTTGCAAAGACTTTATTTACTCCTGTCATTTTCTGCCTGTTGGATCACTTTTCACAAATCATGAATATTGTTTCCATTATGCTCTTCAAACCCCTAATTTAAATAATCCTATTTCTGTCTGGTAAACACTGAGCCATGAATATGGAATGACCTCATCTGACTTCACTTTAAATTCACTTAATTTTCAATTCTGGTTACCGTGAGGTGAGTAGAAAAAAATTTTGTTCAAAATTATAGTGCAAGATGTGCTGCTACCATCAGGCAGGCTCACTCCTCAATGTCCTAAATGAAGTTGCAATGTATTCCACAGCTTTGTGTAAAAGTGATGATCACTCATTTTTTTCTTTTTGCATCTCTATAGTTGTATAATAATTTGATGATTATCTGCATGATGTCATATCATCCACATGAAATCAGGTAGAATTTAACACAATATATCTCTTTATTTTTCTTTAATAAATCTAAAACATTTAAGATTTGACTATTGTCATTCAGTTCTTATTATATCTGAGACATACACTAAAACACTTTGCATTTCAATAATATATATTTTTATAGAGTCCCGAAAAATATATCTGGAACTCTTAATTTCCTGATGCATATATTAACTAGTCTATGATTCTCAAGTATCTTATTTTAGTAAAAAATTATCCCACAATAACTTCATTTTAGACAAAGGTCTTTACATTTGTGCAAATATAAACATTATATATATATATATATTTATTTCTAATAGTGAAATGTTCATACCATTATCAATAAAGATTTGATTACTCTAAAATTATGCATAGCTATTTTAAATGAGTTAGAAATACCTAGACAAAACTAATAAATACATAATGTATTCTTTATTGAACAAAAGAAAGATTTATACTGTTTTAACCACACTTCAATACTATGAAATTTCTATACATTTTTGTATAGATGGGTATAGATAAATAAGCCTTTTATTAAAATTATATTAACACATTTTAAACACTTCCTTAAAATTTGATCAGCTCCTAACTAATCCTTTATCACATGTATTTATGAGCATATTTCAAATATAAGCATAACATATGCTTCCTTTCCACTCTCTTGTTCCCAACCACTATATTTTTGCAGATAGCTTTTCTATATCTTCCAGTGAATTGTTTTCCCTAATTCTAATTGTTTTACAATTTCTTAATAGATTGCTTCAGCACCTTCACAATAGTAATTCTGGATATAATTTAATATCATGAAGCAAACTTCCTAAAAGACCAAAACAAATGAATCCTCACAAAATAGCTGAGAATCACAGTTGTGATGCTGAATGTTAGGTGTCAACTTGACTCAATAGAAGACCATATAGAGAAATTTCAAAGTGTGGTTTGAAGAGTGTTTTTGATGTTTCCAGAGAACATGGCTGGTGAATCTGAGTGAATTATCTGAGATCTTTGCTCTCAAGAGTATGCTGCTACCACTCTGTATTTGAGGTCTCAGAGAGAACAAAAAGAAAAAAAAGATCTTTCCCTCTACATCCCTCCCTCTCTGCCTCTGTCTCTCTCATCATTTTTCTATTACATCCATTTTTCAATCTGAAGTGCAAGCAATGCTGTGACAGCATTGCTAATGAAGTGCTAATAAAGAGGCTTGTTGGCTTTTATCTGCTTTTACGCATTATTCTTGACTCACTTGCATCAATTCCCTCAATAAATCTGTGAGTTGTGTCTCTGTGCCATGGTATGCTTTATGTTTTCAAAGACCAGCATAATTTCTGATATCAAGTATATGCACTCGCAACACTGTTGTAATAAAGGTATGAATCCATGAAAGAATGAATTAAAAACAATATTTTGCCTTAAATAAGCACAACCTATAATATGAATTATGAATATCTGTTAGATAATGCTCTAAAAGTAAATTTATCTAACATGAATATGTAAACAAAACCCTTTACAGGATTCAGTATAGCAAAAATTACATGGTGTCATTAACAAATTTAATGTTAGTCCATTATACTTTCGTATCAGTGAGCTGCAGAAGTCATTCATTGATATTATGAGGTCAATTTTTGTTTCCTTTGAACCTATGTAGGTCACTAACTCTTTTGGCTAATATATAATATGGCAGAATACAGATATATTTATCAGTCGAATAGAATAGGGAATAGAATAGAAAAGAATATAGAATAGAATTTAACAAGAGACATTATGCACGTTATTATCCAAGTGCCTATAAACTAAAGAAGAAATGTTTAATGCAGTAGGCATATAACTCATTCCCATTACTGGGAACACAACTCACACATTAAAAAGTAAGAAAGGTGTTTGTTAAGAGAAAGGGTTGTATATGAAATACCCTTAGATGAAAACTCCTGGGTAAGGGTTATGTATAATAAATAATCTTGGTGTCTCTGGATTCAGAAAATATAGACCCCCAGAGAACATTAAGTAAGACAAACAACGCCTCAGGGTATGATCGGCGATGGTTCATTACTGAACTGCTCCTTCTGCTGGTATCACCCACAGTGAAGCAGATGGAAAACCGGATTTTTATTCCACTAAGCTGGTTTATTCTGGATCTGGAAATAATGGACCTTGTAAACTGTTTTAGTGTTGCAATTTTTCTCTATTCTGCCTCATTGCCTGAAATACAACAACAAAAAAAATAATCTCAAGGAAAATTAGCAGTAAGAATTTTGAATCTTTTATAATAATCTTATGATTTATGTTAGACCATTATATTAGTCTAGATCCTCCAGATAAACAAACCAACATATTAGATATGTAAATGGAATAGGTACACATGCACACACACACACACACGCACACGCACACGCACACACGCACACACACAGGCACTATACGAAATTATCTGACACACTATGAAGACCAAGTAGACCAACAGCAATGGTCAGAAGACTATGAAAATCCTAAAGAAGATTTCCTGAGTATGAAAGCCTAAGGACCAGGGCAGTTTATGGTATCATCTTCTCTCTTCCTGTGAATCAACAGTCAGTAGAAAAACTGATGGGCTGCCTTGCAGATAGTCAAGCAAGATAAATACTCTTAAGCTTCTAACTTATGAATATTCAAGTTCCAAACTTTCAAAGGTGTACTGTATAAGATTAGGAATAATCTGATTTAAGAACCTTAATGAATCACTTACTGTGATTCTTTCTTAGGCAGTGTTTTATTCTATTGAGTCTTTCAGTGAGTTGGAAGAGGTGCAGTCCTTTGTGAATTGGAAAAAGCAATATTTGTGGATCAGTTTGTCATTTACATTTAATCTTAGCTATAGTTCCTACTCTCAGAAATAGTGTTTTCCCAAATTTCTAGACATGTTTTAACCCAGTTAAAGTGACAGTTAACAATCATACTCACTGACCCACAAACTATAAGAGTGCTAGGAATGGTGATAATTTTAAGTGTCTGAGTTTGAGGGTTTTATTACAGCACAAAAGAAAACCAAGATAAATAGCTGTCATTTCAATTGGGAAACACATCAAGTGAAAGCAGCAATTATCAATTTAATCTGGTGTGAAAAATAGACTTAATTATATGTAAACAGTAAAGTCCTTTAATACTCCATTGTAAAAATAAATTAATACAGTAACAGCAAATGTTTGCATAATTTTTGGAAAACTGAAAGCCCAGGTACCTGGTTTGCTGAGTAAAGATGTAAAGAACTTGCCCACATTTATTAAAACATATGAATATTGTGATGGTAGCACTAGAAATGGGCCAAACTAAGGTGTACGGCAGGTTTTGTGTGACTGGAGCTTTCTAAAGTAGAGGAAAAATACAATATTGGTACAGAGTTCTACCAGCTGCACATGCAGGATGAAAACTGTGGGAATAATCACAGTGTAGCACACACTATAAGTGTCTAACTTGCCTCCTGCGGAGACTCCCACGGTGCTTGTATACTTCCTCAAAGTGCTACATATGTGACAGTATCTTGTTTCAGAGCTAAGAACAGCAGGTGATAGATTGACCTCCTGCTAATTATTTTCTGTCCAAATTAATGCATAGGACAGAGATGTCCACAATAAGGAAACAGATTTTAATATGAAATCATCTTCATCAGCACTCAAAGTTTCATGGAAATACTGACTTGAGACAAAAATCATTTGTTTAGCCACACTTTTACTGCTTTATCAAAAATGCAATGCAGAGCTCTAGGGAGTGCAGTATCAAAACCTTCTTCAGGACTTAAATTCTTCCTCACTCCAGTGAAGGGAGTGCTGCCTGCCAAGAACTTACCTCTGCCTTCCTTCCTAGGCCTGACTTTACAGGAAGGAAGTATGAATACCAAACTCTCGCCCTTCCCTGAGCACAGTTTAGGTCAAGGCTGGTCAAAAGTGGAGCCTGAATCTGTGGACCCCTTGCTCTACTTTATGGTAATTCTAAGAGATCACTCAAACCTTAGTTCTCTTTGTAGCACTGGTTCATGTCTCTGTGATAGCTTCATTGAATCTTGGCTTCTCCCTCCACCTAAGTCTTCTCTTCAACTGGTCCCATGGGATTTTATCTCTCTGATGTCACTGCTGAGGAAACTTGACCTAGAATAGCATTTATTTTAATACTTTTTCTGTGGTTCTGAAGACCAAGCCCACTGCCTTCACAGCCATAAATATATGCACTTCCACTAAGCTACACCCTTGTCTGGCAGCATACATTTTAATTTCAAAGTGAAAAGTTCTAACATAGGATAAGCGAGTGGGTGAAGGTTAAATACTGCTGTTTATGTTTCATTTAATATGGCAAATTTTGTATTCATAACTGTCTGTAGCATAGTACTTTTTTGAACTCATGACCTTGTGCTTGCCAGGCAAGTGTTTATGCTGCTGAGTTAAATCCTCAGCCAGTAGCATAGTATTTGAAGGTTAGAAGTCCAATCTGTATTTACACTGTATTTTAGCAGCTGATCACAAGAGCTAGGTTTCCTACATTGATGTTTGTATCCAAAAGTTTGTTGATTGTTGATATGTTTGTACGTGATCTCAGTCATATTACCTATATGATGAGATCGTTTCACAACCATCTCATCTCATGCTTTTTATAAACTACCTAATGATGTGAAAAATTATCTGCCATAATATATATGTAGCATTAAGCAATTCTGATAGAGAAATAAAATGAAATCTACAAATTAGAAACATATATTTTCCTTAAATAGCATGTACTTATTGTGGTTACATATGTGGTGTGAAATGTTTGTGTCATCAAAACAGAAATAGTGAACAATGGTTTATATCATTTTCATACATGATGATCTTTTTTGGAAAATAAAGCAAATAGAATGGAAAATGTTGGTTAATAAAACCTATCTTGAAATAATGCAGTGGTGATTCAGAAAGCACATTTAAGATAAATAAAATATATTTTAAAAACATGCCATTTGTGAATGTTGGTGTTGTAGTTTGAGACATCATTACTATAGTGCACTTTATATAAGCTGATACTATATATATATATATATATATATATATATATATATATGAAATTTTAAAGGTTGACTTATGAAGGACACTTAATAAACTGGACTCGTAACTCACAAGTTTTGTTAGTGGAAATTTGGGATAATGTAATCTGTAGAAGCAGACCCAATGTTTTTCTTAGAAAATAATATTTTTGTTCTCACTAAATCATGAAAATAAATAATTTAGTTTGCAATATGTTGACTAAGTTTTGCGTAGAGATTTTTCCAATATATGTAGCTAAGTGTTTTGGGGGAGTCAGTGTTTCAGGTACAATGACACTCTGTGGCTCCCAAATGCACATGAGGCTCATTCTTGTGCATCAGTAGCTTCTGATGTAGCAGCGTACACGTTAAGAACCTTAGTGCTGCATGTGCACTTAGAGGAGAGCCCCGTTCTCGGAAATTTCCTACTTTACTATGACTAAGCTGCCCTCCAGGGTATATACTTGAAACTTTTCCTCTCTTGTTTTGCTTTTTCAAGACATGAATAAGTATGTACAAAATTAATATTTTCTACAAATTTATGGCCTCTGCATGCTGCATTTGGGTTTGCTGTACTCATCCCCTAATTATCTCAGTTTTCTTATTAACACATATTTGCAGTATATAATGATTACATTAAGAGTTGTAGGCACGTAACACATCTCAATTCTTTTTTAGCTCCTTCCCCTCCCTCTCTTCTCCCTACTTCAACCTCTGGGTCCCCTTCCTATTGAAAGTGATCAATGTCATGACATCTTATTATCAGTCTTTTATTCCATGCTTCTCTGTACACTGGGATTCTCATAAGGGATCATTCGCTATCAAGTAATTGTGCTCCCTTCTTTTCTTTTTAAGGCTTTTATATTATAGTTTAAATAATGCTACACTTTACAGACTTCTTTACCTATGGTTTTGTTACACAAACTGATATTTTGAAATTATATCATTATAAGACAAAATATTCAAAAGGCATTTTTAAAGCCAAAAGAAAAAAAATCTAGATACATGTTACTGAAAGTACTTGAACAAAAGATGGAAAACAACTTGCTTTTAGCCATAGATAAAGCTGCACTATGAAAATCAATATAGTTAAATATTTTAATGGATTTATAAAACTATTAAAGTCAAAGGATAGTAAACGTCATCTGAAAAGTTCTAAAAGAACAAGCAAAAGTAGCCTTTCAATTTTAAAGACAAAATACATTTTTTCAGATTCTAAAGAAAAAATGAGGACTTTATTTTTTTCAAATCAAAGCTCAAAAAATATATCATTAGCAATTATACCCTTCAAGAAATGTTAAAGAATTTGCTTCACACAGAAGAAACAAAGCAGCAGACAGATACTTGTAGCTACAGAAAGGGAAATACCTTCAGGAATGATGTAAGGAAGCTGAAAACGGTGGTGCACTGTGTGACTCGGGTCCTCTGGAAAGCTGAGGCCAAAAGTTTGCTTACAGTCTGGGCAATTTAGCCGTCTCAAAAACTGAATATGCAAAAGAGTTAAAGGCTGAGGATTCCAGTGGCACAAGATCTGTTTGGCCAGCTCAAGCCGCTAAGTTCGATTCCCAGTACAAAAATGTCAACAACAACAACCAAAAATTGAAAATACTGGGGATGTAGCTCAGGGTAAAGACTTTGGGTGCGATCCTGGTACCACCACCCCAATCACCAGAACCATGACCACAACCACCACCAAAAACAAATAAATACATAAATTCACCAAACAACAGGCTGAAGGGAGAAAGAAAGAAAAGCAGAGGTGAAAGAAGGAGAAAAAGCTGAAAAATAAAATACAGATTTTAAAACTACTTATTTTATTTCAAAAATTATAATCTACATAAACTAACATAAGCTATATGGCATATATATATATATATATATATATATATATATGCCTTTTTAATATTATACAGATTTATATAAGTATATTTACAGTATTATATAGCCATTTTTACTGTGTACTTCTAGAACTCTCGTAGTTTTTGTGCCTATTAAATAATATTTCTCCTTCTTTTCTTTTCTCTCCCAGGGACATGGCAAGCTCTATTTTGCTGTTTTGCTACCAGCTTGTCTAATTTCATCACCTATATGTGGAACATCATTCGCCCTTTTAAATCTGTCTTCCTTCCATCAACATAATGTTTCGATTCTCTTTGGTTTCCAAGTAAACCAGCATCAAGTCCTGTCCCACGCAATGCAGAAAAGCTTGGTTCATCTTTCCTCACCCTGAGTTTCCCTGTGTGTTCATGTTTTTTTCTCATACTCTCAGGGCTCTCCGATGTAAGGTGGAACTCTGTAGCAGACAGAAAATGATCAAGTTTTAGGGGTTAAAATTACTGTAAAACTAATATGTTTTTAATCTTTTATTTGAAAAACAAGAATTTCTGAAATAGCAAAGATTGATGACACTCATGTAAAGTTCAATTAATTTCAGATTGCGTATTTTCCTCTAGGTGCTTATGAGATTTAGGGTCATGTTTTGTGCAAAGTCACTGTCCTATAAAATATACATAAAGCTAGGTTAGCATTGCCAAAGGCACATACAGAGACAGTTTGACCACTTTCTTCAGTTAAAGATGATAATATCCAATTATGTTTGATGTCAGCATTCACTGGAATCCTAAGGCTATGTGTTTCCCAGGATATTGAATTGTTCAAAAGTTTCAGATATGCATTCCTCACTTAAATGCATTCTAAACTTTACAGAACACCAAGAGGTGATCCAGGGCTTGACACTTTTGTTTATGTGATCTTTGTTTATATCATTCGTTTTTAGATTTCTCATTCTCTTACTATAATAGGAAAATTATAATAAAATATAATTTCATTATTTAAATTTTATTATAATACAATGGTGAACAGAAACACAGAAACAATACCCAGGACTTGGAGGCAGATTTGTTTGCACTGAAGGGCACTGATTAGGCCCTGGTCTCTGTGGTCTAGCACTTATATGAGACAGAGGCAGCATGACTTGTCAGTTAGGGGTGGTTTTAAACAGTGTGTGTCATAGTGACCAGCTATGCGTCACAGTGCACAGTCCTTTGTAAGACACAGAACTAATTGCAACTGGCACTAAAATAGGAATTATCACATGGGCCACTAAGAAACTGAAGCATACTGGCTAGGCTGACCATTTTATGTTACAATATAATACATGAAATTCTATGCTGTAAAGTCATAGAATCAATTTTCAGTCTGGTTAATCTATGTGTCATCATTTTAAATGTGATACACATGAATCTAGGTATTATTCATATTTTCCCCAAAATAATATACTTCATTGTATATTAAAATATATTAATAAATGGAATTTTATGCTATAAAAGATTTTCTAGATGAATAATATAATAATTTGAAATCCATATACTTTAGTATCTTTCAAAATTTTTGATATAATAAATATTATTTACAGTGTGGGAAGTCCTCTAATTGGCTGCCACCTTATATCTGCAGGCCGCACCACCTTAACTCCCTCTAAGAGTTAAGTTTGGTAGTTAAGCAGCACCTTGCCTACCTAGCTTGTTTGGCCTATTCAGGAATTATGTTAATCAGCCCGCCTTATAAGCCTGCATGCGGGAAATTTGAACTGACCTATAAAACCTCGGTCTTGCCACTGTTGCTAAGTTACCTGCTGATGTCTCAGCACTCAAATCCCT
Organism: Cavia porcellus; assembly: GCF_034190915.1. Lineage (NCBI taxonomy): Eukaryota > Metazoa > Chordata > Mammalia > Rodentia > Caviidae > Cavia > Cavia porcellus. The sequence goes on along the minus strand of NW_026947494.1, from coordinate 16,822,890 downwards.
CCTCCCCAATACCCTATATATTTGTTACTCCTTCCGTGAATAAAGGAGAACTTGATTGGAATTCTTCATCTTGTCTCCGGCTCTTTGTGTCTCTTGCTCCGTTTTCATCCCCACTCTCCCTCTAGGGTCTCTGTGGATTTACCCGCGGGCCGGGTCATAGTAGTAACTACATTTAGAAACAGATGAAAACTGATGAAACAGATGAAAAACTTATCAGGGTGCATTAAATTTTAAATATTATGTGAATTTTCTTTTCACCAGTTTTCTTTGCTACAGCTCAGTGCGTAGAAATTATAATGAAAATATCCTCTAAATGTTTCATGTTAAAGTTGAATTCATCTTTCTAATGTAGAATTCTATATAAAAAGTATCTCTTCATTTCAGTCATTGAAATCGGGAAAAGAAAAAGTAATACTACATTATAATAACATTAATAACTTTAATGTGCTTGATGAAAATTTGGAGACCACATTAGTATGACAGTGACATTCGCCCTTTCATTGAGTTCTTTCTATTCACTTCTACAGTTCCCCTGATACTCAGTTAGCAAACCAGGTTACTGTTAGACTCAACCTTGATTATTTTTTTTTCATAAAAGCCTTGTCATTTTAAGACATTTCTGTCATTCGTTTGAATAAATTGATTGAAATCAAGTAGGTAAATCCAAAAATTTGTTCTTCTTAACTATTGTCTTAGTTTTTAAAATATGTTATATTTTGATTTTTTTATAGAAAATTCAGAATCTGTTACCTGGTATGTATCCATTGTTCATAGGACTTTAATGGACATTCCACTGAATCCCCAAACTTTTAATGAACTGATATTTGAAAATAATTGTCTCCTCCAGATCATTCAATGTCTCCTGAATTACTTACATCTTCATTCATTACTGGTATACTTTTATAGTTTTGTGACTAGAACTTGTATAAAATTGTCTATTTTATGTGTATATTTCTACTTAAATATACTTCATGCTGTTTTAAATAATGATTTTTAAGATTGACTTTATAATTGCTTGTCCAGAGATATCCATTTTGCAACCTATTAATAAGCATAATTATGTGTTATTTTTGTAATTTATTCATTCCCATTTTTGATTCATTCATTGAGGTACAATAGTCATATATATGACTAAAAGTAGTTGTAGTGTTTCTTTCAAAATCGATGTGGGCTTTTTTCCTTTTCTTATATAATTGTGTGCTGTTGTGCAGGAATTTACTGTGTGATGTGAAGAAAGGTTGAAAAGGAATACATTTCTACATTTCTGAAGATTCTGGATAAAAGACACGCAGGTTTTCATTACTAAAGTCATATGCCATGCTAGGATTTTATGCAAGTTCCTTTCCAACATGAAGTGCACACTGTGCTCCTTGTTCACATTTTTCTTTTTATCATAAATCTATGCTGCATTTAAAAGCATTGCTTGATATGACCAAGTTATTCTTTTGCTTACTGCTGTATTTAGTTATATTTTTTGTCTTTAAAATATTTAGATAGTATTGATAACTAAAATAAATTTTTCTATAATTCAACAGTGAAATATGGTAGGGTCAATATTTTGGGGGGATGTATGTTACTTATTCATTCATTCTATTTCATAATCATAAAAAATAATACTATTTATTTTTCTTGTATAAAGTATGGGAGTCAATGTCTTTCTGGAAAATTTCCCTTTGTTGTAAGTAATCAAATTTGAGTATAAAGTCCACAATAATCCTATACCATCTTTTTATTATTAATGCAATTTGTAGTGATAAACATTCTTTAATTTCTGATGTAGTATTATGGATTTTCTTATCTTGATATTTATTTTGGAGAGTGGTTTATCAATTATATTGGTCGCCTAAAGAACTAGCTTCCAGTTCCATTGAGTATTTTTCCCTTCATTTCAGCATTTCTCTCTTTTTTCCCCTTCTTTTCTGTTTTTTTTTTTTTTTTTTTTTTCTTGTTTTGTTTCATTTCATTCGTCAAAGTCCTGGGAGAATAAATTCATAAATGTGTGCATGTTAAGGAAACTTACTACTGAGTTACATCTCAAGCTTTTATATGCATATTTTTTATTTCATTATTTCTTTTGTGATTCCTGTTGCTGCTTGGTCTTTTGTTAATTGCTTGTTAGTTTTAATTTTTACTGGTTTATGTTTGAGTATAAGGATTACATTCGTTGTGAGGAGTTGGAACATGCACATAACACATATTAATTGCTTTTCTGGCCCTTTTCTGGCCCTTTCCTCCCTTCTCCATCTCTTTGTCCCTTTCCCTTTTGCAAGAGATCTATCTCCCTCTCTTCTGTTATCTTTCATTTTGCTCTTTATTATATTTCTCATACAAAAGCAATAATCAAATATTTATCTTGGTGTTTCTATTTAATATTATCATCTCAGGATGCCTCAGTTTTCCCACAAATGATTCAAGCTTACCCTTCTTTTTGCCAGAATAGTGCTCTATTATATAAAACTCTGGTGTGTCTTCCTCCGTTTATCTGTCAGTGAACCTGAGGGCTCCTTCTGTGTCTTAGCTCCAGTGAGATGTGCTGCTGCTATAAATACGGGCAGGCATGTGTCACTGTGGTGTGATATCTTTAACCCTTTTGGGAAGATAACTGCAAGTAGAAAAGCTGAGTGAAACAGAATTTCTAGTTTTGCTATTTGAACAATCTCCATGTTTTCCCCAGTGTTTGTACTAGTTTACATTGCTGCCAATAATATAGAAGAGTTTCTTGTTCCCTGTATCCTCACCTGAGTTTGTCTGTTATGTAAGTTTTTAATGATGGTTTTTCTTATAGTGGCCTGCTCTTATTTTCTAATCCAGGAGAATAGATAAAGGATGTTAGATTTTCTTCACATAATGTACTTGTCATATCATAATTTTTCCTCTACACTTTCCTTCCCACTCCACAAATTTAGCTAATGTTTTCAGTTAGTTAAAAATGTTTTTAATGTTCCTTCAGATTTCTGTTTTGACACAGAGCTTAGATCAAATGTTGTTGTTTAATGGCATATATTTAAGTATTTCCTAATTATATTGTTATTATTGCTTTATGCAAATTCCATGCATACCTGGCACTATACTTTGTATCACTTATCTTTGGATTACCTCCTGTTCACTTTCAGAAAGCTGACTTTCTTAATCAGCTCAGTCTCCACCTACAGCACTGGATAACAATCAATTTAAGTTTTCTACTAATTTCTGGTTTGTACACTTTTCATAATGTGATGGTTGTGGTCAGATGGTTACTATGTATCTTTTCCAGAGTTACATTGGTAGTTTGTGTATTGACCTGAGTTCTCTAATGGACACCAGAAATGTTGCTGTTTTTCAAGTCTTCAATTTTTATATTATTTTATTTTATTTTTAAGAGACAGAGGAATGGCTTAAACGTACAATCTCTTAACATAGCAGAGCTGGTTGTCAAAATTTTTAGATAGTTGCAATATTGTCATTATAATCATTACAAATCTGTTTCAACATATTTCTATGAAAACAGGTAATGATATTTTGGAATTATTAATGCTTTTGAAATGTGTTATTTTAAAATTTCTCTGCTTTATTTTAGGTTGATTAATTATTTTTAAGCATGGAAATTTTCTCCTCCAGTAGTTTCTATATACAATGCATGCTATTTTCAGATTTTAGTGTATGAGTCACTTAGTGAATGGATCGTGAAATCATTAATAACTAATTGGTATATTTACACTTCTTTGATATAAACAAGTGTTTTGAAACTCTATACTCTGCATGATATGTTAAATATGTATATTTTATAGCTTTAAGTATTTTTAAAATTAAAGACATAATTTGCATTTTTATTGCAATTCAGGAATTTCACATATTTTGTCCTTTCTGTCATCTTCCTTTCTATTTCCTTCTGTGCATATTGCTTATAATTCATTTTTTCCACTATAAATACAACTCTTAAAGTTCCTTTTAGGCAATTTTCTGTTTTCTTAAATTCCCAATATTTGCATTTTCTGTTTTCTTAAATTCCCAATATTTGCATTTCTTCTTGGGGGAGAATCATCTATTCAAATCTATAACTTATTTTAATGCAAAATTTTCATTTCTATGTCTTTCATTCCATAGTATGTTTTAAACAATGTTTCCAAACTGGTAAATATTCTTACATAAAGGCACATTCATTTTTGTTTACATTATTGTGATGCAACTTCAGTTTTGAAATGATAAATTCTCAATCTCAAATACCATAAAATTTCAAAGACATACATTTTATCAAGGTGTCTATATATGAAATATATATATATATATATATGTATTTATGAATTATTAAATAAGGTGTTTGCATGAATAATATCAGTGTTACTTTTGCTTTTGGTCCATTGGGGCTGATATGACAAAACACAATTAAATTACATAGCTTACAAAGAATGGAAGCGAGGAGCTAGTGGCTGCAAATTTAAGATAAAAGACGTGGCAGATCGAATGTCTGGTCAAAAACTGCTCTCTGGTTTATATACTGAGCTCTCTAGCTGTGTTCTCATGTAATGGAACAAGCCAACTCTCCGAAAGCTTGTTTATCAGGACGTCGATCCCATTCATGAGTTTTCTACTTTCCTGACATAATCACTGCCTGAGTTCACAATTCCAATACTATCACATCAGTGATTACATTTTTAATATATAAAGTTTTAAAAGAAATATTTAGATAATAGTATCTATGAAGAGTTGCAACAAATTTTTGCAAAAATACTAAATTAAGAAACAGTATGGATACTTTCAAGTATCTCTCTCTATCTCTCTCTCTCTCTTTCTCTCTCTCTCTCTCTCTAAATATATATATATATATATATATATATGGAAGAAGTTATTTGTCTGTACTTGTAGCCCCAAATTATGTTCAAGACTTTCTTGACATAATTACAAATCAAACCAGTGACCTGATTCCACATAATTATCAAAATGATATCAGTTATAGTAACCATAATGAAGCATCAGACCAGAGGAGTAGTTTCTTGCATCACTTTTTAACTCCAAATATTTATATTTATATTTATATTTATATTTATATTTATATTTGTGAACTAGACTCATTATAAAAATAATCTGATAGAGCAGCAGGTGTTTTCACATTGTTATAAATAATTTATTAATTATAATTCATTCTGACAAGAATATTATAACATTTAATGTATGAGAGAAGCGGTTAATTCATTCAGCATTACACAACTAGTTAACTGTAGAGCATTTTATGTATTTTAAATGACAAAAAACTATGGCATGTATTCTCTGTAACTAAGTTAAAGCTCATAATTTTAATGGAGCTACCCAATACTTATATTATTATATTGAAATAATATTTATCAAAATAAAATTGAGGTTTTTTTTTTACACCACACTTCTCAAGAAGATTTAAACAATGAAAGGCACTGTATCTGAACTGCATACAGCACTAAAATGCAGCATGTAGAACACCATTAAATACAATAAACCAGAGGAATATTGCAGCTAGAACAAGAGAAGTACTTAGGACTTTAACTTTGTTAGAACATATATGAAAACCAGCTGTGGTTAATATTTTTATTTGAAATTAATTATATAAAATCAAAAGTTTTAACCCACATAAATAAGACTTCCATAGTTGCCAACAATCCATAGTCACCAACATAGTTACATCAACTTCAGTAATTATTTTGCAATGTTGAAAGCATTGTCCATTCCTTTTTATGGCTTCTAAAAGAAAATATTAATTAAGTCTGAATCTTGCTCTTTATTTTGAGTAAAGTTCTCAGTGCACAATTCCAATTTTGAGACATTGTGACTTAGGTTTTTTCCAGTATCGACTTGGTAACTAGCGCTGTATCATCCAGAATCCGTGCAGAACCAAACTGTCTCACTGCTCCATTGTGTCACTACATGCCATTGCACATCAAAGGACTTTAGGAACTCATAACCAATCCCTGCATCGTAAGCTTTGGTCTTCCAAGAGTTTGTTTTAAATTCATAATCTTAATAGTTATTATTTAAATATGAGGGAAAACAATTTTATAAATTTGCAGTGACAGCAAAGAATGATGCATGATTTAATACCACCGAGTAAACTGACAACTCTAAGATTTTAATAACTAAGAAAAGACATCTCAGAGATGCCATGCTAGATGTCATTTGGAAACAATCAGGTAAAGTACTGGTAGCAATCAAATGGAATGACTTTATGTTATACCCATGAAACTCTTTCTGACTGTTATTTGTTTGTATAAAGGAGAAGAACAAATTCTGTCCTTGAAAACATTGAATGAAGCCAAGAAGTGTACTTGTGGGAGCATATTTTAAAAATGAAATAAAACCACAATACACAATAATATTGAGTGAACATTCAAATGATTATTGTCTCCAAGAGCTAAAATTCACATGAATTGTAGTATCCCATAAATATATTATTCTGTTGATTCTCATTATACAAGGTGCTATTTGCCCTGCTTTCTTGACATTTATATCTCCTCATGATCACACTTTAATAGCACAATTTTTATGAAAGCTACAAAACAGTCTTAACATTTGTCCAACTGTAAATTTTTTAAAAGTGGCATGTGTAGCTCTGAGTCTTAGAAAACACAAAGATTAAAAAGTTCTTCCTTCAAAGCACTGAAAGAAAATTCAAAGAAAAGTACTCACTGTCATTTTAAAATATTACTCATTTTCACATTTAAATGCTTACAGTGTAACATGTGCACTTTGACTTTAGAGATAGTAAGAGTGAGTAACGGTTCTCAACAAGTGAATTTTACTTTATGTGTTTTTTTACATTGTCTTTTTGTTAAGTTCCCTTAAAACTTAAACTTCAAACTAAAGGTGATTGTCATTGAAAACCATATATAGAGTATTGTGCGAAGTTTTTCATATCATAATGCTTCACTTTCTTTGGATGCAGAGGTTGAGAAAAAGAAAAGAAAACTAAAAGGAAAAAGAAAAAAAATTTCCCTCAAATATTTTTGCTACCATTTTCTTTATAATAAAATCAGTGCAGAAATAGAAATATCCCATCTAACAATTTCATTTCATGCAATAACAAGTTATATTTGCCTAGCTACACAGAAAATTTTAAGTTACATTTTCTTTTTCATGGCTAAAAAAATCCTGGAAATCAATGATCCCATGAAAACAAAAAAGTTTAACTGAAAAAAAGAAAACCAAACTCCCTCCCTCAAAGAAACCTGGCAAAATATATGTTGAATGTTTTATTCTCATCAATTCTCAGTAAAGAACTGACATAATCCTTCTTATTGGTAAAAGAAAACTCATGTTGCACTATGTAATTTTCTAATTGTCTCACTTTATAAAGAAAAACAAGAAATTTCACTTAATAAACATTATGGTTATGGAGAGAAATTCAGAATAATGAATACTACGGGTATTTTCTTTGAATTACAAAGAATTTTCTATAATTCAAAATATTCCTAATATGCCAAATATACCAAATATAAAATGTTCCAAATACTTTATCAGTTTAAAAATAATAGCTTTGTTTATTTTTACTGATGCAGGAGTTACAAACACAAAATGATTCATTTGCCTGAAGATGCCTAGGAAATTTAACTATTTTTATGTGAGGTTACATTACAAATTACAAAAAAATAAATTGAAATTATCAGAGAATTTAACAAAAGGTTTTAAAGGAATATAGCAAACAAATGTTTCCCTGTGCTTTCATGTAGGTTATATGAACACAAAATAAATCATGAATGTAAAACACTGTCTTAAAAAAAAAAAAAAAAGCAACCACAGAATTACATCTAAAGATTTAAAAATAACATAAGCATACCTTTGCTTTGGAAAAGCCAACAGAATCCAGATATCCCCCCTATGTTCCAACATCATGAAATCTATTTGTGATGAACAAAGTTTGCCAAAAATGAATTTCAGAGTGTTAATGATTTTGAGACCTCAATAATGTGATACAGCTCTAAGATCACAATATTTAAAAATATTTTAAAGGAAACACATTGAAAATATTTTCAAAATAGCAAAACTATACTATCAGACTGAACACAACAGTCTGCTTTTCACAATGTTTTAAATAACTTCACTTCATGTGGTGCGTTGCTTACATAACCTTTTATTATGCTTCCAAAGTGCTTTTAGGTATTTCCAAGTTGACAAGTCACTGAATTATTCCCAATTGTGATTTTTTTCCTTCAAAAACATGAGTCAAATCTAAATTCTAGAGATTTTGTCAAATTTTATTTGAAATACTTTGGCCCAAAGAGAATTCTAGAGCAAATAAGTACATACAGGTTTAATTGTTTAACTATGTAAGATACGTGGTATAATCATGATGTAGATGTAGTCTCTTTATTTGATTGGTCATGGCTGCCTCCATGTCCTGAATTAATTCAAAACATTTACCATTTATGGTCATTTTGTCTTAGGAGAGGAGCAAAAAGTCACAAGGAGCCAGAACACATGGATAAGTTAGATGGGCACATACCGTGATACTCCCACCAGCCTGTCTTCCATTGGATGTCACTCAGCAGCAGCATTCACTGAACTTTTGATCATATGTACATATTAAAGAAAATCATGAAAGGAGATTGACAGAAATGCTACAGAAAGCAGCAACAGTGATGGGAGAAGTGTGTTCTAAGCAAGTGGGAGTATTTGAGGGAGATTAACAGCGATGTGTCATTTATAGTAATAACTTTAATGTAAGCATCCATGTTTTTCAATCATACAAAACACTATACATATATGTATCATATTATATATATATATATGTATATATATATATATATATATATATTAATGTCAATATATATATATATACATATATATATATATATATATATATATATTAATGTCAGGTCTAGTGCTGATGAACTTTATCAGGTTTTGTAGTGGGTAAATTGAGGGATGGTTTTGTTTCTGAAGCATTCTTGGAAAGGCAAGGATTTCTCTCTCAGTATTAAATATAATGTTTCATTTTACTCCTAGTGGACTAAGAAATGCACAGATACTCCCATCGAGTTCCTTTCTACGTGACAACTCATTTTCCCCTTGTTGCTTTCAGATTTCACTTTCTATTCTTGACTTTTTACAATTGAATTTTAGGTGTTTTAGGCGGATCTATTTGTTTTCAACCTAAACTTTGAGCTTTAGAAATGATCAATTACTTAACTTATTTATTTTGATGTTTATAAAATAACAAGGTGTCATTTGCAGTTCAGCAGGGCGTTGAGCTCCTATGTATCCTAGGCTGGCCCTTGAGCCGAGGTTATCTCAAATTCTCATTGTTTCTGTTAAAATATTGTTTTCTTAATTTTATTCAATTGTGTGTAGTTTTGTAACACTTATTCCAACTTCTGTAACACAATTATTTTGACATTTTAGCAGATAACCTCAGCCTTCTGAGTGAGTGCTGGGCATTATAGGTCTGCATTATCATACTCAACAAAGGCTTCAGGAATTTTAATACCTATGCTCATCCCCAGATTTCTTAAGTCTTGACCATTGTTTACTTAAACACACTTTCTTTCTGTCTTTTCCTTTTCTCAAAGTTCAAAATTCATGTTGTTTTTCAATTGTGTGCGTGTGTGTGATAGTGTCCCATATGTCTTTAATTTTTCTGTTAAAATACTTGACTCTTATTTCATTAATTCTATTTTTTTTCCTTTGATCCATTCTTTCTTGATTGAAATTTCCTGGTCAGTGGGTAAGTTCCTGACTCTAGTGTACTTTATGACTTATAACTTGCATTAAAATTCTCATTGTTTCTGTTAAAATATTGTTTTCTTAATTTTATTCAATTGTGTGTAGTTTTGTAACACTTATTCCAACTTCTGTAACACAATTATTTTGACATTTTAGCAGAAAAGTTTGCAAATCTCCACTTCTTCAGATTGTTTTTTACTAATTACAATTCCACTAGAAGGTTCGTTTGTCTTTATATTGTGATTCTTGCATCTTTCCACATGCATCTGCGTGCTTCAGGAATTGGTCATTTCTAATCTTTCTAAGCTGGCTTCCACAAGGAGAGGTCGTCACCCTTCGGCTCAGCCTGGGAGTGGACAGAGCCACCTGGCAGTGCCCTTGCATAGGCCGTGCTGCCTGTGCGTGGAACCAGTGTTTCCAGTTAGGCCAGGCCTCAGCTAATCCTAAAATCCAGTGTCACCGCCGGAGCGTGGCTTGAGGTCAGGTGCATCCAGTTGTTTTCCCTGTGTGGGACCCGGCTGGTAGAATTCAACCCAGGTGAAGCCACGCGTGGGTATGTCTTGGGCTGAGACTTTCCGGAGTCCACGCTGATTGGCTACTGCGGCCCCTTTCCCATTTTCTTTTACGTTAGATGCCCCACTGAGTTCTAGGCCACCCCAACATTATCCATCAGGGCAGACATGCATGGACCTTTGGGCAACACGCCGCCTCACTGAGAAAAGAGGAGGTGCATCTTGGACCCACCTTCCGTCAGTGGGAATCACGGGCTGAGAGCATCTTTGTCAGATTTTTCGGTGCTCATGTGAGGTAACACATTATGTGAACAATTTAAAATTCCTTTTAATGCATTTTTCTCCATTTTTATGCTCTATCATGATGTAACTTCTGGCTCTGCTTGCATAGTTTGCACACAAGGCAATATTGTTCATGGTAGTTGTGAAATAAATATTTCTATGATGTAACTAGGGTTAGGAAATTGTTATTCCATTGTATTTCTTGGTTTATTATTTTAAAAGAGTCAAAACATATTAGAGTTTTTTTCTGTCTTCTTTCAGTCAAACTCTCACATTTCAACTTCATTATTTTTGTCTTGGACTCTCCTAGTTCTCCCTACTCAAAATCTTGAGGAACTTTCCATTGACTGCACTCATTACAAGTGATTCTTCTATTCAAACAGAAGGAGACCTTAACCACCATCCAACATTGCTAACACAATAGTTTATATTTCATAGCCTCAAAGATGGAACTTAAATAATGTATCTCAGCACTTAATGTCGACTGTGTTTGTAAAAACAAAATAGGTTAATAACATTTAAGAACACTCATCCTTGCACTAGAGGATGTAACTCTTCTTTCTAAAAAATGATGACAATCTAATTTTTAGTAATTCTTAAAGTATAAATTTATTTTTGAATATATGTAAGTAATATTTATCATATTTTTTCTTTTTTATTTAAAGAGATAAAAATTAGGAAAAAGGGTAGAAATAACACACAATTTTAGAAAAATAAACAGTAAGAAATCACTATTTGATAAGTTACATATTGTCATCTTAGACATAGTTGTTCAAGTTACAAAATTAAAGCCTACAAAATGACATTCAAATAATCACACTACAAACATTTCTGCTCCATGATCCAACAAAAACTTAGTAATATGTTTATCAGTCCTACACACTTTTTTTTTTATCTTAAAGAGGGTAAGATTAAACATGACAATATGGAACAGAACAGTTCATTAGGAAGCAATTTAAAGAAAACAGATTTGAAAACAAGTCCACTGGAAATCTTCACTGTCTCTAGTTTTTTTTTTTTTTTTTTTTTTTTTTTTTTTCCAAATGGTTGTCCCCATCTTCACAAACATTGAATATATAGTGAGTGTAATAGAACTAATCAAGTAAATACAGGATGACGAAGGCTTTTTAGGTCTTCAAGACCTGATTTTGGGGAAGTCAACAAGGGCTACCATGATGTCCCTCATTTTCTTTGAAGTAGCTGTCTTTATCTTTATGTATGTTCAAATTAACATAAGAGATTAGACTAATATCACTCTGAAGAGTGAATAATAGTATTGCTAGATTTTATATCATAGCACTACAGAGTTAGCATTTGTTTTCTTAGTGTCTCTTTTTCAGGTTATCTGTTCATTACATCCTGTATTATATAATCTGTTCCCGTAAATAGTATAGAAATACTTCCCATGTGTGAATCTCTACATGTATATCTATCTCTTCTGTATTTTAGGGAAAAACAGATCAAAACAAGACAACAAAACAAATTCCTAGAAAAACATGAAATGAAAAAAGACATATAGGACTACAATTTTAGGTGATCTATAGTAGTTACTACAGTAGTTACCATGTTTCTCTTGTTATTTTCAGTAGGATTGTCCACATGATCACGTATTATATAGTTAAGCATAGCAATACATAGCTATTTTTATAAAAACTCAACTTTGAACACATTGTAGGACTTGAAAACAATTAATAATCAAAACTGGAATAGATAGCTCTTACATCTTGTCATCTTCAGAGTAGTTGCCTCTACTCTTAGACTTGATATTATCAAGCATACAAAATTCAAATAAAATTGGTCAAGGCAAAATAGTGGTCTAACAAACCAGCTTCAAATAAGATAAGTCATAGTAAGATAATGTAAGTAATACAGGCTTTCAGTTTAAGTTAGTAGGAAATTAAGAATAGTTACCATGGTATAACCTGCTATATTGGGATTAGGTGTCCCCGCAAATCTCATATGAGTAGAGAGACAAGAACAAAATATAATCAAACTAAACAAAGTGATAAGACTATGGTGGCATTTAAATCCTGATACACTTTTAACAATGTCCTCTGCTTTCCTTTTTTAGACAGTTCTTCACCTTTCCCCTTCTCAGGATGCTTTGTATATTTTGGGTCCCACTAGCTCCTTTAGTTTTTAGATGAAGGAGTCAACCTGTTATCTGTCTGAGTGTTGCTGAACCTTTTACCCCTGAGCTTAATCTTCAGGTGTACTCCTTTACTTACTAAAGCCACAAGCTTTTCCTTCCTTCCAGCTCTGTAATTCTACACTGCACAAAAGTGTCATAACTTTTCAACCTATCTGCAGCTGCTGGACAAGTTGTCCCTATTTCTCTATGGTATCCTGTCACATATAGCATTGTTTTATGATCTTTGACTCTCAGTTTATTAACGCTTTTTCAGGTTGAGTGTATTTCCTATTCAGAGCATCTCAATGGATCCTGCCTCCTAATCTACTCTGCCTGTTTTTTTTTTTTTGTTTTGTTTTTTTTTTTTTTTTTTTTGTTAATGAATCAAGGCTATCTATATTAAAGAGTCTAGCTTACTGTCTCTGCCTCATCTCTGGTTATTCTATTCTTCTGCTATTATTGTCCACTTTATTCCTCCATTCCACTGTCTTCCCCTTTCATTGAGGCCTCTCTATCACTGTTACTGGAATCCTGGTATTTTTTTCCTCTCTCTCTCAATAGAATGTCCTTCAATATTTTTGTAGGTTGGCTTGGTGGCCATGAACTCCCACAGTTCCTCCTTGTCTTGGAAATATCTTGTCTCTCCATTAATTTTGACAGAGAGTTTTTCTGGGTACATTAGTCTTGGTTAGAAGTTATGTTCTTTCAGGCTTTGGACTATTTCCCCCAAGGCTCTTCTTGATTTGAACATTTGTGTTGATAAGTCTGCCATCATTTTGATGATCTGTCCTTTGGAGGTGATCTGCTTCTTTTCTCTGGCCACTTTTAATATTCTGTTCTTGTGGTGGATTTCTGGAATCTTGATTATTATATGTCTGGGTGTAGATCTCCTTTGGTTGTAGGAGGCTGGAATTCTGTATGGCTCATTTCTCTGGATATCATTTCTTTTTCCTATGCTTGGGAGGTTTTCTTTAATTATATCTGTGAATAGTCTTTGTAGTTCATTTGTGGTTACTCCTGCTTCTTTGCTCACATTTTTTATTCTTAAGTTATAAATCCTCTTGTCATCTTCTAGCCTTTGTAATGTTTGCTCCTGGTTCCTTGTTATTTTAAAGAGATCTTTTCTTTCACAATCATACATCTCTCTTCAAGTTTCGAAAAGCTAACTTTAGTTCCTCTCAAGGCATTTTGCCAGCTTTAAATGGAGTTTTTAGTTTTCTGGTAATCTCTTTGGATCTGTTTCATGTATTACAGATTTTGTTTATATTCTTCATCAAAAGTTTCTCTTCCTTTTCTGAGTTCCCCCATTCTTCTGTCTGTGTTCTCTTGGGAGGGGCTTATTATTTGTTTAATTAGTCTTTTTATATTTTGCCTCACTTGGATCAGAAGTACAGTTTTAAATTCATCTATGAGGTTATGAAGGTATTTCTTTATGTCTGCTGATGCTGTGTTTAATATTTCATGATTACTATACTGGTTCTCTTCTGTGTTTACCTCTCCTGGGCTTATTTTAGCAGGGTCAGTGGCTGGAGTTTTTTTGTTTCTGTTTTTAATATCTCTTGTATGTTTCTGGTTTCTTTCAGACAGGTGTTTCCTGAGCATCTCTGGCCCTTTCCATATTGTTTAGGGTCTTTCCAAAGCATGCTGACTGAGGTTTTGCTGCCCTCCCAAATCTGCTGCTATTTGAGGTACATGCTGCAATGCAGGGACTGTGCAGGCTAGCCTCTAGCCTCTGAGCCAGTCAATCCATAATTTCCTTCATGGACTTAGGCTGTGCCTTGTGGATATCACAGAATTGTGACCTTTTTGCCCCTGGCTACTGGGTTACAACCAGAGGTGTAACTCAGCCCCAGCAGAACCCACCAGTCCTTTCTGTGCCAGGGGTGGCCAACTGATGCCACCAAGGTGCCAGCCTCTGCACAACTCCAAGTTGTCCTCCAGCCAGAAACAACAGCTAAAGGACCCATTCCCCAGCATTCTCCATCTTGGCTCCAGTCCATGCTGCACTGCATCCTCCTGCCTAGAGCTCAGGACTCAACAGTTCCAATTATTGGCAGCTTTGGCTTCAGCTTGACCTGGAATCACCTGACTCCATGGCACTCCCAGCACAGCGTGGGCCGGTCTCAGTGAGCTTGTAAGGTTCCAGCCACCCACTTGCTTTTTCCCTTCCTCTGCAGAGGTAGATTCTAGCTTGATGTGGTTTTTCTACATCTAGATCAGCATCCTGCCACTTCAGAAAACTGCATGGCTTTGGTGCTCAGGTGCATGGTCCTCTCCGCGGCCTCCTGCAGCATGGTCAGGTGGCACCAACTGCCCTACAGGGCCCTGGGATGTAATTTCCAGTGCTCACTGAGAGCCAATAAAGCTGTCCACCTTGGTTCCACTTCACACTGTGCGACGTCCTCCTATCAAGGACCCAGGACTCATGGATTCCAGTTATCGGCAGTTGCGGCTTCAGGGCAACTTTGAATCATCCAACTCCAGGACGCACCTAGCACAGTGAAGAACAGGTCTCAGTGAGTGTGTCAGGCTTCAGGTCTCCACCTGTGCTTTTCCTTCCTCTTCCTAATTTTATATTTCCCTTCAGTTTCCTCCTCACTTAAAAAGAATCATTCTCCAATAGTCTGGCCCTCTCTATGTTGTCAAATTCTAGCATCTGAGCTGATTTCTCCACAGAGGTCTCTATCCACCTTCCTATCAAGCCACTATTTTACTCTGTCTCTCAGATCCCTATTCTCATATAAAAGGCAGCCTGCTCTGAATTCAAGCGCTCAGCTTCCACCAGACTTTTGTAAGGCTCCGTGACCCCAATATTTATCATATTAACATAAATAAGCATTTGAATTTATTTACCATTTGTTTCCAATAATATTTTGGTCACTAGAAAAAGAGCAGTAGCATTTTATTTTTTCAGTTCATTTAATATTTCTCTTTTAACATTTTTTCTTTTATACACATCAAAAAAGATGACCATTAAAATGAAAAAAATTTGATTAATGATATAGAATAATAGCAAACTGAAAGTCAGTAATGTCTTAAGAATTTTATTATCTTGCAGTTTAACTTAGCTACGTTAATAAAATCAAAAGTATGTTTATGCTATTGGTTAACCGAATGTGGGTTACACCACGTATTATACAGTGACAACTTTAACATGTTGTTCTTTTATAGTTAACTTAGATCATGTAATATTTAATTTTAACATAATATAATAAATCATAATTAAAATATTTCAAGCTTTTTTCCTATATATTAACGTTTCCAAAGACATTCTAACATCATTCTTAACTTAAAATGTGAAGAAAGTTTAAACCAGCAATTGAATATTAACAACATTGCACCTTCGAAGTATCAATATATCAAATTTTTCTGATTGTGTGAAAATAAAATTTGTAGTATCTATATAATTATAATCCAAATGTATTTGTAAGTTTAAAAAACCCTCACTAATTGCCATTGTATTAAAAATATATTTATGTCTAGAAATACAACAATCAGCCTGGATAATTGTACTTTTTGATTGTCTACAATTTCAATATTAACTGTGATTCAAGTATAATTATTTTCATGCAATGGAATTTTATAAGGATACACCAAATTTGTGCAACTTTATTACTAAATATAATGCTTTGAGACAGTATTATTTTTATGTTTTTCTGTGGAATTTTTTAAATTTTCCACAGATTATGTTCTTTCACATAGTTAACATTGGGTTTTTTGTTGTTGTTGTTGTTGTTTTTTTTGTTTGTTTTGTTTTTGTTTTTGTTTTTGTCTTTTTCCTTTTTGTCGGTACCAGGGATCAAACTCACGACTGCCTGCTTCCAAGGCAGATGCTTATGCTGCTGAGCTAAACCTCCAGCCCCCAACATTGTTTTAATTATTACTTTCTTTCCAAAAAGGTTGCTCAATTGTTGAAATAGTGTACATACTGAACTTGATTTGACTTAAATGTTATATCATGCTAATGTTTCTCTTAATGCTATCAGTTCATTTTTTAAAATTTCTACTTGGCTTATTTACTAAATTTTCTTGGGTAAGTCACAACAATATAAACCAAAAAATATGTATTCTCCAATACAATCATTAACTTATTGTAGGTAATACAATACTAGTATTTGTAAGGAAGGAAAAATATGGAAAAGGAGAAGCAATTCTCTTCAAAATCAACAACATGGAGGGGTTTAAAGGAATAAAATATAATTAAAACATTATATATATATATATAAATTTCCCCAGATAAACATTCATATTATGCATGGTAACCACACACTATTTAAAATGTCAAATGAAGGATATGCAGTATATTGAGGATTGAAATAGTCATACATTTAGTGTCAAAATGTTCAAGATAAATATTTTGCTTCTTAAAAATGCGCCAAATACTACATTACAGCTCGCACAGCTGTATAAAAGCCTCCGTGGCTGTTGTGCAGTCAATTTCCCTGGTTTTCGATGATAATAATACCCTGATCTAATAGGTAATGTGTTGGGTGGAATGAAATTTTCACTGAGAAATAAAATACGAACAGTCTTGAAATAACATTTGTTTTATTGATTTATTTTCCTTATTTATTTGCCTTATTTTCCAGTAGCAAAAATAGCTAGGGTTCAGAACATTACTGTGTGTACGTATATGTGCGTGTGTGCATTCACGTGATTGTGTATTTGTATGTGTATGTGTGTTGCATGTTAATTGCTAAATAAAATGAAGAAGTCCTTGTTTGTTGAAAGACTACTGTGACAGAGACTAATTCCTTGTGGACTGATCATTAAAATGTGTTTCTATGAACTGCAAAGACCAATTGCCTTGAAATATCCAGTAATATGCTAAATAGATTTGGTATAGCAGGGATCTTTGTCTTGTTTCAGATTTTAGAAGAAAGCTTTGTTTTTCACTACTAAGCATGGTATTAGTTCTGCCTGCCTTCTATGTACAGCCTTCACCATGATCATACACATTTGTTTGCTAACACTTTTATAGTATGTTTTCCAATTTTTCCAAATTGCTTTTCTGCATGTATATATATATATATATATATATATATTTTTTTTTTTGTCCTTTTCGTTTTTTATCGGTACCAGGGATCGAACTCACAACTGCCTGCTTGCCAGGCAGGTGCTTATCTGCATGTATTATAAACAACATATTTTAAATCATTTTTCTGTATTGATTTAAGGTGAGAAATTATTTACAGATGGTTGTGCTATGTGATTCTTTAATGTGCTGTTAAGTTCAGTTTACTAGAATGTTGCTGACCGTTAGAACATTTATGCTCACCGGGGATATGAATATGTAGACTTTTTGGAGAGTGGAATAATGCAGATATCATAAAAAGAGGTTTGAAATTGTTCCTTCTTTTTGCATTTCCCATTTGGGGAGAATCTTTAAGAAAATATAATGCTATTTTTTTCCAATATATAATAGAATTCACCAGTAAAACCATGCGGTCCAGGGCTTTACTGTGCTGTGCATTACTTGATTATTGTTTTCCATTATCCATTTTGGTCGGTTCCATTTTCTCTCTTAATAATTCAGTTGTATATGTCTGCAGTTGGATATTTCTGTAAATATATCTATTTTATTGTAGGTTATACATTAGGATTTGGTTCATGTGTAACTTTATAAAGCTTTTTTCTTCTATTGCTTTAATCTCAGTTATAATGTCTCATTTTCCCTTTCTGAATGAAATCTAATTCACTTTGTGTGAATAGAATTTTGTTAATTTTATCAGTTCTAAAAACTGCTATCTGCTGTGTTATTTTCTCTTGCATTTCACTTTCTATTTCATTTACTTATTCTGAAATATTTTTATTTTATCTGCTAGCTTTAACTTAATTTATTTTTATTTCTCCAGCTATTTGAAGTGTTAGATTATTTGAAATTGTTTTTATTTTAATGTAGGGTCTTCTTACTGAAAATTGCCCTCAATACTTTATTGTTGTGTACCAAGTTGTGGAATATTATGCCTAATTTATTTTTCAGATATTTGCCAATTATCCTTCAATTTTCTTTGTAAAAGTAAAAAGTTAGCATTTTCTATTATTTGCAAATCCATATTTTAATATATAATATATACATAAGCACAACTTGAACACTTTTTTATTATATAAAACCCCACTGATTGACATTACTGGACAACACAAGGAAACAAACAACCTTAATTCATTGTGACAGGATGGCAATAAATGAACTTTAGTAAAAATCAAAACAATGCACAAAGATAAATGTGTATCACTGCAGCAAAAGACCTAGAAGGGCAATCATGTGATTGATACTTAAAATGCAGAAGGCAGGAGAAAAGGAGATAAAGATATTTAGAAAATTTAGGCTGTTTCTTTAATATGGTGAGAAATACAATTAAATAACAACAAATTTTTCTCTTTATGTGAATAATTGATTATTTAAAAATATAACAGAACATTTAGTTTATAGAAAAGTATACTGTCACTGACTGAACAACATACACTAATCAGAAAATGTGAGGAATATCCAAGATATAGTACACTGTGATGTGTTTGGTTCCTTTGTTATCTCAAGGGAAAATTAGAAGGTGAATACTAATAAAACTGTGTGCTTCATCTGAATTTAACTGGAACAAGATATGGAGTACTATATTTATAAGAAAGTTGTTCCTCAGCAAAATATGTCCCAACATGAGATCTTAAATATTGTGCTTTCACTATTTTAATGCTTTATTTAAAATAAAATAAATCCTCCTTGTATTGCTTTTTCCTATAACTCTACTATATTCTGATCCTAATGCACTTAATAATTACAATCAGAAATCTCCACAACGATCTTTTTGTTAGATAACATTGTCTTACAATTACTTTATTACTGCTTATTTGAAAATCTTAAATAAATGGTATTATTCTGAGATTGTAGATCATAGCTTTGCAAGAATCTGTAGTATGTTATTAAAAAATACTCCATAGAATATCAAATCAATATCATTTAACTCTCAAAATATGATTACAAGATATCCTGAGAAACATCCTCACAAATGTGAGTGTCCCCAGAAGAAGAGTAATAAGTGCTAAGGACGGGGTTGACACGTCCATTGTGCCATGTGAACCACCATTTACCAGGACTTTGACTATGCTATGTTTTCTTTCATGCTTTATTTTTACAGACATCCATGTTCATAAAACACTCCTTCCAATTCGTTAGGCAGTGTCATTCCCTCAGGTGTCTCCCATCTGTATTTAAGGATGGCGACAAAACATGGCTTTGCATATATCTGACACATTGCTGTTCTGTGAAGTATACTAGTGTGACCATAAATAATCTGAATGTTATCCACTGGCTTATGTAGTTGTATGTATCAGTGTATTGCCTTAAAAAAAAAAACAAAAGCAGGCATATAACTTTCCACTTCAGAATTAGTGTCCAAATCAGCACTTCTGATTGGCTAATGCACACCAGTGTGAGGAGTGGCTTCCTCCACCGGATTCTTTCTATACCAAGTGTGGTGTGATGTGGTTTTCAGCTGTATGATAAGCATGATTAGGGTAAGAAAAGTACTGTGACAATTCAAGCAAGGAGAGTGATGCAGTAAAGGAAAAGAGAAGAGTAGTGTAATCCCTGTACCAAGAAGTTTTGTTATCCAGGAACTCAAATGCGCATTTGTAGATCACACAAAAAAGTACAACCCTAAGTATGTAAATTGTATGCTTTGCTGAGTATATGAGGTTTTAAATAAAAACAATTTGAAGAAAGATAATTTCTTTTTTGTCAGATTCAAGTATTTTTAATATGACACTCATGGGTGTAGCTGAACACAAAAGCATCGCTGCCTGTTATGAGTGTCCACTAGACTGATCTTGTGAAGTAACGGGAGCTACAGTGCACAGCTGCACTCTGGACTTGCTTCCCCTAAGAGCAGCCAGGGTTAAAAAGCCTTTTTAAATCTTGTGGAAAGTGTGACTCACAGTGCAAGGGGCTCATTTTGGTATAATCTCTCTTTACTTTCCAGGGAGAGTAAAGTGTATTTTATTTCCGATGTTATTTAACAGAGTAGGGTGAAGTCGAGAAAAGAGCCATCAGCATCATGTCTGTGACGCTTGCTCTTGATCTCTGGAAAAAGGAAGCAGTTAAAGTAGCCACATTGTACATTCTGGAGGGACAGATTTCTGAAGCTGCCTGCCGAGTTCTTTATGTCATGAATAATAAGGGGACATAAAGATTTTTTTTTTTTATTTAAGAGGAAAAAGAGAAAAACACAAAACAAACCAAAGCGGTGTAAGGGTACACGTAATACAGAACTACAAAAACAAAACAAAACAAAACAAAAAAAAAAAAAAAAAAACAAACAAACAAAAAACATAACAGTAAGAAATCACCTGTTAGTATATTACATATTATCATCTTGAAAATAGTTCCTCAAATCACAGTATCAAAGAATACAAGGTGGACATTCAAACAGGTAGACTGCAAACACCTGTGTTCAATGATCCAAAAACATTGATACAGTCAGCTATTTAACACCCCTAAACACACTTGCTATTATATCCGTTAGAGCTCTTTTTCTTTTTTTCTTTTTTTTTCCCTCTCTTTTTTACAACAAAATTCACACACTTTGGATTTCATTACTCCTTAGTGCTTATTACTTTTTTGGGGGGGGGGGAAGAATACAGTCAAATATGGCAAAACAAAGCTGTCAGTCAATACCAAGGATAGACATAGCACATGGTGTAGAACAGAGTACAAGTTTATCAACAATGGTTATCAACGTTGTCCCTTGTTTCCTTAAAAAGAATTGTCTATCTCATTAGATATTATAAAATTGGACAAAACAGTGGAGAACAAGACCAATAAAACTTAGGCATTGTAAACATTACAGGACTTCCAAAGAAGACAATAGTCAAACCATAATGGGTATCTTAGTGAATCTTATTGTCTTCAAAGTAGTTGCCTATGTCTTCAAACTTGATACTACCATATAGAATGGAACAGAGTCTAATCAGTCAAAACAAGATTGTGGGAGTACTACAGGACTTCAAAACAAGTTAATAGGAAATCAAAAAGAGTTACTATTTATATATCCTAATTTTTTGAATTTTTTCTTTAATTAAGACAAACATAAGAAATGACTAAATAATTTTTTTAAAACAATAAGGGGGAGACTGAGATAAAACAGGACATAACAATATAACAATAGAGGTCCCAGCATGACTGTTTCAACAACCTAGTACTTCACCACCATATAACCTGACTTAATAGTAGTTACCATAGTGTCTTTTTCCTTGAAATATTTGGATAAAACTTCATATACTCTAGCTTCAAATATTTTCAAATCAAGAAGCCCAGAATAAAGCCTTTCTAATTAATGAGTGAAAACTTTATAAGGCTCCAAGGCCACCTAATGGGGAATCATGATTACCACATATTTTTATATATTTGAATCATTACTTACATTAGGGAAACTATTCGGTATTCACACATGCGAGATTGATTTATTTCACTTATGAGTATGGTCTCAAGCTGCGCCCATTTATTGATAAATATCTCAATGTGATCCTTCTTTATAGCTGAATAATACTCCATTGTATAGAAATACCACAACTTTTTTTATCCATTCCTCAGTTGATGGACACTTGGGTTGTTTCCAAGATCTGGCGATTACAAATTGTGCTGCTATAAACATAGGTGCACATATATCACTGTGGTATGATGCTTTCAGTTCTTCTGGGAATATGCCTAGAAGTGGAATACCTGGAATAAATGGGATTTCCAGTCCCAACTTTTTGAGAAACCTCCAGACAGACCTCCACAAAGGCTGTACCAGTCTACACTCCCACCAGCAGTGCAGGAGAGTTCCTTTTTCCCCACAGCCTCTCCAGCATTTGTTGTCAGTTTTCTTGATCCTGGCCATTCTTTCAGGAGTGAGATGGTATCTCAGTGTGGTTTTAATGAACATAAAGATTTTTTTACTTAAAGAAAAACTAACACTTGTCCCTCTAAATTCACTGTGTGTGAAATTACCAAGTATAAGGCCAAATTTTTTCCAAGGATGATTTCCATTTTAGGACTCAATATATAAATGAAAATATTGCAATTTTTCTAAAAAAACTTATTTGTTCAAATTTTATTTTTTTTAGAAATTGTCTTTGACCAATTTTTAATTTATGAGTCTTTCCATGTTAAGGAAAAGAGTAAAATTATGAATGATCTTCAATATTTTTTCAAATATAAGTATAGATTATTTTTGAAATACAATGAATGGTTTTATCGAAATCTTTCCTGCATCCTTTTTTTTAAAGCAATGGCAAAAGCTGTAGTCACTAGCCATTTAACTGAATGAATTAAAGTAAAAATTATGAGAAAAAAGAAACATGCATATTATTCAAAACTAAGGGTATTTCTCTCAGTGGGGATTACTATCTAGAAATGCAAACAGATATAATTGAATATTATCACACATGTATACATGAAAATAATAAAATAAATTCATAATAAAGTAAAAATATATGCAAGACAGAGAAAACTAAAACAGCTATAATAGGGAAATATATCTGTCCCAAAGAATTTTATATCTGATTAAAAAATTAAGAACAATCATATGTGGGATGTAAATGATCATATTTAATCCAAAATTCTCTTGTCTAGGAAAAACATCACAAAATTATCTCTTATTACTTTATAATACAACAAATAATTTATCAACATGCCTGCTTTCAATTATCTAAAACCATTCCTAATACACAGAAACAAGAATTTTACAAAAGACATACTAAATGGTCAGATTTTCTGACCAATATCTGAGTCCTGCCTGTGGTCTCTCTAACATTGTCACTATAAACTCCAAGTGATTTTTTATGAATTATTTATAAAATGATTTAATACTAGCATGTCATAATGAAATCTAATCATACAACATTTTCCAATTGGTTCAGAATATTTTCTAAGGTGTTGTGTATATCAGTTTTTACAGCCTTATTTATTTTTGTCTTGCACAGATGGCATGTATAAATAGATGAGGCTTAATTATATTACAAAACCAGCACTGCTAACCGAAACACTGGAAAGGCTAAAAAATCTAATACTTTTTGAATGACATGATGCCACAAGGGGGCAACTCAACATGAAATTTATTTACATGCTCAAAGTTATTCAGCAAAGTTATTTTCTGTCAGCGTGCATACAGAGTATGTACAGCACAAAGGCATTTTGTGTTTAGACTTGGTCCCTCCCCGAAGTATCTTAGCATGTATGCACATTCGAATATTCCATAATCCCAAAATAGCCTTAATTCAGAGCACTTCCCAAACACAAAGTCTAAGGAATGTTCAATTTTTAGCTGTAAAATATATTCTGATTACCTGCCTGGTAAAGTACCATACTTGCACTTTCCAGTGATTTGAGAATTACCACGCAGCTTCAGTTAGTTAATGCATGCAGAAATGTGACACTTCTGAACAAAAACTAACAGCCAGTAACCAGGTTGCCCCGAACTGTTCTTCACTGGGTGAAATTAAATTATGGTCCAGGTAGAAATTGTCCCATCAGTGTAAGTTCTGGAATGCAGGCAACACATAGACCAAAAAAACAAAAGGCAAAGAAAAATACCACAGTGTTGTAAACTTCCAAGAAACAGATGTTATCTGTTGCACTGTAATAAACTAGCAATACCAAATAAATGCAGACGCATATCTGTGAGATTAAGGATCTACAGATGCCCTAGTTTGGGCACAAGCAGTGCCACAGAAAACAAAACTAACATAAATGTTATAGGTGAGCTCTGAGATAACAAGAAAATATATTGACCTCTAGACGCATTTATTAAATCAACAAACATTTGAATAAATTAGATGTTTCTCCTTATTTCATAATTTAACTCAACATAAATCTTCATTCACTAATAGTGGATGTAAATATCTTTCATGTAGTTTCATTTTTAACAATGTCTGTTACATTGCTCTTGTTGGCCCTATGAGGATTTCCTGTTATTGTCTCCATTCTTCTGGACAATTCTTGTGCATTGGCATATATTTGTATTAACGAGGCTAAATAGACCTATTTAATAAATTTCTAAATATCATACATCTTATATATGTTAATCTGACACATACAACCTACTATCCTCATTTAATTTTGTAATGTTGTGTCACAAAATATCTAAACTTAATTTATTTTTCATATACTTAAAATACCTAGTTTTCATTACTCACTATTACAATATAATACTATACTAAATACATTTATGTTTATCTCTATTTCCTTTGGATATATATGTGATATTAAACAATAAGGAGTTGTTTGCTAATAAAGGATACAATTTAAATATCAATGATATTTCTATTTTTTTGAAGATCGTGTAGCAGTTTATACTACAAAGATCAGAAAAAAAAATCATTTCACCATACATCCTTGCAAATATTTAATAACTTCAAATCTTTATTCACTTATCAAATGCAAGTACTCTGTCTTTATTGGTATTGTTCATCTGCATTTAATTGCATTGGTCTAATTGGTGGTAATTTTAAGATTTTCTTTATGTATCTCTTACCAGTGACTTTCCACTTCTGTCACTTCCTTCTTGATATTTTCATATTTCCTAAAGATTTCTACTACTTTCGTCAGTGTTTACAATTTATTTTGTGAAGACTCATTAGTGAAAATCATTAATCATTCTCAGAGTTCATAGTACAATTACACATCATTGCAAAACTTCCTTTAAGTATTTTTTTGTGCCTCTAGGATTCTACAATCCTAGGCTTGAGATATGCCTGGATATGCACGTGTCCACAACAAATAATATTGTTTTTGAGTGTTTATTTTTTTCTGTTAAACAAATTGCAAGGTTCTGTGAGCTTTGTGTTTTTCATAATATACGCTTACAGATCAGAACGTTACTCTCTATTTTTGCAATATATCTCTATGTTACGTAATTCTCAGATATATAGTCACAATGGTTTATCCTTATAGGCAAGTTTTCTCTGCAAATACTATACATAAAAGAACTGGCCAGAGGTGTAGATTCTTTTAGAATAAATATTCTGTAGTAAAATTGCTGTGTTGTAGGGCAACCACACATAATTTCATTAAGTACAGCCATGCCATTTTCAAGAGTACTATTTCTTTGCCTGTCTCTCTTTTATTTTGTTATGTTCTTGATTTCTCTGTGGAAAGGGATTCATACTTAAACACATACCAGGTTTCCATTTACCCAAATAGTGATTTAATTAGGTCAGTTAATTAAAGGATTTAAGAGTTCAATTAAATCAACTCTAAGAGTAATGTCATTAGCCTAAGAGTGACTTTATTAAATTTTGAGGAAATGTAACAGGGAACAAAGCTTACCCAACTCTTCTAAGAGACCTAAACCAATCATAATCAAGCAGAAGATTGGAAGCAAGTTGAAGTGAAGCTCTTGTCTAACACTGCACTGGGCTTTTGGACTCAGGACGATATTCTGTTGCTTACCACCCCATGATTTGGTATCACAGATTCTGATGGAAAAGAGATGCTAACTGTTGGAAGTGATGAGAGTCTTCAAAACAAGACTAATGAAAAAGAAACAAAAGAATGACATTCAGGAAAACAAAGGAATTACACAGCAAATATGGTGCAGAGTAGAATGTGGTCATTGGTTTTAGAATTTACTCTTGTTTAAAGCAGTTTGAGAAATTCACATTATTACAAAATGGAGGGTGTTTATATGTTGTTGAGTTAGGGCCAATTCTTCTGACCATATGTAAGCTTTATTTCATATAGAAAGACATTATTTTCCAGCAAGGTTATGTATGTAGATAGAGAAATTAACTACATGTAAGACACCGTTATTTAAACCATAATGTTATGGTAGATAGAATTCTAAATGGCTATTGCATTCTTGTATGTTAATCCTAAGGACAGTCAAAATAATATACTATTATATTCATGTTTTTTTTATCTGATGTAGATAACTGGATTTTCAAGTAAGGATACCGTTCATTTGATTGTGAGTTATATATGAAGGAAATTGTCTTGTTATTTTCTAATTACATCACATAAACTCCAAAGGACTGGACCTTTGTGGCCTAGTTGGTTAAAGCGCAAACCGCTTAGGGCTTTCCTTGAACATGGTTAATATTTCTGCTCTGTCTCTGGCTTGATGAGGTCTTTATGTTTTAGTGTAACTCTCAGAGCATCAAATATTGATACTCTGACATTTACCACAGGAAGTCTGAAATCATCATATATTGTCTAGAATCTCAAGTCTTCATTTAAAATCTAACTGGAAGCTTCCATGACCTCACAGTGGTTGAGTTTGAATGACTGCAGGACCAGCATCACATGCATAACACTAAGGTCTGTCAGTATCTTTGACACTAGCTGAACCCACTTGGACAATGGTTGAAACAATCTACGAGCTCATGAAGCATGTTAATGTGAATCCCGGGGCTCCAACTAACTTGGTGATCCTTCTTCAGCAAGGAGGTCAGGAACTTTCTTTTCAAAGGAAGAGCTTTCTCAAGCCTGAAATATGTGAGATCTTACTGATTTCTGAGATGTCTTCAAGGCATCTTTGTTACTTTCCAGGTGAAAAGCAGGTAGCTTATTTTTAATCATTCTAAATGTTTCACAACCACATGCTGTTTGAATCTTTCTGTTTTGATTTTTGCTCTCAACTCTCAATAAAACTCTGGCTAAAATTATCCAGCAGTATTTATAGGATAGGCTGTTCCTTAAACTGCCCTGGATTTTCTCTGTCTGATTAATCCATGTGTCATTATGAGCTAAAACTCACATAAACTTGGAGGAACTTGGAAACATGCTTAATAAGCATGAGCACCTAAGACCTCAATTCCAATTCCCAGCCAAGCCCCCACTTTTATATGAACTCTCATGAGCACAGTCATTATGTCTTCATTTTAATTTTAATTTTTTTTATTTTAAAGATAATAAAACCCAACAAAATAAAACAGAATAAAGTCAATCAAAACAAAGCAGTGAAGTTGATATAGATCTTTAGAGCAGGATTATAGGAAAACAACAATCACTTTCACAGTATATCTTATTATCTTCACAATAGCTATCTATTCCATCAGATATAACCAAACCAAACTGAAACAAAACAAAACAGAATAAAACCAATCAAAGCAGAACATAGAATAAAGCAAAACAATTAATTAGAACAGAATAAACCAGTGAGAACAATGTTGGACCTCAAAAACAAGGACAAAGGAAATCCCCAATATTTGCTATGCTGCAGTCATCCTCCCACATGAGGCTCAGACCACCAGCCCCAGGCCTGCAAAGTTAGCCAAAGAATATAAGCATTCAGTTGCTTTCTGTAAGTCAGTTGTTAGCAACTCAGCCTGTCCTTTGAACCAGCTGGTTGCCTACCAGAATGGGGCGGAAAGTTCTTTATTCTCAGCCTGCACTCAGCTAGGCTCAAAAGGAGGTGCTATCTGACTCTCTCTTCTGGGACCCCACAAAGCTATGGCAGCTTGCCAGAGAGACAGGCTATTTCGTTTCTTGGTGGGCTCCTCCCAGTCCCAGTACGGCCAATCCTTTGAAAGTGCTGAATTTTCTCTTCCTGGGCCCTGCTTTGGCTTGTGTGGATTATCAGAAATTTGTTTTCATTCTTATGATCCTGGCTTTCTAAGCCTAGACAATGTTTCACATCCAGTATTAACCTAAGTCTTCTTCAGCTCGCAGATCTTGACATTTCTCAAATACTTCCACAAAACTGGTAAAGTTAGAGCAATAACTCCACTCCTGTTATTAATTTTCTGAAGCCTTGATTTTAACAGCTAAGATAAAATACCTAATGCCTACAACTTAAAGAATGAAATTTATTTTTGATCATGGTTTTGAGGATTCAATCTATGGTCATTTGACACTAGGCAGAAACATTTTGACAGGCATGACAGAGTAAAATTGCTCAATTAATGGTATCCAGAAAGTAGAGCAGGAGGAGTGTCAGGAAGAAAAGGGATAGGGCGAAAGACACGGTTTCTAAGATCACAGCCCCAGCCACAGCCATCTTGGTAAGTATGCTTTGTAAACCTCCTAGGTGTCTCAATCCACTTAAGACAAACATCTAGATTGTCCACATATTTATTCATATGTGTAATTTAAATATTGATCTCATAAAATTTCAGAGGAGAATGGAGGCAAAGAGAAGAGAGACTGCAAAGATTGTGTTACGGTTTAGGTTACGAATGATCTCTAAATAATGCACCGAGAAGCCAGGTGTTTGGAAGGGGACTGGATCATGGGAGTGCTGTGTAATTAGTGATGTTAGACGGTGAAACCGGTATGGAAGAGGCAGCTCACCAGGATCATGACCAGGAATGCTTTATCCCAGCCCTGGTTCCTTCGTACTCTCTCTGCATCCTGATTACCACAGTGCAGAGAGCTTTCCTCTGCCCAGTGTTTTCCAGCATGCGTTTCCTGTGCTGGAACCAACCAGCTATCAGCAGAGTTTTGTGAAAAGTCTGAGTCAGAATAAAACTCTCTTTTACTTTGTGGGTGTTATGTGTTGGGTATCAGCAATGAGATTGTAATCCAGGTGGGGAAATTTTATTAATATGTTACAATTAGTAATAACAAGCCCCGGGGTGTTATTGCACAGTAGCTTTTCAGAAAGTTAGAAAACAAAATATTGAACATTTTTAGCATAAGGAAATGTAATTTTGGGGTTCTAAATTCATTTTGAATGGCATATTTGTCTTCTTATACCAGTCTCATGTTTTTTTTTTAAAGTAAGTTTTAAAGTCATGCATTACAATTTCTTTAGCATTTGTGTTTATTTTTAAATTTTTTCTCAGAATCATGTTGACTTTAGTGAGTGCTTCGAATATGCAACCCATAAATTAGTCTATTTTATTCAACCAGTTGTTTTCTTAAAGCTGGTAATCTAAAGTAGAAAAAAAAAAAACTTCATTAAATTATGTTGACAGATAAGTATATATAGAAAAATGAAATTTGATTCCGTCATCTCATCATACAAAAAACTCAATTTAAAAATAGATAAAAGACCTTAATAAACACCAGGAACTATTTAAAATTATTATAGAAAAGAAAAATCATTCTTCTCAGCCCAGGTGCAGAAGTGCTCACTCTGAGTTCAGGACTGAGAGCCTGGACCTGAGTGCCCTTCTAGTTTCTGTGACTTCTTTTTACTGAGGGATGCAAAGGATCCTTGGACACCCTGAAGCAACACAATGAGAAGGTTTAAGAGAATCAGAAAATATTTACTACATATGAAGAATATGTGTGAAGGCCTCCAGGTGCAGTAAAGTGGAGAAGTGAGTTTGAGGCTTCCAACAAGTCGGCAGGCGCACACTGTCCCTGTAGCCCAGCCTGTTTGGAACTCCCGCGCCTCGACATCTGTGTGCAGAGGAGGGGCTGGGCGGATCTGGGGCACTTGCATCGGCCTCCCTGTGTGTCTGGAGGACTGTGGATGTTTCGGCGGTCAGGAGAGCATCGCAGGTTCCGGAGACTCCATGGCCTGTGGTGAGTGCTCAGTGCACTCTGCCCAAAGCCCAGACTGTTTTGGTCCCTCCAGGCTTCCTGGTGTAGTGAAGTGGAGAGGTGGGTTTGAGGCCTCTACATCCGCCTCCCCATCTCGGCTGCGCTTGGAGAGCTGTGGAGCTTCCAATAAGCAGGTGGGCGAACAATGTCCCTGAAGCCCAGCTTATCTGGAACTATGGAGTTCTAAACAGGCAGAAGAGGGCCATTGGTTCTGCAGGCCTAGTGGCTTGGGGTAATAGGGAGCCAGAGTCTCGGGAGCTGCAAACATAGAAGGAGATTTCCAACAGACCCTCAGGAAGCTTTCAAAGAATGCTTGAAACAGAGAAATATAGGAAAATGACAAAACAAAAGACCAAATTACAACCTCAAACCTCCAGCCCATCTCAAGAAAACCTAGGGGCAATGTATATAGAAGAAAATATATGCCATTCACCTCAAATATCAGACACAATAGCTGCTGAAATTAACAAGCAACTCCAGGAAGCTTTAAAGAAATTCAAACTCGAAATAATCTCCCAGGTAAAAGAAGAAATGATAAAAGAAATGAAAAAGATTCTGAATATAGCTAAAGAAAACACATTTTAAAAATTGGAGGAACTAAACAAAAAGATAGAATCCCTAGATGAGCAATATAAGAAACAAACATAATACATAACGCAGATGCACAGAGATATACAGGAAATAAAAAACTCCACTGAAAGTTGTAAAAACCACCTTAATGAATGTAAAGATAGAATTTCAGACCTTGAAGACAGGATTGCAGCTAGTGAACAGGAAAGAAAAGATCTTTTAAAAATAACAAGGAATCAGGAAACAACAATTAAACAACTGCAAGATGATGCAAAGAAAAATAATGTAAGAATGATAGGTATTAATGAAAAAGAAGGAGACAACATAAAGGATGTCAAGAGGATATTTAGAGAAGTAATAGCTGAAAATTTCCCAAGCATGAGATTAGAAACCGACATCAGAATCAGTGAAGCATATAGAACTCCAAATAGTCATAACCAAAATAAAACTACACCCAGACATATAATAATCACCATCCCAGAAATGCAACACAAGAATAGATTATTAAAAGCTGTCAGAGAGAAAAGGCAGATCACTTATAAAGGAAAAGCTATCAGAATCACAGCAGACTTCTCAGCACAAACAATAAAGTCAAGAAGAGCATGGAATGAAGTATTCCAGATCCTAAAGCAAAATGATTTCCAACCTATACTGATATATCCTGAAAAACTATCCTTCAAAATTGATGGTGAAATATGATACTTCCATGACAAGAACAGCTGAAGAACTTCATGAACACCAAATCAACCCTGCAAAAAATATTGAAAGACAGTTTAGATACATAAAGGAAAAAAACCACTAAGCAAAGCAGATAATTAAACAGAACAGAAAGATCAAGATGCAACAGCAGAGAGATAACATGTCAACAATAAACCAGCATTTAACAGTAATAATCATTAATGTAAATGGTCTCAATGCACCAATCAAAAGAAACAGACTAGCAGAATGGTTCAAGAAACAAAATCCAACCGTATGCTGTTTACCAGAAACCCACCTAACTCAGAAGGATACTCACAGACTGAAAGTCAAAGGATGGAAAATAATACTTTATGCAGCAGGAATCCAAAAATAAGCAGGAGTAGCCATTCTGTTTGCAGACAATGTGAACTTTAAACCAACAATGACCATAAAGGACAAAGAAGGTCACTACATACTCGTTAGGGGAAAACTCCAAGAGGAAGAGATAACTATCTTAAATATATATGCATGAAACTCCAGAGCACCAAGTTATATAAAACAACTATTAACAGAAATGAAAACTCAAATTATCAGTAACACAATTGTAACAGGAGACCTTAATATGCCATTGACACCAAGGGACAGATCAACCAGACAAAAAATGAGCAAAGAAATAACAGAACTGAATCACACCTGCAAACAAATGGATTTGATAGACATATACAGAATGTTCCACCCAACAACATTAGAATACACATTCTTCTCAGGAGTACACGGATCATTATCTAAAATAGACCATATATTAGCTCACAGAACATATATAAACCAATGCAAAAGAGTTGAAATCATCCCTTGCATGTTATCGGATCATAGCACTCTGAAATTAGAAATTAATGATAAAAGATACTGCAAGAATCCCGCATCATATGGAAACTGAATAACACACTCTTGAGTAATCAGTGGGTCACAGAAGAAATTAAAGAAGAAATTAAAAATACCTAAAAGAAAATGAAAACTCAGATACAACTTACCTGAATTTGTGGCATGCAATGAAAGCCGTCCTCAGAGGAAAATTTATTGCACTGAGTTCCCACATCAGGAAAACAGAACAAATACAAATAAATAACTTGATGCTACACCTCAAACAACTAGAAAGAGAAGAGCAAGTCAAGCCCAAAGCCAAAAGAAGAGAGGAAATTATAAAAATCAGAGCAGAAATCAATGCAATAGAGACTAAGAAAACAATCCAAAGAATCAATGAAACAAAGAGTTTGTTCTTTGAAAGAATAAATAAAATCAATAAGCCCCTAGCCAACCTTATAAAAAAAGGGAAGAAAAAGCTCAAATTCATGCAATAAGAAATGAAAAAGGTGAAATCACTACAGACCCAATAGAAATACAGAAGATCATCAACACCTATTTTGAAAACCTCTACTCTCAAAGGTTTGATAACACAGAGGAAATAGACAGATTCTTAGAAACATATTAAGTACCAAAGCTAGATCAAGAGGAGATAAAACTGTTGAATAACCCAATCTCTGTTAATGGAATTGAAAATGTATTTAAGTCCTTACCTACAAAGAAGAGCCCAGGCCCAGATGGATTCACTGCAGAATTCTACAAGAAATACAAAGAAGACCTAATGCCGACACTCCTCAAACTATTCAATGAAATTGAAGGGGAAGCAATCCTTCCTAAGTCATTCTGGAAGCAAATATTACTCTAGTACCAAAACCTGAGAAAGACCCAACTAAAAAAGAGAACTACAGTCCGATCTCCCTAATGAACACAGATGCAAAAATCCTCAATAAAATATTGGCAAATAGGATGCAGCAAATCATCAAGAAGATTATACACCATGACCAAGTGGGATTCATCCCAGGAATGCAAGGATGGTTCAACATACATAAATCAATAAATGTAATCCACCACATCAATAAAGCCAAAAGTAAGAATCACATGATCATTTCTACAGATGCAGAAAAAGCCTTTGATAAGGTCCA
Source organism: Cavia porcellus (assembly GCF_034190915.1). Taxonomy (NCBI): domain Eukaryota; kingdom Metazoa; phylum Chordata; class Mammalia; order Rodentia; family Caviidae; genus Cavia; species Cavia porcellus. The sequence goes on along the minus strand of NW_026947494.1, from coordinate 16,789,584 downwards.
ACATTTATTCATGATAAGAACTTTACAAAAACTTGGAATAGATGGTCTTTACCTAATATAATAAAGGCCATTTATGACAAATCAACAGCCAGCATCATACTAAATGGCCAAAAATTGAAAGCCTTTACTTTAAAATCAGGCACAAGACAAGGATGTCCTTTATCGCCACTCTTATTTAATATAGTACTGGAAGTACTAGCCAGACCAATTAGGCAAGAGAGAGAAATAAAAGGGGTAAAGATAGGAAAAGAAGAAGTTAAATTATCATTGTTTGCAGATGACATGGTACTCTACATAGAAGACCCCCTAAACTCCATTGAAAGCTCTTACATACAATAAAAAAATTCAGTAATGTGGCTGGATACATAATCAATACTCAGAAATCAATAGCATTCCTATACACGAACAACAAAATCACAGAGAGCCAAATAAGAGAAACTACACTCTTCACATTAGCAAGCAAAAAATGAAATATTTAGGAATTAGTGAAAGAACTATACAGTGAAAATTATAATACACTCAAAAAAGAAATTGAAGACGATCTCAGAAAATGGAAAGACATCCCTTGCTCATGGATAGGAAGAACAAACATTGTGAAAATGGCCATTCTCCCAAAACTGTTATACAGATTCAATGCAATCCCAACAAAAATACCATCAACATACCTTACGAATCTAGAGAAATCACTCCTAAAATTCATCTGAAATCAGAAGAGACCTAGAATAGAAAGGCAATTCTAAGCAGCAAAGGCAAGGCAGGAGGCATCACAATCCCTGACTTGAAGTTATACTACAAAGCAACAGTAGTAAAATCAACATGGTATTGGAATCAAAACTGAGCTGATGATCAATGGAATAGATTAGAAGATACAACCACAGCTACAAACACACTCAACCACCTTATCTTTGATAAAGGAGCCAAGCAGGTTCACTGGAAAAATGACAGTCTCTTTAATAAATGGTGCTGGAAAAACTTGCTCTCCATTTGCCAAAAACTAAAGCTAGACCCATGTCTATCACCATGTACTAAATTAAAATCTAAATGGATCAAAGATCAGAAGAGAAACAATTAATCTATTGGAAGACAAATTGGGTAGAAACCTTAAAGACATAGGAATAGTTAGAGAATTCTTGAACAAGACTCAAACCGCACGAGAAATACTTCCCAGAATCAATAACTGGGACCACTTCTTATTAAAAAGTTTCTGCATGTAAAAAGAAATCTCCAGCATAGTGAAAGGAAAACCCACAAACTGGGAAAAGATTTTAGTGAACTCTCTCTCAGACAAGAGACTCTTGTCTAAAACATATAAAGAATTAAAAAAACTCAGACCCCCAAATTCAAAGATCCAATCCAAAAATGGGCATCTGAGATGAATACACACTTCTCAGATGAAGAAACGCAAATGGCAAATAAATACATGAAGAAATGTTCATCATCATTGGTCATTAGAGAAATGCAAACTAAAACCACACTGAGATACCATTTCACTCCTGAAAGAATGGCCAGGATCAAGAAAACCAACAACAACAAATGCTGGAGAGGCTGTGGGGAAAAGGAACTCTCCTACACTGTTTGTGGGATTGTAGACTAGTGCAACCTTTGTGGAGGTCAGTCTGGAGATTTCTCAAAAAAGCTGGGATTGGAATTCCCATTTATTCCAGCTATTCCACTTCTAGGCATATTCCCAGAAGAACTGAAAGCATTATACCACAGTGATATATGTGCACCTATGTTTATAGCAGCACAATTTGTAATCGCCAGATCTTGGAAACAACCCAAGTGTCCATCAACTGAGGAATGGATAAAAAAAGTTGTGGTATTTCTATACAATGGAGTATTATTCAGCTATAAAGAAGGATCACATTGAGATATTGATCAATAAATGGGCACAGCTTGAGACCATACTCATAAGTGAAATAAATCAATCTCGCATGTGTGAATACCGAATAGTTTCCCTAATGTAAGTAATGATTCAAATATATAAAAATATGTGGTAATCATGATTCCCTATTATGTGGCCTTGAAGCCTTATAAAGTTTTCACTTATTAATTGGAAAGGCTTTATTCTAACTTCTTGATATGGAAATATTTGAAGCTATAGTATATGAAGTTTTATTCAAATATTTCAAGGAAAAAGACAGACACTATGGTAACTACTATTAAGTCGGGTTATTTGGTGGTGAAGCACCAGGTTGCTGCAACAGTCATGCTTTGACCTGTATTGTTATATTGTTATGTCCCATTTTATCTCAATCTCTGCCTTATTCATTAAAAATTATTTAGTTATTTTTTATGTTTTTTTAATTAAGGGGAAAAATAAAAAAATAGCAGGATATATAATAGTAACTTTTTTTGATTTCCTATTAACTTGTTTTGAAGTCCTGTAATACTCCCACTATATTGTTTTGACTGATTAGACTCTATTACATTCTGTATGATAGTATCAAGTTTGAGGGTATAGGCAACTACTTTGAGGGCAATAAGATTCAGTAAGATGCCCATTCTCATTTGAATATTGTCGCCTTTGGAAGTCCTGTAATGTTTACAATGCTTAAGTATTATTGGTCTTGTTCTCTACTGTTTTGTTCAACTTTATAATATCTAATGAGATAGACAATTCTTTTTAAGGAAACAAGAGACATTGTTGATAAACATTGTTGATAACCTTGCACTCTGTTTTACATCATGTGCTATGTCTATCCTTGGTTTTGACTGACAGCTTTGTTTTGCCATATTTGACTTTATTCCCCCCCCAAAAAAAAAAGTAATAAGAACTAAGGAGTCATAAAATCCCAAATGTGTAAATTTTGTTGTAAAAAAGAGAGGGGAAAAAAAAGAGCTCTAAATGATACAACAGCAAGTGTGTTTAGGGGTGTTAAATAGCTGACCATATTAATGTTTTTGGTTGGATCATTGAACACAGCTGTTTGCAGTCTCACTGTTTGAGTGTCCACTTTGTATGCTTTGATACTGTGACTTGAGCAACTATCTCTAAGATGATAATATGTAATCTATTAACTGGGGATTTCTTACTTTTTTTTTTGTGGTTCTGATTTGTACCCTTACACTGCTTTGTTTTGTTTTTTTCTCTTCTTCCTTTTAAATAAAATTTTTAAAAAATGTCTAAAAAAAGAAAAATCATTTAAGACATTGTTATAGGCAAATAATATTTTAGAGACTAATGCATAGACATTTAAATAACAATATATAAAATGAATTATATGAAATTAAGAATCAAATGGCAACCTAAAAATTTCAAGAAACATTGCAAATTATCCAAACAAGTACTGATATCCAGACTATATTTGACATCTGGTTTGGGGGTTCTACTCCTGTCCTCTTGAAGGAGGATGTGCTCTTCTTCAACCAGCTCAGCTTCAGGAGGAATGCACAAGGTGTGGTGAGGGAGGAGGTTACACAAACTCAGCTAGCAAAATCAGAGTTTCCACCCTGGCTATCAGTGGTGTGGTAGATTTAGCAGCCAGATCACCCTCACATCACAAACTATTTGACACATAAAAAGCAGAACACCAATAAAACATGGAACCTAATTAAAAAATGAATTGAATAACTAAACAGACAGTTTTCAGAAGACACACAAATGGTCAAGAAAAACATGAAATAAATGCTCAATCTATTTATCAGAGAAATGCAAATTAAAACCACACTAAAACATTCTCCAAATCATGTTGGAATAATCATCAGAAAAATATAAAGCTTAACATGATGATGAGGAAGTGGTAACTCTTATACAATGCTAGTAGGAATATATTTGCTCATAACCACTTTGGAAAAGGCTGGATTGCTTAAGGAAGTATGATTGGTCTGTAGCAATCCATTCTTCATCATTCTCGATACAAGTGCTTTAAGTATTGTCTAATAAGTCAGGCTCGGCTTTGTCAATTTTATTATCTGCTTTCACTTTTTCTTCAAGTTCCATGAGAAACTACAGTTGTAGAAAATAGTTATTATTCTATCATCGTAGTTGTTGTAGTCAGGTTTCAAGGAGGATAACAATTATATACAGGACACAGAATTTATACTATTATTTTATGATAGTCCCAGAGTTAAATACAAGAAAGTGTAAGAAATCTGTCTACAAAACTAAAGACCTAGAAAATCTAGTTGAAGGCCTGGATACTACAGCAATGTCCTGCATGCACCCAGATGAAGACTTAGAGCCCATGCCAATGACTCTTACAAGTCTACCTGGAGGTTTGGAACCCACAACACTGACTCATGAAACTCTATTTCACGGATCTGTCCTGGGAAGTCCCAGCAGTCAGAATTGGAAGCTAGTGTGTCTATGCCAGAGGGGTAAAGGATCTGTTGCAGCAAGTTGAGGCTTCTGCAATGCAGCCAAGAAATGACACTCAAGATAAGGACTGGGGCTCTCCTGAAAAGTACCCCAGCCATCCTCAGTGACACGATAGTCCTGAGCTCCTCAGATAAGAACAGTCAAGTACATGCCAGACAGCCAGCCTGACAAGTTTCTCCTGAAGATTAAATAGCTTACATCTTTTCCTCTGGAGCTAGGAAGTGATACTCAATATAAGGAGCAGAGCTCCCACAAAGTGAACCACAGCCACTCTCAATGACAAGGTCCTGAACTCCTGCAATGATAATCCCAAATCCATATCAGAGAAGTTATTCATGACAAGCTCCTCCAGGAGAAGCAGTGATTCATAAACAATGATGCTTAGGAGAACCCACAGCACTTCACTCTTCCTTTCCGTGTCTCCCTTTATGTTGGCAACTTTCCTCAGGTGAACCATCTATACTCAGCACTAGACTGATTTAAATCAGCTGGTGTTAAGCTGACCACCAGTTTTCAATCTATAACTGTAGTCTTTCTGGAGTTTTAATGGAAAGTCTAGGATTTTTACCAATTATTTATAATTGTATAGTGACAAACAACAGCTAAGATCTCTGCTCAACTTTTATTCCTCGCCAAGTTATGTCTTCTAACTTGATGCTATGAACTTTCCTTTCTGCATGTTGATTTCTACAAATCCTATTCTACCCACTGAAGAACTGTTGGTCGCAGTGGGTGGGTGACTAATGATTTTGAACAGTGGTGTTTCTTTGTTTGTTTGTTTGACAGTCAAATATCCTCCAAATATTTTCCTCCCTTTTATAGTATTGTTATGTGTTTGATTTGTTTTGATGGAAAAATCTTTGAAGCATAATTTAAAGTTTGTGAAGAGTAATTCCACTATTTGAAATTTTGTCATTAAAAGGACTAGAATGATTTGATTACATCTTTGGTCCTGTTAAATTATTACCTATATGGAGAAAGAAATATTGACTTTCTGAGTTTTCAATCACATCTAATTCCATTTCTGATGATATTATATTTTATTGCTAAACACTAGCAAAACAAACTATCAAAAACTGAAAAGTGAGGCTTTAAGATGTAAGAGGTAGGATTTGTAATTTGTTTGTTATAATATAGACGAAAAAATTTCTGGATTAAGAATTTGTTTAGATGTTGATAGAGCAAAAGAAAAAAGAAAAAAATCACCTAGTAACATAATGAATTTAATTACTGTTATAATTTGAATATTTACATATTCAAAATTTCCATGTAGGTTCATTTGCCCAGTCCAAATGTTGCATATAGTATGTGTTTAACTACAATGATATAAGACATCTTAAAAAGTTGCATTTTTTTCTTTTGCAAGACTCATACAAGTGTTCCTTTACCCCACAGATTTTAAATATTTGATGTCCTCATGCTGTTCTGTGAAAGAGGTTTTAAATTTCTTAAACATTGCTTTTATTCTACACATTTTACCAGAAGATCAGAGATTACAGTTTAATTATGTTTTTCCACTGCAGGTAAGAGGCCTGAGCATCACCTAGTAATGCTCACAGCTGAAAATGCCATTAAGCTTTAACATAACCTGACAATCGATAATGGAATGTTTCCACCTTCCCGAATGATTGTGTACAAGCCCTTGTATTGACAATGACTGAAACACTTTGTGTTGCTTTGAAAGAAACAGAACATGACTTTATTTAAGCATGCAGTTGTTAGTTAAGTGCGATGTTACACTGGAAAATAAAGGGTTAGGTGCTAGGACTGCAGTCAAAATCATATCACAAAAACCACAGTGACCTGCAACAGTAAATAATTTATAAGACAGCTGGCACTGTGCTTCTGCTACCAGCAACAGGGAACAGGTGGTATTTGTCCTCCTGGAAAATGCACATGGCTAAAACAGCTGCCACTGCCAAAAGAATCAGGCTCCACTCTACATCTCCATCATGGGCCCCTTGCTCCTGGAATGGGGTGAGTGCTCTGAAGGTGTGGAGCTTGTGTTGCATGCCTTCACTTTTTAAGTGGGTTAGCAGGTGAGCTGAACAGCATCCTTCAGATTGTGCTGCAAAATTATGAATCCATAATCTAAAAAAACATTATTGTATTTTCTACTTACTTGGATGCTGGTTTAGTGTTAAATGTGATGGTTGCTCTTATGTATATAGGGTCTAATGCAGAAGAGTAGAATGTTACAGTACCCATGAAAGCTCTGGCTTTGTTGTGACATATGAACCCTTCTGCTCACATTTCAGAGACAAAAACCAAGTTACTAAGCCAAGTATGCTTTTCATGGGACAGGAAATTAAATTCCCCCATTGGAAACCGCTTAAAATAACAAATGATGAGTAAAGATGTAAAATATATTTATAATAAAGGGAGTGGATCATCAGTTACCATGTTGAATTGAGATTCTTTCGTTCAGTAACATTTGTAAAACAGGGACAGAAGTATTTTGAAGATTTGTACATATAGTTATATGTATGAGAAACTTTTCAAGGTAGTTTACACCGGGAGTAAGAAATTCAGGGCTAAGCATTACTTCCTTTCTTTAGTTCCTGTGATTTCTTGGTTTTGCTTCTCAGTGGTCCCATTGTGAGTGGTGCACCAGCAGCACAAGGATCGTGGTTTTTGTGTGTTTTGCTTCATTCACTGCAATCCCAGCGGGCAGGGTAGCACTTACCATAGAATCTACACTCTAAAATTAATTTTACTAATGACCAAATGAATGGCTGTGACTTTCTAATGCATTATAATGTGACTCAAAGAAAGAGAACACGAGTGGCAAAACACATAAACATCTGAGCACCAGCACAAGGGGTCCCGGGGTCGTAGCTTGTTTTTAGCTGGTACATTTGCACTTACAGTCAGCTCTTTAGTGTAAATATTTTTATCCTTGAAGATAAAATTAAAGGTTTCTTTTACTATATTAGTTCTGAGCTTTATCAAGCTAAGTAACTATATGTCGTGCGATTTCTTTACATATTTTATCTATACTGTATAAAAGATGGTCTATGGGTTTCTGAATTGCAAATGCTTGAGACTGGCTTTGAGCTTTAAAACTGTCCATTACCTTTGATCCGAGTTTACATGATGAAATAAAATAAAGAGTGTTAGAGCATGTGAAAGCCAAAACCTGAAGTGTCATAAGCCTGCGTGAGGTAACACAAACCCATCTTCTATTCATTGCAAAGTCCTGGCTCTGTGTGCGGGCCATGGTGGTGCATGCCTGTAGTCCCAGCACTCAGGAGGCTCAGGCAGGAATATCACCAAATGTTCAGTCCCAGCCTGGGTTAGCAAGGCCCCCCTTAACTACTGAGTGTGACTCTGCCTCAACTCCCCACCTCCTCAAAAGTCTTGGAACTGTGGATTTGAATAAGCTGTTTAAGTTTTTATGTCTCTTGATCCCCACTTATAATTTATAAACTTACTTATAATTCATGATATTCACTTTAATGGGCTACAGTTGATTAAATGAGGAGAACAAATTTATATTTAACACACCATTGATGAACTAACCATTTTGTCAATATTATTTAATAGCTATGCTTTTATGCATCTTCATGATAAATCAAATGCTTATTATATATGATTTATCTTTCCTATAATCTTATGCAATATAGGTACTCAACATTATATTAATAATGAATTAAAGATTTTAAAAGTGCAATTGATCCTGGAAAAGTTCAATTGATTTTATACTCAGAATTTTGAGCTAAAATAAGGTTAGTCAGAAATTTTAGTTGGCATTTATATTCCTGACTCAATTATATTTCAAAAGTTATTTTTACACTGATTAGGAACAATCATAACTTAAGTAGGTGCCCCTTTGTTCATTAATTATTTATCTAACTTATTGAATCCTAAGTTAATGTGCATAATATAGAAAACCAGTACCAAGATAGAAGTCTTGTGTTTGCAAATACGTGATTTTTCTTTTGAGAAGCCATACAGATCATGGGAGTGATGAAATTTAGAAATCAATGAAAGCAACATGATCATGAAAATGAAATGAAACAAAACTTTAATATTTTACAAGCTCAACTAAACCATGGCTATTCCTATATTAGAAACATAAATAAAAAACAAAAGTAAGAGAAAAAAGGAGAACTGCACAAGAAATTAAAGTCAAGTTGTAAGTCCAAGCAGCAGGTCATAAATCCACACAGTGTGTCCCTGTTATAAGTTTAGTCTTTAAACAACAACTTTCAACACAAAGTGTCTAAAACAATATATAGCCATTTGGTTGGTGCTTCTTGTTATTTGGCAAGAAACTTAAAAGAGGCAGTGGCCTAATTATAAGCAATATCAAAGATTTGCCAGATTATCTGATTTATCTGAATTAATAAGGCCCATAACTATTTGAAAATCATACCATCCGTATTCAATCTGTATTGAATATCCCTCAATAAAAATTGGGAAAAATGTCCATCACTCTTGGACAAAGCATAATATATAATAATCAATGGAGTATGTTCTTGTATTTGACTATTCATCTCCCCATTACTCCTTGTGTTTCAAAATTAACATCTGTAATTATGATAATGTACATTAAACACTTCTATGTACCTGACATGCTATGACTTTCCAGAAACCTTACTCAAATCAATCACATAAAATACCATCTATTATAATTCATCTTCTACTAGGTTTGGGCGCTACTGGGCACTCTTTCTAATGCATCATGGTTTGCAAAAAAGTAATTATGCATTCGGTCCATGTTCATTGCTGTCTTGGTTTGCAGTGGTTTTATCTACTGTGGCTTCTTACTTTATCTATTCAGACTTGAAGGGGAGCTTCTATCTGCATCTTGCTGTGTCTGTTCAAGGCAAGGTAGTACATAGCAGGGCCTTGCAATTAGTTTTACAGCTTCTGCTATGACATAGTCCATGCAACTTCCATTCCCAGTTCATAGCCAGAGCAAAGTCATATGACTTACCCTACAATTACACACAGTCCTTCCTTACAATGCATCATAGTTACTATATCACAGCATACATATATAAACTTCAGGTGAAAAGCAGGAAATAATTTAAACATTAATAGAATTGAGCACAAGAATTATTCTCATTTTTCTAAAACTAGGGCAAATGATACCGACATCACAAGGATAATCAGGAGTACACATGAAGCTCAATTTAAGCAATGTGGTTCCAATTGTCTGCTTTACTATGCCCTAATTATACTGTACACCGACAGACATTTTGTTGAATCCTAGACACATACAACACTCTAACTACTTTCTGCATTTGCACCTAATAAATGAGCAAAGAAAAAAAAAAACTTTGCCATCAAAATCCAGTCTCTAAGGTTTGTCCTTTAGTAAAAACTGAGAAAATATCTCTCTCAGATTTCCTGATTCCTAACTGAATGCTCAGTTATGGTAAGCATGAGGGTAGCCCCGCAGAGCTGTGAAAGAACAAGTGTCTGCATTTCAAGGTGCAAGTATTTTATATCTTTGGAAGGGTCATTCTCCAAATCAGTGTACAAGAGCTTTGCTTCCTGGGAGCAAGTGATAGAGACTGATTAATCTTTGAAGAATCTTCTAGTGCAGCGAGCTGAAGTGCACGGACTGGAAAGGCTGGCAGCATAGCAGCTCCCTAACTGCTACATTTTTGTGTTGGCCTATTGCTTCAAATCAGCAGGTCGTCCTGCAGGAAATTGGTACTTAGTAGAGTATTAAACATGTGCATTAGTGTCCTAACTCTGGCTTTTGCCTGAAGGCAATGAAGTGCCTCATGTGCTAAGTTAAAAATAGAAAGCTGTATCATTTCAGAAGGTAATAATCTAAGGCTTAACAATAATCACATGGTAAAACATTTATCGAATGTCTGAAAATTAAATTGAAAATAAGTTCAATAGTTAGTCTACTGTGAAAATGGGGTTACTCTAAAGAAAGCCTACCTGCTACGTAGCAATAGAAAAATCAGACTTAATAAAATAGTCCTCTAATAGCTTTAAAGAACATTGAATTGGAGGTTTTCTGAATAATTGATTATGTTTTAAATTTGTAGATGTAGAAAACTAAACTTTTAGAATTATCAATCTCATGTAATATTATAAGGATTATGAAATTAAGTACGATGAATACATTTTTTCAAAACAGTGATGCTACCTAAATTTATGTAATTATTTGAATAGTGTCCCTCAAAAACTAAAGTTCTAATGGAATGAACTTGTAAATATGTTTAATTAGATGAATGTATAGTTTGTACATGTGGTTAATTTGAGAAATTTTTTTTCTTCTTAAGCAGTACTGAGAATTGAACCCAGGACCTTTATAATGTACAGTATGCCTAACCAGTTTTATTTTTTGTTTTCCTACAGAATGGCTGCAAACTGCCAAATTGTTCAAACTGGGCTAAAATTTTAGTTTCTCCTTCCTCAGCCTCCCAGAGTGCTATGATTACAAGATTGTAAAGTATGCTAAGCTAAGTTAATAAAACTGAATGCATGATTTCTACACACACATTTATCCCTATAGAGGAAAGCACAGGAAAATTCCAAACACACACAAAAAACAGAAGTCAATGTAAACCTGTAGACAGAGATGAGATTGGTACAGAACAGGCCAAATGGTGAGGGCAGTCACTGGGAGCACAAAGAGACAAGCAACACGTCTCCCACTCTCTGGAGGGAATGCGATCTTTCCAGTGTCCTATCATTGACTCATGAACACTGATTCTGGATCTCTTGCACCCATAATTGTAATAAAATATATTTTTTTCAGTCACCAAGTTTGTACTGATCGGTTACACAAGTTGGAAGTCTAACACAGATTTTTAGTATGCAGCTATGAAACCTTGTTAAAATAATTATATAAAAAGGATTTGAGAAATTACTGACCTATTAAGATTGTAGTAGGTGATACAATTAGAAAAGTAACTGCTGGGAAAATATTCTTTCATAAAAAACTTGAAGACATTCCTGAAAGAATTTTGCTGGTTTTAACATGACCCTGAGCTTGACATGCAAACTCATTCAAACATCTTGCACAATGAGCAGCAGAAGCCTTTATGTCAGCATACTTATTGCTAGCTTGGAGGCTGAGGAAGAGCTAATGAATAAAAGCCTTTGTTGGCTAAAATTACACAGCCAGGAAAAAGAGCAGAGCAAGCACTAAAACTACCTACATGGAGCTTCGAAGAAAAGGAAGAGTCAGACACGTAGCGCACACCTTTGAGGCAGGAAAATCAAGAGCAACTTGGCAAACCTAATGGATTTGAGGGACCTTCCCTCGAAAAAAAAAAAAAAAAAAGTGCAAATGGTGTGGGGTTAGTTATTAATTCCAGAGAGAGAAAAAGAAAGAAAGAAAGAAAGAAAGAAAGAAAGAAAGAAAGAAAGAAAGAAAGAAAGAAAGAAAGAAAAAAGGAGAGACAAAGAGAAAAAAAGAAAAAGAAAGAGGGATGGCAGAGAAAGAGAGAGAGGGAGGGAAGGAGAGAGGCTTGGGAGGCAGAGACCTGGGCCGGGACCATAGCAGGGGCAGGAGCTGGTAAAGGACTGAACCGGAGAAGGAAGAATCCCAGGATTTTTCCTGTATGTGGAAACAATATTATTTTTCATGATTGATTTTAAAAATGCTTGATGTTTGTGGGTTTTTTTCTTCCGTTTGATTAGTTTCTTCTTGGTTAAACAATGTTGAAGGTGGTATTATATCTACCCTACAATTGTCTCTTGAGCACAGATAATTTTTATAACTTTTCATGTATACAGATGAAGAGAAAAATTTTCCCCATACAGTATTTCATCCAAAAGTCCAAAGTATTTTATGCATCTAATTAATATTATTTAAGTGATAAGAACTGAAGGTTTTGTATTGATGGTATTTCGATGACATTTTGACTTTGGCCGGTTTTTATGTCTTATAGTTTTGAAGCTACTGGGAACTAGCAAATATATTTTGCATCTGAAATGGACATAAAACAGTAAATGTCAAGCAGAAGACTGCAGTAGGTGAAAAAAATGTCACTCCAAAATATTAGACCTAGTACTCTACATTGATATAAGTTATATTATTTGGGGAAATATTTAAAACATCTTTGGCAAACTGATTAAGAGTATCAAGATGTGGTTATCCAGAATTTTCTGCACGATCTCTGAATACAATCTCCTATGTGTACATAAGAGGAGGACAAGGGAAAACAGATGCAAGCAGAAACAAAAGCAATGTGGCCAGGGAGGCGACGTAAGAGGCACAAGACAGTCAGCAGGCTAAACAGGTCAGGTCCCGTGTTCATCCCTGACAGATATTTGATCTGCCAGCATCCCATGATTTCAGCCCGAGGCCCAGGACAAGGGAGGCTTCTGCCTGCCGATCTGTGAGAGAATGAATATCTGCTTAAGTCAGCAAGTCTGAGATAATTAAGTACAATAATCACAGAAAACTAATGTGATGCATAAGATCATAGCACTGATGCTGTCTGAAATGTGAGTTACACTATTGTATTCCTAATAAACTGAAAACCATATGCAAAGTTTCCAAATGTAATCTCATGATATATGAGTACGTGTCTGCTGTTTAAAATTATTAATATTATTTCATTTATAAAATCAAGTGCCTATATGTTTGTCATGCTTCTTAGCGAAAGACAGAGCTCAGGGTCCATTTTAAAGAATAGAAGAAAAAACATGACAAACCCATTTTTGTCTTCAAAAAGTTCCATGGACGGAAGGTGTATCTACAAAGGAGTTTAAGTTGGATAGCACTGATTAAAGTTCACAAACTCAAGTGCGAACGTTTTTCCATAAAAATCAGACATATTTTCTAGGTAAAAACCTTTTTAAATAAAATTTTATAAAGTGCTTGAAGTGATCAACGATTTTGTCTTTTTTTGTTTGTTTGTTTTTGTTTTTGGTATCAGGAATCAAGCTCCTGACCTCGCACTTTCTACGGAGGTTCTTTTGCTGCTGAGCCAAATCTCCCACCCAAAGGTCTTATCTTATGGAGAGAAAAATTGAGAGCATAGATTTGTTAACATGTTTATCAAATCATTATACATTAGAACATAAATCAGTGCGTATTTTGCAGACCACAACAGGTTTTTTTTTGTTTGTTTGTTTGTTTTGTTTTTTGTTTTGTTTTGTTTTTTTACTATACAGTGTAAATTACATTGATATTAAAATTTCCTTCATTTTATCTGTCTGGACATTTACTTTCTGAGCCTCAAATGTAAACTCAGACTTTTAAGGAACAATTTTAAAAAGTTAGGAAACATACAGTTTAAGAAATCCTGAGTGGATATATTAATGTAAATATATTTGACCTCAAGAATAAAAATATTAAATAAGTTAATGTTAAAAGGGCAAAAGTGCAAATGCATATCTAGAATATATAACTAGAATAGCTATGTGCATGTGTTTGTGTATATTTGTGAACACCCAAATATTCTCTGATATTTGTAAAGTCAACAATCGCAAAAAATAAAAATAAAGGGAAAAACATTATAATAAAATTTTATTTCTCAATACTAGAAAATCTAATAAAGTAGGAATAATAAAGAATATTGACTGACTCCAGCAACTGCATGGACATATTATTTATGAATCTACATCCTCAAAATGTAGAATTTATTTAGCATACAGAATTTTGTTGAAGAATAGCTATGTGGTATTAGTTCATAAAATAGCTTTCAATAAATTTCAAAAGGAGGAAGTTTACATGGTTACTTCTGTGACCATAATTGAATTATATTAGAAAACAATAGCACTAATACTAGAAAAATTTTCAAAAAATAGAAACTAAATCAATATTTTAATTATAGTTCAGACAAAGTACAGCTCTTGAAGCATTTTATAAAAATTTTAAGTGCATCGTAATGTAAATATAACATGTTAAATTTCATTATGAAGATCATGAAAAGCTGTACCTAGAGAAAGATGACTATTTCAAAATGCGTATTACTGGAAAATAAAAATTTTGAGATTAGTTTGTGGCACTGTTTTACACATTTTAAAAGCTCAAAAAATTAAAGTGAATTAAGTGCAAAGAAAAAATTGAAACAAAAAAAATAATGAATGAGGTAAAAGATTTAAAAACATATGACCAAACTTAATCTTTTGTATACAATACAAATATTAGTGCCCCCATGGAAAAACTGATTCCACAAATATGACTAAATCTTGCAGAAATGAATGTATTGTCATTTTAAAATAAATTTTTTGTTTCTCAAGGAGAAGCATGAATTCATGGTTAAGGATTAAAAGCAAAATTGAAGGAAAACATATGAAATAATCTGTTGCTGATAGGAATACAGTAAGAAATAATATAATTAATGTGTATGTAATATACTGTGGATTGACCACATGATTGGTACCTTTAATACAAATTGATTATCTTACTCTCTATGCATCTTATGGTAAGTTTAACTCCAATTTTACTCAAGAGAGAAAGGCCAATGCGTTGATTGAAAGCTATCTGATAAAACATAAGAGGAAATAATTGGAAATCAATGAAGCCACATATCCCTGCATATAAAGTTATGCCTTACATGTAAATTAAACTAATTAGCCTGAAAAAGTTAATGCACTTTCCAGAGGCATTTTTCTCAACAGTGAAGAACAGTTTATGAACTGGTGGAACCTGGTTCATAAAACTTAAGAGCACTAAGATTGTCTAGTGCATGTTTCCAATGTTTATAGCTTAGGATCTTGAGGCATTAAAGATCTAGAATTTTTCAAACTTCATAGCAGTGCTTAATAGAATACCCTCTTTAATTTGGTGCCATTCTGTTATATCTCAAAGTTTCAAAGACAGCTTTTAAAACTTACTAAATGTGTATTAAATATATACATTTCTAAAGTATAATTTGCCACGGGCACCTATGCTCAATTTAAATCTGCATTTCCTTTCTAAATTCCAACATCTGGGCAAAAATGTACATTTTGTTGTTTATATTTTAGGAGCACATGTATGTAGTACATAATGGACATAATTCCTTGTGAGGAGTTGGTCCCTGCGTACAACACTTCTCTATGCCTTTTCCGATCCCTTCCCTTCCTTCCTCTCCACCTCTATCTCTTGATCCTTTTTCTTTGAAACCATGTTATAAGATTTACCTTCTTCTGTAGACGATAGAAATGATACATAAGTTTTTTTTCCTGAACTCTGCATTTATATATTCATATATTTTCATATATTTTCTAGCCTAAGTGGACAGTTCTTTGAGACATTTATAAAGCAAAGCACTTAAAGCATTTGCTGAGATGCAATTTGCAAATATATTCTTGAATAATGAACATGGCTAGCTATTAGGAATTGTGCTGCTATAAACATGGGTATGAATACAGCATTGTAGAATCATGTCTTTAATTCTTTTGGGAAAATGCTTAGAAAAAAATAGAGACTTCTATGTTTAGTTTTTTGAGTAATTTCTATACGGATTTCTACATGACTGCATCTATTTAAAATGGCATCAAATGTTGGGAAAGTTACTTTCTCCTCACAGTTCCCTTGTACTTATTTTGGCTGATTTCTTGATGGAGCCATATTTTCTAGAATGAGATGGAATCCCAGTGTTGTTTTGATTTGCAATTCTTCCATGATCAGCACTGTTGAACAGTTTCATTTACTTATTAGCCCTCTGTACTTCATCTGAGACGTGTCTTTCTTTTGGGGACCCATTTGTTTCCATTGAGCTTGAGTTTTTTTTTTTTTTTAATTTTCTTATATATTCTCATTATTAGTCCTCTGAGAAGTAGGTGGCAATTTTCCCATTTGGTAGCTTGTCTCCCCTATATTAGTGGGGTTTTTTCCCATGTTTAGAATTTGGTTTGATCCCATTTGTTGATTCTCAGATTATTTCTTGTGCAGCTCTGATTTTCTTCAGAAAATCTTTGCCTATGTCTTTAAGCAGATTTCTTTATTATAATGTTCAGAAGTTTGTACTATTGTGATTGTATTTTAGTCCATGATGAAAGCCAAGTGTCTAAATCCAAACCTTGGCATGTGAATCACCAGTTTCCTCAATATAATTTGTTAAAAAAAATTTACCATTAGAGAAGTGAATTTGACCCTGTGTGAAAATAGCACAGCAAAATATGCCTAGAGTTGTTTCCATGTCTTCTATTATGTACAACTTAATAGCAATCCTGTTTTTTTCCCAAAATCTTATCTATTTAATTATATATGTATACATTTATTCACCACATATTGAGGCCTGAGTTTGTGATAGGTCTTTCTTGCATTTGTTGTGCAGAGTTACTTTTGCTACTCTAGATCTCGTCTGTTTCCACATGAATTTTAGGATTGCTTTTCTAATTCTGTAAGCAATGCTATTTATATTTTAACTGAGCTACATTAAATCTGCATAACAGTGTTGGAAGCACGGTCATTTTTACCATGTTGTTTCTGCCTGTGCATAACAGGAGGAATCTTTTCATTTTCCTCTTAAGTCTCCTTTTTCAGAGAACTATAGTTTTCATTGTAGTTTTCTTTTACCTTCTTAGTTAGGTTAATTTCTTAGTATTTCATTTTGTGATGCTATTATGAAGGTAATCATTCCCCTAATTTCTCTCTGAATGAGTTTGTTATTGGTGTACAGAAACACTATTAATTTTTCAGTGTTGATCACTGAAAAATTGATAGGTTTTTTCAGGAAAAAAAACCCTATCTGTACATCAATAAATGAATAGTTAAAGAAAATGGGGTTTTGTGCACAGTGGAGCACTACTCTGCCAAAAAAAGGATAAACTTGAGTCATTTGTTGGAAAATGGATGCACTTGGAGACCATAATGTTAAGTGAAGGAATTTACACACAAGTTTAGTATTGAATCATAATATTGTCATGCTTTATATATTCTTAGGCCTATTAGCATGGCTTTCAGTCTTGGGTGTATGATAATTAACTGTATAAATTCTTATGTATAAATGAATATGTGGCTGAAACAATACCAGAGGAGGGAAGAGTAAAAATAATCAAGATGTTTTATGTGCATGTGCAATTTCCTACAGTAAATGTAATCATTATATGCTGTAACATGTAATAATAAGGTCAAAGAACCAAAATTAAAAAGAAGGAAAAACCAAACACTGTTGTAAGCATGAAAATTATATTATCTACAGTAGTGAATTCCATGTAACTTTCTTTGTTTTGCATTGTTTGTTGTGTTTTAAAGGACTTCAATGTACAGTGATGGTATAATGCTTCTAGAAGTTTCCATTTTGGAACTGAGAAGAGATTTAGTGCAACAAATAATAAATATGACTAAATTAAAAACCTAAGCTTCAGTTAGAGAATCATTTTAATGTGCTCTTTTCATACAATCATCATGAACTTCTAGATGTGATTTTTAAAAAGTTGTTTTAGAAAGCAAAATTATAATTTTATAAATATTTCTTCTCTTTCTTTCTAACTTCCTGTTAATGTGTAAAATTAGACTGACCTCTGATTCTCACTGTTAATTCATTTATTTAATCATGATTTTGATATGTCTAAATATAATTGATATTATGTGAGCTCTGCTGCTTCAATGTGTGTGGGTATATATATATATACATACATATATGTATTTGAAGTTTATGAAGTCAAAGTGCAAAAGAGAATGAATGTGCATAACTGACATAATAGCTGAGATACGGCATCAGCAACGGACCAGGTACCCAGCGGTAGATGAACAGATAAACATGGTGTACATGCACAATGTGCACAACAGATTGTTATTCAGCTATAAAGACTAATGCAAACATAACATCTACAGCACAATCATGGGAAATAGAGAACGTCATGTGGAGCTAACTAAACACGACCCAGAAAAACCAATATCATTTTGTCCTACTTAGACGTAAGAAACAAACAAAAATAGCAAAAGGAAAAGTCAAACCAGAAGTATAATAGTAATAATAAGAAATAACGAGGTTCTGATGTGGAGAAGGTTAGAGGTGAGTAGATGTGGTCAGTGTACTCCATATGCATTGATGTAAAAAAACCAATAATATGTTCATTTTATATGTGTTAATAAGAAATTTTAAAAGGATATTTCCATTTGTGGTGTGAGTGGTTTTAATTTTTTATGAAATGTATGAACCATATTTTGAACTTTGAAATGCATATGTAGACTTAGGGTGATACATTTTATTACAAGCATTCTTTCAAATGCATTCTTTCCAATATTAAGCTATGTTGTAAATTGAAATAAATTTTTTAAGTAATTCAAATCAAATAATTAACCAAGAGGGTATTCCCTTTTTCTATTTTAATTAAAATTTTAATGCCAGGAAAATTAAATCAATGAAAAATGAATGTATATTAACTACATATGCACACACATGCCTTCTACATATGATTTTTCTTTTTTGGTACCAGGAATTGAACTCACATCTGTGCACTTGCAAGGCAGGTACTTATGTCGCTGAGCTAAATCCTAGGTCCTACATGTAAATTTTGATTTTTAAGGGTTTGCAAATTTTCTGGTATTTTCATTTGGGGACATATTTTTGGAAGAAGCTATATATGACAAAATTTGACTGACGGGGAAAACAAATTAAAATATTTACTTTTTAAAAATCAATTTACTACTAATAGATTATATTTTGTGACTTAAACTGTATAGTTCTGATCAGACGGAAACTTACTGTGGTATGTTGGCTTCACTGAAATTATCTTATAGTCTAATAATTCAAGGGAACATTATAGTTTATATACGGGAGTTTTTTGAGTAAATTTTTAAAGCTATGCTTTAGAAAGGTAATACAGTGTTTTATATGTACACACAATTGCAAGTTACTTATGAATATATAGACTTATGTGGTACTCAATTATATTTACTGAAAGCAAATGAAATGTGCAAAGGTGCTTGGATACATAAATAAATTATTCATTTTTTTTTCTTAATGCATCATGGTGGTGATTGGAGATCAGTTTTCAATTTTATCTAATAAAATTTGTACAGGCCATTGCCAACCAAAGTGCCTTATCTTTCTTCACATATTAATTCTCTGGGATATGTTCAGTGATTTTTATAGGTACCTTTCACACTACAGTGCTTCATTCAAGGCATCTTAGCATGTCCAAACATATGATTCCACTTCCACTGTCCATTTTAGGTTAATGAGTTTGTCTCCTACTTCACTGAGAAACTGAAGGTGTCCATAACTGAACTGAATAAGCTCAAACTTATTTACTATTTATTTTATATGTATTCGTATCTTTATACACAGCCCAGAGAAAATAGCAATGGCTTATGTTCTTATTTTATATTAATTCATTGAGCAAAGTGCCTAAGAATAAATAAAATATGTATACATAAAATGAATATATTCTATTGATATAGAATATATATATATATATATATATATATATATATATATATAATTGGGTACTTCCAGTTTTTAGTCCAATACATGTGAAATTTATAAATCATTACTCATCAAAATGAAGAAAAATATGAATTTATTGGAAAGCCAATGCTTTTATTAACTCTTAGAGTATTAATGTTAAAAGGAAAACTCCTGTCCTCCTCAAAATTAGAGAGAATAATGGAAGAATATAAAGAATTACAATTTGCAGTAAAGACATTCACAAAAGTAATCTCTTTGGAACCAGTATCGGGCTAATGAAAACTGCCCAGCATTTGCCACATTAAGGGGCATACTATCTGGACAGGTTTGAGAGATAAAAACTGCAGTGGACTGGATTACAGGAGCAGTCACAACTTTGTAAGCTTTAGAAGTATGGCTTGGATATTATCATAAGAAAAGAGAAAAATCACCTTCTTTCTACAAAGGGAGGAGAAAATATACCATTTTGAAATACACAGGTGCATTCTGCTTTTGCAGACATTCTGCATTCAGGAGAGACTACACATTGGTTTTACTAGAGTTAAATCACCCAGAGAAATAGAAATAGCCACTTTGAGCCCTGTCCAGTCATCCTGCACCAGTTAAGTGAGAGTCACTCAGAAACATACCAGAAGTTCATAGGCCAGATGCAAACATAACTAAAAGCTACCTGTTCATGGAGCTAATGCAAGTTTGCCCTTGGACTATGAACACTGACACAAGATTGCTGGTCACCAACAAAGAGGTGAAGGAAAGAAAAATGCACACTTTGATAGTGACCAGCTATCTTGTGTCAGTGCTCACAGTCCAAGGGCTGAAGAGATTGTTTACCTAAGCACGGAAGTGTTGCTGGTGGGTATTTGGTGGTATGGTGGTTAGGTGTGTGAAGAGGGAAAATTTATTTTTATTTGAACCCTTGTATTTTGAAATACAAGTACCAAATGACTAATGCGAAGAACCTGTTTCCCCAAATTCAGCAATGGACATGTCATTCAGAAAGAAAATTAGCAAATAAATACCAGATACCCACAACATTCTAGATCAATGGACACTAAAAGACATGCACATTCTTCTCAACTGCCAAGATGCATCTTCCTAGATCAGTCACATTGGATTCCAAAAATTTGTAAGAATTTAAGAAGATTGAGATATAACAGCAATTTTTCTGATCACAATGTAATACAAAGAAATCAATCATAGGAAAAATGCACAAACAATAAATTCATGAAAAGTAAAGAAATCATGAATAACCAAGATATCACTGAAGATACTAAAAGGAAACCTTTTAAATATTGCTACAGACAAACAAAAGTGGAAACACATCATATTGAAACTTTCAAGTTGTTGTAGTGGCGGTCTGAGGCACTCCGAACCTCTCCAGTATCCCGGCCGCGTCCTGGGGTCTGCGGTTGCCCCGATTCAGAGAGCCCAGTCTTAGTTCAAAGGTGAAAGTAGTGGAAGATGCAGAGCGAGCTGATCAAAGAAGACAAATATTCAAGGAGTATCTGTTGGAACGAAAACTCACTTTTGACATAGAAGGAGAAATTCAGATTTTCAGTAATAGAATGATGACATCTGAGGACCAGGTCCAAGAAAGGACAGAACCTCTGAAACTTAAAACAAAAATGGTTGACAAAGAAAATATCAGAAGACATACAGAAAACATTAATGCAACAATGGAAAAGAATTATATTCCCTAAAAGCTTCTAATGAATTAACCAATTCTCCAGCAATTGAAACACATAATCTTGAGGCTGATGATCAAACTTTACAGTTGTTACCAGTTAACAATGATTCTCAAAATCAAACTATGACACTAAGCCAGGCATTTCATCTTAAAAAAAATCATAAAAAAGCAAATGATTGCAGAAAAACCAAAGCAAGATGCTAGCGTGCTCAGGAAACCTGTGCTAGGATATTATCATGGCCAAATCGTTCAGTCTAAGGTTAATTCATTCAGAAAACCTCTACAAGTCAAAGATGAGAGTTCTGCAACAACAAAGAAACTTTGTGCTTCTGTTCCTAAAGGCACAAAGCCTAACTCTGTAAAGACAAGCAATGCAACAAAAAGTTATAAAGCCTCAAATATGACTGCCACCACTACACTTGAGAATCTTACATCTCAGAACACACAGCTTGTACGGCCTCCCAATAGAAATCACCACAGTAACACCCAGCACAAGCCCAAACAAGACATGAGCAGAACCTCTTCCAATGTTACAGTCACAAAGAATCCTACTGACAAGAACAATTACAATCAGAAACAGTTCTAGGAAGTGTCAAATCCAGCTCTTCTCAGGGCACAAAAAATAAGGCCCTACAATCAAAAACAGTTCTACCTGTGGTCAAAACCTCTTCTCAGGATGTAAAAAGAAGTAAGACATTATCCCAAAACACATCTGAAAATATAGCCAGGCCTATTTCATTTACTAATATCAAACTGACAGAAAAGTCAAAAACTGTTGACCACTGAAGACATACATTAGCAAAAGCCTCTGTGGATGGATCAGCTCAGCTCAAAGAAACTGCAGAAGAAAGAAAAGCTCATCTGAATGAGTGCAGAGCTGGCAAAGGAAGAGTGCTGAAGAGGCCTCTGACCCAGTCTCTACCCAGCCCGAGCCTGAGGGACCAAATGCAAACCCCGTTGGATCGTTCCGGACTACGATGGCAGAAGAGGATGAGCAAAGTGAACAAGATATTTTCTGAATGCCTGAACCTCATTCATGAGGGATACCCAAAAGAAGAAATAATGACCACACTGAATGACGTGATTAAAAATATTCCAGACGCAGGGGCTGGGGATTTAGCTCAGCGGCATAAGCTCCTGCCTTGCAAGCAGGCAGTCGTGAGTTCGATCCCTGGTACCAATAAAAAGGAAAAAGACAAAAAAAAAAAAAAAAAAAAAAAAAAAAAAAAATTCCAGACGCTAAGAAACTTGTTGAATATTGGATATGTCTAATACGTATTGAATCAATCACAAGTCCTGTCAAAAATATTATCTCAGTCTATGAGAAGGCCATTCTTGCAGGAGCTCAGCCAATTGAAGAGATGCGACAGACTATTGTGGATATTATAACAATGAAGAACCAAGAAAAAAGTAATTGTGGAAAAAACATTGAAGATGCTTGTAAAACCAAGGAACAAATCCAGGAAGTCAACACTGAGGATACAGGTGTTAATCTAGAGCCAGGAAAACAAGAAATGGAGAATAAGCATAGTAGAAACCTGGTGTTTGAAGGTTGTGAACAACAGCAAGATGACACAAAAAATCCAAGTTACAATTTTAAAACCCCTGATGCAGAAAACAGATCAGGTTGCTTAATTAAATATAACATATCTACTACACCGTACTTGCAGAGCATAAAAAAGAAGATGCAATTTGATGAAACAAATCCTGCACTTAAAGAGCTAAAGTTTCTAACACCAGTGAGACGTTCTCGACGCCTTCAAGAGAAGACTTCTAAATTGCCAGACATGTTAAAAGACCATTACCCTTGTGTATCTTCACTGGAACAGTTGTCAGAGTTAGGAGGTGAAACTGATGCTTTTGTATGTCACCCAAATGTAGCTCTGTGCCCTATGTACTCTGAGACTGATACTTCAGAGGAGAAATGAAGTTCCAGAGAGAGGAAGGTTGTTACTATTCCTGGAGTGTTTGTGAGGTTCACAGTTCCCTTGAACTTAGGTAAAACATATTACATGGACATGTTTCAAAAATTTTTGGTGTACTTCCCTGCCTTCCCTGTACTTCCCTTTTAAACAGAATTCCGACAATTCTTTTTTTGCCTTGATTAATGTGAAAGTCAAAATAAAGGACTGAGAGCGAGGCATGATGGAGCATGCCTGTAATCCTAACACTCATACAGGTGAGGCAGGAAGATCAAGAGTTCAAGGCTAACCAAAACTACTTAATGAGACCCTGTATCAAAAACGGAACAAAACAAAACAAAACAAACAAACAAACAAAAAAACTAGAACTTGGGACAGGGAATAAAGCTCAAAAAGAGTGCACGCTTAGTATACCTGAAATCTTGCATTCAATGCCTAGCATCAAACAAAAGAAAGTAAAAGATTGTGCTGTGTAGAGCTCCTCCCTTAAGTATTTTACTGAGTTTGGTTTGCTTTTCCCCATGTTAGTCAGACTGTTGGCTCTGAGATATTTCTTGGAGTTTAAGAAAAAAATGTTGCCAAAGTTGGATACTCAAAACTTTAATCTGAGTTTTTTCCTTTTGTTTTTTTTGCAGCTTTATTGACAGTGTTAAACTTGAATTTTGTACCTTCATTTGATATTTTATAAACTAATAAGAGTTTGGGTAGGATCTATATATTTAATGTCACTGTAGTTTAGCACTGTAAGCAATAGTCTTTATAATATAAAAATGTCACTGTTAAATCATGTCCACCTAGACAGATATTGAAGTTTTCTTCTTCCCACAAATAAATACCACCAGGAAAATTATTTTATAAGGTTTTAACTAATACTTACATGGTGTATCAACTACAGTTTCAAAGAAGTAAAGACTAAAAGATTAGTTTAATAACTATATGTGAAATATGAATGTAAATACTTAGTTTTATGTTCATTCCATTTGTATTTTTATTTATTGTCTTATGTTCTAAGAGTGGGACTTTTGGTCTTAATATGCAACCTAATATGTATCCAATAAAAATACCTTTATAATGATAAAAAAAGAAACTTTCAAGTTAGTGAAAATTGCTCTTAAGAGTGGTTTGATGTGTTCAATATCTACATCAAGAGTAAGTAGGATTTGTGACAGACATTGTGACGCACACTAGTAATCCCAGCTCTCAGAAGACTGAGGCAGGAGGATCACCACAAGTTCCAGACAAGACTGGGCTACAAGGTGAGTTTAAGGCCATCCTGAACTGTACAGTGAGAGTCTGTCTCAAAAAACAAACAAACAAACAAAAAAGAAATCCTGACACTGTGGATATGAATAAGTTACTTATGTCTCTAAATCCTCATTTATAATTCATGAGTTTACTTACAATTCATAGTGTTCATTGGAATGTATGATTTTTTTTCATTAATGTATTTTATCTTTCATTCAATGTGCATAAAAAAGCTTTTGAATTATAACATACTTTCTTTTTTAAATTAAGTTTATTAATGTATGTTAAATATACATAATGGTACATTCATCATAGGGAATTTATACCTGTATATGATGTATCTTGATTGTATTTGCTCCCAGTTCTCCTGCCTCCCTCAGCCCCTCTTCTCCTGTTGTTTTAAAATACTTTATTTTCATTTTGTTATTCTTTTGTCTTTTTTTCTTTTTCCTTCCTTCCTTTCCCCTTCCCCCCTCATTATTCTCATTTTTATTTGAACAATTTCTTATTTAACAATATCTATTATTACATATATTTTGTTCTTATTTTTACTTTCAGTTTCTCATGCCAGAAATACAATGTAATATTTACGTATGTATGCGGAATTTATTTTAGTTGAGTGCAATCTCAAGGCCCATCCATTAAGTATGTCCTTTATGGTTGGGTAGTACTCCACTGTCTGATAAAAACATACTTTTGTCCATGCATCAAGTAAAGGGCATTTAGGTTGTTTACAAGACTTAGCTATTACAAATTGTGCTGCTATAGACATGGATGTGCATATATCAATTAGTATATTGCTGGTAATTATTTTGGAAGATATCAAGAAAGAAATAATTGAGTCAAATGGGGCTTCAAGTTCTAGCTTTCTGATGAACATGCATGACATTAATGACATGATACTCTTTTCACTCATTTTTCCACTGTCATGATCTACATTGTTCATACTTTTACAAACATACACATATATATCTGAATATATATATGTATACATATATCTTAACATGAACTAATATATATGCAAATATATATATATATAGATACATATGAATACAAATAAATAGGGATTAGCTGAACATATGCATATGTATATATATATATATATATATATATATATGAACATATATAGATAGATGGATGTTCTTAACTAGTTTATTTCTGTTCAAAATTTGAAGTGTGAAGCCTTATAAAACTTTTTCTATGACCTTCCTTACTCCTAGTATCTTCTTTAGTACAAGATTTATCTCATATTGTTACTTTTGGTACATTCATATTCCATTTTGGGGCACATAGCCTGCATTTATTCATGTTTTTCATACCTTATATCCCACACTTTTCCTTATATTCCTTTCCTCTGTCCTTTATTTTCCTAGTACAGTTGCTGGTGTGTTTTTTTTCCCTTTTCCATTTTCTAATGACTTGGGAACCAGGACTCAGCTGGCTGTGGGTAATATAAATTGTTGGATTTACTCTCTAGATTTTTTCAGTTATTGAGCAGAAAGTACTGTGCAAGGATTTATTCCATTCTCTATAGGATACTGGTTAATCCCTCAATTTAGGATGGACTCCTGAGCCCTCGCCAAGGCTTGAGGCAATCTGATATTTGTATCCTCTCTGCCAATCTGTAACCAGAAACTGCTCTTTTGTTCTCATTCACTGAAGTAGAGAGAATACATAGGGGCAAAACAGTGTCTCTGCTCACAGTGACAGAGGAAGACAATTACATGGAGAGTTTTGTACATTTTTCTTTACTGTCACATACTGATAGGACTGCTTCCTTTCATCTCTCTCTCTCTTTTTTTTTTTTTTTGTCTCGTCAATATGCCAGGCCATTATTTTATTAGAGACGATGAAATGAGGCTTTGCTATTGTAACAAACATGTTTTCATATATCAATCAGCTCAACAAATTTTATTTCCCGTTCAAACCACAGGGTTGATTGTCTCTCACTGGTGATTAGGAATGAAGCCCTATCTGTAGGGCAAATGATGTTGTGTTCCCTTTCCACATGTTCCCATCTCAGTTCTCCCTCAATCAGTATAAAGTGCCAAAGATTATCTATTATTTCAGATAAGTTTCTATTCTCTGGGTACCTTCAGATGCTGGTGTCACTCTTCAGACAGGAGATTTTCGCGTTTAAAATTAAATGGTCTGCTCCTCAGCAAAGACAGCTAACAGGCTGCGGTGAAGTAAGAGCAGGACACACACAAAAAAATCTCTCCCACTTAGATAAGGAACAAATTTGAGACATATAACACCACCTGGAAAACAGCTACTGAAAGCTTACTGAAAAAGATTTGTATAAAGTTTCCAGGCACATAAAGAAGGTGAAGGAAATGCCTGGGTCACCTTATAGTGACTGCTTGCAGTAACCCATTGTTAAACATTTTGGGGGGAACTCTAGATTTGACATCTCAAGATTTTATTTATTTATTTATTTATCTGCCTCTACTTTTCTTAGCTGCTAAATTTGAGATCGGGTACTTTTCCTCAGTGAGAAAGGTTTTCCCTCAAAGGGCATCAGTACCAAGGATTCTTTTAGGTCTTAAATATTTAAATATTTTATGGATGACATAATATTCTAGGTCTAAGTAGGATCCAGCTCTTTGTTTTATCTTGCTATCATTCCCAAGAACAACGATAGGATGCACTAGGAGTGTGACTCTACAAGACACAATGAAATGCTCCAATCAGCCTGGACTCTTGGCGTCTTCTTTAAGAAACATAAAGTTCTCAAATGCTTTATGCCAGTGGTTCACAACCACAAAAAACAAACAAACAAACAAACAAACAAAAAAAAAAAAAAACAGAGCTGGCTGCTGCTTCCTGGGAAGTTTTAACTTTGACACAAATGGAGGTCACAAAGTAGAGAAATCATGTACCCTGAATGACATTCTAAAGCTTTCAAATTCCAGCTCCCAAAGAATTCTGGAATTTTGTTACCATTTGCTGAATATTTGTACCTGACATGTGCACTTCACATTCTGTGTCACTGGACTCAGACAACTTGGCAACTGGGGAACAGCGATGCTGCTTGCTAAAGACTTTCCTTAGGAATCTTGCAACAATATAATAAACTTGTTGCCTTTGATTTAGGGCCTTTGCTTTGGCAGGTCATGCTGGAAACCTGCAATAGCAGAAATTTACTCAGGGAGCAGAGAGAGGTGTATTCAAAACATAACCTTCAAATTCCTGTTACCAATTACCAATTACATTTTCCAAAACAGTCACTACTCCTAAGGTTTGTAGCACTTCCCAATAGGGGCATGAGCAGGGGGATAAGACTTCAATGCAAAAGCTTTGTGGTACATTTAGAATCTTAACTACAACCTCATTCACCCCAGTGCCTCCAAGGGAATATAAAAATGGAAGAGGAAGTAGAATCATCTAGAATGATTTTAACAAACCACCCAGCACTGACTTGCTCTTCAGTATGTTCCGCTGTCCAGAATTTTAGCTGTGTAGCTTTCAAACTGACTTCAAGTCTTTGAGATGTGATCTTTTTCTTATTCCTAAAAGAGAGAGGTGGCTTTTCTAACACATACTTCTACAGTCAATTGTCATTGCATGATTATAACTATTTTAATTTCCTGTTCATCTTAAGCCAGAAATTAAAATCTTATGTAGTCTTTTTTTCCTTTTACTTCCTGGTTTTCACTATTTACCCACATATAAGGAGAAGAGTCTCCCACTATTGATTAAAATTGGGACAACTTCCGTATCGTCTCACCCACATTTTCATAAATATATATAAGTCTTCATAATTGCCGAATCCTTTACTTTCCTGTGGTTTGGTGGCCATATCCAATCTTTTCATTGCACAATTTTGAAAGAAGTATAATAAAATCATAGATTTCATCTCAGAAAGCTATGTCTTTGAACACCCTAAGTAGTTATTGAGCTGTTAGCCCATGTTAGAAATGACATGAAATCAGTTGCACATCATGCTTCTCATTTAATAAAATATTTTACATTTTAATCCTTTTGTGATATCAAGTTGTAACTTTACCAGACTATTTAACAATAATAGAAGTCACAAATTTTATTCAATTAACTCCTAGTAAATTTGTTTTTAATTATCCTTGAAAATGTATACAGATTATAAGATCTAACACAGTGATATTTTTTTCTGTAATAGTTGATCTAGCCAGTGGAAAAATATTCCTTATATAACTAAGTAAGCCTGGCCAATTCAGATGTGTGATCTTCTTAATTAATACTTGAGGAATGACTTCATTTTTAATTTCAATATGTCCCACTACTGATATGATTTAGTAGTTACTTAATGAAATCTACTATATTTGTAAAGAATTATCTCTTTTTGCCTTTGAGATTTTGTCTGAAGATACACCATTAGTAAGAATTTTGGAAAGTCAATGAATATTTTCATGATTTTTTACAGTACCTTTCATGATTTTTTACAAACACCTTATCATGTAATGCAACGTATTAAACTTTAAAACAAAACTTACTCCTATCATAGATTTAATCACAACATCATTGCATATACTTTTAATCTATTGAACTTAAAGATGAGACTAAAAGATAATTTTTACCAGGAACCTTGAATATGTCATATATATTTTAGATTTTAGAAAATTATTATTTTTAGTAAAAACCCAGATATATCAATGTATCTCATTTTTTAAAACTTAGAAATGAGGTCTCGGTATACAGTCACTCCTCTGTGTGCTGTTATTCTCAAAATGTGATTTTGAGTGACTTTATTGATTTGATTTGATTGCTATAATCTTTCGTTCAGGAGTGTTCATTCATTTTATTATGAAACTTTCACATAAACATAAATTCATGGATTTTGTCTGAATGATTTTTACATCATCATCTGGATTGCACTTCGAACTTAGATATCCTTCCAGTATAAGTGACTTTTACAAGTTCTTTATGGGATGACATTAATAAAATGTAACTAAAATTGGGCATTTTATGCTTCTTTTAAAATGGCAATTTCTATTTGTGCAATAAATTCTTACCACCATCGTATTATGCTGTGCTTTTTAGATAATTCTCATGAAAGTTCTTCATTTAGACATTATAAATTCATAGTAAAATCAATTTCTGTGTTTTGCTGGTTTGATTTTTCTCAGTTTGCTGAAATCTTATGTCAATGAAAAGTATGTCATTTTGGATTTGAGCTATGTTATCCAGGATTTTTCAGAGCCTACATAGACTGACAGCCAGATAAATATAGATAGATAGATAGATAGATAGATAGATAGATAGATAGACAGATAGGAAACTAAATCTTGTCTTGAATTCTGCAGGCCCAGAACATCCATGCTTTGTGTTCTGCAAGCCGGTGACCCAGGAAAGTAGAAAGTGCAGCCGAGCATAAGCTGCAGATCTGAGAAACAGAGAAGTCAGTGACAGCAACCACAGCCCAGGGAATGAGAGCATTGGATGGGGAGATGTCACTCAGGAAGTGAAACAGAAAAAAGTGGCAAATTCTTCCTGTCTCAGACTTTTGTCTATTCAAGCCTCCGGATCTGGATGAAACCCATCCACACTGGGACATAAACTTTATTCAACCCAGTGGTTGAATACCAAGCTCATCTGGGAACATGGTCACATACACATCTATAAATAATGTTTAATCTGACACACCATGGTTCTGTTCAGTTAGTATCTAAAGTTAGCCATTGCAAGAGCATCTTTATATGCATTAAAACCTAATTGTATCTGATTTGAAATGTAAAAAAAGTTAAGTTGTTATGCTCTATTATCTGGAAGACACAGTGCATACTGAAAATTTTGAGATCTTTTAAAAAGCCAGAATATAGCAGGAAAATAGCATAATTAATGTAACAAAATATAACTTTGAAAAATGTATTGAGACATCACTTTCTCAGCTTATTGTGCTGATTTTTATTAGCTATTGAACATTATTACATGCAAATAAAATATTAAGTTTAAAATCACTACTAAAGTTATGTGAATTTTTCATGTTGTGTAATGCCTTGCATAAACACAAGGATCTAATTGCCAGAACTATGGGATTGCTACAAATATCACACATGTTTTAATTAACTTCTTGAAATAGGCACATTCCTCCAGCACTGTACCAGTGTCTCATCGAAGAATATAAGTCTGAAAGACAAATAAACTATTAGTTTGCTCATCTCTTTTTTCTGAAAT
Source organism: Cavia porcellus (assembly GCF_034190915.1). Classification (NCBI taxonomy): domain Eukaryota; kingdom Metazoa; phylum Chordata; class Mammalia; order Rodentia; family Caviidae; genus Cavia; species Cavia porcellus. The sequence goes on along the minus strand of NW_026947494.1, from coordinate 16,758,978 downwards.
GCCATCATTTCAGTGTCTTATGTTTGGCTGACTATAAGAAAGTGATAAAAGTAAGACAGGAAAATCTTCCCTTGTTATCTGTTTTTCCCAGAAGCCCATTGCTTTGTTTCTCGGCTTAACTATGCCAAACACTATAATCAAGACTTATTTTGAGTCTTCCTGAATAGCTATGAATCTTTGCTTCTCCACATGTTGTACTCATGGTGCAATAAAAAAAAATGGATTTGAGAGGAATGAAAAGGAGTGGTGAGAGGACCTCGTGCACTTAGCACTTCCTCTTACTGCGTGTGTTTCATTGCCACAGTGGATTTTATGTGTAAGGGAAGCGACCAGCTATAATTTCAAAGTGACCAGCTATAATTTCAAAGCAACCACAATAGCATATCAAGTTAAGTTTGGCACTCTTTCTGAACACAGCTCCACAAAATGAGTTTCCAAATGGAAGAGTTCAAACATAAAGGATGGCCAGATACCTATAGGACTCGAGGGTTAGGCTGGTGTTCAGTTTTTCCTTTATTTACACTTTCTGTTTCTCACACATCAGAGAGATAACATGGTATCTACACGTGTGTGTGATTTGTTTCAGTTAAGAGTATTGTCTCAGAGTCAGTCCATTTACCTAGAAATGTCTCAACTTACACTTCTTTATCACTAATTCTCCATTGCATAACACAAGCAAACAAAAAAATAACCTTTAACCATTCACTGTTGATAGGCATTTGGCTTGTTTTCAAGATTTATCTATTACAAACTGTGCTGCTACAATCATGGATGTGCACATGTTCTTGTGGCTTTTAATTCTTGTGGAAATATATGGGGTATGGTTGGGTATAGCTGGGTCAAATGGGTCCTCTGGTCCTAGCTTTCTGAGGAATCTTCATGATAGAATGGCTAGCAAGAAATCAAACAGTAACAAATGCTGGAAGGACTGTGGGGTAAAAGGAACCATGCTCCACTCTGGGTGCAACCTGGTGCAGACTGATGCAACCACTGTGGAAATCAGTGTGGAGATTCTACTACATCTTTTACATCAAGGCAAAATTCAGGATTAGTTTGAGCATTTGCATGGACTTTTCTGCATTTTCTTTTGTTTCCTCATTTCCTGGGGTCATGCTCGTGATATGACTTCTGCACTCATAAAGGAAGATGTGTAGGTTCCGAGGCATTTGAATGGTACACAAGCACCTATGAAAAATATTTGCATATAAAATAGTTATATCTGGGAAAGCTGCCTAGAATTCGATAAAATGGGAAAAATAATCAGGGTTTCATTATCTTTTATTTTAAAAAAATATACAGTAATAGAATGCAGACAGCAAGAAAAACCAAGAGTTTATTATTCTCAGAAAAATAATTTTAAAATATTTTCTACAGATTTTTTTTCATTTTTTCAAGTTAAAAAGTAAATAGTATAGTTTATTATGTAAAGCATATATTAAATATATAGCAGATACTTATTTTATAATGCATGCAACTCAAGGTTAGATATATTTCATTACATATACCAAATTGAAAGGTTTTATATTGAGATATTATTGTAGTATAAAGTTAAATGATTACAGTTTGATGCTTTGTAGATAAACTTGAAATTTTAAATCCTGCAGTATAAATGGAGTTCATTATTTCCTGTGATGATTAAGGTGAACAGAATTGTGACTCTATGCTGCCATCTTTAATGTTCTCTTTGTTTTCCTTCAGAAATACTTTTATCATAATCAGAGCTGTGTAAGGGCAATCCTGATTCCCTATGCATTATTTTGATTTTGTCTTCTGGCTTTACTGTCAAGAAATTTCATGCTTGGCACTCCTGCCCTTTCCATGAACTTTAGATTCATGATTCCATTATGTGCTTACTTTGTGATTCTCTGATACCTTCAAATAAAAGTTTAATTTATGTGAAAAACTACCACAGTATCTGCCCTCCCAATTGCATCCTGTGTTGATATCAATAGCTTAACACTCACTTAACCTTAATTACATTTTAAATTGCTATGCTTATTGTAAAATTACTCAACACCATGACATCACTTGTAATTACTTCTGTAAAACATATTCATTCCACTTATCTGGTGGTTGTGCACTGTTCCTGTGATAGCTGCTTTACTATTGGACCTTATTTTCAATAAAAAAATATCCGGCAAACACTCAGAGCACACACACTATACTAGTAAAGGACATCATGTTTTCATATCAGAGAGCATATCAGAGTGATTCAGCTGTTTCCAATCCATTGTGCTTTATACGCACTTTAACATTTCCTCCAAAGTAAATATAGTATATTAAAATTCAATGTATGCTTTTTATCTTAAAAAATCTTAACACATTTCCTTATTTTGTTTTCTTCAGATATAACCATCACATTTAACTTGTTTATTTCTTATACTTTTATTTCTTTAATCTGTCTTTACTGTTGTAACTAATGTGCTGTGTTCTATAAATGCTTATTCCTCAAGCAGACAGTTTATTTATGACAATTTATTGACCCCCTATTTCTTTCAAATGGATTAAATAAAATAAGACACCTATTACTCTGGGAATTTTCATCCTGGACATAAAATGTTGAGCTATATTAGTTGGTTCATCATGGAGGTATTAGGTAGAAAGACAAAAATGAAATACACCTGCAATAAACAACTCGTAAGGAATGGGAATATAGCTCAGCAGCATAAGCACCTGCCTGGTAAGTGCAAGGCCCTGAGTTTGACTGATACCCTGCACAAAAAAAAAAAAAAAAAAAAAAAAAAAAAAAGCAGCTGATAAGATTATGTTCAGATTTTGATCTGTAAAATGAAGAGCAAATTGGAGTACATTATCTACATCTTGCCGGCTTTAGTAAATGAAAGTTAGAACCATTAATTCACCTTTTTAATTTTTTTAAAGAGAATAAATCAAACCAAAACAGAACTTGAACAAAGCAAATCAGAACAGAACAATGCAAGCAACACAGGACTTCGAAACAAGACAAGAAGATGTAAACAGTGGCTACCATAATGTCTCTTGTTTTCTTCAAAGTAGTTGACCCTCCATTCACACACAATAATATCAAACATAACAAAATAGTACAAAACCAAAAACCTTTAAAATCAGTATCTAGAAGGAAAAATTACGGAAAATGAAATTGTTAGATTATAGTTTGCGCTACCTCATGTTGCAAAACACTGAAAAAAGTTACAAAGAAATGGAAAATATAACTCAGGGAACATATTGACACTAATAGCAAATTGAATTGTACAGACTTAAGATATGCCACTTTGAAAGAATTTATATGTTTCACCAACATGATTTGATATATGACTTTTCTCTCAAAGTTTGCCCATGAAATCTTTCTAAATTTTGAGAAAAAAATTTTTTCTATGCATATACAAAATCATAGAACTATATAAAATTTTATTTATTTCTCTTGAATCTTAACTATAATTGATTAGGATACACAATAATTTCATCTGAAACCAAACAAACCACATATATTGTGAAATTTATTCAATTTAAAATATAGGCAAAGTATACTTTTTTACCTAATCATTTTGAGGATCAGGTCTTCAGAACCTAAGAATTATCATAAAACTCAAAGATTCATCTCAGTTTCTTGCTATGTGCTTCCACATATACAACATAGTCTAACATACCATACTAAAATGTTAAATAATAGTTACACAATATCTTAGTGTTTATCCCCTAGAAATTTTTTACAACTTTCACTAATGGATTAAGCAAATCTGATTTCTTGTTATTTTTTCATTCAAAATCATATCAATTTTTGCTCTATCTCCTTCAATAATGCAAGGGTTTTTGAATGTCAAAATCTGACAATATTTACAATTAAGTTGACTTATTACTGAATTTTTCAGTGAAATTATTTTCAGTGTCACCCTTACTTTTCCAGTGGTGCTCAGTCTGGATCTTATTATTCCCCAAAGCTCCTCAACATCAGAATCTTAAATTTATAATCACATCACTTCAGTTATTACTCCTAAAAATCTAGAAAAATAGCATAATAGAAAATATCTTTTATTCAAACAAGCATGCAATGTTTAAGACTAAAAAGAAGTGAGCTACTTATGCATACAGAAATATGTATGAACCTCAAAATTTATTTAATAAGATAAAAATGTATTTTTTCTTAAAAATAATCACGTAAGTATATAGGCTAATCTATTGAAACATCAATGTTACAATAATAATTGTCCAAAGGAAGAAGTAAACTACAAAAGACATGATAAATTTTTAACCTGCTCTGTACTCAGGGCACCTAGCTACCATATATGGTGTTCCATTCCTTTCTGTCATTTAGCTTGCTCTAGGAAACTTATAATTAAAAACAGCAATTACTATTAGATGGGTATTTTAGTTTTCCAAAATTTAAAGAAGGAGTAATTTAAGGTCCCTGAGGATTCAGGGCGTTCAGTCCAAGGTTCTCATGGCACAAGGGCATGGTAGAAAATGCTGCTCCATTCAAGGAAGCATTAACGCATAGCGAGGGAAAAGGGAAAAGCACCAGCAAGGAAACGGTTCAGTGACCTCACATATGATACCCATGAGCCATTCGGAAACACCCGGAAGTGCGCTCTGTCAGTACCCAGGTCTGATTTTAAAGTCAGTAACATTGATGTTTTTCCCTAATCATCAAAGTGGTCTCAATTTATGTTACCTGGGTATCATCCATGTCAAACATCAAAACTTTCATGGTGAACAATTTTCATTATACTAAAATGCAATTTGCAAATTTCTTCTTCTAAAAACCTGTTGAATCTACAACTTTTAATTCAAGCACTCCCAAACTCTGAAATAATCTTCAGATATTTCTAAGCTTCTGTAACTTTTGTGAGTGTGCACTTTCTCCATGTATAGTACTCTAATTCAAAATTTCCTGCTCTGCTTCACAATTTCCAACCGAATTTTCTCACCTTCCATTACAATTAGCACTACATATTACAATGGTATGAATTATTATTACTGGAGATTACATATGTTTTACTGCTTCTCAAATAAACTGTAGAAATTAATATATTCAAAATGAATGTGATCAGATCACTTTAATAGTTACAGAAAAATAGTAAGAGGCTAACACATAGGGGAATGGTAATAATTCTGGATTTTTTCAATATGAGGAATTTGAAAGCCCTCATCTTTATACAGTTTGCTCAAAATGAGCCATTTTAAGACTTGATTTTTTAGTTTAAGTTTGAGACATCATATTAAGTATCATTTAATAAAGGTCTGTGCTTATTTAAGAAAACTTTCCAACTAATGTACATTTTCATTTGGCAGCTGTGTGGGTGTGAACCTCTTAGTTGATTAATTAGTGAATTAAGAGATAGACAAGTTGAGAAAGCAGACTTAGAGCTAACAAAACCTGATTCTATTTTGAAATCCCCAAAATAGCCACAGTACCCTTTTGGTTAGATGGAGATGTGCACAAGGGAAGTATGTCGGAATTACAATCTTTAGAGTCAAATATTTAGAGAGATTAAGAAGTAAAAATAAAAATATAAATTATTTGGATATAAGACAATGGAGAATGATTTTAATCATTTCTAATGTTAAACCAAAGAAAGGATACTGTGTGAATGTGTGTGTGTGTGTGTGTGTGTGTGTGTGTGTGTGTGTGTGTTATTGGGGAAGGAACCCAGAGCCTCACACATGACGAAGAAGCCTTTTATTACTATCACCCTAAATTTTCTTTTGAGACAGTCTCACTAAATTATCCAGTTTGAGCTCAATTTTGGGATCCTTCCATCTCTGCTTTCTGAGTATCTGGACTACAACTGGGCACCAAAACTTCTAACTTCAGAAAATGGATGCTTTTAAATAGTAGTCAAATACACTGTGCGTATCAAGGCTGTGGAGATGTGATTCAGTTTAGAGTATACAAGGTTGCCAGCTTTAGAATCAGAAGTCAAAGAAATTCTGCCGTAACTTCCAATATAATTTGTTAATAGTGCTTTCACCTACATCAACCTAATTGACATTAAAAACAAACAAACAAAAACAGATAAACCTTACCCTCTTGTTCCCAGTCTAAATGTCACCATCATCATTTATTATCATACCCTGATCAATATTTTAATTATCAATTAGTATATGTACCATCTATTCATTACAGAGTAATTGAGATCTAACAGAAAATTCTGAAGTGAGACAACTTGTTATGTGTAATCTGTTTTTTATCTACTGTATATTTGAATGCAATGTATGTCTGCCATTTCTGTCATTCCAATGAAATGACTCTAAAAGAATAAGTAATGTTTTAATTGGAAAATAATATCTGCATGAATTGCATGATTATCTAGAACTTTTGATACAAAGGAAACTAATGATCACTTAGACTTTGAAATTCATGACTTGTCACTTGGCATTTGGATCATCCTCCAGTCCCCAAGTATTATGTATCCCAGATGCTCTACTGTGTCCCTTCTGCTTCTCAGTGTTTAAAATGTGGGTGTCTGATCTCTCCTCAGATGCCCAGGGCCATCAAAACCTATTAAACAGATCAACACTCATGTCCTTCAGATATGCGAACCTAAATATGTCAAAAATTGAGCTGCCCTACGTAGAGACTTATTCCTTGTTCTTTCTGAAGTGGAGAAATATCTTGTAACTTACTACTAACATGCAGATAAGCTACAACGTGATGTTACCTAGAGACACTGATGATACTTCATAGAACTATAAATATTTTTGTTGGCTCCATAGTCTATTTTAGCATATTATCTTTCCAAACTCTTTTTGAAATGTATGTTTTTAAAAAGTCAATATATTTTATCATCTCATGTGAATTTTAAAATTTCATACATATTTATCAATAGCATTATTGTAATATTTCCTAAATGGTATATCTTGGATTTTACATATCCAATGTGTTTTTAAAAGGCTGATCTTTATTAGATTAATTTTCTTAATTTAATTATAATTTACTAATAATTAGAAGGTACTACTCGTATGTATTTCTTTTCATTCTCTAATTTGTAATATCAAAATCTAATACTTTAGAAAAAATTGATTCTTTTCTGCCTGACTTTAGAAACACACCTTTTAGAGGAAAGACAAAAACAGCAAAGAAAATGAATTTAATGTAAACACTGAGCTAAGATTGTAGGTGCATACCTGTAATTCCAGCTCTTTGCTAAGCTGAGGTAGAAGGGTTAACTGAGAAATTCAGCAAAAGCCTATTCATAAAATACAAAATAAAATAAAATGTAATATAATAAAAAACAATCAGGGAATGCAGATCCGTGAAAAGACACTAGGTTGAATCCTTGATATTTTCAAAAATTGAAAATTCTTAAAGCTTTGTGAAGTAGACATTATCTTTTTGCCATAATATATCCATTGACCTTTGAGTATACTATCTGAATCTCTCTAAAAAAGGAGATATTTTCAAGTAAAATAAAGCTACTGCTTGATGTTTAACTTCAACTAGTTCATGATCCTAGCAGTCAACTGTGAGTGCTGCAAATAATCAATGTAAACTTTCATAAATATAGACAGATATGAAATCAGACAACATTGCCAATTGCTCATGTATGGATACCTGATTTCAAAATAAAATAAGCTTTTCAATAATATTGCAACCAGTATTTTTATTGCACACTAATTTTATTTAAGAGAAAATAATAACATTGTTAACACTTTACAGCTTAAATGTCATTTTTTAAATGGAAAGTGAAGATTGTGAACCATTTTAAAACCTTCTCCCTAAGTTCTCCTCCATGAAAAAGATGAACTCCAGATAATGAATTCAGATAGATGAGGAAGGGTGTGTGGGCCTTGGGAGGTATTTTTGCACAAAGTCAGAAATAAGAATAATCAGGAAATGCAGAGTGAAGCAGAAGTATGATTCTGAGAAGACAGCTGCCTAACAGCCAGGAAACCTGCCTGGGAAGAAATTCCTGTTTCATTGGACAAAGAAAGGACACTAACGTGCTGATGACCACAACGGGATGTGATCCCTCGGGCACTTAAAAGTTTTTAATGTTTGGAAATATCCAGAGATGTCAAATTTATTTGTCATAGAAGTCAAACATAATAATAAAGAATTCAGGGAACCAAATTTGCTACCAACAATGGAGCGGCGACTGTTAAGATAAATTGATGGACTAGATTCTTTCATATAGTTGTTAAGACAGTATTCACTATGATGTGCTTTGTTTTCATCTATGCATTATATATTACATATATATTCAAACAAAACAAATTTACAAAAAATGTATAATTGTAATGCAATTTTCATACACATCATGTACTACTAATCTTGGGATATTTCTTAGTGTGTGAGAAATGTGACATTAGGTGACTCTCATAGACCGTATTTATACCACATTCCCTGGCTTCAGTGTCAATAGACAATGTGATCTTGTGGGAACAACTGTTGTACAAGTAGTCTGCTGTTGATTGAAACATTGTTATATGTTACATACATATTTATCAGATTTTCTAGCAGTCTACACATACATGCACAATGATGTATGTTTACACATAGGATTTGTAACATGCATTTACTTTTGTGAGGTGGGAAATAAAAACTTTACATAAGTAAGTATATGTTTCTGTGTAAATTATTTTAAATATAAACACTTGAATTAAAAAGATAAGAACTTGAATAGCGTTTTTCTTTGTTTGCTTTGGTAATAGGAATCAAATGCAGGGCCTTGTGCTTGCAACACAGACCCCTATACTTCTGAGGTATATTCCCAGCCCAAAATTTCTTTTTCTTGTGTTTTTGTTTTGTTTTGTTTTTATCTTTTGAGACAGTATCTCACTATGCAGTTTAGGCTGGCCTTGGGCTGGGCTCACTTTGTAACCCAGGATGGTCTCGGACTTGTAAATGATTATCCTGCCTCAGCCTCCCAATTGCTAGGATTACAGGAGTTCATCAACCATGCCTGGCTAGAATAGATAGTTTTCAACAGCAGAAGAGTGGTTTACCAATATATGGAAATCATAATCAATATCATTTTAATAAATGGAATTTAAATACAATAGGACAACATTTTTTACTCAAAACTATGACTTAAACTCCAAAGGAAGTTATTGTTAAATGTTTTAAGAATATGGAAGTGGACAGGGATTAAACTCAGTGGCTCAAGAACTTGCCTGGTAAGTGCAAAGTCATGAGTTTTTATCTATTATTCAAAAAAAACCTGGGGAAATGTGTGTGGCAATAAACAATAGGTTGTTATAGTCTACCAACAATGGCAGTGTTCATAGAGTGGAACACTACTGAGCCACGAAGAGGAAAAGCATTTGGTACAAAAGCAATATTAATTAATCTCAAAAAATATATGATGAACTCTCCAATGCAGAAAATTTCTATAATTTATTTGTATGAAATATTATTCCAGATAAAATAATTTTAAGGGAACACACTTTTTCATATTGTGAGAGAACATTTAGTGATTGAGTGGAGATATAATTAGAGAATTTTCTGGGAAGAAGCAAATGGTGAACACATTAATAGGTATTTGGTGTTACATGGAGTGCACATCTCTGAAAGCAGATCAGATCTTTCATGTGTCATCATAGGTTTCATATATGTGAATTATATCTCAAATTTATTTGTCTTTCTGTGTTTATCCTTTTCTTTAAAAACAAGCAATAGACAAATAGATAAATTTCTCTCAAAATAAAATGTTGGGCTATCAGCCAGAAAATGGTTCACTTACTGGTTTCACACTTCATAATATATTAAATGAAAAAGAAACTCAAACTCTAGTTGTTAAGAGAGTCATATAATCACGTCTCCAAGTCCTTTCAAAATATTGAGTTCATTGCACAATTCTTTCAACTTTTCTGGACTTCTCAACACTTTGTAATAATGAAGCTGATTTAAAAAGTCTCCCGGAGCCTGACATGGTTGTATCTGACTCAGTTTCCCTTGCTCGGTCTCATCTTCCCTTACCCCCTCCACCTTGGTTCCTCTACATAACATGCTAGTAAGACTATGTGGACCTAAAAGGTTACTGCATTTCTTCTCTTTGGGTATTTTTCGTCCATTCCTCTTTAATCTTCTGTAATCTAGCAAATAGCTCTTTCTACACATTTTTTTGAAACACATTCAGGTGCATGGAGAATTTAATTAATAAAGGTTTATTGGGATTGAAACAATCTCTATGATTTTAATGTTAGACCAATGTCTATTATGCTGGTTTTTGCTTCATCTTTCTTCCTCTGAACACTTACTCTGAACTTGCTTATTCATTCAATTACTCATTCTTGAGACAGGGTCTGATGATGTAGTTCAGGCTGCCTTGAACTTGCTATGTAGCCCATGCTGTTCTTGAAATCGGAACAATTCTCCTGCCTCAGGCTCCTGAATATTGGGGTTCAAGGTGTGTACTACCACTCATGTTTTTTTATAGTTCAAATTTAAATAAAATACTTTATGTAGCCTATACTAAGAGAAATTTTAATATATAGTTTAATCTTTCTTACTTGAAAATATATTACTGTAGAGTAAATGGAATTTTGATTTAAAATTTCCAGTACCCAATTATATTAATTTTCCATCATCTAAAAGTAACTCAACTTTTAAGAATACATATCTCTATTCCTCAAAATTTTGGGGTTAATTATCTCAAGCTTTATAAGTTTCAAGACAAATATTGTCATTCACGCTGAACTCTCTCTTAAAATAACTCATAATTTACCTAATTTCATACTTTACTTATTAAAATAGACAATAAAGCACATGGTTGCCATTTTAAAATGTCAAATGTTTTTGTTTAATTTACGTGCTTTCCTCAAAGATATTAGTATGCAAAACAAATAAATTGAAAACACAATTCTGACCTTATAAATAAACAAATCAACATTAAAATATATTTATATTTATTGAGATCTTTTTTGGACACATTGAATTAATTTCCAGTTCCAGGATGATTAAATGCTGACGTTTTAAGGAAAACAATTTGTTTTGTATTGAAACTTTGAGATAGGAAATTTTATATTAATTTTCATTATATAATTTTGTTATCAGATGCAAATACTTTGATCTTTTAATAGTCACAAGTTAGTTAATGATGGTCACATGAGATTTGTTATTGTTACTCATTATGTATTTTAGAACTCAAATTACTTTTCTTTGTGCCACTAATATATGAAGGAATTATTCAAAAAATGAAGGAACAAAGATGAAAGTCATTCAATATTCATAACTGCTAAATAGTAGAAATAAATCTGATGTTTAAATCTTTTTTTTTTGTCTTTTTCCTTTTTATCGGTACCGGGGATCGAACTCACAACTACCTGCTTGCAAGGCAGGCGCTTATGATGTTTAAATCTTGTCCCAATAAAATGGTCACAAATACATAACCTTCAGCATAACTGATCTCTGGCAGTATGTTTATGTACATATATAAAATATTTGCACACACATTATCATATGTTTATAATTGAATGTGTGTACATTTATTATGTGAAAATTAAGCTTGCAATTTTACAACCTCCTTGACTTCATTCAATCTATTCATCTTTTCTTAGATGTTATCATTTATTCTCCTAACTATTCAGCACTGTGAATCCATCCTTTGTGTAGTTACAGTCTTTACTAATATACAGTGTTAATTAAACAGTTCCTCACTATGTGCTGCTAGCAGCATCTCACTCCTTCCTTGCCAAAAATTCCATGTTGAAAGGGTGAAATAAAGCAAAAATAAATATGTAGTTATTCTATATGAGCCAATTCTTTGGACTTTTCTGATGTTAAAATTAATTTTAGATTTTTTCAATGCACGAAGATGTAAATTTCTAGTTTCACAGTTATAAGTAAGTTAGGAAATATATAAATATAAATCAATGATTTTCATTCATTTTCATTTTTCTGTACTAATGAGTGCCTATTGTGGTGCAAGCCATATTGGAATATCACTTCTATCACAACTAACTACACGTCCTGATCTATTGGATTTTATTGTGATTAATATATTCTAAGTTGAATTTTTAAGATCTTGTTTGATAAAAGAAAATAATGGCTCATAGTAATTACTAAGGAAAAAAAGTGAAAACTCAGTATCCTGCCTTGGAAGTAAGCTTGCTGAATTGTTTCTATATTAGGCTTTAATATTTCATATCATTAAGCTTGAGCTGTGTAGGAATAAAAGTGTTCATTTGTTTTCTTTTTTAAATTTGGAATTAAAGCAGAGTCGATATCATTTGAAACTCAGAACAACAAGCTTATTTGTGTCCCTGGGAAAGTCCATATCACTTTAACAGAGAGAGATCAAAGCACTGGATTTCTCTTGGCTGAGTCATGAATCCTCAGTGAATCTTCCGGTGCTCCAAATGTCTCCCTGGTATCAGCATAAGATTATCTCTCTTCTTCTCATTGAGATGCTGATTATTTCCTCCCTGCAGAAAATGTTATTGCACTTTTTCAGTGGCACCTTATTGAAGCAATAATGTGTAATGTAAAGAAAAATTTTTCTAAATAATTTTAAATAACTTAGATCCTCTTCTCTGACTGGTAATGAAAATAGCATGAATCCATAGATGTGAGTCCAAAAGATCAATTGTAATGAAGGAAAGAGAAAACTTTTATACCTTTAATCACTTTTTTACAGTAATTACAATATTAGAGAATTTCCATTTTAAATGAGTTCATTTGAAAGTTCAAGGAAACAGTTTCAGTAGGTATATTCTTTTGAAGTTTAATGAGAGATTTATATTTACTCATATATTACTATACAGTACATTTGGCCATGGAAAAGGGATAGTATAGAATTATATAAAAACTAAGAAAAAATGAAAATTATCTACTGATATTTTTATGCCTTTATCATTTCTTAATTAGTGTGTCTTTTCATTATAAATAGTGGAATGCTATTAAATTTTGTTTTAAATTATAATTTATTAACATGTAATTGAGTAAGATACAATTAACAGATTGTTTCCCAGCATGCATACATTTCAATAAAATTTCTGAGAATTACAGGAATATATTTAAGAAAAAAATCATATTCTTGAATTAAGTTAGAGTTATTAATTTAGCTTTTATTAACATTCATGTGTCTGAAGTAGCATTTTATAACTAGTAGAGGTACTTTAAAGACCAATCAGCACTTGAATAATTCATTCTCCAAGTTACATTTTATTTTGTTGCTTTGGTACTGGGAATCAATGTACAACCTTGCACTTGCCATGGTTCCCAGAGTCACTTGGGTCACTAAGCTAAAACCCCGGCCCTCCAAGTTACAGTTTACAAGAGCTAATTACACAAAAATAACTGTGTATCATATTATTTATTATCTACATTGATATTGAAAGCATCAATATGTATTAAAATTGGTCTTATAAAGTCTAAACAAGATAGTAGGTACAAGAAACAAAAAGTAATTTTTTGTCTAACACAGAACAATTTAAGATTTAAAAAGTATATTTGTATGAATCAAGATGAGGTTACTGAGATATTTAAAAATTGTGCTATATAAAATAGCCTTCTAAACGTACTGGAATCTAACCCAATATTTTCTTTAAAATATAATTTTTTATGTTTCTCATGTCATAAAAAAACATTTTATTTAAGGATGCAAATACTTCCTTATTTCTCTTTCTTGTCCTGAATTGTCCTCAACAAGTATTAAGCTAATGGAATTTAAGGTTCATCACAAAAAGTAAAATTTACCCATTTTGTCTTCCATTTTATGTATTTTTCAAAACTGATGAGTCAATAGCTAACATGGACTAACTTAGCAAATTAAAAGTATTTTTAAGGACAAATATATTGTTTTTGTTTTATTTTATTTTAAAAGAGAAAAGAAAACACAGAGAAATCAAGAGGCAAGCAAACAAACTAATAACCACAAAAGCAAAATGATAAAAAACATCAAAAAATGATGATATAGAATTTCAGAAAAAGATGATAGGAATTTAGTAAAGGTTGTTAAATTATATAATATTATTCTCAAAGTATTACTCTTAGAATTTTAGCTAAAAACAATTCTAGTAATTTGCCTGTTAACTACATTCAGCTACTAATACACATGTGGAACGTTTTTATAGATAAGTTGACGTGCTGGTCCTAACTTATAACCAACAAGTAAGTCCACATGACAGAATAACAGAAATTTTGAAGTTGTAACCATGGAAGGAAAAAGAAGTTTGCAGAATAACTTGTACCTTGTCAGTTGGAGAAGGTGTCACTACCAGAAATAGGCTGACCGGAAAAGTGCAGAAGAGCAGATTTGACATCACAGATTGGTAAATATGTAACGCAGGTCTTTGTTGGCTGATAATAATGAAAGGGCAGAATGCATTAAGATACTTTAGTTGACTTCTTATTTGTTCATTAGCTACCACATGAGACATTATTAAAAGAGAAAGAAACATTATAACAAGTATTTTGTGGTGGAACAGTAGTTGTTGTGTATTTTCCATGAAGTCATACCCTCAAGAATTCTGTGTAATTTCCATCCAGGAACAAGTGATTATTAAGAACAAAATCACTTGGCTTCTAGGAATAAGAATTCTAAGTGAGGTTATCTTTTGACACTCCACTAAGTTAAGGTGGGTATGGAACGTGGACATCATTCATGTTCTATAGTATTCCATCTAGCCACAGGAAGGTTTGCAGCTTTAATTCCTAGTAAAATTCTCCTTCCTACACTAACTGATGGGTGATTAAGATAAATTTATTTTTATAACAGAAACTCAAGACCCGCTAAGCAGGCCAGGTATGAAATCCAGTGTACACACCATCAGGTTAATATTACTTTTCCAGTTATTCACATTTGACAAATAATTAGCTAATGAAAAGAATTTGAATTTTATTAAATGCAATTGCCCTGTAAACAGAAGGAATGAAGATAGAAAAGACCCCAATTAATGTCATCACAAATGTGTGGTGATACATACGTAGCTGCATGTGCCCTACTGTGCAGGCCAAGACACCCACAGGGTTGTCATTATGTGTGCTAAGGCCGTATTCTGTGCCTTTTAGTTGTGTAATGTTGGCGCTAAGTGAATTCTATTTTGTTTCATGGATTTTATCATTAACCGAATTCAGTATTACAGCTATGGATCTAGCAAATGTGGTAAAACAACTATTCACTGTACCCCCATCTTTTACCTGTGGCTTTTTGCATGTTTTTTTTTTTTCCTTGCTGCAAATTGTTTATTCTTTTGAGAGTACATTGGGGTAAAACTCCTCACCTCAGAGTTTTCCTTATGTTAACTATCCTTGTAAAACAAAATGTAAAACTTCGACCATGTCTAACCAGTATTAACTATCAAGGCTCCTTGCTTCCTCTGACCTGTTCTCCTGTTACTGTCTTATTCAGTCCACTGGAGGCAGAAGGCAGCTGGCACTTCTAGACAAATTACTCTGCCCACCACAGGTAATGTGTATTTGCTCTTTCTTCCATTGGGAGTATTCTTGATTCACAGGCATGTTATTTGCTTTCTCATAACTTCTAAGTCTGGTTATGCTAAATTATTTTAGTGAAGACTCTCTTATTTCCTTTTTATTCTCTATGTCTTTTTCAACTTGTCTACTTTATAAGCTCCTGTTCTGTTATCTGTCTTCATTGGTTTCAAATAATTACTTACATGAAGTTAATTATCTACTGTCCCTAGGAAACTTATTGACATCAATTATTACTGAACATAATATAATAGTATCAAAATAAACATAATATCAAAACATTAAAATAGTAAATATTCAGGTATCAAATGCTACACAAATTTTCAACTCTATATGTATAGGCTCAGATTTTAATTTAGATCTGTTAGATTTAATAAAGAAGAGGTTTATAATTTTCAGAAAACATGTGTGCCATTTACATAATTGAAGTAAAAAGTACTTACATGTAGTAATTAAGTAACAATGTAATTACTCAAGTTAGAAATAAAATATGCTAATATTGCATTATTTTACCATAAAGAGAAACTGACAGTGAAACAAATACAAATTCAGGGCTATAAATCAATTTCCTTCAACCTACAAATTACATATTAACTATCAGAACAGTTGACATTGCCATTTGAATTGTGCTGTTTTTGAAGCATGTGTTTCTATTCACTCTCATTTTGTTTCTACCAGAAAACCCTTTTCCATCTATAATCATCTTGTTAAGTATTAGATGCCTGCCAAAATACAACCTGGAAATATTTTTAAAGTCTTACTCTGATTACACAGACAAGACAGAGGCACCCTCTTCTAAACTGCAATAACAGTTGATGAGTGGTCCTTACTATTTTATGGTAAGGTTTATCCAGTATCAGGGTCCCCAAAACAGTAATCACTTGTAACACTAGAATATTATCTTTATGTTGTTTAAACTGTTTCACTTAGAGCTAAATACAAGCAAACACAGGCATACCAGGAGTATCTATGGAAGTAAACTGATCCATTTTACCTTTGATCCTCTTCCCAGTATACACTCTCACGTGCAAACAATAATTCATTACAGGAAATTGCTGTGAAATGTCTTATCACAAATTATCAGGGAGAGGAATGTATTTTACTTTAATGGATATTGATGTGAGAAGCCACAATCAAAGATCTATTAGAATAATGTAATGTTCAAACCTAGACAATGAACAAGGAAGTCAAAATGAGGAAGAAGAGAAAAAGAAAGTGCAGATATCAAAACGGGAAGAATATTTTAAATTTTAATATATGCTTAAAATTGTTTCAAGCAAAGACTGAAGTGTTGATGCTCTCTTCCGACGGTGGGGTCTGTAACAAGGGGTAGAATCAAATACATTCAGCGATGCAGAAATCTCTCAAAAAATACACATTGCACACTCCTTACATTTGTATCTGGGAATGTCTATTGATCTATTCTTTCATCTCTTTTTCATCTTTCTGAAATAAAAAAGCTGAAGTAAAAAGGAGGTGATACCAAGAATATCACAACATTAATAAATGTACATTAAAAACTCAGCATACAATTCTTTGATTGCAAATTGATTGTTACAAGAAACAACTAAGCAAAGTCCTTAGTGATTCTAGACGAGACTTTCTTTAGAAACAGAAGCTCAACAAATAGGATTTGATATGCATATAAAATGGCATAAGTGAAGAAATATCAAAACATTGAAATTGTTCAGTATTGACAAATGACTTTCATTCTAAAATAGCAACAAATGATATCAGTGAAAATATTTTCGAAAGATGCATTGGTTCTTATTTTCTACCTTACCCCTGATTACTGTACCACATTTAGATGTTTTAAATTTTAATTAGTATCCATAATAATATTTTGTCTTCATAGTATGTGTACTCTGTTATAAAAGAAGGAATCTATTTTCAAGTAAAATAGGCAGAATACCTAAATTTATAGTAACAGTAGCTACTGAAGATATGGGGGATACTCACTGTTTATGTAAAATCCCTATGGAATGATGACATTCTCAAGTTAATTGTAGGGACTGAATAATTTTGTAAATATAAAAGATAACCATACTATCAAAGGATCAATTGTATTGTATGCATGAAATATATCTGTAGAATTTTATATATAGTTTAAATTAAATCTTATATTTACATATTTAAAATCTGAGCAATGTCCTTATTTATTTGATAAATTAAGCTTTAATTTC